>NC_136707.1:17309692-17909692 GCF_947650265.1 Symphodus melops | reverse complement strand
CATTGAAAAAAGTCTATTTTTATGCAAGTTGCATAGTCATTGCAGCTCCACTGTATCTCTTGCATCATTAAAAAAAAAAAAAAAAGAAAACCGAGAAAACCTTGGCCAGAAGTAGCGAGGTTTCGTTGCTCTGATTGATTTCTATGCCTTAACTGATGCTGACAAGATGTGCCAAATCATAATTTTCTAGCCAAAAATAATTTTAGTTTGTGAAGCTGACTTTTGGGAGAGCCTGTCAAATCTGTCTGTCACATCCTGCTTTGTGTGGGTAATCACTGTTGGATTTGAGTTTCTATTTGTCAGTTAAAAAAAAAAGAATTAAAGGGTGTTTTAAGAGGGGATGTTATGCAGGAATAAAGTAAAAAGTACACATTTGCATAACTGGATATTTATATTCCCAATCACACAAACACTACATTATATATTCAGGTAATTGCTGGGTGGACATATTTGTGCAAATGGGAAGATTTTAGATTTTTGTTTTGTTGCCCTCTGTGTATACATTTAAATATTACACCTTTCTTGTTTCTCTTTCTCTCTTTTTTCTGTATAATCTAAAGTAACCTATATTTTTCAATAAAAGAAATCCCGAACATTTTTGTTGCTGGACAGTTTTTTTTGTTTGTTTTTTTGCCGCTTTTGTCTCATTGCATCAGCGGGGTAACGTAGAAGAACTGTTGCTCAATCAGCAGCACTTCCAAAAGGAATTCCTTGAGTGCCGTCTCCGTTTCCTGTCACTGTTCTTCAGCTCTCCCAGGAGAGGAAGGAAGGAAGCAATCGAGCACTTGTTGGATATGTCTCTTAAGTATTAAAACCGTGTGTGTGTGTGTGTGTGTGTGTGTGTGTGTGTGTGTGTGTGTGTGTGTGTGTGTGTGTGTGTGTGTGTGTGTGTGTGTGTGTGTGTGTGTGTGTGTGTGTGTGTGTGTGTGTGTGTGTGTGTGTGTGTGTGTGTGTGTGTGTGTGTGTGTGTGTGTGTGTGTGTGTGTGTGTGTGTGTGTGTGTGTGTGTGTGTGTGTGTGTGTGTGTGTGTGTGTGTGTGTGTGTGTGTGTGTGTGTGTGTGTGTGTGTGTGTGTGTGTGTGTGTGTTAGAGAAAAGGGACTAAATAGGGACTTATTTTAAAAGATACCCCCATGAAGTAGCTTTAGTCTTCTCAAATACGGTTTCTCTTATTCAATGATCGATAGCCAAGTATTGATAATAGTATTTAGTGTAGTATAAGTACTAGACCTTAAGAATACAGATCTTCACCTAATTTTTCAAACCAAAAGCTGCTGCGCGTGAAAAAGAGACCACTGTCCAAATAGCACAGTTACCCTCGTTAGGTATTTTTGCAATTCCAATGGGGGACACGGGAGTTGTCTTGCAATTTTCTGCAATTAGAAGCCAGAAATTTAGCAATATTGGGAGCCGCAAAGAGGCTGGCAAGAATCTCAATTAGATTTTCCATCCCAGTTGCCACATCAACATTGTAACCCATTATCATTTACCTAGTCAGAAGTAAGATGTATATCAAATCAGCTTTCTGGGCTGTGTTCTGACAGACTAGGGCTGCAAGGTGGAGCAGTGCTTAGTGGAGATTTTGCATGTTCTCCCTGTCCTCCTGCGAGTCATGGCAGTTAATTGTTGACTCTAAATGCACATAGGTCATGTTTGTCTCTGGATGTCAGCCCTGATTCTTTGGGTCAGCCATGTGATTGACAGGCGACCAGTCCAATGTGAACCCAGCCATTTATCCAATGACAGCGGGGCTTGTCTTCTCCTTTATCTTGGTTGCTGTGGTATGAAAGATGCTAAGATCAATATGTTTTCATTCTTACTATTAGGCCTACAAATCTTAGTCAAACAATGATGACAGGGAGGTTTTTTTTTATTAGTCATGACATGGTTAATGAATGAAATCCTTTTTATCATCACTTACTCAGAGCTGTTTGTCATTTTTGATTTTTTGCATCTACCGTTTTTGGTTTTTTTTCCAACCCGCGGTGAACCCCCCTCCTTCACTGAAAGCTCAAAGTTCATTGCTCTCTGTTTAGTCAGCCAACAATACAAAGTCTCACCCTGTGTGCCAAAATAACATCTCCATTCTTCTTTTTGGAAGTTTTTTTTTTGTAATCCCATTTTTCATCCGCCTCTTCGGGCCATGTTTAATCTCCTTCCACTTTCAGTTTTTCACAGTCACATTAGACCAGCGTCCAATCTGCCAGGGGGCAAGAACAAGTCATTATTCTTATACTTGTGGTAAAAACAGGCCATTTATATCGATCGCTGTGGTCAATACAAACCAGTGGGGGTATTGATCCCACTGTTCTCCGTCTGTATAAAGTCATTTTTCTTTTTAGAGCTTGTTGTTTTTTTCTTGTTCGTTTCCTGGAGAAGGAAATTCTAAATCTTTTCTAGTCACCACTTTGGCCTTTGTACGTAAAAAAAAAAGAAAAAAAAAAGGGTTTTATTTTGTTCACTATATTATATATGTGTCCAGTGCTGCTGGTCCAGTACTTTGTCTGAAGCTTGTCATCTACTGCCATCTAGTGGTTGAAGGCAGCTCACATCTGGGTGTGTCAGTGAAATGGCTGATTTGACTTTGCGGCTGTGAAATGTATCTTTTCAATATCTCTGCATCATCTTACACCCCCAAACATTATTTTGATTGATTATTTTCATTTCAATTATGGTATCTACAGAAAAGGTTACGATGAAAAAAGGCTCCCTACTCATTACAAAGTCTGTCAAGTGAGGTGATTTGGGTGATTTGTAGAAGGAGGCAGGATGTGAACACAACTGTTCAAGTTGTCCCTCACATTTGAACTTGATACCGGAGACGGACGATTTGTTCTGGAGACTCTGCCCCCCCCCCCCCAAAAAAAGAAAAAAAACCTCATTGTAATTTGAGTCTGCCCTGCAGCTGTTTCTCCCTCTCAAACACCCTGGATGGACTTTCTCATCTGCTTCAGAGGCTGTCAAATGTCATTTCCCTTCACTTTCCAACTCCTCTTTGAAAATCATATTTTCTTACTCGATCGGCCAATGGGAGGCGCTCATTGCCTTTCGGTTTATTATGTCAGGAGCCCCAGCCTGCACCCACAACCTTTTCCGCCAAATTCCATCAGCAGACTTGCAGCACTTCCAGGAGGCCGACGGCATGCTGAAATCTGGAAAGTATTAAACAACCTGTTGGTGGAGGGGGACAAGGGTAGGGGAAGGTGGGGAGGGGGATGAAGGAGGGAGAGAGGGGAAGTCGAAAGTGGGGGATGGGGGAGAGAAAAAATTGTTCATATCCCGCCCTTTGCCTGGCTCTGCTCCCTCTCCCCTCCCACACACACACACACAATAGCGTGTGAGTTCCCCCCAAAAAATGCAGACCACTCCCCAAGCGGCTCCAGCATTTTTTCCTTTAAGTTAGCAGCACTATTTTGCAAGGCCTTTTTTTTTTTTTTTTTTTGTAAACGGGTCATAAACAAACAGCCGTTTCTGCTCTGTAGCTCTGTTCTGATGAGAGAGAGTGTGTGGGTGAGGTGTGTGTTTGTGTGTGTGTGTGTCGTTTGCTGGCAAAGAGCTGGAAGGGGAGTATATGATGGTCAAAAGCCCTTACTGTGCTTTTGAGGTTGGAAGCGAGAAAACTGGATGCCATCCAGACATCCTTTCCCATGCCGTGATGCAGATATCTCTAACCAAATGTATGCAGAGTACGGGGTGGGGGGGCTCACTGTACCCGGGGGAGGAAGCCCGCCTAGAAGAAGATGTAAAGAATCTGAACTGTGCAAAGGTGACCTTTTTCAAACGAGAAAGAAAGACATGATCCTTTCAAGGACTTTTAAAGCTACTATGAGGAGTTTTTAGCTGGTTATGAAGCGGACTGAAATCAATACTGATGTGTTTTTATGAGCCATGAAAGCAAAGAAGACCATCAGCTACAAGAGTAACGCAGTCATTTGTCACGCCTTAAACTGCTGGCGCAGGGTAGGTGTCAGACAAAGTTTATTACTGCTGAAACAGCCTCTTTTTTGAAAACATTTACCATGGCAAATATTCTTCACGAGTGCTAAAAAAAAAGTAGAATGATATGTTCATTGAAAAAAAATGACATGCAGGACCAGATAGAAAAGATAACAAATTGTGTGTTGTCCACAGGGGGTGCCAAAATCAAACAAAACCAAAAGTCCCTCACAGGAGCAAATAATAAAATTTATAAGAAAGTTTGGATGGAGCCATCACTGCTCATCATTTATGTGTCAGACATTCTGCAAACACATTTTTCCCATCTCTTTTTATTTGAACAAATCTCAAGATTCATTGTGAGAGTATCTTATTCAAACGCTGCAAATCTGCCTGTAAGTGATCAATCACAGTGTAAAACAGCCAGACTAACAAATGTGATCATCAGGAAACATCATCATTCCCTTTGTGTCCTCACAGATCTGCTTGAGGTTTCCTCCAAGAGTGCATGAAGCAGCTCTACGGATATTGGTGTTAACAGAAACAGCGAACATAAACATTCCAGTACCCAGATTTGACCTCTTGACCTCTAAACCCTGGAACTGCAGGGCTGGCAGGAGGAGACCACACACACACACACACGTGGTGGGAGGAGGAGGAGGAGGAGGAGGAGGAGGAGGAGGAGAGGGTTTGTGTGTGCAAAAACCTCTCCGGTGTCCTTGCCTTAAAGAGCTTCAGATGGCTGTGTTGAAGACTGTGAAAAATTAGCCCATCCTCTTCGAATCACCGCAGTTTCCCCGCTCAGGGATGGCTGCAGGTATGTCAGAGTGTACAGATGGCTTTCTCAGATGGAAACACAGCCTCTGTCTGTCTCCCCTCTGTTGTCTTGCATAAAAGGAGTTTCCTTCAGGAATGTAGAAAGTGTGTCATCACTTCTATGGGAATAAGTGAAATGTGTAAGGTTTTTCCATCTGGCAGATTTACAATTCCTTAATCCTTCTTCAACTCAGCAGGCTCAAACCACAAATTTGGTAAAGCTATTGTTGTTGTTTTTTTACCATGAACCAAACAGTTTGAACACTGTATTGGATTTTGACTTGTGTTTCTTTCAGAAGTAGTGAATTAAAAAGGATGTTGTAAAACATAAAACCAGCTTCCACCGTGATTCTGCACATACTGTTCCATTTCATTTTCTGAATCCGGCATGAACCGAAATCTGAAGACTCATTTGTGCCTTCTCCACAGAAACAATGATTCATGACTTTATTTTTCCATTATTTTCCTTGTGTCTGTGCTGTGCGAACCATGTCTCACTCCACTGAAGAGAATAGCGGTTCCTCCAGCCATGTGCGTCCCCAGGAGGTCAGGCCTGGCCTGCACTCAGCCATGACCACATGAGCTTGGGGCTTTTACTGCTCACTACCCCTCCTTCCTCTCTGCCTGAGGCTGCTTCCCTTCCAAAACCTGTCTGCGCCTGACTGACACCGAAGCCACACATTATGCTTTCTTCTGTTGCCCACACACCTTTAGGCAAATTGTGAACTTCCACACATCCTCAACTTTTAAACAAATGTTGATTTAAAAATAATCACATTTCTAAAAGCCCTGAGATTGACCTGCAACCAGTCCAGGGTGTACCCCACCTTTTGTCCTGTGACTTTCTTGCTTCCCCCCGCCCCATCTGTGAGCCCAGCTGAGGAACATTGAATGTGAGTGAGCAGGGCAGACGACCCTTATCGAACATATAGTAAAGCTGCGTCATGCACGTTTCTGCTCACAAGAATATCCCCCCCAAAAAAAGTAATTATAGTGTTGGACTCTGGAGCTTCTTGTGACATCAGGTATTTTTCTTGCGTTTTTTTTTTTTTAACATCATGTCTTGCATCCTTAGACCCCTCCCCCCACCGTCCAACATGAACATCCTGAAACTCAATGCTCCTCAGGAAGATTTCAGGGACCAGTCTGTCTTGAAATTTTAAGGAGAACATATTAGTAAAACCAGGACTGATAAAAAAAAAAAAAAAAGCCTTTATAGATGTTAATCACACAGCAAGGCTACGTCCTCGCCGATGTCGACATGGCGCCTTCCCAACAGGGGCGTCATGTCCGTACAATACTCTCCTTGTTTAGCAGACTCTGCATGCCCGCTGTGAAGCCAAATGTTCTAAAGCTGACCAGGAAGTGGGGGATCACATAGGGTCACTCCCCATAGGGCCAGCTTTAAACTTTAACCTTCTAGTCCTTCTTCAACTTAATCTTCCCTCCCAAGTCCTGACATAGTGAATGATACCAGTGCCACCGAATGACTGCAGGCACACAAGGCTGAAGGACGGGCTCGAGGTGGATAAGGGATAAGAATCTGGCACTAAGTGACTCCTTTAGTGCAGCACGCAGTTCTTACATTCGTAACGGCCTTCTTCTTAAATTATGTTTTATAAGTCTTGCACATAGAAAGTTCGTCACTTAGCATATCTGATTTCCTCCAGACTAATTTCATCTTTTCAAATTCTTCAAATTGCTTTCGAGTCTGGTTAAAAGTTACATCATCTTAAAATATTTTCAAATTCCAGGCTTTGATGAAGGGTATTTAAACGTTCTCTACTCCACTTCTTGCTTCACACTGTTTGGGGTGAGATGAGGCCTCTGTGCATTCCTGCGTTAGCTTTATAAAACACAGTCTCCACTGTTCACAGAAGCTCAACCTCAGTGATTTCATAGTGCACGCTAATATCAGCCCAGGCAGACTTTCCATTACAGCCTATCACCTTCCTGTTTTTTTCGTGTGACTTTATATGCAAATCTGGACTTGTGGAAATACTGCAGCGGCTTAAAAAGGCCAATTCACCCTCCTTAAATCTCAACTGCATCATAAATCAGGGCGTGTGTGGAGATAGAAAACAACACAAGGGGGAAGAATCCCTGAGCACCATGTGGAGACGGGGCTTTAAAACGAGCTGTACTGGGTGTTGGTCCTCGTTTTTAACGACTCCGTCATCCAGTTTATGCTCCCCTCCCTCTGGTCGTGGTTCCCTAAGGGCCGAGCTGGAGAGGAGAGGGGGAAAAGTCCGGCTGATGCTGGCTCTCTTCATTGTCCTGCCGGCCAGGCTTTGGCTCTCTTCGGCCCTCTCCCTCCTCCTCCTCCTAAGAGAGGACACAGCCAATCAGAGCTAGCAGACCATAAACAGTATTGTTGTGTGTTTGTTTGGCTTGAGTTGTGATTATTTTATTTTGTTTCAGTATTAAATAATTGCACCGGGCTTTATTTACATTTTAGCTTCGTAAAAACAAGAAACATTTCAGTTCAAGAATGAGTCAAACAGAGTGACTGAAAAGAGCATGATGTGAAGAAAAGCTGTGATAACCTGCAAATGTATACATCTCGCACATATTTCATATAAATCATACATTTTCCTGCCCTCTGTTGATTAGAAAAAGTAAAAAAAAAAGAAGACCGTACTGCAGTGATAATCTCTCATACAGGTTTAAACTGTCCTGTAGGCATTTGTGTTATAAATGTTCACACAACACCAGATTAGAAGCAGTGCAATTTTTTGATCCCTCAAACAAACCAGAAGAACATTCTGTTATGAGACACTTTTTTTTTTCGTGATGGATTTAGGCTTGACATTGAGATCAATCTGCTGTGTTTATTTGAAACATAAACACATCATGTAACACTGTGCATGTTATGTCAAGGCGTGTCTGCCTCTGAGCTCTGCAGCTGAGCATGAGGCCATCTCCTCGCTTTCCTGTATCAAACAATTGCCTCTTGGCGGTGTGGCTAGCATGGCAAAGCCTAGCTAAAGCCCGCTCCAGCCTCTCCATCTGTAGCTGTTTACTGTGATTGACAGCTCACTGGATAGAGGCAGGGAAAGTTGTTATAGATTCCTCACCAGCAAAAGTTTGGCCTCATTCAAACCACCCTGTCAAAAAAAAGAAAAAAAGTCATGTTCATTGAAAATCTCAAACTTGTCAGGAGTGGGGCATGTGTCTGTGTGCGTACGTGTGTCCAGGATTGCAAGAGTGCTTACGTGGGTGTTTGACCGACTTGGTGAGTAAGAGCGAGGTGGGACAAAATGAGAATCAGAGCAGGAGGGAACAAAAAGAAAAGGAATGGTTAAGTAATCAGAAAATGTTTTTTTTTTTCCTCCACTATTCTCCTGCTGCATGCTCCAGCTGTGCCCCTTCTGCTGCTGCTGCTGCTTTGGGCCCGTCAGGAAGTGTTGAAGGGGGGGGGGGGGGGGGAGTGTGAGGGGTGGAGGCAGGGTGAGGTCACCGTGCTGTTGGCCCCTGGGATGGGAGGAGAGAAGGAGAGACACTCGGCCCACTGTCACAACTCTATCTATTCATTCTGAATCGTATTGCTAAGTGAGGCCTTCATCTGCAACACATGTTGTATGGAAAGCATTCCACCACACGCTATACATCTGGAGCGCCGCACACAAGAGCTTTCCCCACTATCAAACACTGACCCTCTTTTTTTTTTTTACATGTTCCCATGCACACACAGTGGGAGTGAGTCACCCACAGAGCCGTAGGCACATTTAGAGAGTCGAGACCTCTGTGTGAGTGCCGGGCGCTGCGTGTTTGGGATGCCTTGGGTGTGACCAGGGGTGGCCTGCAAAGTTTGTTCTTGTGTGTGTGTGTGTGTGTGTGTGTGTGTGTGTTATGGTCAATCCAGCTGGCTGTCGTCTGCAGTTCGTCTCAGCGAGCCAGACAGCGACTCCAGCAGACACCACACACACACACACACACACACACACACACACACACACACACACACACACACACACACACACACACACACACACACACACACACACACACACACACACACACACACACAGAGAGAGAGAGAAACACAGACACAGAGAGGAAAGGCGACTCAATGGAAAGAACTGCTGACAGGATTTGGAATTTCTTGATCACCAGCAGATTCATTGGAAATCAAGCACTGGTCATCTTTAAGCCTTTACTGTGGCACTTTAAATCTCACACTGCACTTTATGAATGTAAATATGTGAGCCGACTCAATAATGAAAGTGAAATAGAGAGCTACCTGATGAGCCACAGAGAGAGGAGAAACATTGTCACGGTCACTGCAGAGTTTCCAGTTTTACATGAACTTTTCAGTCATCCATTGCGTGATGACTACACCGTCACTAGTCTGGTGATTCTCAGGGACTCAACCAGCTCCACCTACTCCCTCCTCCCACTACCATGTGTGTAGATTCTTTTTTCTTTTTTTTCTTTTTTACAGACTGGAGATCTACAAACCCAACCATGACCTCAGAGAAATAAATACTCTCCACTGAAAAAACCCCCAACAATCCCAAAGTAGCATTTTAGCTTGTCAGCTGCGTTGCGATTGTGTGTGTGTGTATTTTCTGTAAGAGCTTGTGGCTTTAAATATGCAACTGTTCTCCATGAGCATGCTTCACTTGTGTGTGTGTGTGTGTGTGTGTGTGTGTGTGTGTGTGTGTGTGTGTGTGTGTGTGTGTGTGTGCAGTCAAAACATGTTTGTTCTTGTGGTATTTATACCATAAATAAGTTATTAAGCCCGAATGAGGGGCATTAGGTCTTGAAGGAGTTGCGTTTTCTAACAAAGCTAAGCTGCAGACCAGCTTTAATGAGAGCCCAGGTGATTGTTTTGAACGGTTAACTTTATAATGGAAAAATATAAAAACAACCCCTGTTTTCAATTAAGTCTTTCCATCCCATCCCCCCACTCCTCTGCATCAGTGGAGAGTTCAATCCAAGCTGCCATGCTATATAACCTCTTCTCTTGGTTCAGCTCTTGCTGACTCAAAATGTCAGAATTTAAGGTCTTTTTTTTTTACTTCCACATTCAAAAAGCTCAAATTTTGGCCATAAATAAAGTGTGACATTTTCAAAGTCAAGCTCTTCAACATTTTTTTTCTCCAATAGAGAAAGAAAGGAGGAAATGTCACAAGAAGGCATAAGGTGGAGAATGTATAGATACTGTTCTCCGTCTTTGTAACACTGCTTGTTGTTTCTTGCCACACCCAACTTTTCTTCTGTCGTGAAAGGGTGAAATTCATCATTCAAGGGTTTGTTAGCGCAAAACACATGTTTTGTTACACTCATATGGGTGGGGGAACAGGCTAAGGTCTCATCTGGAATGCATAAAGCATAACAATACATCCCAATATCTCTCGTCATTCTGGAAGGAGCGAGGCCGGGATGGGAAGGGAAGGGATGGAAATGGGTGGGTGAGAGGGAATCTGCAACATCTTCGATCCTGCTGGAATAGTATGAAATGAACTCTGTTAGGATCAAGCTGTTCTTCCCGTGCCTGGCCCCACTTGTATGTGAAAAATGTCTCCCTGTTGTGGGAGGACATTTTTTTAGTTTGGTTTGGTTTAAGTGATAATCCACAAGATCGATGTGCGAGACACAACCTTCATGATAAGCCGTGATAAGCTGTTGTGTTCTTGCTATAAATTTTCCATCTGTATCCCATACCAAAACAACAGGGCCGGGGTTTGTTTTTATAGGTCCTTAGATTTCTTTTGCATTTTTGAAGAATAGCAAACCAACGTCTTAGTTGTCCCAAATCTTTCTTAAGTGAGCTCAGCATTTGTTGTTATTGTACTGTATTCTTTCAGGCAGTGCTTCTCAGGCCTTCAGGTTCCACCTACAATTCCTAAATGACAAATTCCAGCCCAAATTTCGGATTTAGAAAAACACGTTATTCATAAATAAAGCTGTCCATGCATCTATGTGCCAGACTTCAACATTTGACTCTGAAACAATGACTTTGACTTTTTTATTTATTGTCCCCGAGGGGAAATTCTTTTCCACAGAGTGTACAGTTTTAAGGGCAGCACGCCGACAGAGGGTGAACACAGGCACAGGGAGATACATGTGAGACAACAGGACATACATGTGGGGCGACAGACAGTGATAGGGCATACAGTGACAGGACAATGTTGTTATTTGAATCAGAATCAGTTTTTTTAATTAGTGGAAATTTGTGGAAATCCTAGTTATTTATCAAGACATACAGTAACTAAAAAGAAAACATATAGATGCCTTCTTCTGGTGGTGCTTGTGGAAAAATGGTGGGAAAAGACCTTACCAACGGTCTTACCAAATTGGCCCTCTCAAGGTCCATCCTGCTACACTTACTAAAGATAGCGATGTGTTTAAAGGATTTTTTCACAAGTACTGCTTGAAGACTAAGCCATGGATATGTTACGCCAAGGTTTTTGGTAAGATTGTCGTGTTTTGGAATGTTTGTTGGAGCTAATTCAAATGAATTGAAGAGCATTCGCATCACAAATGTTTAGACTTTAAACACATGCTGGTGAATCTCTGTCTGCCCAATCTCATCTCCTCCTTCGCTCCTCCAGTGAGAGGAGCAGGAGCTGTCAGTGGGTTCTGTTTAGATCTCGTGTCAGTGGCTGCTCTGGGCTCCAGTCCAGGCCGATGCCGACGGATGAGCACACACAACACACAGAGTCTCTGCTTCCAGCCAGGCTTTACGGCATGGCCACAGTATCCTGTGGCCAGGCCTCTATACACTGTCACTAAGCCAGCCGTCACATTGGCGGGTGTGTTTCACCACATTCCCTAAAGACGACCATGTCTGACCAGACAGCCATCTTTTTCTACTAATACTGATATGAAACTAAAACAATGTGATTGTTATGGATTCCATTATCAACTTTGGTTTTATGTATCAACAACTAGATGACTCATAAGTCAAGCTGCGAGCCTGAACGAGAAAAGATAAAACTGAAGCTTGTTCAGCAGCATGCTCATTGTTCTTATTCTTCAGGCCCTTTCTCAATCAACACCTTAGCTTGTTTTAAACAGAGTGGAGTATAGTCTGTGCCTTACTCAATATTACCCTAAATCTCCAGTGTGAGCTGCATGTGTGAACACAAACTGACATCTTCCACCCAAACTTTACTCACACCGTTACCTTCCAGCTCCCACAGTACAATATCTGCAACGAAATGTCGTGAGCCAGTGCTCCAACACAGCAGGGAATATTCCAGAAAATTTAGCACAGGCAATCGAGCAGGTAGATGACAGTCATATAGTGCAACCTGTGGGTCAACCGGTGCACATAGTAGATCTGCATCACTCTCTTCTTTGCTTGCCAGTCTTCTTGATGTCATCTCCTGCCTCCTGAGACCCCCAGCTCCCATTCCACAGTGAAAGTCTCCAGCTTTAAGGTAAGTAAGCGACTCATTTGCAGATTTCAAATGCAACACATCAAATGCTCTGAAATGTTCTTATAGTTTTCAGGAGTGCATCTTTAAACTTCCTGATGACCGCAGACTAACTCAGCTACTCTCACTTGTGCTAATCAGTATACAAATCTTATCTTAACACGTAAAATTACCTCATGCCTGTGATTACACAGAATGATCTTTGAACCCAGAAGCAGCTGTATTTCATCTCCATAAATGTCCAACACGTAAACCATAATTTAAAAGAGTCTTTTAAAAATGCATCAGCATGTAAACTGCAAATCACGAGAAGACAAGACTTTATTTTTGTCTTCGGAAGTTAAAAGGGATTTAAGCTGCAGCGCTCCAAGCAAATGAATCATATTGTTGTCTGAGCACAAGTGTTTACTCAGACACATTTGATTGTAATACAAAAAAAAAAGGAATGAGCGCAATCAATGCTGCTGTGATATCTTCCAGCAGATAACAGAGATGTGAGATGTGTGCAGAAATGAGAGCAAGGCGATTCAAATTTAATTCTTTCATAGCTTTTATTGCTCCATTCCAAACCCCTGAGGCCAGCATAACTCTGATTCACAGCAACAGTTTGTATGCTGGTCGTGCCTGATGGGATGTGTGCGCTGATGACATTGAGTCCAACAGGAAGCCAGGGGCTAATGATTAGCACATGTTTAGGATCACTAGGGTGCCACAATCTGGAGTTCTTCATGCCGTATGTCACTGATTTATTTGGTTGTTGTTGCTTCACTGGGAGGGACAGGCCTTTTTTTTTTTTTTTTTTTTTTAAAGCACACACGCCTCTACAACATCGAGGCCTGCTTTATTTGATTTAGCTCCCAGCCAATGGAGATCCAGGGCTTGGTCATGGTCCATTTTGCAGCTTTAGAGTTTAAAATGGGAGAGGTGAGATGGGGCATGCGTGGCACAGATGCTCAAATGTGTTCCTGTTTTAAACTTGCACAGACCTGCTTTGTTTGTTGCTCTCGTACAGTTCAAAGACTTTGACAGACCAGACTCCCAACAATAAGCTGTAAATATTGTGTTTTGCAGTTTGAAGTGACTTTTATTTAGCAAGTGATAAAACGTGCCTCCATTTAGGTTTTGCACATTTTTAGAGAGCTGCAGTGTGATTGTGCATGAACAGTTTAACATGTTGTTGCCAAGAGTGCAATCCTTTAGCTCAGGTCCTCTGCAGCTCCTCCTGTGTGCTCTGTGGGATGTTATCTGATAGTCACTAAGTGGCGAAACAAAAACACTAAGGGCAGCGAAGCGAGGCCAGTTCAGGCGTGAGGATCGGGCGACACAGGGAAAGAGCCATGCACATCCTGGAAAGAAGAGAATACATCTTTGAGAGGAATGTCGCTATCTCCGGTTTCAAAGTGAACTGAAGGGATGCATCAGACACTGCAGCCCAAACTAACCCAAGCTGAAACACAATTGTTAAATTCTGTGAGCAGCTGGGTTAGATTCCTCGGCTTCCCAGCTGTGAAGACCTGAAGATATCCACCGAGATGACCTATAAGGATTGCATTTTGGACAGGCGTAGTCAGCTACTCCCCATTACATTTGACTGAACTGACTTCATAGTTTTAGTGTTTCCTCTTGTGTTTTACTGGGACTTCCATAACGTGTAGGCGCACTGAGGCGTTCCACCATTCCATCATTTTCCCAGAAGTGAAATATGCCTGTCCAGCTGTCGCAGATGTCCTCCAGACGGCCAGAGTCACATCCAAAACCACAAACCATTTAATCCCTGATTGTCTCATTCTTCCTTCAATCCCACTTTTGCTACATGAGAAGTCCAAAACAGTCATTTTACCACTCCTGCAGGTGGCGCCCATTGAAGTGTAAAGCAGGGCTGGGCTTGAACTGAGGCTGACTCATTTAGTCAGAAAGCAGAGGGCTGTTCCTGTGAAACAACTCAACTTCATCTCAAGTCTTAACTTGACTTCACGAGGCTGGAGTTCATTGGTTTTGATTAAAGCAAACATGATGTAATCTTTGCAAGACTGAAAGTGAAAGTGAGAACTCACCTTGACTCTGAGCTGTTTAAACCTTAAAGCTCCTGTGAGGAATTTTTAGCTGCTTATAAAAAGGACTGTAATTAATCCTGATGTCTTTATATGTGCTACAAAAGAGAGCAAGAGCAAAGAGTGATGATGAGTGATATATTTTAAGGTAAATAAAAATGTAGGATTAGATTTTGTGTTCGTGAAAAAAACACTCACACATGCAGGATAAAACCAGCAAAGAGATAAAAGACGCTGTT
The DNA here is from genome assembly GCF_947650265.1 of Symphodus melops. NCBI lineage: Eukaryota > Metazoa > Chordata > Actinopteri > Labriformes > Labridae > Symphodus > Symphodus melops. Next base: position 17,895,264 of record NC_136707.1, on the reverse strand, counting down.
TTGTCCACAGTGGGCGCCGACATTGGCAACAGCTCCTTTAAGGAAAAATGCTCACAGGATCTTGAAACACAACTAGCAGTATTGATATGATTAGGCGTTCAGATCTGAATCTGAATATGCGTGTGAATTCAATAAGAATAATCACATTATCATTTTCAGGATATTGAAGAAGAAGAAGAAGAAGAGGATAAAGGTCTAAACTTGAGTTATCCACATACACGTAGGTTCTCTTGGAGCTTGCATGATTTCCGCCCAGTGTTTTATATTCTTACTCTCATTAAATGCAGCAGTGAAATCACTGTGACGCCCCTATGTTTTTTTTTCTTTTAGGTCAGCTGTTTTGCCCGAGGTTGTATTGCACAAACAGCTCTGGAGCTCAAATCTGTGAGGTTCATTCTGGGAAACAGAAAACACTCCAGTTAAAATCCACAAACTTTGGGTAAGTCAACTAAATAACCAGCTTGTCTAAAATAGCTCACCTGCGTGCTCGGTGAATCCCTCAATGAGGCAGGGTGCGCCGGTTTTAAATTTCAACCAAGACCTGCACACAATGGCCGTGACTATAGTTACTGCAGCTACTGCCTGCTGGCTTTGTGATCCCTCTCTTTCAAAAGTAGAGGAGCAGCTGTGTGGGATAGTTTTAGGGTAAAAGGTTTTTGGATAGTTTCCTGTTTTATCGGCCGTGACAGAATGATCATAATAACTCATCAGATATGGCTGAGCAACCACTGACACACAAAGCAATCAGTCCGAGCGGTTGGCACTAATATTCTCGTGGGAGTAAATGTCTGAAACAAGATTCTTTTAAGAGTCCAACAATAACAGGTTTTTCTGGTACAGACTGCAATAATGTGTGTGGGCACGTTTTAATGAAAATGATTACCGGTGTATTACTATGATATCATGAGAGCATCCTCTCAGCTTGTTTAAATTAAATACAGTTGTTGTAAAGAAGACCGGGTGTGGCACTTTGGATCACCCTTCAGTGATGCTTCATTTCCTGAGGAATGTGTGACAGATGACGTACCATGATCGCTTACAACAACAACAGCAACAGTGTAGCTTAAAAAAACCGTCACGTTATCCTCATGGTTGTTAGTGTTGTTGTTGTTTTTTAGACTCACAGAAGGTCATAGATGTGTGCGTGTGTGTGTGTATCCTCTCTGATCATACAGGGATGATGCACCACTCAGGCATTTATAGTCTACACACACACAAACACACACGCACACACGCACACACACACACACACACACACACACACACACACACACATACACACACACCTGTTCTGGCCAGGCATCTGGGATTTGTTGCTGCTCCTGCTGCTACCTTCCACCTGACCACTGCACAAATGACATCGTCATAAACAGTAGCATATCCAGCCGAGTGATCGACTAATTGTCAAAGCTCTCTCACTCTGTTTTTTTTTTTTTTTTTTTTTTTTTTTTTTTTTTTGCCTCCTCCTCCCAGCTGCGCCAGGACTCAGGACACTGCCTCTCCTCGGCATCCCACTGCGAGGCTGGGCAGCAGCTCACAGTTTTCCTCCTCGTGTGTTTACAAACAGAGATCCCAGGAATCCACCTGATGAGCCAAAAACGGCAAATGAAGAGGGGAGACTAGAGAGAGGCCGACGGGGGCAAGCTGTGTGCTCTGTCTGTTGCAGCTGATCACGCTCATGTCTGGACTATAAACAGCAAATGTGTGCTTGTTCTTGTGCCACTGTTGTCTTTTGCATCCTTGTTTGCTTTACAACTGTGTCACTTGTGAGGAAATGGCCTGAGACCACAGTGTAATGAGGGATGCAGAACCGCGGCGGCGTAGGCGGGAGTGGCGGCGGGCTGTGGCGGACAATCTTTGTTGTCACTCATCCTTGAATCGTGTTTGCATGGAGATCCAAACTGTTCCATCAATTTAGCATGAAGGAAACATTGCACCCTGTTAACTCCCTTCTTTGGCACATGACAAACTCTCCCTTTTCTGTGCAGACGCGGGAGTAAACAGGAAGCCTGCTTCACACACTCACAGGCATTCTGGGCATACCGCGGGGCCTCCAAAGGGCTGGACTACACACGTGCAAACACACACATTCACACTACCTGAAGAGAACACTTCTGGAAATGTGTTGTACACATTCAGTTAGTCAGCAGGGGGCTCAGTCGGCATGTCCCGCCGCCTTCTACCATCTGGTACCAGGTAAAGAGCTCTTTAGGTGTTGCCTGTAAACAAAGAACACAAACAGATTTATGGTGTAAAACAGAGATGGGACAAAATATCGACACAGCAATATATTTGATCCTGACTGCTGTGATACAGCTATGGATACACTAGGGCCATATATTGATAGTCTGACCCAAAAAAACTGCTGAGATCTTCACTTTGAATTAACCATCTCACTTCTTCATGTCGATGCTCATAACAAAGTCGAGGGTAACATGAAAGGAAGTCGAGTGGCCAAAGAAGAAGATGGCAGCGGGATAAAAGATGAAGAAAAAGACTGAAGGGTAATGTCAGACAAAGTGGGAAAAGAAGTTCAGAGATGCAACAGTCGAGTTCAAATCTGGTCTGTGACTCAGTAGTAGTCATTTCGACTCGTCCAGGGTTTGATCCCCAGCTCCTGGAGCCAGATAGTTAACCCCAAGTTGCTCCTGCTGCTCCGTTGGCGTTGCATACATGGGAGGATTAAAAGACAGTTAACAAAACAGCCATGACAATCAGTGTGGGAATGTGTTGATGGGACCTGCACATGGAAAAGAGCTTTGAGCAACAAGACAAGAGTAGTGCTATACAAGCTGATGTCCACTCATTGGATCTTGAATCTACAGATATATTCATATATGCTGTATATAATTCTGCACTTTAGCTTTTCAGTGGTGTATTGTTTCGTCGTTCTCAAAACATTCATATCGCAGAATCGCTGTATCATGAATCGTTATCGTGGGCCATGAACGTATCAGGAATTGTACGGGGAGTTACTCTACGTTTCCATCCTCTTTTGTAAAATGTAAACAGTCAACGGATCGTTGCAGGATCGTGCTAACAACATTTTGCAAAATTTTTGCAAAAAACATTATGAGTTTATTAGATGCAATAATTACAAATGAAACATAAATGTAGGTAAAATCAAAGAAGCTTCATAACAATGAATGTCTTATGTTACTGACAAATTGTCATAACTGTGGGAACTTTTTCTGTTCAATCCTTTTCTTTACTGTGCTTAGTATGTGACAATGATTACTATAACTAGTATTATTCTTTTTAGTTGTAGTAGTAGTATTTTAGTGGTTGTTTATTTCTTATTTTCCCTCCTCCTACTCCCCATGCACACTTTCCATGACCTCATTCTTCACACAAAATCACACTACACTCACACACGATCAATGGAATTTGCTTTATTTAGTTATATTGCAATTAATCTTACCTTTCCCCATCCTGTCTTTCACTTTTTATTTATAGATTAAAAAATAATTTTGCTTTGTTCTCTTCAAAGTATCTCATTGCTTTTTTTTTTTTTTTTACTGTTATCTTGCAGTATTTGTGTCTGTCTACTGTTTCACTTAGTCACTTGTTTCGTTCAGTGTCTCTTTTGTACAGGACAGCACTGTTTGTCCTTAATGACATAAATGTCACAAGTTCACGATTTCGTTCCTAAAGTGGAAAAACGAGCATGACTGGAATGCCACTGGTGATGTCAGGGATGTTTTATTTTAAAATCCGGGATATTTTTAAGGCGTAAACACTGAGTGAGACATAAAAAGCTTACATTTCGCGGTTTGCAAAATAATACCGTAGGATTTCTCCATGCAATCCTGTGGCCTTTACTACAATCCAGATGATAGGCTGCCACAGGGAGAGGAGGAGGAGGAGGGGGGAGTTTTCGGAGCGAGTGTTGCAAACTCGGTGATTTTCTCGCTCAATAAGGCGACTTTCCAAATACTTTTGGCGACATTTTTCGGAAATAAAATAAACAAACCAAGAATAAACAGGAGAAAGTTCACCCGCAGTTCTCAACATGTTTAGTTTTTTGTTTTTTTTTTTAACACACTTTTTGTTTCTCCAACGATGTTACACCTATCTCCTTACAAATACATGCAAAATGCCAATTATGCAAATTAGGCGATGACGTTATTTAGTGGCTTCGAGCGACTTTTAGGACAGCCAATAGTGATTTTCCGTGCTGAGGAGTTGGCGACACAGCGGGGCCCCCCTGGTGACGTGCAGGGCCTGCAGGGCGGTGTTCTCAGGCGGAGAAAGAGACGGACTGGGGTGTGTGAGCCACATCTGGAATAGTAGCTACAGAAGAAGAGTCGAGAGGAGCAGAAACTCGCTGAGACTTTCCTCAACTCTTCACTTCAGCACTCCCCTTTCACGGAATCAAACCTCCTGCTTGCTTCGCAATCTTTTTGTAAGTTGGACTTAATGTTTTGGAACATTTTTTTCTCTTTTCAAACTGAATTTACTTTTTTGTTTAACACTCTTACAACAGGACTTCACCTATGGATTTGAACACGACTTTGGATGTACTTATAAGGCCCGAAAAAAATGCGCGTTTTTCTGCTGTTTACTTTTTGAGTCGCTCCTGTTGTCGCAGTTTCAGATTGTATTAGACCTTAGAGAATGAAACGGTTGACGCTGAGACGCACGCATGGCGGCACTACGCTGGGATGTTTTTCTTGCAGATGGCTTTGAGTTTGTATCCAGCAGGCAGCTCGCAATGATTAGTCCTGAATCTTTTTTTTCCTCATATCGACCCACAGTTGCTTTTTCACGGGGCTTTTGCAAACACCCATTGCTTAAATTATTGAGTTCTAATTAAGGAATCTTGACTTTTAAATGGATGTAAAGTTCATAAAGTCGATTTATTTCTGTCCCTACAGCCTCACTCTAAACTCAACATTGACTACCCCCATAAGGAAGAAATTATAGCTAGCCTACTTCTTTCTACGTTTGAAATGTAAGGGGACACTTCCACGTTGAGGTAAACATTGCGGTTTGTCGAGAAATGAGGAAAAGGCGCCATCTAGCGTTCAGATAGGGATTACATGGGCTTTTTGGGAGCTTCAACTTCTTGTGGATTGACTTGATTTGTTGTTTTTCTTCTTTCTTTTTTTTTTTTTAAAGATCTACTTGAGAAAATGCTGCTCATCCTGCTTGGAGTGCTCATCCTGCACCTCATCATCCTTATTCTCCTCATTGTGTCCACAGCAGCCAGTGTAAGTGGAGCATTTTCACCCTTGTTATTAGGATTAGGAATCAGACTAAAATGCAAAACAGACAAGGAAATTATGTGAATGAAATAGAACATCATGTATTTTACGATGAATACCGTTTTTTTGTGTAATGGATGCTGTTGTGTATTGAATGGTCTCTGTGTTGTTGTGTTTACCAGGCTTGGTCTGTAGGTGGGGATAGGAGCTCAGATCTGTGGTACAACTGCATGACAACTAATGGAGGCTATCACTGCAAGCCTGCAAGCAATGAAGGTTTGTCAGCACTGCAAAAAAAAACAACCCCAAAAAACAGAAATAAAGTTGCTTTTTTTTTTTTCCTTGGGCGTGTATGAGTTGTTTACGTGTTTGAAGCTCATGCTATCCTTCGTTTCTGTCTGTCTTCTTCCAGACTGGATCCAGGCGGTGCAAGCCCTCATGATCCTGTCCTTGCTCTTCTGCTTCTTCTCCCTCATTGCGTTCGTGTTTCAGCTGTTCAAACTGGTGAAGGGCGGCCGCTTCTTCTTCACGGCCATCTTCCAGATCTTGGCGAGTAAGTATGACTTCATCCCACAACAAGGTCACACCCTGAGCGGATGAGGGTGGAGCTGCTGTGAGATCATTTGCGTTCAGATTCCTTCTCATTCCCCCCTTTTTTTTTTCCCGCCCTGGCTTTTAGGCGTGTTCGTGATGTGCGGGGCGATCATCTACACCGTGATGTGTCCGGATGATGGATCCGGAGCGCAGTTCGGCTATGCCTACGTGCTGGCCTGGGTGGCTTTCCCTCTCTGTCTCATCAGCGGCCTCATTTATATCGTGCTGAGGAAGAAAGAATGAGAGGAAAGAGGATGAGGAAAGAAGAGGGGGAAGCTAGGAGTACCCCTGTCAACAACATCGCACTGTGCCTACTGCCCACAGACCAAAGACTGACATCCCATCATCACAACTAAAGTGCACGTGTCACTAATAATTGTAAACACAGAATGGAGACTCCATCTCTGCTGGGGATTCATCTATTTTGTTTCCATCACATGCTGAAAAAATATCACAGCTGCTTATTTGGTGAATTTGAGTTGAAGTTTTACAACGTGTTTAAACATGCGTTGGTGATATGTTGACTTTTGTTGCACCGCGACTTCCACAAATCCATCATGTGTGATATCAAAGACGAGCAATCCTGCCTTCCTTTAGTACAAAGATGTACATAGTGTCTGTGGTTTTTAGACATATTTATAACATTTTTACATACATTTTTTGTACATAGTGTTGTCAATTTAACATTGTCATGCTCCTTTACGTGATAGAGTTTCGTGCCTCTCACAAATCATGCAGCTGTGCCAAAGAGATGTCGCATCGTATGCCAGAGTATCAAGCTTTGTTTTTCTAAATGTTGTCTTTTTTTCGTCGGATGCTTTATACCGTGTGCCTTACTTAGAAGAGCATCATGAAGGAAATGAAATCTTCAGTAATAACAAAAAGTAATCACAAATTAGTGTCGTCAATGAAGTCATGAAGTTAGTTTTTTTTTTTTCCTGAATAATCTTTGAACTTGATAAGCCAAAAATAAAAATGTTTTGAATTTTGTAAACTAGTTTTGAAAAATGGTGCTTTTTTTCTACTATTCTTGAAATGTATAGCCTTCTTTGTGTCGTGCTCTGTGATTAATTTGCTTTGTACAAACCCAAGTTTGCATTTGTTGTCAGTATTCTTCTAAATAAACCCTCTGAAATTAACTTCACTTCGCTGCTGTGACTCATTTGTGTGCATGACTGACAGGCGTAAAGTTCAACTGACTATTGGTGAGCATATAAAACGTGTTCACACCACACAGTGAGAGTCAAAACTTACAGTGTATACTGTGGGCAATGTTTTTTTTCTCTGAACTCATCCTGACTTATACATTGTCTGTCTGAGTCTGATCTTTGGTGACGTGCTACTCCTTGTAGTTACTCGATTATTCCACTTGGTGGAGATGTGACACACTCGACACTCCCAGGGTCGGTTCAATTACCCGTTCACTGAAATATTTTATGGCTTAACCTTTCTTAATACGCGTTTGAAGGGAATTAATATAAATGGAATATAACTGCATTTAATACTACATGTTGTTGATTTCACAGTAAAACCCATGATTTATATGGCATTTACTTTATTTTTAATTCTATGATAAAATCAACTATTACAGTTCCAGAAACGGGGTGGATCCGATAGCAGAACTATAAATATTGCATAAAAGTAGTATAAAAAACGTGCAAAATATGCCACGAGGAACATCTAACACCTGACGTGAAGCAACAAACAACAAGGAACTGACCCAGAAGGGCAGAACCACAGAGACTAAACAGACACAGGTGAGACTAATGACACAGGTGAAGACAATGAGGGCAATCCGACTGGAGGGAATCACACAGAGGTAGGATTAAACTCAAGAAACACACAAGGAAACACATCTCAAGGCGGTAACAGAAAAAAACACGAGAACACAGAGAGACAAGAATAAGAAAGGACACCAACACAACAGGAAACACTGAAGACTAAACGAGGAGAAACATTAACGCACAAGGGAAACATGCAACACTAGGGACAAGAAACTCAGAAAATATACCAAATCATGACATTACTTTTAATGGGATAAACTTGTGTAGAATTTGGAATAAAACTCTTTATGTAATTTTACGGTAATTGTAGACAAAATTGCACCGCATTTTTTTCTTCTTCTTTTAACATTGAATAAATGGGTTATCTTCCTTTTGGATGTTTCTAAATGTATGTAAAGCACAGTCAGTTGCCTCAAAAATAAAGTGGCTTGTCCTGCCTTATCTTGTAGGTGAAGTGTCTTGGCATCATGGTCATATTTTAAAGTGTATGGTCACTTAAAATGTGAATAGTGTCTTCAGGAAGAAGTCGAACAAAGCGTATTATTGCGTGTTTCTACAGTATCTATTTAACTGTTTAAACGGCACTTGTGACTTTAATCACTAGTGATGACTACCTGCTCCATGTTGACTCAGCACCTTCTGTCTGTAATGGAAGCTGAACAGTGCGTCAGTCAGGAATCACTGTTGTCTCCTAGACATTTTCCCTCATTAGTTTTTTTTAATGAAGTTTGTGTTTTTCTGTCCTTTTGATGCCTTGCTGCAAAACCAGTCGTTCTCCAGGAACAAATAAAGTTGAATTTACAAAAGTATGTATAACTGCTGTGCAGTAAACGTGCCGTATACTGCACAGTGACTGTAATTGAAATGATTACTCATTTAAACTTCTGATCCAATAGCCTTTTGTAATTTCTACTATGTATTCCAAAAATCCAGGCTGCAGGCTAGAAAAACATTGAATATAGCAATAGCACCACCTGGCTGTAATTCAAGGACATGCATGTAAATTGCTGGAAACTTGGCCCCATGCACACAGTATTTGAGCAAAACAACATAAATTAAAGCAAGCACTTTAAAATGGTTCCAGAAAAAAAAAATGTCTCATCAGCATCTCTAAAAGGAAAAGGAAAAATCAGAGATATTTGGATGACAGGTTTCTGCAAAGTAATTTGAAGCTTTATACAAAGACTCCAATCCGTCTATGTCCCTTACAGATTTTCCTGTCCATTTATCAAATGTGTAACTTCCCATTACACTGTTCACTATTCAGCTGAACACTGGCACATTTATAATTTCATGACGTCCAAAATGTTGCAAAAATAATTAGAGACTGAATGTACCAAAGCTGAAGAATCACCATAATATATAATTAAATTACATAATGCTTGCAACCATTTACTTCAGTGGTGGATGACATGGTCATACCTTTTATTTAAAAGTTTAAAAATAAAAATAAAAAAATCCCTTTTTAAGGTCTGTCGCAAGTAAGGCCATGATTTCTTCATCTTTTATTTACAAAATGTGAAAAAAAGTACCAAAGGTCAAAGTACTCATTATGTAATGTTGCCAGTTTCAGAGAAATATCCATCATTGCACTGTAGTTGAATTTGTGCAGCGTTCATGGGTAAACTCTGCAAAGTTTTCAGCCAATCGAGGGAGAACTATGATGCTTAAGCTAAATCACAACCTCACAGTTTATTAGAGGATTTTGATACTGCATTGTGACACTATATCTGTCATAAAATGACGCATAACCAATTTACTGGGTTTTGCCTTTCTTCATGAGATAAAACAAGGGAAACAGCATTTGTATTGTATCGGTATCATATTTTCAAATACATGTCAGAAGATAATAAAACAAACGTGCCATAATTATAAGCTAACTCAGGCATCTACATGATTATGAAGCAAAAATAGTTTTAAAAAACTTGTATATACTGTTTAAATATAGAGAGAGAGTAGCTACCTTGGGGCGGCTGCAGCTCAGTCCATACTTGGGTTGAGAACCGGAGGGTTGCGGCTCAAGACCCGATGTAAACCATAGTATGGATGTTGGTCTAGTAGTTGGAGGTGCGCCAGGTGACTTCCATAACACTGCTGAGGTGCTCTTGAGCTGTGGCAGTATGTAGAAGCTCTCCACTAGTGCATGTCCACAGGTCCTGTTTGTGCATGTGTGTGATTCGGGCCTATGCGTTGTGAGAAGCACGTCTCTTAATTAAAGAGTGTAAAACAGAATTTGACCTCACGGATTATTAAAGTATATTTAAAAAAAAACATTACATAAACTTTCCAATTACATTTACCTCCATAATGTTGTGGAATGTCACTTCAGGATTGAGTAGGTGTACTCAGTTGTGTGTTACTGCTTGGATATATTCTACAATTTATTGTGACAAAAGTTTCTGTGTTTTTATCTTAACCTTAAACTTTGTGTTTTAAACGGTGCCCAAGAAGAACAGCTCAGCATCATCCAGTGACTGATGATGAGACGTTACTTATTATTCCACTAGGTGGGGACTGAATCACACATTTCTCACCATTCATTTTACCCATAACTCAATTTTCCCAATTTGAAAAACAAAAATCTTTAGGTTGCTGTTTTAGTCACGTAATATAAAATATATGTCTGTTCCTCGCATAAGGAAGAGGGTACATGTTCCCCTCTGTCTATGCTGCTAGAAGCTCACAATGGTGGGGTAACTTGACACTAATCTTCTCTCGTGTTTTCTCTCAGAAGTTGGCACCACAGTGGATTATTGAAATAGGATTCTGCCTTTGATCAAACAACGTTTATAGATGTCTTATACTTCACATCAGAAACAAAGTTTGTAGCTGCCAGCTCTTAAATCTACAGAAACACAGGGTGAGCACATGATATTTAACTCTGTAACAGTGGCTGAATATCTGATGACTTTTTCACACTAATTAAATATGCTCAATCCGCTCGTTTGAAAGACACACTTTGCCATATTCCCTCATTTTGACCTTTTTAGCACTTGAAAACATACTTTGTTTGTTTCTCCTCTATGTTAATTAGATCTTAGATGAATTAAATATTCCTAAGTTTTTCATTTAATTCTAAATTTAAAGCATCACATCTTCTTGTATCTAACTTGGTTTTCTACCTTGCTTAGGAACATTGGGTTGATTGTTGGCTTATTGTAAAATCATACAAGTGCATGCACAATTTCACGCTAATTTCATGTTATTTCAACACAAAATGATTCAGAGCAGACTCCCAACAATGTTCACAGATAACACCAGCAGCTATTGAAGACAACCAGCGACTCTTTTTTTAGCTGCCTACCAGACGCCAAGGTGCAACAACCATTAGCTCACATACTACCATCTGTGCACACACTCACATGTGCATGTGTTTGCCTGCTGAGCATTATGCAGGAAAGCAGAATGCACATGCGTCACAGCAGACACAAACTGGGTGTATATTTTAATATTTCCTAAAGGCTGCTGAGCATGCAGACAGATTAGCTCCTTCTAACTTCATCAGTGCGGACACAAAAGAGAGGCCAGATGATGCTGCTCTGGTTGAAGTCCCTGGGCACACAGATAACATATTGGGGATGTCAAGAAAACTCCGGAGGACTATAATGGCCTCACAGCTCCATTTCAAACGTGGTTAACCTTAAGGGTTATTTATCACTGGGAGGTCATCAGGGGGCACTTAGTATTTACTGCAGGACATGCAGGAATGGGGGGGGGAGAAGGAAGAGAGAGAGGAAGCCACCCTCATCAACATCCACTGTGTGCTTTAGTGGCTGTATACATGCGTGAAGAGTATTTAGCTTCCTGATAAAGATATTTGATGACATGTCTGGCTCTCAGGCATTAAACTGTTGCAGAACAAGAGATGACTACATGTCTGCAGCAAAGTGTTTTCTCTGTATCCCAGTTACACATCAGAATCATTTCCATAAGACTACGGTTGGGAATTTCTCTGGTGAGGCAGTAATGGTCGTGAAGGAGCACATACAATGGGCCACAGCCAGCTGATGGCTCGCTGAATGGGACATGTGAGGACTTCAGAGGAAGCTGCAGCCCTCCTCTCTTCTTTCCCTTTAGATTTGTTGCCTTTTTATCCGGGGTGTCTGTCTCCCAGAACAAACCCCGGAGCCTTCAGATGTAGCTAAATGATAGAGAAAATGGCCAAGCCCAGTTCATTCAAAGCTGATTTCATCACGCCCATAAATCTCGTAGAAATCAAAGCCCATCTTATGCCCGCCCCTCTCCTCCCCTTTTGTCTTGGTAATACACATTAGAGTGCGGCTGGCTGCCCACTTTGACGGCAGCCCGGACAGGATCTGGGCAAAGTTGCAAATCTGGAACCCAGGGGCACCTTTGACCTATGACACTCGGCGTTAAATCTTGCCACTAGTGTCCGCCTTAGACCCCCACCGTGCAGAGGAATCCCCCTGCTCCATTTCCTGCCTGAAACTGCGGGAGACATGAAGACATAGGATGCAGATGACAGGGAGATTAGAGGCAAGAGCTGTTTCCACACATGAACTGAACATTTCTCGAAAATTTCAGGCAGCCTGCCCCTGTACTCTTTCTGAGTTTGCTTGTTCACACATGCACCTCCCACCAGGAAACCAACCCTGTCAGATGAACAGAGGTGGGGGTTTCAGAGAGGATAGAGATGAAGAAGAATGTCATGGAAAATGTTTCTCCTTTGAGTATATTTCCCTTTATTTTACATCAGTGCCGTGTTTCGGTTGACACACTCATAACTCACAATCAATAAAAGAGGGGAGACAAACATGCTGGCAAACGTTAAACACGAAGCAGTTTCCTCACATGCACAAGAGATGGTACCAGTCAGGCAAGTTCAGTATGGCACTTGAGCCAGTTGCTTTAACGTCACTAGCCCTTCCCACTCTCTCATGGTGAACCTTCCTGAATAACTGAAAAATGTACTGGGGGTATGACAGGATTATTCTAGGGTGAAGTTGGAGTAAAAAAAAAAAAAATTCAGGTGTTAGTTTTTGCACATGTAGCTCGTCCCCATAACATTTCAAGTTGTTTTCAGGAGTTTTGTCAATGAGTCAAAGCCCCATAGAATATTATTTTTAAAGCTCCTGTAAGGAACTTTTGGTTTGTGTTGATTTTTGGTGCCTATGTAGATAAAACAGTACCTCCTGTACATGTGTAAGTACGCCTATTGTGTACCCGCTCCCCAAAAGATGTTACCCTGCTTTCTTTTAACAGTTTAACGTATCACTTATCTAGAATCTTTGTTTCGGCTGTCTACTGCAGTTAACACCTACCCCCTGGTAACAGTTTCTGCATTAAAAAATACTTACGCAAATCACCAATCTATAGTCCATTGGTCTCATTTGCTTTTTAGGTCATACCAAACCATCTGTTTTACTTTCTCTTTTATTAATCACCTGAAAATACTCACAGGAGCTTTAAAAGATTGTTACACATGCTCTAGCCTCAAATTGGAACACACACAAGTAACACTACGATGTGAAACTTCTCCAACAGTCAGAGGAACAAGAAGTTAATGTAAAATTTCAACACTGCAAAAAAAAAAAAAAAATATTCTAAGCATATTCTCAAATGGAAGTTGTTTCTCTTCATGCTACATGACCCTGAATAATATTTGATTGGAAAGATTGCTTCGGAAACTTGAGACTTAATTAAAACAGTTTGATGTTAATAATTTAGTGCCAGCAGCGGCAGTCAATCGTCATCATCACTGAGTAAGAAGGAGGGTGGTTGCATGAAAAAAAAGAGGGGGAAATAAATTATTCACCGCTATTTTTACGCATATTAAATCAAATTCCATATATCAGGAAAGGGTTTGGGAAGCAGTGATAACATTTGGTGCTCCAATATGGTGTTTCCCTTCATTCTTCGTTATGTATGTCCTGCTGTCACAAACACTTACACACTCACACAAACATACAGTACATTTCGTATGCATACTTGAGAATCACTTAAAAAGCTGCGTGGCTACCAGCCAACATCGAGGACCTTCTAATTTAGCTTTGGTGGCTAACAAGGGTTACTATACCGGTGTGACGAGGCTACTGAGGCTAACATTTCTCCTCTAATTATACAACAGTGAGTGTCTTGCAGCTCTCTGGTGTTTCAGGCCTGAACAGAGCTCCACCAAATTAGAGAGCAGTGTGACAGTGCCGAGATGCATCACTGTGTGGGGAAACATGGAGCAGCGGTTACACGGCTGCTGATCCATTTATGTGCTTCCCACATTTGAGATGTGATGAAAATATGCAGATAATTTGAGAGAGCTTTTGAGAGCTTGCACACACAGGCACGTGAAGATAATTACATACAAAGTGGTATAAAAAGTGATTTGAAAACATGATAAAGTTGAGTGAAAAAACATTCCTTTCACATATGCATATAAAGGACCAATTACCCTATAAAAGGTTTTTTTTCCCCCACTTTGTTAGTTCAACTATGTTCTCCTAGAAATCTGTTGTCAAGTCATTAGTAGTAAGGAAATTTCTCTTAACCTTTCTTTGTCTTTCTGTGTTTCATAGACTGTTGCACAAATTATCACTGATTAATGAAACTCACACTTACAATTATTAGATCTCATAGCAGTACAGAAATAAAGAAAGGAACAAACAAACACAGATAAATGTACATGTATATCAACGCTAACATCATGACAGTTAAAGTGCAGTATCTCGGGTGGCCACTGGGGGTTTGCGCCATAAGCGAGTGGATTTTTACAGCTTCCCTTCCAATTACTCAACTTTTAAGCTAAAATAAACCCTTCTTTTCCCATTCACCAGAACTGAATGTGTGATAATGAAGTTATATTACTCACCGTTACCTACAGATGGGTCCTGCTAGCTGCTTAGCATTACCATAGCTGTTTGTGTGACATTCATTGATAACGTTTTTTTGTGGTTGGTATTTTTGGAAGAATTGTGTATGGACTGTATTGCAGGAATTAATATAGTTTTCCTTGCACTAAAATGGCCATCCATAACAGTGTGTGATCCTGTTTTAAAGGAACTAAATTCCAGTTTTTTGTCAGTTTGTAATAGTAATATTGAGGTCTTCCTTCACCATCCCCTGCTTGTTAGCTTAGCTCATCAAATATCTAGCCAGCTTATTATGAATGGTGTATGTGTATGGTGCAGTTTTAAAATTCTGGTCACTGAAAGTTTGTTTACACTATTCATGCATTCATACACACATGGCAGATGTTGTTTTAATGAATTAGAATTAAGTGTTACTGAGAAAACTTGACTCAGCTTAGCTAAACCCACAGTTAACTCCTTCTTCCTGCTGTACAAACACAATGGTGGCTAAAATGACTTAGTCAAGACATCAGTATGTAACAATGTATGGGTGTCATGATTACATTTGCATCATAACACTTTTTTAAGATCCCGTTAATGGTTTACAGACATAGATCCACTGATCTGTGTCAGTGTGCTAAATAATCCTAAGAAGTGGATGTGATATCTCTTGGCAGATCAAATGAAGGATGGCGGTCGTGGCCTAATTGAGGGGTCAAACTGAAGTGGCTGTGTTTTTTCAACCTCACTGACCTGGGTCACTGGCCCCAGTCTCCCCGGTGGATTTCAGAGAGGATAGGGAGCTGAGACCAGCCGAGCTGTAGGTGTTTGGAGTGGGTGTCTTTGTTTGTCTTCCCAGTCATGAAACCCCTTCTCTGGTGACTGATGGATCAGAGTCCTGATGTCTGGCACAAGGAAAGCTAGTATTACACCTTTAGCAAACACGCCATGGCCAAAGTTCAGAGAAAAGGTGATTGAGATCTTAGCCTATCTCAACCACAAGCTTGACATACCCAACACATTTCTAGGCTCTTTATGCTCCTACAAATAGCCAGAGTTCTACCGGGAAATATTTCTTATCTGTGTGACTCTGTGGCAGTAAATTCCTATAGAATCACCTGCATCCTGATTAGATGAACAGCCTGTTTCCTCCGTCTTCTCCATGTCAGCGGGCTTGACTAACACCAATTTCGTCATCCAAAACCTGATATAGACAAAATATCTTCTTGCATATATTTGTCAGTCTATTTCTGCTGCAGTTGCAACATGTCAGAGTGTTGTGTTCTCCTTATGGCACCAGAACCCTCCTAGCACCAAACATTGTTATTGAGTGTTTAAATTGTATGTGCTTTTTCTTCAGGTAACTAACAAAGATTCATACACAACGTCTGACCGAGTGTAACAGCTTAAAAGGCATTTTAACAAAGTTTACATAACAAGATACTATGCCATTCCCAAATGGGCTTTTATTTTTATAAGACTTAAAATAGAAATGAGTGTCGTATGTAGTGGGTGAAAACTCAAAACTCAACTAGTGACAATTCCCAATAAGAGCTTTAAAGAGCGTTGACATGATAGACACTGGTTAATGTAAGCAGCACGAAGGCTAGAAAAGCTTTTTTAAAGCTGCTGGCATAAAACTGTAAACACTAAGGAACTCCAGAAAGCAGCCTGTTATCCCAACTCTGTCTGTGAGAATCCTCAGACATCTAAACATTTAGGCAGAGCAGCAAAGACTCCTATAGGTTACGATGGGGTTAATAGGTTCTCCTAAATGTCTGCGTAGTCCAAATATTGACAGTGACTCCGTCGTCTCATCTAATGACCTGTCCCATGTCTCTCCTCTTTTTTTTTTAATCTCTCCTCTTGACATGTTGCTTACAGACGGAAGAGTCCAGCAGCTGCTTTTGAAGCAGCATCAAGACCTACATCTCTTTTGATTACCCAGACTGCAACACAGAAAAGGTAGAAGATTCAGAGAAATATAAAAGTGAAAAGTAAAGCTGCAGATGGATCCACAATCGAATTAGCTCATAATGTTTCACTTGAGAACAATCTGACTTTAATGAGAAGTGTGTAACAATATCTTCCTATTAAGTCCTTGTAATAGATAATGATGCAATTATGTCTAGGGAGAGACTTTATTTAATTATCTTTATATAGTAATCTCCACTCAACCGTGATATTACAGGGTAACACGTCCAATTTTAAACATTTGAGCACGTTAACATGAAATATAAGATTGCGACGATGTTTCTGTCACTGGAGCGGTGTCACATTCCACATTACAATCAGAATCTTCTGTTAAGTTGATTAAAAAGTTTAGTAAGTTTATGACTCACTTTTCTCCAGCGAGAAATGATCGGTTTGAAAAAGAACACACTGCCCTGGAGGACTATCATTCTGCTTTGCTGAAAAAACACAAAAAGTTTTTTTTTTGATCACGCTGCCTCTCATGTCAAAATAACATTTAAATGCAGTGAGACAGGTTAATTCAAACCTCTCCAAGAGCCTCTTAGTCAGCTTCTCATTCATGGTGTCAGGCATTGAAACTGCCCCAGGCCCACACAAGGCTGTAAACTCTATAAATGTGTTTTGGAAAAGTCTGAGCTGGTGAGTGAATTGTGGTTAGGCAAGAAAACACTTAAAAAAAGGCCTCTTCCCAACAACAGGCGCACCCTCGGCACAGCTGGCGTGCACCTTGTGCCTGATTGATGTTTTGTCACTGGAATAAGGCTTGTACAATCTACATCTTTTAATGTCTTTATTAATAAATGTATCAAGACAACGATAGAATAGACTATATAACATGTTCTACTGCAAACAAACCTGTGCAAAGCTTGAGTGCCCACTCCTCAAAAATGTGACTTCAAAAGGAATTTGCATTCTTTGGATATCTTACAAAGCGTCAAGTGGCAAAGGCAAACAATGGTGATCATTAGCCGTATCATAAAGCGCGTCGACTAATGAGCCAGTTAACCTTTCAACCTGCAGACACAGGCCTTCTGATTGGCCAGTGAAGCCAAGCATGAAGCTTTGTGTCACCTCCATCAAAGAGGAAAAGCAGAGCTTTGTGGGAAATCATGCATCGTATTTTTTTTTTCAGTCTGCATTAAGATGAAAGCTAAATCTTTAGGTAGCTGTTCCAAAGGAAACAGAGAGTATAGTTTTAATTCTGAAACACTGAGCAGTACGACAAAAAGAGAAGGTTGTTTTTTTTATTATGTGTTAGTTTGACTTTCTCTTTCTTTACGCTACCGCTCTCCTTTGCATGAACTTTCAAAATGCTTTAAACCATTTCCTCAGACATAAACTGGAGGAACTTTGTAATTGTTTCCTCCTTAGCTAGTGCTTAGACATGGCTTTAAGAGCCTTGACCTTTGGGCAACCTACGTTTGAAAGAAGAATAACCAACATACCTTCCATAGATTCATCCAAGTCAAATAAGTCTGCCTCTCTGTTTTTTTTTTTTTTTTGTCTCGCTGCAGATACTTTATGACGCAGTGTCAAAGGAAAAAGGCATTAACATTTCCCCTTAACTATAGTTAAAGGATGAATAAAAGAGCAGCACAAAGAACAACATGCCCTCAGTAAAAGCTATAGTAACTAAGCCTCTGTCTATAACAGATGTAACATGTTCTTTTTCAGCTCCATTTGAACCTCCAGTGCATATTGCACTATAACAAGACTTTTTTTTCAGCATCTGCCGCTGTCAAGGTGTCAAGAAGCGTTTCAACAGCTCCAGATTTCACACCATGTATATTTCTTCGAGTTCATCCCTCCTGCTCTGACATAAGACCAGCAGTAAAGCAAACCTCAACATCAAACTTCTGGGCCACAAAAAAAAGCAGGATTCATGAGAGGAAGTTGTTAGCTAGCCAGAGGTAAGATGAGGGTTCGTATGCTAAAAAGCCTGTAGCGGTCAAGTGCTGACTTAAACTGGCCTCAGAGCTGTTCATCATCCTGGTGAAGCTCAACAAGAGGTTTTTATTTTTTTATTTTTGACTCATCATGGGTTAGGTTACACGCAGAGCTCTTTGTAACAGATTTGTCAACAGTTAAAAGTCATCATATTGAACCAATTGGAAAGGCAGTTTGACATGATGAATAGCAATAACAGAGAGGCAATCAAAATGATGAGCGTAGACGTTTTATTCTCCCACATCATTTAAGCCCCTTTCACATGTGCACTACACCACTGACATTGTCTTGGTGCTTTATACGGATGTTTTCCTGACTGCATACTTATTTAGTTAAAAGTATGAAGTTAGCTTGAGTGGATGTGTGATAACGGTAGGAAATATTGGCAGGATTATGACATGTTGAGCTTTCCTGCCGGACTACAACTTTTCTCCATAAACACTGCTGTCCGTCAGCGCCACGCACTATTGCACTATTTTCTGCAACTCTAGTCAATGCTCTTGTTTCCACAGCGAGCCTTTGACAGAGCTCGCTGCAAGAACACGTCAAGCTGGACAGAAAAGATCGAGGCACACACTGAGTCAGACAAGGAAACCCAAAGAGGATCCGGTCAAAAAAAACCAAAACAATACACAGAGTCACAATTATATATTTTCCATCATTTTATGAACATTAAGTCAAAACAGGTGCAGAATAAACACCAAATTAATCTCAGAAGGTGTTTGCATGTTTTTCTCTTCATTCCAGTGTGATCTTGTAGTTCTCCTTTGATGTGTGCACAGCTGTACGGCCATACGGCTGCGATTTGCTGCACATGGACTATGTGTAAATTGGAAGTAAAATTATGAACCAGCATGTGAAGTTGCCAGTGTGTATTGTTCATTGAAAGGATGGTGCCTCCTGGCTTTAGAGAGCTCCATTGATTCTGCATGTGTGATCGCAGACAGGACTGTCAAATGTCTCACCTTTGGCCTCTCTTTCCCACAGTCACAAGCACCTTCATAAATCTGATCAGCCCATAAAACGCAACATTCCGAGGTAAACGCACACAGCCACTAACGCACTCAGTGCATAGACCGGTTTAAACCAAACAAAGTGTGTGTGTTCTTGTCTCATAATCTTACACGTCAACACAAATACATCATGCCAGAGGCCTTTTTAAATGTCCAGTGTGTGTGGCTACTTCTTAGCCAGATGCGGGGACCACAGCGGCCTCATGCTAAGCCTGTGAAGGCTTCACAGGTCCCGTTGAGCCGCTGCTAAAGAGGAGTGATGAGAGGAGCTGACCAACCCTGACAGCTGTGGCTCACCAAGACGCTGTTTGATGTTGCTGAAGTCTGCTATGAGGCAGGATGATGAAGGACGTTTGATATCGGAAACATGGAGTTAATCGCAACATTTTGCAACAAATAAGTACCCAGTATGGTTCTCCTTTGTAATCACTCCTAGAAGAAAAGTGGATTCTGGTTAGGCGATAATTCCTGCAGAGGGTTATGTCGATTTCAATAACACCAAATGTTTAAATTATAACTGACATTAGTCCTTTCTCTATTCAATAACCATTTGCTCTTTTTGTGTGGAAATATGTTGCTTATAGTTTGACACACAAAAAAGCAGTTTCCTTTTGTGCATGGAGGTTGCACTCGTCATGCGCCAGTTGCAGGAGGTTTGCGTCCTCCTCACTTCTCCCACTTGTACAAAGGGATTTTCCATGCATATTTTCTTTGGCTGTTTTTGCGTTTACACCAGGGATGTAGAGATTAATCGTGAGGCACTTAATAATCAATTCAAAGGTATCAAGGGTTCGAATCGGTTGTCTGAAAAGTGAATCACAGTGGTATCGTGGAGCGTCAGCAGCTGTGGAGCAGAAGAGGCTGAAAGACACAAACTCTCTGCAAATAGTACAACACGACAGAGAACTTCACATACAGCTCAACCAAAGTGATGAAGCATTTAATCGACAGCATAATGAGAAGCTCCAATCACCTCCAGATTCTCTTAAAATAAATTGAGAGAGAATGGTATCAAGAACTCAGTATCCTGAATCGTATCGTGAGTTGAGTGAATCTTTACATTACTAGTTCACACCATAGGCTGTTAATATTAATGGACAAGGCCAGAGTGACGTCACCCATCTGTTACTGCAGGGAGCTCTGGGGGAAACAACCGCCATGCTGGTCATGCTGTCTCAACCTAACTTTTAGACATTTCAGAGCCTCCTGATAAACTGTTAAACTGTGCCTGCCTGTCAGTCAGGTCAGCTATGCACCTAACTATGCACAACTTGTATCGTTCATAAACTCAAAACACTATAACCCTTCCCCCCTGTACTGTGGGCGCCCATGAGGACGAATACTAATCAGACAATTACCCTTTTCTATCAGGCTGTTTATTTCTGCTGTGAAAACGGTAGTTATTGAATGTGGCGTGAGACTTTCAGGGCTCATAGAGGCCGTCACAGGCGACACTCGAAAACAAGATTTTTTTCAGGATTTTTCCGCACTGGCTTCGGTTGTGACCGCTTGGATGCAGCTCACCCTGAAATTTCTCAGGAAGCTTATTGTGCAGAGAGTTTTGTGCACACGTGAAAGCACTATGAGACTTGAACTCACAAGAAGGACTTTGTAATATCACAAAAAGACATTCATAGTGCATTGACACACATGTGATGAGAAAACATGAACTTTTTACTTAAATGGTTATCCCAAATGTAATTTTATTATTTGCATTTCAACATGTATTTAATTCCAAATAAAAATTGACTATTATACAGTCTTCAAATCAAGAAACTGCACAATGGGTTGCATGAATTCTGTATTCACCTTCCACAGAAAAGCGCTCATGATATCCTTTGTGAACCCCAATCTGTTGCTGAAGTTTGACATGGAGTTTTGTTTGGCACTTTAATATCCAATGAGAAGCAACGATGAGGATGAGAGCAGAGCAGCCACGTCAGCTATTACTGTGCCTTCAATTTAAATTAAGAAATTAGTGGCGTTCACTTGCTTCCTGTCTTAAGAAGCTTTTCAAAAAGATTAATTGTTCCGGACCTCTTACAATGTAGGTCAGATATTGAGCTTCATTTGAGTCTGTTCATTATTTGCAGAAAGAGAAGAATCAAGAAAAGAGAGAGAGAAAGAAAGAGAGAAAGCCCTTTCAAAGGAATCAAGTGCCTCTGAACCTTCTGAGTTAAAGTCATTCTGTCTCCGGGTGGAAGCTGATTTCTTGATGAGCTAAAAGCGATTTTTCAAAGTTCTTGTAGGGCATGAAGCCATCTTTTAAGCTGACAGTTCTTTGATCCTGTGGTTTGCCATGATTTGTTTCTGATTAATGTGGAATTTGGGCCTCTCATTCATGTGGATACGTTCCCTCCTTTAACACACGCACGCACACACACACAATCACACACATACCCGTGTACTCATCCTTAGCCCTATAACTCTGCTTCTAAACAGTCACACAGCGTTGACAGACCAAAGAGAGAGGGGGGGGGGTTGGGGGGAGACATGTTCTTCCACTTATAGTTTTGGAGAACCCTGACGTCCTTAGAGATCAAAGATGAATTCATACTTTGACTACGTTTAAAGCAAATGTTAGTTCATGGATTGAACTTCATGCTCTGTTCCTAAACAAAGAAAACACACCTTAACAGAGGTCTATAGTATGCTGATCCGTATTTAAATACAGCTGTATAATGTTACATCAGTATATATCCATATTAAACCTTAAAAAAGAACTTTAGATAACCCGTGGACGTGATTTCCTGCTGCTCTGAGCGAGATATAACGAGAACTTTGCGAGAATTGGTCAGAACCTGACGTCAGATTCTGCCGACGCATGAGAGCAAATCAAGGAGCAAAGTTGTATGATATACCCAGCCCGGCATCTCTTTCAAGGACGGATGTTTGTCCGCTTAAAGTCGATGTGAGGAACTGTTGATTTTGGCGCCCATTGTGAACAGAGCTGTATCTCTATGGTCCTGTATGTGCATGTTCCCTGACAAACTAATCCTGCTTCCTTTTCATTGTTAAATGCTTCCCCGGAACTCTCAGTATTTTTTGTAAAACATTTAATCAAAGGCACTTCTGGTCTGCACAATGTCATTTGCTCATCTGACAACTCGTTGGTCTTGGTGGCAGGAATTAAAATGTGAAGTACTTATAATGATAGAAATATTACATCTCTCCTTTTGGAGATCATAAAGAGTCATGTGTATTCATTTAAGTCTATTTCATAACCAGCATGAACCTCTTCTAAACAGGTCTAAAATCATGAAATTAATTAATTATGATTAATGACAAAGAAACAAATCACCATATGCAGCCTATGCTTGGAATATAACATAGCCATTATAACAATGATACTGGTACTGTATTATATTCTGCTGAAATAATTGAATTAGTCAGCCTTGTCTCTTCTAATAAAGAGCAGCTCGTCGTTCTCGGAGCTGCGGGTCACTGGTTGGTAGAAAATGCTTTGCCAAGTGACCAGAGAGGAACACAAAGTGTTTCACTGCGTTGAGTTAATAAGTGGGTGTAGCCACGATAATGTCCCTGTACTGTAGATATGGGATGACATCTACTAGAAATCGAGTGTGCGTGTGTCTGCACAATGTGTGTGTGTTTGTGAGTGTGTGTTGAGGCAATGAGGACATTAGTTACAAAGCTGGACCACCGACCCACCCTCTCCTTCATGTGTGCTGCAGCAGTCAGGAGAGCCTGAGCTGGACAGAGAGCAGAATGGAGAGGGGTTACTCTTTGATAGTGACGGTGATTGTGATCTGTTTGGCCATTTATCGAGTCTTTTGTTTTTTTTCTTTCACGCTGCAGCCTGTCAATAAGGATCAGTGTGTCAACTTTCTGACTTTAAAGAAAGCTTAACTGTCAAATGGAGGGAAAGGTCTGGGTTTCATCGATTGTATGTGAGTCTTTATGTTTTTGAAATCAGCCACTGATTATGTTGCTTTTCTAAAATGGACAGGATTGAGTTCTGAGCTACTTTTCTGAAAGTAACTTTTCTGAAACCAGAAGATTATCTGCATTATTTTGTCATCAGAAGCTGCCGTGTAAAAAACAGTTGATGGCATTTTGTCATTCAGTAGCATTAATGGTAATGCGTTTTATTCATTGATATTTTGATGGTCTGGGGTTTTACATTCATGTGAATATAAATGCAATAAAAGAAACAATGAAACAATCAACAATACCAAACACAAGTAATATAAATTCAAACTATGCAATCAGTCTCTATTGTGACATGTTTTAGAAAAGGTTATGGATTCATTATAAAGTCACACAGTCATAAAGTCAGAGTGTCCAGTCATTTTCAGTCAGGTGAAGTGTAACCTGAGGAAAGGGTTCTGTTCAGAAAGTAACCGACAGAAGTTTCCCCTTTCATGTAGCTCACTTCACATTTGTTGGAGCTTTAGACAAGAGACTGGACGTCAACCTTTTATCATTAATATACTGTTTGCAGCAAACTGGAAACAAAATGGCAGTGGATATTACAAAAGTTTGGCACTGAACATAATCAAAAGTTTCCAAGGAGCTTTTAATTATGACATTCTCATTGATCCATAAGCTTGCAGCATCAGTACGAGTCTTGAGGACAAGGACCTATTGAATGGTTTATGTCTACTAAATAGTCAAAACATGTCTGAAGTGGGCACCTCATTTATTCTGTTATTGAATCTTTTTATTCTGAAAGTCCATCATGTTTCTTTTATCTTCCCTGATGATATGATATTTATTTAAAATACTGCAAAACTGAGTGCACCTTCTTCTTCAAATGTCTAACTATAACTCAAAACTGTTTCCATTTATTGGATAACTATCTTTGTAACTGCTTCTGAGTTGTTATGCAGCCTCAGACAGGTGAGTAGGGAATGTTTAGAAGATTGCTGTTGTATTGGATTGGAGGAATTTGATGGAAACGAACCTTGATGGGTCTGGAGCCTCACCTTTTCAAAGAAGCTCAGCTGCACCCGGCTGTTGACGTAAATGTAACACTCACTCAATAAAAAGTTAAATGGAAGGTGACATTTGAAAAAGAAGACTAGAGCACAGACAGTTGCCTGCCTTATAGACGGGATGGATGACCTAGATAAAAAAAAACAAAAGCTCTAATGTGGTAATGGCTGAAATTAATTCCATACTGCAACTGTCCCAGTCATCAGGCGTTTGCTTGAATGTATAACTAAAAAAAGATGGGAGCATATCGATTGGGCGACTCATCAATCAAAGAGTTTGCTGCGGCTCAGAGGCCACAGAGACTGGGCTCGACTTAAAAGGACATCAGTTCGATCCCCAGCTACTCTGGTTTGGACCTAAATTGAGAATGCATTGCGGCATATTAACAAAGTTCAGCCATCACTCTGTCATTGTACTTTTACATTAAACCCCACAATGGTGTGATATTAGTGCCCAACTGTGGGAATCTACATTGTATTATGGCAAGCGGATAGCATGGAAATCACGACGTTCGAACAAACAGTGGGAGTTTCACATTCTCTAACTAACTCGACTAACAACTAACTCGCTCACAACGCTGTTCCTTCCAGCTGGTTCTTACATTTGATGCTGTTGTACCTCCTTTTTTTTTTACCTCTGTTATTACTAAAGAGCGTTAAAAACATTAGGTGTTTTCAAACCAAACAGTTCAGAGTATTTTTCTGAAGAGGGACTGTTCACTCGAGAGTTCCCTGAGAGCTAAACACCATGGGGACTTTTCCTGTCAGTATTCGCACCACCATGGTGCTGCGAGAGTCTGAAGCCAGAGCTAAAAAGGTTTCTCTAAACAAGGTTCTTGGAACCAAAATAGCAATCAAAAAAGGACAGTTCCTAAAAATAAGAAAAGGTTCATGTGGTCCAAAAATGCCTACTGTATGGATATGGTTTCATTCTGGTCATCCATTGATTTCTGAAAGAAGCATTTTAAAGTTGAACAATGCTGTTTGCCATTTTATAAATGCTGACTCTGCTTAACTTTTGGTCAATCAGAGGTGAGGTGGAGTTTAGGTGTGCCTTTAACCTTCTGGCAAACAGCTACAACAGGCCAAAAATATTAGACACATTTTAGAAGATTTATTGGGATAAATAAAAAAATAAAAAAGATTAGTTATAATCTGGCCTTTGCAGCCAGCTTGTGGTGTACTCTTAAGGAACTGTGGTATTTGCACTTCAACGTTAATTATTTTCAGCACTGGAGGTTGCCATGGGTTATTACCTCTGATGCATGCTAAGCAGTGAAAAAACATACCTCCACCATCACTGATGGTTACATTTAGTCCTCTCTTGTACAGGCAATGTAAAAAAGGACAGTAACCTTGGAGAAAATATTGATTTCCCAATGGCTCCCAAAGGCCTAGCCCACACTGCGTGAATGAGTGCGAGTGATTCGCCTTGCATGGCACTAAATTAGTTCACAAATGTGTGCGTGAAAGGGGAACACTAACATGTGAGGCACCTTGTTTAGAAGACTGGAAAGGCTGTAAAAGTGCAGACCATTTACCATGCGTCAAGCAGAGGAAACAGCTCTGAAGATACTGGGGAAGTTAATGAGACTCAGGGAAGAAACAGAGTATCTATATGTTGTGTTTGTACTGTATACTAAAGCTATACCAGAGCAGCTCTATGTTGCTGCAGGGGTGACATAAGAGATCAGAGGAGGTTCTATATTATAGTTTATCTCCCTAACTTCCACCAGCTGGCATACACCCACAGAATGGAAAAAGTTGGCTTTGGGGTTGAGCCTGTTGTCTCACAATTTGACTTAATGAAAGTCATCAAAGTGGAAAAAGCAGTGGAGAGGATGGTTTTGAATGAATTACAGGATAAATGCTGTATCTTTCAGATGTGGTACAATGCAGCACAAGCTTGGATATGAAAGGAAAGAGGAAGAAGAGTGGGAGGATTCTGGAGCAGATAGCTGCTACAAAGTATGGTGGATCCGTGAGTGTGTTTGGATAAATTAATGATTAGGTTTTTTTTTTTTTTTTTGGTTGCATGCAAATAAACCTTCAGCATCTGTCTGTGGTTTTTCTCAATTCAACTGGCACGTTTTGCTCTTCAGCCTGATTCCAATTGGAGCAACAACTTCTCAGAAAAGAGAAAAGATAGCTGCAGAAAAAAAGAAATGAGAGCTTGTCATCTGGGTGACAATGAGTGACAGCACTCCCCTGATACCATGGCAACACAAGGAATTCTTCTCAATAGAGCCCATGACGAATCAGGACCTTGATGTTCACTGCTTTCCAATTGAGGAGAGCGCAGGGAGGTAGATCAAGGAAAGATCTCATTCTGTTCAGGAGAGAGCTGCAAGCTAAGAAACACAAATTGAGAGTAAAAGTGGATTTTAGCCATTTGGGGAAAAAATATGAGACTTATTTTTGTGAATCAGTCCCACAGTTAAGAGGTGGGTAGTGTGAAGATTGTAAGAAAGGCAATGACAAGTAGCATGTATCTTACTTTTGTAGCTTTTTTCATACTGTTTTGGCATTTAAACTCCAAGATAAGAGTGTTGAGGTTTGTGCAAAGAACAGCATATATGGAAACACTTCATTGCAAAGCATAAGACAAGTGAAGTGTTTATATGAGGTAGTTTGGATGAAGCGAGACAAAAGTAGATCCAGATTTCAGGACCACACTTGAACGCATATAATGCACATCAGACTATAACATTAGATACTGTGAAATAGTTTAAAGCCCTTTTCATGCAAGATTTTAAAACTCAAGACATTGGGGGAAAAAAAGTTTTTCTTCCTCTTATCAAATAATATAAATGATAGAAACGCCAATACACTATTTGGAGCTTCTAGGATTACTGATGTTGTCCTGAACAAGGCAGCAACTGTCAGCTGCAGATAACATAGCCACTGTTGATTGATAGATTTGCTCTCCTCTTGTGACTGTCACATCATGAGAAATATATTTCAAAAAATGTTGTTTTTTTTTACTTGATTTCTGCCTGTCCAAAACATGAGGCCTATGGAAAACAAGCCCCAGAAATCCAAAACACTCGAGAAGAGATAAGTGATATGTTTGTATGGATGGCAGATAAACAGACTGTGTTGAGGGGGGCCGTCTTGGGAAATTTCCTGTATCGTTCCGGCATTGCTTTAATTTTGGTTTAATCCCGGGAGCAGAAGTTTAACGAACCAATTAATTGCAAAATCACATTAAATCCCTGAAAGCAATGATGTCAGTGTGAAGTGTTTCTTTCGGTGCTCAAGGCACGGATGTAATTGTCCCTGGTTAATGTTCATTGTAAGATCTCTGTTAGAAGGCAACAAGTCCTTGAGTCATGCATTCTAGCTATCCACCCCTTTTTATCCTTGTCCAGTCAGAATAAAAGATGTTCCACTACATGACTTTATTAGATATGATGTGGGCTTGTGTCCGATACTGAAAAGCTTGTATTTAAAAATATCCTTATCAATGACACACATATATGCAGATAAATGTTACTGTCTGGCCCTGCGGACAGCTCAGACAGTGCTCTGCCTTCCACTTCAGATTAGCACCAGCTATAGGGCAAAGATCCTCCTGCTCGGCCCTTTCTGCTGTGTTGCAGACAGACGACAGACCACGCAGCAGACAGTCCATTGTGTAATCCCGAGGGTCGTGCATATCCCACTCCCCCCTCAAAGCCCCAATCTTGGATTATGAAGGTCACACTGGTGCATAGAGAGTAGGGGGTTACGCACACCTCATTACAGAGAAAGCAGGATAAGACTTGAAAAAGCACAGAGATGTCTGAGCTGGGTGGGGTCACAGGTGGTCGAGTCTGAGTGACTCATGCTGATTACTGATTCAAATTTGGAGAAATTCTATGAAAGCAAAGCAAGCTACGTGCGATAATTATTAAAGTGTTGTTCAGATTTTGAGTTTTATGTGAAAATTAAACATAAATGGTTTGCAATCAGGAAGTCACTGAGTGGCTACACTGAGGTAAAGTGATGAAGTCCTGATAATGGCATGCCACTGGGATATGGAGGGGGACTGGATGGACCTAATGGAAGTTTCAAAGTGGTACCAGGCAGGCGGGCGGCTGCAACAAATAGCACTGGGAGACCACAGAATGAACACTAACTACACCACTGCCTAGGTTGGTTAGAGGGCACTTCTTCCTTTATCCCTTTTCCCCTGGGGATCTCTGGTTACAACACACGGATTTCACTGCCGGTGATGCAACTTCCAGTCTTTGCAATATCATGGTGACTGTTTGTCCTCTGAGTGGAATGGAATGACTGATGAAATTACATTAGGGGGAGAAAATGAAGAAAACATTGATAAATCTGAGAATCTTCAAACCTCAAATAGTCACGACTGGTACCATATGTGAAGTTTAAAGCAAAGACCCACCTCTTTAACAGGACGAGACCCATTTAGCTTTCTGCCTGAGGTGGAGAGTTTAAAAATGGAAAAACATTAGTTTTCTTTCTCCTCCAAACACATTAAATCAAACAGAATCCATAATAATTACAAAATAGCAATCATCATTATAAAGATCAAGAGGAGACCAATTTGAAGTTGTTTTATTACACCGACAGTATGAAGCCTTGCTAATGTGCGAAGGCTAATTAGAGTCAAAGCAATTACTTAATCAAAAATGTGATTATAAGGAGGCCTGATGTCTTGTTACCCATCTGTTTCTACCCATGTTTAGCTAAAAATAAGTCACAGATCAAATAGACCGTGAAGATGAGCACAATGAAACCAGTTGGAAACTGTCACATCCACAGATGCTCTTTGAAGTGTGTTAAAGATGTTTTACTTTGAGTACCACCTCTCTCTTATTGTTTTAGTATGGAACTGACAAACGACATGAAGCTTATATTTTGCGATTATACTTTATTTTTTTTCAGCTTTTATGATGGAGAGAATATGTCTTCAAAGTGAGTTATAAATGGAGCACACGCATACTAACCTCTGTGCACCAACACTGTCAAACCGTACTGTTACAGAGTGCAGCACTAAGTACTTAGTGATGGCGTTATCACAAGGGGGATTACTCCTCCTTCTCACTGGTTCAAATTCACAACTGTTGATTAAACACTTTAAGCTCTTATGACACATTATGAAAATTCTGCGCTGCACAGAGTTGTTCTTTTAATACACCAAGCCCAGCAGCAATAATATCCATAGGAAAGGAACAACTATCCTCTTAAGTTGTCCTAAACAACGTTTAGATACGAAAAGCTCTGTTGCATTTGAACAGATGCCTTGCCCTTATTATTTCCAGGACAACATGTTGGGAAATGTTTAGTTACATCATGTGTTTTGACAAGTTGTTTTCAGATGTAATAGAGCATTTGCAGCTCTAAACCCTGCCAATGAGAAGCTGATGTACCGTGGCAGCACATCAGCACTCAGATCTGAACTGACAAGTCTAAAGCGTGGGTGTGTTTGTGTACAAATTAGTAATTTAGAGAAACATCTGCCTCGTCCTAAAATTCTCACCAATGTTGTATTTGAATTATGTGAATCAAGTTGGTCCCACACAATGCGAAGCAGCCCGTCTGTAAGAAGGATTAGATTTGGATTAGCTGTCAGCACATATATGTCAACTCTAAGACTACTGTCTCAGATTAATGCTTGCCCTTCCTATCGGATTAGGATTAGGGTTTGGACAATGTAAAGGAAAAGATTAAGGGACAGAAAGGATGGCAATTGTCTTATTAACCTCTAAAACAAAGTGAACCTAATTATCATCCTCTCCCTGTTGCTTTCCCCCATGACTCTGCCACTTTGGACTTTTCTAAAATGCAACTTCCGTCCTGGAAATTTGCTTTTACTTTGCGTGAAAATGGATCCATCATGTATTTCAAGAGGCTTCAGCAGCCTCAGGACTTTTCCATTTGTCGATGACTCAGCAGAATTGTGCAATCCTTTAAAGCTCCTGTGAGGACATTTTGGCTTTTAAGGAAACAGATTGAAATGACTACTGATCTGTGTTTATGAGCTATAAGAGCAAAAGTGGCCATCAGAGAAGAGAAAGATTTATTTTTTCCAAATTATTATTTTATGTCTTTCACCTCTGAAAAACATAACTTAAAAAAAGGTGGTTGGAAGCAGATATTTGATAATATCAGAGTACAAGACCTTGGTATCTTGTTTGTTTTTGCTATTTTCCATATGTTTCTGTACAGCCTGAGGTTGTATGTTACCAGATAGATTTGGTTTGGGCTTAGCTCTTCTCTTTCTCCAAGTTTTTTGGCACACAAAATGACAGCCAAGGTGATTGACCTCACAAGTAGATTTTGGAGCATTACAGTTGACAGGTGTGTCTCAGCCCACAATCAAATTGAAAATAAATGAAGTGAATGACTGGATGACTGAGAGTGAATGACAACCATTTCTGCAGGCACAGGCAAACAATATTTAACTCATTTTGCATGACTGACACCTTGGCAAAATATGACAGCTTTTTCATTGATATATAATGAGGCTGCAGTTTATCCTGCTTCCAGCACCCAACCTCCAGAGTCTGTGGATTTGTTCCCTAAACCAAACAGTCGGCTAATGTGTGATGTTTTGTTTTGTTTCACTTTTATGCAGTAGCTGTGATTTTATTCCCCTGAGGTAGCTGCCAAGTGGATGTGTGAAGTCGCTTGAAGCTTTGGGCTGCCAGGTGTCTATTTTTCTTGTCTTCTTAACCTTCAAACAACAGCAGCTTTCTTTACAACAGCCTGCAGGGATGTGCGCTAACAGCAATTCCCCAGTTGGGAGCCTAGCAATTACAGCACCCCTCCTCTATCCCTGTAATTGCAAAGGGAGTTGCTTCCTGAGTGCTCAGACTGCTAGCCTGCCACCAGGGAGACGGACTTCATCTCCTCTAGCAGCCCAGGTAAATGAGGGCGTTAGGCTGCAGAGTTAAATAAAGGTTGTTTGTTAATAGAGCTGGGTGATTCATAATATGGCTTGAACCATAACCTTTTTCTGTGGGGTCATGATGGATGGGACATGTTCCTTGAGGCAAGTGCATACACAACCTGTAGTGCCCCACTAAAATATAACAGATAGACGGAGCACTGCAAGGATGACATACAATGACTTTTGTTAGCCAGTAAGAAGTTAGCATAAACCTGCTTTCCCCAGGGAATTTTCCACCAGATTTTAGAGTTGTCATTAATTAAACATGTATATCTACATCTTCGTTCAATTGGGTTCTTCGGAAATAAAAAAACATTTTTTGAATAGTGAATGCAAAGAAGTAAAAAGCTAACTTCAACTTCATGTGAGCAACTGACTTTCCAAGAAAGGTACAACCTTCAAAGTTAGCAAGTGGTGTTTTGACATACATTTTTCTTTCAAGTTCATGTTAATCACATTCCTTGTTCTGGCCTTTAACCAAAAAGAAATCAGCCTGTTAATTTTAGGATCAGCGAACCAGAGCTGCAAAAATGCTGACCCCTGCTTGGTAAAATAAGTCATGGCTTCACCATTCTGTTGACATTTCTTGCAAACAAATAACTGTGTCACAAAACTGTGTCATCGGCATAAAATATGACCCTATCTTCAATTCATGCCCCAAAAATCTAAACAAGAGGAGGTGCCTCATGTTTACAACCACTAACACCCATTTTAAAAAGTGGCTGTGAAACCTGACCTCACTTTGAGTTGTGGAGTGATAAGTGTCACCCAGGGACAGGCAGGAATGCCAGTGTTTTTCATGTAATTTCTCTCCAGATGGGAAACATGACACTATGTTATGTGTTTGTGGAGGTCATGGCAACAACACCGTCTTGTAGAACTCACGTTTGGCACCAAGGGGCGGGGAGGCAACGATAGCTGAAAGTAGTTAATTAGCCAGTTAGCACAATGAGGTGCAATATGGTTAATTAGGCAGAGCAGTACACCTACACATACTTCTGCAGGGATCAAGGAAACAATGCAGGTGAGATGGACGTGGTGCAAGAAAGCATAAAACATTACTTTGTTACACATAGAAAATGCACTAAAAACATTTCTGGTACAGTCATAGATGAGAGACCATTAATGATTTTGGTAAAACATATTTATTTATTTCTTCATAAAAACGACATGACTGCATTTTATTCAACTTCTCAGTCAAACCTGCTTCTTTTTCATATTGTAAAGCAATGCATACAGCAAAATAGTGCCTCTACAACAGCGGGGCCGCAGAACATCACTGTAGAATGACTTCTGTTAAAATGGTGACAATAGGTGCTAGTTAAGGTTGAATAAAACTCAACCATTCATGAAACTAAAATGAGTCATTTTTGACCCAAGGTATGTTTATCTCTGTTCCCTTCAGCCACTACTTAAAGTACGCTCCAAATATATTGAGAATTGCTTTTTTCATCAGATGATGTGTCCGGGTTGAGGGTAGAATTAAAGCATATGCTATGACCTTTCAAAAAAAAAAAAATCTGTAATGGATTATCCATGAGAGCTAAATTTATGAGTGTGATTAAGCGGTACGAGTTATTTTTGGAATGAGACATAAATGATTAGTTGCTGTCAAGCCAAAACAGCAGGTTTTTGGAAAACTGAAATAAAACTGTCTAAAATATTGTGACTTGACTCAGAACGATATAAATAGTGGTTTAGTCAAAATATTGCAGTGGAAATTTGTATCATTATATTAACCTGAAGTTGGCTCAAGGATTAACCATAAAGTTACTACCATTAATGCATCCATGTTTTATTGCAAAGCTTGAGAGATCAAGGCAGTGCCATCACTCAGGTCTAATTGACATGATGAGGAGCTATTACTGTATTGATCCACCTGGCAAGTGGCACTGGATCAGCTGAGGCCTATATATCGACCTCCCTAAGTGGGTCCACAGACCTCTGAGGGTCAAGCAAATGTTAACGGGATATTACCAGTTCCTCGTAAAGTTGGATCCAATTCAGTTTTAAGGTAGAGGCTTTTGGAAAAGCAAAAGGAGGAGACATGGTTATCCAAATTGAAGACGTAAAAATATTCTGCTGGGGAAAAACAAAGAGATACTGACCTTGCTCAAAATACCCGTAAAAACATTGTGCTTTTTGAAAAATGTTTATATACCTGATGAGAATTAAATCTGGAGCAGAAAGTCTGGATCATGGGTAAACCTGGTTAGGCAGCTTAGTGAGTTAATATCATAACAATAAATTATCATAAAATAGACTTCTGAATTTTTACACATCCACCAAATACTGTACATACACTGTATAACAATATCTCCAGAGTGATAGAATTATAAAAAAAAACACGAACAAGGGACCGGCATCAGTCCGTCATCATTGGTATTCTCTTAATCCCAGCCAAAGTCATAACCTGTCATGTGGTAAAACTTGCTATTAAAGGGTTTATAAAAGTCCCTTAGCTTCTGCACCACCTCTGGGTCAATATTAGGATGGGTCCTGCCTTTGGTTTTGCCTAGGCAGTGTGGCTTGCTGTTCCCCTCTGGTCTCTTAAGGCATGGGAAGCCTTTTGCTGGATTAAAGTGGAAATGCTTCTCTGTGACGACCCTCCTGAGCCCAAGAAAGTCCTGGACGCGTGCCATCTCACCAGCAGGGTCGCTTATCAGACGCTCTCCGCTAACAAACAGTAGTTGCTCCATGGGGAAGTACTGAAGCCATCGCTCAAGGTGCTTAGCGTACATGCCGATTTGAACGGCGCTCCATGTGGTGTCGATCAAACCTACTGACATGTTCTTGAAGGTCAAGCTCTCGAACGAAGGGATGTCTGGCTTCTTGGAGCGAGTCTGGGTGTAGTCAGAGATGGCCCGGGTGACAGGATCCCTGACGACTACAATCAGCTTTGTGTCTTTAGACATGGTGTAGATTCGAGCTGGGACCTCCTTGGTGACGTAGTAGCTGGGGGTTTTCTCCATGGTCAACTGACCATCTGAAGACTTGGGCATCAGTTCCCTGCAAAAAAAACACAGACACACAATTAAACTGTGTTTATGCATGCAAAACAAACAACATTAAGTTTGATTTTACTTTGTATTCATCCCTGCAATGCCAGAGCTTTAAGCATGAAGATGAGATTAACATTGGCACAGTGGCTGCATCTCTGATTTGAAGTACTGTCAGGTAGGAGCAAGTCAATCATCATTAATGAGACAATCATGGACCACATTACAGAGTGAGTGCACCTAGAGAAACAGGTAGGTAGCACAGGGGTCCATTTAACCATTTGTGATTGCATGACTACACAATACACAGTTCGTGACATGTTCTGAATGCAAACCCCAAAGAAAGACATTCATCTCCTGCTGCTCTATTTAATCTACCTTAAGACCTCAATCCTCTTTCAAACCCCACAGTCCTCACATTGAAATATTCCACACCTTCATTACATTATACAAAGGCCGGTTTAACTGTGAATAGGTGGTATTGTGTGCCTTAGTGTCGGGCCAAGACAGATGAGTATGACTTCACCTCTCTTCTCGTGTTTTTCAGTAATTTGGTGGAAATTGTGAAGATCTGGAGAGGCCTTGCATACCTCGTTATAAAATGAAAAGCTTTGGAGATGTCAATTCCCATAACTGCATATTCTTCTTGACTCTGGAAGGCTCTGGTTGATCATAATATAGCCTGTTAACTGCAGCCCTGCCTGGATAATGGCTAAAGTGAGCCAAGAGGGATTAGGACTAAGCCATACACGCTAGAGTATTAGAGGCTGGTTGACTGCCTTGTTGGCTGGTTGGGTGGCTGGCTTGTCTCTGGAGAGACACAGAGGAAGATATGTGGCCACGATGATCAAACTCAATGCTAAGTAGTTAATCCTTGAAGACATTCAAGTGATGTACGCAATACCATAAACTCCTGTGCAGTTCAATGCGTCTGACTCTGCTTGCATTCTGTGAGAGTGGATTTGAGGTTTTCTGCATTTATTTTTCATTGTGTTAGAACATTTTCAACATGAAGATAAGGTCACTGTTACTGTAGCAAGGGATCTGATCTATTGTGGTCTGTTGTTGACATCAACATTAGATTTAATCAGACAGGATGATAGATGTGTACAAAAATGAATACTGCATCACGTTGTTGTCTTCATCAAGGACAACCTTTCAGCACCAACCTATTCAAAAGCCTCTCAGTGCACGTTTGATCAGCTCCCTTAAGATGAATATCTGCCAACTGTGCGTCGCTCTAATTGCCATTATTGTGCTGCTCTTATTTAAACAAAAGCTTACAAAAATATTTTTTTCCAAGAACACAAGGTCCTGGAGAGCATGCAAACAAAAAGTCCTGCTAGCGAAATAAATTGTTTTCTTTCAAAATTATATTTTAAAGGGATTATGACAAGCTTCACAATTCCTGTATGCAACAAATTAAAGTTGGTTCAATATCTTTAGGTCTTTGTTTACTGAAATATCTAGGTATTAAGATGTGAGTGCATTAAAGAAGATTACAATTATAACATATTATAATATACGTAAGGCTCTATGTAAATGTGCTTGAGTCAAAGTGGTTAAGTGCAAATTGTTATGTGAAGTGGTTTCAAGGTGAGCTTGCATACAACTCAATTTTAAAAAGAAATAAAGAAATATATATCACCCAATTTATCACCATCACAGATTGCAGACATACTATTCACATGAGGTAAATCAACACTTCTCTTTCCAATATGTACCACCTTGGGAGGTTACATTTGCAGCTGGTGCCATTGTATCTGCATTTCCATTCAAGGTGTTTTGTCCATAATGTAAAACACAAAGCTGGCTGTAGAGCATGTTAAAATCTTCACTTGCTATTAATTCCTGCACACTTAAAATAGTACATGTGTATCTGGTTGCTATACAGTTTGTGCACATCTAAAATCTCTTACGCAGGACCGTAGAGGAGACAGGCACAATATTTTCTTGGGAACACCACATCAATCCATCATTCCTTGCCTTACAGAAGGAAAGAAGATTCTCATACTCTACTTTTGCATTCAACAGATTTAATTATTAACAACATGCATTGTGGTTAGTACAGTCCCTCATACAATATTTATTATACTAGCTCAACAAATATTAAGAATGCAAGTATATATATCTTTCTGCTGAATGTAAGGAAGGAAATACATTCAAGTATTGATGTGTGTCAATTCCAGCTGTACCGTGTGTTGTCAGTCAAAATGTAAGCAATCATTACAGTGATTGGAGATATTCTTGTGTGGTTATTGAGAGCTGTTGATCTTAATCGAAAGACAGGAAAGCAGAGGAGCCACGTCATTAAACTGATGACAGTCATTTCCAACCATCTGCCACAATACCCCACTCCAAAACCCCAGCAGCTTTCAACTTGCACATTTCCGTGGTGAAAACGAGCAGGAAAATGCTCTGCAAGATGTTGCTGTGCAAAGCACTGGGAAAAGGATTCCCTGATTATGAGAAACGTAGGCATCACCCGTACCTCGTTAGCGCTTTACAAACACTCATGGGGTTCTATTTCTTATACAGTTTCATCACCTGTCACCTGCTTCTATTTGCCTTTCAATCGAGGCCTTAGGTCTTTTACATTTATTCCACTTTCCTCTCCCTCAGAGTCTTAGCCACCATTGTATATGATGGAAAGAACTCCAAACTAATCAAGGTAATAGGTACGAGAGACACAAACAACTCTATCAGAATCCTTGCAATTATCTGCAACATCTCTTGGCTACAGACAAGCGCAGCACTGTAGGCCTCTCCTGGGGGCCTCAAGGGACACAAAAACTTACTACCAATCAAACTTTCCACTTAGTCCCCAAGCAAAACAATCTGGGTGAGAAGAACATGCATTATTCATCTTAGCAGAGAAAAAGAGCAGGGGAGAATATCTCAGACTGAGAGAAGAGTGAGAGAGTTGCCTAAGGGGTGCAGATGTAGCAA
The DNA here is from genome assembly GCF_947650265.1 of Symphodus melops. Taxonomy (NCBI): domain Eukaryota; kingdom Metazoa; phylum Chordata; class Actinopteri; order Labriformes; family Labridae; genus Symphodus; species Symphodus melops. The sequence continues at coordinate 17,858,135 of NC_136707.1, read as the reverse complement.
GCTTTCACAATTTGTTCTGCTTAATAAACAATGTCGCCTGGAACCAATAGGTTTCAGTGCATCTCCATCTATCAATCAGCCATGCAGAGGCGTCATCATTGAGCTTCAAGACAATAAAAAGTAGTCCTCTGTCTATAAATGAGCCACAGCGGGCAGACTTTTGCCCCTTCATGAATATTGCATGCTTCGTTTGAACTAAAAGCTAAAAACACGGCTTTACTCTAAAGGTGTAACATCTAAGTGGGCTCGTAATGCACTTTCAACATTGGAAAGCAAGCAGCCATAAGGTTCAAAGAGTTTCTAACTTAATTGGTGAACCAAAAATAAGCCTGTAGTGGTGGTTGCGCTAACACATAAACATCCTTCGCCCTCTAACCTGTCCTTTAAAACTCCGAGGAGAGCAGCAGGACTGAGGAGATAAGGGAGAGGAAGACTGCTTGTGAATGAGATAAAGCAAGAGAGGCCGGAGTACAGAGAGGATTAGATAGAATCAGGTGCACTGCTGGAGGTTCGGAGACAGCATGGGTCGACCCCACTGACACAGAAGCCTAAGTTTTAAGACACAGGAACTTGTGCAACGCTGTGTTTGCAGTTTTCTTTTTTTTTTTTTTGTGCAGCAGTAGCACAAGATACATCAACATTACTACAACCTACAGATGTCAATCCAGGAGTGGTGGGTTGTGTAATGTTCCCTGTGTGTTTTGTCTGCTGGTCAGTCAGGTGTGGCCATTAAACCGACTGCTTGCGAGACAGTGTTTGAAATGTGCTGCCGTGTTTACATTCACTGTTATCAGGTAGCAGGTTCAAAGGTAGGAATTAACAACACTGCAGCGTGTGGCTTTTTTTTTTGCTCGGCTGCCTGATGATTCCCATCAGTAACAAGTTCCGAAAAGACAGGAACAAGTATGCTGGAGAAAACTTACAGACTTTTTTTATATCCTGCAGAACTATGCTTCGCCGATTGCATCTGTAATTTGCATCTGTATTTCAGCTTTTCAGGCCACAGTGACAAAAGAAGGTTACAGAAGAAAAGGGATGCATTATCTAATGTCACGATGGCTTCTTATCTTACTCTGCTACTCTATGAGGGGTGAGCTACTGTGGGAATTGTTCGCACTATCAGAGACGGGATGAGAGGTGGTGGTATGCAGCCACTTATAATAATAAGACAGATAAACTGCCAGATGAGTTCCAGACAGAAATCAAAAAAGGGAAAGTATCTTTAGCGAGGGTGCTCTTTGGTCATTGCAGCTCTTCTTATCATGATTGTGAAAAGTCATCGTCATCGCTCTGCGCACTCAGAACCTTCCATTATGACACTGAATAGGATTCAGTCTCTCAGCAGCATTCCTAAACAGCAATGATAGTGCAGAGAATGCCTCTGCCCCCCTCCCCACCCCCAATCCTCTATTATTACTGTCAGTATGCAGAACTCAAGGCCACCTGGCTGTCTGATGGAGACAGGCTCGGTTGGAAGAGAGAAGGAGGAGGAGAAGTAGGAGGAGGAAGAAGAAGAGGGGGGGAACAATGTGTGAGCCCTCACACAACTGTCAGCCTTGCATTAACACATGACAACTCTGGCTCTCGGGTTGTTCATAGGACCAGCACGCCTTTTCTATCACGAAGGTGCCGCTTGAAAAAAAAAAAGTATATTGAAAGGCTTAACCAAAGACACAGGATTCGTTTAGCAAATCAACTAACTAATAAACGAATCATCATCTGAACAGTTGACGGTGATACTCGATGGCAATATTGTGATCCAACAAAATCAGATGAGTCTCAGTCTTTTACCGTGAACAGGTTGTTTTTGTCTGATTCTAATTCAACAGGTAGGACATAAGATATGAAAAACAGGCAGAATATTTGACAATATCCAGGAGCTAACAATGAAATACTGGATCAGCAAGGGTGATGCACGCCAGCAGTGAACTAATAACAGAATAGGGTGGGTCCACAGATTGTGCACAACAGAAATATAAACCCATAATCATTTCAGGGAAAACAGTGCAGGTAAATTGCCCCTAGTGACGTCATCTGAGTCGGCACCTCTTGCAGGAGTGTATACATGAAAATGAACTGGGCTGACTTTTTGACTGAAACTTTACAGTTTACCCTTCTGCATCAGTGCCGTGAGAACTTCTGCCCTCATCATGCCCTACAACCTACACATTGCGTTTGCAACGGCATAAAACTGGCATATTCACATTGCATTATGCTGTGCAGAGCAGCGAAAGAGAAGCCAGGCACGGCGTGTGACCAAACAGTGGGAATCTCCATGCACAGTCAGACATGCAAACACAAAGCACTGTTGCACATTGCCAGCTTCTTTTCCCCATTACTCCTCCGTTACCACCACCGATGACTAAACCCCACCACCATCCTGCAACCATGCGCAACAAATTGCCTATCTTATACTGTCAGTTAGCATGTTATGATTCAATGTAATGGCATTTAGAGGCGGGACTTGTGATCAAATGAATGTATCAGGACGTGTTGCAGCAGGCTCTGTTGTGACATTTCAAAGTGGCACATTTCTTTTTCTTGATATAGAAAGTTTCTTCTGGTTAACCATGTTTGTCTTTTCAGCCCTTAAAGTATTAAGCATGGATCATTAAGATGACGTCACTCAGAAATAACTGTCTATCGTAATTAAAGTAAATAGAATTAGTAGTAAACATACGCTATTCTAACTTGTTTGTGCCTGCACATGTATACCACACCTGCAGAATGAAATGTGAAAATTAGGCCTACAATTATTTTGGACAAGCCTGTGGTTGACTTAAAGATTAAACAAGAAAATAAAACTGTTGGTGTATAGTACGAAAAAACTTCCCAGACTTTTAGATCATGCTGCTCCTCCCTGTTTAATGCTGGGGAATCAAGGTAGCACGCACCTGAAATCTCTTACCCAACTGTCAGAATGGAAGGTTCCATTTGGGTGCCAGGTTTTGACAAGTCAGACAGGGACTTGTCAAATATGGGTCCATCTCCTGCTCACCGGTCAAAGAACAAAATAACAGCATCCCAGTCAATTATTTTTTTTTTTGTTCAATGTTTACTCTAATAATATGGGCATCTTGTCATATACTTATATAGCAATACCATATTATGATGTCACATTTTATGTTTGGAGCAAATAGTAAACCTATTCTTTGCATGCTATTTATGACTCCAATGTATGCAATGGTTTGCTACAATACGATAAGTCCTCACAGGCTCATGCTGGTCTAAGATGATCTGCAAAAGCAAACAAGACTTCAAAGAAGGAAAAACAAAGATGGCTGGGCCAGATTGGTGTTTTCTGTCGTGGCTCTGACTTGCTGTCAGTGAGTCTCTGCTGAGGAGAGAAAGACAGCAGCATGAAACAACACATTCTCTCTGAAGATTCCACAAAAGACAGAGACGAGGAAGTCAACAACTCGAGCGGATATAATGGAGTGAACTTGTTTTGTTTTTGGTGTTTCCAAAGTGCTGTAATAAGTGCTGTGGTTTGACAAATTGCCTCAAGCTAAAGCCCAGGGGGTTGCAGCAAATTAAATCTTCAATCTCCAGAAAAGGGAGGGGCAGGTGCACATTATCAGTATTGACAATCAAGTGGACCAATTCAAGGAAAGCTAGCATCATTTCAGTCATTCAGAGGAAGAAATTTGGCACAAACTGGTATAAACTTTTAAAGTGCAAGGTATTGTGGTTTTTATGGAAATATTCTAGGAACGTTCGAAGCAACAGGTTACGTGGGATTATTATTTTTTTCTCTTTGAAGAATCTCATTATGAACACCGTTTTCCTTCCTTTTCCTGTCAGAGTGCTGACACATTAGTTTAAGCTGGGGCATACTGTACCTATATTGAGAGTGTTCTCCCTTTCACCAATCCCCCTGTGTCCTTGCAAAGAGCTGAAAAGTGTCGAGTAAGCAAAATGCCACCGGTGGACTCCACTGAACCCACTCATGGGAAACACAACTTTCCACACAGAGATCTCTGAAAGTCAACTTTCAGGCGAAAAAGCTTAAGTGTAGTGTTGGAGTCCTTTCTTGGGCCGGTTCCAATGAATGCTCTTTTCTGATGAACCCCCTGCTGGGCTTCGTCAAAGAGCACTTTCACCCTTCTGAACACATTTGCATACAAAGTGAAGGCAGAGAAAACATGTTTCACACTAATTGTCTGCTCCTTTATTGTCAGGGTTAATGCAGACCTCAGGGGTCCTCCAGCATCCCCTTTCATTGAGCTCTATAATTCTGTTGCGCTTTCTAAAGACTCACTTTAAATTTACTGCCCTCTATCTGCCACTGGCCTGCAGTAAGCCTCCCTGGGGCTCTGAGGAGGATTAGACCGTCTTCTCTGACACCCTCAGTGAGTTATAAGACGGTCGCTTATTGTTCCATATAAGGAACCTCAAGAGGAAAACAGCAATTAATTCACATGTACTGTATGGAACACAGAAGGCCTCAATTTGAAGCAGGAGATGAGGAGTTAACCTGCCAAAATAAGACAGTACAAGAGGAAGTTTGGATGTTCTTGTTAAAATAGAAGGTGCCTTGGGGTTGCATGTGTGTAAGCATGCACATCATCCGCCGCCTTCTCTTTTCCTGCCCTAAATGTGCTGTATTGTGGTCGGGGTCCTGCTGTGTGAGGGGGGCCTCTCCTCAATGTGGGGCTCCAGCAGGATGGACACAGCAGACCTCCAGCAGTATGGACACACCAATCACAGCAGATAAATGCTGTGGGCACAACTCAATACCACCACAGGAGCAGATAAGCCCACCCACTGGACCGCTCCTCTCCACAAGCTCCCACAAACCATTATAGTCTGGGGGCAATGAAGTGAGACATATGGGGAAACAAATCAACAAAACACTTTGACTTCTTTCTCTTAGCTTATTTTAAAGACTTCAAACAGGACAGCAGACTGAAGAATACAAACTGTTAACAGGCCACACCAAGTACATAAATGCTAATTTCTCAAGTCCTTCTGAGAGCATTTTGATCTACTTTGCAATTTTGACCTATCACTGTAACTTCCTACATTGTTAATAATCAATATATTTCCCCCACATGTGTCGAAGTGCTTGTTTCCAAACTCACTTTATTTAAAATACTGAATTATTCTGTCTGAATTACCTCTGGAAGCTGCATGCTACAGACCTACTTTATTTTCACTGAGAAACACACATCTTGGCTGTTTTTATTTTGAAAACTGTTCCACATTCCTTAAGTCTCTTCCTAATGCCTTGTTTTTAGTCCAATAACAAATATAAGAGAGTTTTCACACATGCACAAAACTCTTTTTTTGTGTGTGTTGAGTGTGATAGGTGCACAGACAGAAAGAGTTGATGAGTATGATGTTGTGGGTAGTTATGAATTTAACTTATTGATTATTGGGTTCCAGACAGATTCGAAGTTGGCAGTTTGTTTTTTTGATTGAGGCAGAGAGCTGTACCACTGCTATGTATTCGATGAGTAAGTTTTCCCGATGTGCAATGTTGATTTTTTTCTCTCGATTTCCGGTTCATGAGGACAGTTTTCTTGCACAAAACTCTTGTTCACAACATTTTAGCTGATAGTGTGAACACAAATGGTAAAATGTTCCTCATAGTGTATTAAAGAAATAAACTCCGACCAAGCAGGCTGGGGTAATTGTCAAATTTCCATGCACGTATGTGAGGCTGCTTTATTTCGTTAATCCCTAATGTAAAGGTAATACATTTTTATTATAACGTCAGACTCTGTCACTTTGTCACTGCTCAGAAGGATCAAGAAGTGCATCTGTTAAAAAGACTTTACTCTGGACTTTCAACCAATAAGCGGTTCTGTTACTATGATGAAGTGTTGATCTCAAAAGACGTGTTTATGCACTGCTGAAAATTTCCTGAGAATTTCAGGAGGACTGCGTCTAAAGTCCTGATCTAGTTGTTCACAGATGCACCACAAAGCAGGAGACTATGTTGGTCTCCATGAGGCAAGATATGAAGAAAAAAAAATGTGGAAGTGCTCGACGAAGCAAAAGTCTTCTATACTATGCTATAAAGAGAATATTTGCAATTGTATCAATGCTTCTGTGTAGTTCCACAGAATTACAACATCAACAAACGAGTAGTAAAGAACATACTGGCAAACAGGAAACTTCATAGAGTTGATATATTTCTTGCAAAAAGATGGTACTCTACTAGTAGCATGCATACAATCCAAGGTTGTGTACTGATCACAGGGAATAAACATCACCACCCCCTCCTGCTCGCTCGAGGGGAATTCTCCTTATGATATCCTGCTGCGTTCTCACATAAGCTCACTAAGACTTTTTAGGGAGAAAATACAAGGAGGCCGGCAGGAGAAACTCCAAATAAAGTTTGAGTAAAAATGTGGTTGTTTTTGTTCATGCAATTAACTTACCCTGAAAACTTCAGGAGTTTTGTGGAAGTCTGAAATGATGTCAGTCAGATGTGATGTCAGTCAATAGATTGCTTTGGAGCATTTGTCCCATGTTGCTCACTGTCGATGTGAAATGTGTTACACAGATTTATAAAAGCCTTATGATATTGCAGCTTGCATTGAAGCCTTTAATAAAAAAAAAAAAGTAGGCACACTGTTGGAAAACAACAACACAAAAACAGCCGAGTGATTTTTCTCCGTCCAGGCTCGCCTACATGATCATTCCCTGTGGTGTTGCCCTGCTTGTATATGGGCTCGACCTGTGGCTCGGTGCGCTTACAGTGACAACTCAAGCCGAGCAGTTTTAATTAACTAGATCTATCTGGAAAAAAAAGATTCATTATAATGTCTCAAGATGAAACTGTTTCCCACATCAGATGTCTGTGTGCTTGATGTTCTATCATCTCTCAGAGCAGGCAGCTGAAAGGTCTCAATTATATCCAGCTGCTTCAGTTCTGTAGCATTTGTGTCCATCATTAATGCGAGCTTCTCCTTCTTATTAGACAACACTCACTTGAACATGCATTGCCCAATCATGCACCACCTGTCCATAGAATAAAAAGAAACAGCAAACATTTAAAGAAGATCAAAAATCTCCAAATATTTCATGATTTCAGTTTGCTGTTATCGCTCAGCCTTTAGAGATGGACAAAAGACCACTCACTTCACAGACTGATCATCCAAAAATGCCCCAAACCTGTCCGGAAATTCTTAAAGGAGCTTAAGCGAGAAGTCCTTTGAACAATGCTTGGCTTCCTCTATTGTATCTCCATGGAGCCAGCTTTGAAACCTTGTCTACATCCTTTGACATTGCCTGTTAATCCCTCAGCTCAGTCAGATGGACACTTGAAACAGCAGCATCTCTTATTGTCGTCCTATTGACAATGTGGTTGCTCTGATGTGACGCACTCAGCGACAAAGCCTTTCCGGGCATGTTTTGGGAACATTAAAGATCAATAATTTCCGTGAAAATAGTGTGTTTGTTGTTCATTTCCACTCAGAGAAACTATGTGAGTAATATCGCAGCTGAGTCAATAGTACAGAGTTTGCATAGTGAGATGCAGTACATGGTACAAGGACAACAGTTGCCATGGCAGAGAATACAATACAAATGTTACGTTACACAGTGTTAAAGGTGTAAGCAGCCTCAGAATGATTATCTCTGCCTTTGACATTGAAGTCAGGATCATGATCTTTGCCACTCAAGGATGACAGAGTAACTTACTGACTCCAAAACCCCTAAATTAAAGGGTTGAATTGCATTGAGAATTCAAGTCATCTTTTTTCTATACCTGCTGCCCCTCCTTTTCAGAAAAAAACCCCCCACAGTGAATCTGCACGCCAAGGACAGATGGAGAAAAGAATTCCACAAACTCAGATTGAAGGTCAGGCAAACAAGAAGCAAAATCAATCGTTCTTAGAAAATGATCACGAGGAGAAGTTGTGCCTATAAAAGTCCAACTTTCAAATATGGGAAAGTAGTGTCTTTGACTACTGTAGCTACTCTGGGGTTGCACCTGCTGTTGTTGTGAGGCACACAATGTATTTTACATAATGCTCACAACTGATCAATAGCAATATACAGAACATAAATTGTACACCGCAAAGTCTTTGTTATTCAGCAATCGATACAAAAAATATAACAGATAATTCACTCGTGCTTTGTGTTTGCTGTGGCCTCAGGCCTTCAGCATAGATTAAATTTGTGGAGGGAAAAAAAATCAATAATCAAGGTAATCAACATCAAGCTGTGAACAAATGTGGTCTCTGGTTTAATAAAGAGCTAATATTAAGGGATTTAATGTAGGCTTTAGTTTTCTTTCCACGAATAATTGAATTGAAAAAAAAAATCCCTGCAAACTTCAAACTTCACTTCAAAAAGGACTAATCTACCATTCAACAGTAATCTACCAACATGGTCATATGATTCACTGCACAGACTCTCTGTTATATTTCCCACTTTCTATGTTCTAAGCTTTTTCTATCAGCTTGCACATTTGATAACGTCCCAGGAAACTTGATGAAATGTCATTTGATTATCGTCACACGTTTTGTATAGCTCGGCTGCTGATGAAAATTAGAGGAGACCAAACTTCTCCTAGAATAGCAGTGTTTATTTTATATTAATTAGTGTCTATTTAAGATGAGCAAAGTCTGAATCTGACATGTAAACAAAGTTGTTTGTTCACGACCAGATGTTTTATAGTGAACTGACTTTTATTACTCATATTAAAGATGGATTAATATGGTTACAGAATTTGACAACAGGTGTGTTTATGATTCCCAGAGCTACAAAGTAGGCTTAAGTGTTTTATTATATCGGGAGGAGTTATGCTACCAAAGTGCAGACATGAGTAAGGAATCAGACGCTTTACTGGCAGCCCATGTTAATGTAAAACGGGGCATAGCAGAGCTCATTGGACTTTTTTATTCTTCTTTTGAGTCGTGTTTATTGATAGGAAAATGAGGAGGTTGCTATACCTGTACCACTCCAGCCCCTTGTCGTAGTTGCGGTCGAAGAAGTGCGGCTCCGCTCCCACCGCTCGGATGTCCGGATGCAAGCGCAGAAACTCCAGCAGCGCCCGCGTCCCTCCTTTCTTCACCCCGATGATAATCGCCTGGGGCAACTTCTTACTTTCCGACTCATTGAAGAAACCCGACATGGCATTATCATCCAACGCCTTCGCCTCGCCTTTAATTTCATCCCAGTCCTCTCCTCTGCTGTCCAAATCGTTCTCGTTATTCAGTAAGTCCCTGGACGCGCCGAGAGAGGACTCTTGATTGTCAACTTCAGCGTCGTTTTCGTGTCTGTTCAGCGAGCGCAGAGCCTGCACGTTTGGCATCGTGGAGCAGTAGCCAACGCAACAATAAATCATATACACCCAAAGGGTCAGCATTATGCAGAAAACAAAGAGTTTGTTTTTCACGTGGGATGATGGCACAACATGTAGACTGTGTAAAATCGGACTATATTCCATAGGACCGCCGTGAAAAAGTTATATTCCAGCTAACAGGCATTTTGGCAGAGGCGCCTCACTCCTCTGCCATGACTGAAATCCTTCCACAAGACAGAGATTATAGTCAATATTGACTCTGATATTGAATTGTACATCGGATGTTCCTTCTGCCAATCCAGTTTTGCTCCAAATAGCCTAGATGCCAATAATTTTCTTTAAAGGTGAATCAAAAATCTGAAATAAAAAAAAAGAAAACAACAACTAAAATGTATGAAAATATCGCCAGGTGAGCGACACGCGCTTCAGGGACAGAGTTTGTCTCCCATCACTTGCTCTGTGTGTGTGAACGCTGCCACAGCTCCACCACCAAATTATCCACACCCGGCAACAGCGTCAAGCCTGTCAGAAGAGGGCGGAGGACTTCCGCTAGAGCCCTTCAAAGTAAAGAAAAGAACTCGTAAAAAATGTTTTCGTAACATTCAAAGAAAATGAATTGGACATGGAAAGTAACCTTAAAATAAATCTGATCCTGATGATGTTTTTGATATCCCGTGCCTTTATAGAGACTATAATATCAATGTGTTTTTTTTTTTCGTGTGCTAAATCAGAACTCAAATCAAGAAATTAAGTAGGCTTATTCCCTAACTCTAGGCCTGTAAAAGTGGGTACTATAACATGGCTACTGTAAAATCCCTCATTGATAGTAATGTAGGTTATTAATAATAGGTTGCCAAATCCATTAGTTATCCATCGTTTGATTTTGAATTGTGCTTTTTGTAATACATTTTATTTTGAAAGCTCTAAAGATTCCGGTCTTGATTTGCCTTATTCCACATTGACGCAATTGTCAGGCGCTGACACCAACTTCATGTCAGATATTTCAGGCATTAAAACAATATGATAACTTATCAGTGTTTATCCTGCTGGTAATGTTTGCGTTGTTGGTCATAAAGAGGTATTTGATTTCAGCCTGTTTAATTATCGGTTAAAATTTCCTCATGGGTTTATTGTCCAAAATAAAAAACTCATTCTGTAGAAATTAAAAATACTTGTAAAACAATAAATTAGCATTGTCTACATTAACTAGGTGCTTGTGATGAATTAAAATCGGAACTTAATTCATTCATTTTTTTAAATGTTTTTATTGTGATTAATCACATGCTATTTTGTCCCTTTAGGTGCACTCTACTGTGTCGCCCTGTTGTCCCAGCGATGAAAAAGAGTGACACTGCTGCATCTCAAAAATCTCTGATTTTACTCTCCAACATGCAATATTTACTTTGTTACTGTTCCTTGGGCAGTTTTCATCTGTTACAAGTTCTTTTTTCCATCGTTAATTGAATGCTGTAACGTTCAAGTACCAGACGGTCCTTACAGCCAGTAAAGTCCTCCAGTTTAAGACATTTCAAAATGTCGAAATAATAAATCTTAAAATATTCAATATAAAACAATGGATTTAAAAAAATGCGATTTAAAATATCATTAATTGGGACTAGCTATTGACATTTTCGGATTAATCACAATTACACATTTTAATCGTTTGACAGCCCTCTAATAAATGAATTCAAGTCTCGAAAAAATAATGCAAAAGTCTGCTTAGGCCTATTTGTTTGTATTTTTAAAAATCTGTATTCAAAAGTCAGCTGCCAGCAGGTAAACAAGTGATGTGACACACAAGAATAGTGTCATGGACCAGCTGTGCCTTTAATCGGCTACGTCACACTTTTCCAGTTACTGTGGGTAAAATGATCCAGTGAGTCAGAACTAATTGGCCTCATAATCTTTCCTAATTACTGCTGTAATCATTCCAAACAAGGTGAACGCACTGTCCTACATCAACAAATGTTATCAGAGTAGTTCAGGGATCCATAAATGTTAATCATTTACTCTGATGATGGGGAGTGGTTGTGAAGCCACTGGAAAGTTTTCTGTCTTGATGAAGATATGTGACTGTGAATTCTCCAATGACACTGAACATTTGGTGTGTGGGCATGTGTGTGGTGGCACCTTCTCTTGATGTGGGGTCAAAGGCTCCCAGTCCCACCGCACCCCTGAGCTAGCAGAGGATTAGCAGGATTACCCCAGAGCTGCCATGTCAGTCAGAGTTTCACCAGAGACAACCCTGCCCCCTCCATGTATAAGCCCCTTATCTCATCTCTCAGACACCTCTATATATGATACACATACCTGTGTGTGTGTGTGTGTGTGTGTGTGTGTTTTTCTAATCCCAATGGTTGAATTTCCACACTTCATGAGCACAAGATAACCTGTTTGGAAAATTGCGTGCATCTCAGGGTTTGGTTAAAGCAACACAGTCACATGGTTTGCCCTCTCTGCACTGTGTACACTTCATGTTTGTCTTTGCACTGTGGACTTGTAACTCTCTGAGTAGGAGTTGAATGGCTGAGTTCAAGTATTGTATTCACTTTATGTTTACTCTAAAGTCCATAAAAACATCTTGGAACTTGTACAATTACATAGCAACAGATAAGAGGTCATACTTATAGACGGATAGTCTTAAAAAAGACGTTTAATTCCACACGTAGAGATCTCAGAGAGAAGAAAACTATCAGTAAATGAAGCTATGAGGAAATTAGTATCTGTTTGGGAAGAGTTACAATGTGTTTGTCTAACCTGACGTTTCTTCTGACAAAGTATGAGTCACGACTGAAGTTTTTTCCTCCTAATTCAGTCACTTCTAGCCAAGTGTAAACACATTGGAACACTGTAAAGGAGGAGAGCCAGATAAAAAACAGAGTGATACAGAAGCTGTATGCTCTTCTTAAAGGAACACAGAATTTTTTTTTTCTGGAGATGATGGACTCATAGAAGAAACTTAGATTCAAGTCTGACTTAAATTAAGCTTTGCATTAGGCAGGACGTGGAAGTCATACGCCCTGGCTGTAATCAGCTAACAGCCAGCTGATTTAATTGTTGCCACTAATCACACACGCACACACACACACACACACACACACACACACACACACACACACACACACACACACACACACACACACACACACACACACAATCACAGCTCATGCTACCATCAAGGCAGTCCATTTAAAGACAAGCTCTATCTCACTGATCTCTGCTACATCAATACTGGACACACTATGCTGCTTCTGCTTGCAAAGCTTTGCTTCCATCTTCCCAGTCGCGACCTTTCCACCTCAAGCCTTTGGTTCACCATTGTAGGTGTTCAGCACTGTGCTCCCTGGAAAGCTATGGTATACCTTCAAGCAAAGCTTTCAACACCAAGCAAAACTGTATTTCTATTTTTATTGATTTTTTTCATAGATGTGTTTTGACACACAGAAAATAATAACGGATTAATGTTTGTGCCCTCTTTACAAAAGTCTGGCTGGTTGTTAGCGTTGATGATGTTGGACAGGATACAATAAGAAAGAGCATTAATTAAAGAGCATTTTAAACATTAACATCATTCAATCAATGTATCAAAGCACATGATGAAGTTGCATCTTTTTACATTCTTAATTACATGGATTGTTTTTACATAAATAACTTCGGTATAAGAAATTATTTGTAAATGGAGAGTAAAGAGACACATTTAAAAAAAAGAGATCATGGACCATATTTTTCCCTTTTTTTATGGATTCAGGTTATCTACATGGAGGTTACAGACTTGTAAAGCATAATAAAGGGAAGGTAAAGGACTAAGAGTAAGAATCAAAGACACCTGAGGCAGCATTCAAATATATGTTAGACACACACTTTAACAAGAACCTCGACACCGTTTTTTTCAATCTCCGTGAAATAGTATGTGCTGATTTGTCCCATCTGTCATGCTTCATGGTGCACGGCGACAATACCTCATACACACACATGCACACACAACCGTCTGACCTCTGTGTCATCTGACAAGGACTCTGAAGCAATGCACCGGACACTCTAAAGGGAGTGTTTGGCTTGTTTTTCACATCCTCAATAAGATTAAATTTACTGAACCATGTTAACACTCTTCTTCTCCAGCCTAAACAGATGACATAAACAGCACTCCGCTCATACATGAACGCCAGACTGTTAAATTGAACACTGCAAAAGGACACACACTCAGACACACACACACACACACACACACACACACACACACATTTGTGCTGTATTTAGGTATGTCGGCTTATCTTCCGTACCACTGCATAAAACTCCAGTATCAACAAATGCAACCTGATCTAACCATTGTATATTTGGGTATTCATTCTGCCATTTTGGCTCCATGTTCTAATTTAATTTCACACCACATGATAATGTTGTTGCTTCACTGCCAGGAGAAGAAAGCTTGAAAGTGTGTCTTTCTACCTAACAAGGACATGTGGCGTCCCACACATCTGCCTGCACAATAGCCTCAATGGTGCTGCTAACAACTTGTGCTTGCTTATTGCCATGTCCTGTCAGCATGCCTGTGAAATGTACCTTTCAGCAATTCCGCACATGTGGATAAAGTGTGAATCAGGTGGAAATTAGAGCTCTTTGTTTGATTTTGTATGTACTTGCACTTGCTATGTCAAGAACTACAATCTGTGTTAGTGTCTTGTGTGCACAAACATAATAACAAAGACAAACAAAAATCCCATCGCACTCACGTCACAGTTGGAGCAACCTCCAGATGTCAGAGATCTGAGCCCATTAGTGAGTAAAGTGGACTGATGGATGATCTCATCTGCCCGCTACATCCCCAAAAAGAACAAACAAGCGCTAACAACAGTAGGTCTTACACACGCAAAGCCTTCAATCTAATGACAGGGTTACTAGGTGAGTTAAGGGGCAGATCAAGAAGCTGCTGTTACTCCTTCAGTACTCCTTTCAAGGCCTCCAACTCTGGCTAAGGCTGTTTAAAACGTCTATAAATTCTCTGGAGCCGTGCTGGAGACCTTCTTTATCTTTCGTTAAGGAAAAGCTGTTGCCTGAGCGGATTTCCTCGCTTGATCCTGTAGAAAAAGGTCTTATCCCCTCGCTGCTGTCCTCCTGGGCATGAAGGAAGGCCGTTTGGCAGGTTGGAGAGCTCAGGCAGGCTTAGATGTTCTGGTCCTGCCAAGTCCTGCACAAGCTGAGAAATCCTGTAATGCTGTTAGCAGTTTTGTTGTAGCCGCTTTGTTACATTGACACAAATATAGAGGCTCTGAGTTTCCCATGTATGTGGCAACGTTTCAGGAACATGATGCAGGGTCTATTTCTTTCTTTAAAGTACAGATGCCAATGAAGAACATCAATTGACTTGAAAAGTAAGACATGAAATCGATGTGAAATGACCTCAGTCTGACATTTGATTGGCCCTTCTTTTACCCTATAAGGCCATTTATTGGACAGTATCGTGCACAAACCATACTTTGTTGGAATAATCTTTTCTTCAATGGTCTTTTACCCCCCCTAATTAATGTTTTCTTAAAACTGGTTGTCTAGTTCTGTAATGATACAAGTTGTCTTATTTTCACCTCATCCAGATGGTTCACAAGTTGCAATGTTGCAGTGTCAGCTCAGGTAAAATTTTATCACCTAATTTTCAGGTCTATTTTAGTTCATTTAAAATATATCAGCATATGTGCCGCGAACGTTCTGGATGGAATTTTCACACTGTTTTAAATACATGTAATTTAAAGTGGCTGCATTTATTTTGTCAGTGCTCTGCAGCCATGGTTCTCACCTGAGTCGGGATAAAAAAGTGGGTTGCAAAGTGATTTTTAGTGGGTCGCACATGTGTGCCATGAGAAAAAAAGTCGTGGCTAAAAGACAACGCTGCGCTTTTATTTTAAAGAACATGTGTTGTAGGGTGGTTTGTTCATATTCAGTAGTTGACTGTAGGTGGCGGTAATGCACATTTATTCTGCCATTAGAAGAAGAAGAGGAGCTATGAAGTTAGTTTTTATTCTGCCAGTTAGCATGGCGAAAGGCTCGTTCTCATAGCATAATCCCTTTATTTTGAGCTTTTCAGACAGCTTTGCAGCAAACGTGAGAACTTTTTATGTATACTGTAATTAGTTTGAGAAGATCCAGCTGTGTGAACAAGTTTGCAACACAAAAAAGACAGCAACAAATGCAAATAAAAGTGACATGAAATCTTGCAGAGAATATGTCATGACAAAATATGATTTGGGCAATTAATAATTTTTAATCATTTCATTTCATTTTTTTGGACATCATTGTTGTTAATGGTTACACTGGTTAGTGTTCAAAAGACTGCAGTGAACATTCGATGGCAACGAGATACCCTTGAGTTGAAGGCTCGGAAGCAAGGCGTCCCACAGGGAGTATATCCTGGATGAAAATGTGGCCCATTATTCGAGCTGAGAACAGGTGCTTTCAACAAAGAAACCTGCATTGTTATGGCCCTGTGGGAAACGAGGGGAAAATCAAGGTCCAGGATTTAGCTATGTGGTCTTTTTGAAAGTAAAGCAGATCATAAACCCAGGTTGTGGGTCAAATTTGTGCTGACATTAATAGAATAAAGACAGAAAAAACAAGGAAGCATCAAGATGGAGGTGAGTTTACTTCACCAAGAAACAACAGGTGAATTACACAAAATCTGTGCTGGACCAAAACAGCTGTTCTAAGTCTGGTTTATGATTGATGGCATTCATTAAAGTGAAACATTTAGAATTAATTTAATAGTTTCCCATTTTATTTAAATCAGACAAATTAATTCAACGGTTCATACTTGTTTGGTTCTTCCCAAGCTTTCTTAAAACTATTCTTTTTTTTTTTATTCTGCTTGGAATCCAAAAATACAACAATATTGTTTTCGTTTTTGTGTCTTAATTACTTGATCTTTGCTCTCAGCTTGTATTTATTGTTCAGTGGAGAGACCACGCATGTCAGCAGAACTCTGAGGTCACAAGAAAGCAGCGCTAAGGCCAAGACAAATCTCTCAGCGAAGCTCCGTCTGGGTGGAGGTCCTCCAAAGACGCATTACGCTCCATAATTTCCATCACTTTTCCTACCCTTTGCTTTTGTTTTAACATTCTTGACATGCTTTTTCTCTGACCTCGCTTGCATTTCACTCATCTCTGAAGATTACAACTGCTTATGGATAGCCTATATCAGATATTTCAAGCTTCTCATGAGCAGAGTTAAAGAACCACACAGAACATTGTCCCTAAAGCTTCCCCACCCATTGAAACCTGTACAGTACAGAGATAATCTCTGCCACCTACCCATTCTCGCTCCAAGCTCACTATAGCCTTCATCTCGGGTCTTGGCTGCTGTCAGACTGGAGCAGGGCCAACTTTGATCTGGACTGAGATGACAAGGCTGTGTGGTCCCAGCGCCTCAGGCCTCCTCTGTCACCACAGACACAGTATGACAAGGTCACCCGAGGGAGGGCAGAGGTAATACACGCATGATCTCCAGTCTACCTGTGA
Organism: Symphodus melops; assembly: GCF_947650265.1. NCBI lineage: Eukaryota > Metazoa > Chordata > Actinopteri > Labriformes > Labridae > Symphodus > Symphodus melops. Next base: position 17,841,371 of record NC_136707.1, on the reverse strand, counting down.
TAGTTGGTGCAAGACATGTTGGGGGGTAACACGACTTGCAAGGACTTCAAATTAAGTCAGAGACCTCCATGTGTTTGCATTTACATGCTTAAAGGTAATTACAATTTTTAGAGTAACCTATGAATATTAAATCCAGCAACAATATTTCATCTGGATTCAAACAAGGTTTATCTTCATAATACTTGGTGAAAATTTGTCCTTATTTTAAAGCAATCGAGCTGCATAACACTGTTTGGTGTTCATGTGGTGCATCTATGTGCATGACATTACACAGCATACCTAATCATCAAACTGCATGCAGTGGACTTCCTTGTTAAAGTAACAATGCATGGAACCTCAGATTTGTAAAACTCAATTGTTTAATAAGAATACAATCACTGCTGATTGCAAAGTAACCAACTCCAGACATTACCAGTTAGAAATAGCTCCAACTCGTGCTGTTTGTCCCGAACTCCTCTCGTTAGACGTGTACAAAGTCGTTCTTCAGTTCTCTGGTTTTATTTTCCATCACATCAGTCACACAGTGATCATGTCCGGTATTCTGTGTGTTGAAATGAAGAAAAGCTGGTCTGTGGGCAAGCAGGCAGCCCCCCTGAGGAAGAGACGAGACAAACATGATAAGAGGCTGTCGGTTAAATTACAGACTGCAGGCAGCCCTTAATGGAGTTCAGCTCAGGGTTGAGGGAAATAAGGTCAGTCAGACATCAGAGCTACACGCTGATGCTTCATACATTCCTCAACACTGTTGTCAACAGGAGAAGAGGCGTATTATTACATTAAGTTCAGCCCTTTGAACACAAATCCATGGACGGAAAACACACAAAGTTACATTTATTGTATTTTCTATCCACAAACAAGCCTCATTTCTATAATAATATACTGATTCAACCTATAAAAAGGTAATATGAAGCCAACGCAAACAGTGTATCGACCATTATGAACTCTGTCGGAGGAGCCAAGCACGCTCATTAGCATTAGATAAACACACTGCCGCACTCGAAACATGTTTGATGAATGAATATTTCATGAAGGTTGTGACAGTCCGGTGAAAAAGTACCCTTTTACAGATTTACAGTCTAATCTGCAGCAGTAAGGGTGGGCCTATACAAAAAAACACAAAAAAACACATAAAACCTCTTTTTATTTGACATACTTCTCCGAGGTCAGGATCAAGATTTTTGCCAAACACTACACGCATCTTTAATCGAGTAGTTAGAGCTCTCTGAACATTTGATTTATGTACCCTTCAGTGTTCAGCTTGGCAGGGTAAGTCTTGACCTGAGTCTCTAAAGCGTTAGGTAAGAACAAGTGCTGAGGGATCCAGTACCAATTTAGCTTTCAAGCCTCCAGCAGGGATACGGCATTCGCGTGTTCATTTTACATTTCCCATGCTCTACGAGCAATCAGCTGAAATATCCCACCTGTAAATCTCTCCGTCACTGGTGGCTGGCAGGCCGGGGAGGAGCTGGCTTGTCCCTCAGGTTGCTCGCCTCACATCATAAATCCTGAACCATCTGAGCTCAATCCGTCTTTCAGATCCATGAAATGCCAAGGCTACCTCCAGGCCTTGGTTTCCAGAAGAGTTGGTTTCATATCAAACGTAGTGTACAGTATGTGTGTGGTGTGTGTGTGTGTGTGTGTAGGAGGCCATTAGTTTGTGTGTGTTGTCTTATGTGCCAATGTTCAACTTACAACAACATCTCGATGGTAAGATGTGGAGAACAGCTAAGTACGTATGCTTGTTAGCAATTCCATTCAATATAGTGAAAGACATGAATGCCGTATTTTCAGTAAATCTTTTGAATTCCTTTGGACAGGTTCATTTTCTCTCTTTTCCAGTGAAAACAAGCAAGTCCCAGTTGGTTTATCACCATCTTCTTTTTCACGCTACCCTGATATAGCGCTGACATATTCATATTCCTTGAAAGGGTTTCAAAAGCTTCAATATTCTAGACTGTTCTTGCCATCCAGAAAAGGAAGCAACAGGCTGGTCTCTGTGATAAGCCAGACCACCATGACACGCTGACATTGACAACACTTGTGAAGTAAGTTCAGCCTATATCAATGATCTATGTTTCTATACAAAGGAACAAAGGAAAATTACGTAAATAAAATATATGGGTGCTTCCATAGGACTTCCATAAATGACACAAGTTTAAAAACTAAACGACCCCCTCTACTACTTTGAAATTTAACGTGAAAGTTATGGCTGTTGGTCCCCATGAAGAAAGAACTCTCCTCTCACAGAAATCTGCTGTCTTTCTATCACGACCTACCTTCTAGTTAGTGTGCTTGCAGGTATAAACATGCTGTTTCTTCGAACACAAATGCAATGACAGTACAATGCAGCTGGAGCTCACCACACCCCTGCTAACTCTTATTGAAATGATATTGAAAAAGCAGTAGCAGAGAGGAGCATGCCCGGAACATGATCTTATCATAAGACTTAACGCGTCAATGAGTTTGCCTTGGGCAAAGACCTGTCACTCCTGTGAACTTACTGTTTATGAGCTAAAGGCTGATAAAAAATAATGATGGCCTTTTGTATAATTTGGAGTTGTTATGACTGGCACTCGGGCCATTAAACACATAATAAGGAGTTCAGTGAGTTACTGTAGGGTGAAGGGTCATAGTAAACTCTGACTGACAGAGTTGATGCGTGGATAGACTTGTTTTAGAGGATCTCGAAACTAATTTTACCACACAACATTTGGTGTTTTCACACACGCACAAAAGCCATGAACATTTCCTGAAATTTTCCAGGATAAATGTTCCACCCTGAGAATTTTTCCTGCCTGCTCTTACATCAAATTAGTCTTCGTCAGTCAGTTTCAACATGACTTTGGTACAATCCATTTCCACTTTCTGTATTGCGTCTGCGACTCAATGGTAAAGTCGGTCGACTCTGAAACTGGGCGGTCCGTGGTTTGATCCCAACTCCTGCACCCACATGTCTGATGTGTCCTTGGGCAAGATAACATAACTCCATGTTGCTTATTTTGGTATGAGTAGTTGAATTCGATTAGCGAATGCTGGTGACTTCAAATAGCAGTCTCTGACATCAGTGTGTGTGAATGGTTGTGAATGGGAAGGTGGGTGACCTGCGGTGTGAAAACGCTTTGAGTCGTCTAAGGCCAAAAAATTGCTATACAAGTTCAAGACCATTTATTATAAATCTTTAGATAACAATATATACTGTACATGTGTACACAAGTGTTTACAATGATTTCAATTTGAAGATCTTTGCCTGTTGTGAACAACAGATTATACTGCAATAGGTTTGTGACAAAGATTTGGAGATAAAATCAAATCAAATTCAGCAAAGTTTTAAGTTCAGTCACCAGTAATGTATTAACGTATCCCTTTACTGGTCTTGTTTCTGCCCGATTACGTTCATCTAGCTCTCAGGTTTATTGTCTAGTAGCGTATGTTTGCTGGAAGATCTATGTGATAAAAGACATGCTGTGAAATTTGACACCTTTGAAAGCAGGATCTTCTGAGTTTTGCGTCACACCTCATAAATATAACGTATGAGTAATCCCGTTGAAGTGATGAAGTCACCCTCACCTTTTTGTACTTTCCTGTTGCCATCTCTGGTTTGTTTTATTTCGAGATGCCAAGCTTCTAACGTGCCATCTGTGTTTAGTGCTGAGCTCGTGTCTCTCAACTCCAGGCTTCCCCCACCAGCAGACCTGCATTTAGTGTCTGAACGGTGTTTGTGATAACCATCATTTTCTGTCATTTGATGCATGTTAAAACAGCACCCGACGTTTAGACCTGTAATATCTCTCCCCCTCAGATGTCACTGCGTTTTCATTAGGCCGGGCGCTGGGCTTGCTGGGGCTCTTTATGGCCCAGGATAACCCTTTAAAGATACAGCAACAAAGTCTGGTCTCAGTGCTCTGATTTACCCGAAAGGCTGATGTTAATGGTTTAGGTTTGTTTCTCCATAGCCAGGTCAGAGCCAATAACGTCATCAACTACTTAGCATACGTCTTTTTAAATGATGTAGATGTTGATTGGTCCCTTTAAATTTTTTGTCTCTCATCTTGGTTACAGGGTAACCTTAATCTTAACTTCTGTATTTACAGCATCGACTAGCGTGAACATTTTAAAAAAGCATTTCAAGGAATATTTGACCAGTGAATACATGCTGCTGAGTCATTGTTTGATGTAATTTCTTTTTTGTTGTAGATTTGTCTTTTGTGTTAAATTGTTATGCTGCTGTCCAAGCCAGGTAGCTCGGTACCATTTAAAGAAATATCGGGCAAAGAATAAACAGAAAATTGAATTTCTCTTAAATAAAATTGAGGCTAAGACTTAACTCTTTGGGTGCCGGCTCACAGTGCTAACCTGTTGACTTCAGCACACCTTCATGATGAATATGTCACACTTCTTCTTTAATGACAGACCAAAGGCTTGTAGTCACCCACCCCTCACACCCAGACTGATTGATCTGGGTAATTTGATGCTTCATGTCTGAAGATAAAACACAGGCATGATGAACGTGGCGATCCCTGCAATCTCCTCCTCTTTTGAGCGGGTAGCTTTCAACCTGAATGTGCCATTAGGATCTTCCTGAGGCTCCACCTTTGTTTGTTTGGGTTTTTTTGGACAAAGCCAACACTTGTTGACGCAGCAAACTTTTTGTTTCCTAATGACTGTATGCAAGGGTCTTGTAAGTGCTGCTTTGCGGGAGTGACTCCTGTAATAGCACGCCTCAGCAGTGGAACAACAGGGCATCTGACTGACCAGGTCACTGTCAAAGTGGAGCCCTAATTTCAGTAGTAGCAGCAGCAGCGGGTCATTGGGTGGAGAGGCTGTGACCTAGCAGAAGGCTTCATTAGGTGAACCGGGAGCCAATTAGTCCCCAGCTGCCAAGTTGTTTTGCTCTCTTGAAACGGAAACTTTAAACGAAACGTGGGCATTGAATTCATCCTCACATTCCCCTCTCAGTTTGACTTCACGTTCACCCCTCCTGTTCCTCTTCACGAGGACATGCTGCATCGTGGAGGGATTACCGGTGAGAGAGTCTCTGGAACAGGCCAGCGGATGTGAAGCATCGCCAAGCTGATTTAGAAGCGTCTTGAGACTCTCTCTCTCTCTCTCTCTCTCTCTCTCTCTCTCTCTCTCTCTCTCTCTCTCTCTCTCTCTCTCGAAGACTACGTTCTGGGGGTTGGGGTTATGAGTCAAGAAGACCCCTGGAGATGCTTTCAGAATTGGTCCCAGCATCATAGAGGGGGCAGGGTGGGTGTCTGGACTGGGACTGGCCAGTTTGTCTGAGCGGGGACTAATGAAAACAAATGATCTGACAAGGTCAAAAGGTTGAGATCAAGGCTTCGCCCCTTCTCAATTTCCAACTGGGGAGATTAATGAGGGTGGAGAACAATCATCTCTCTGTATCTTTTCCTCCCTGAGGCCTCTGGGCCCTGGAGCAGCGATGCACAGCCCACCTGTTGGCCAGTTACGGCCTTGTGACACTGCACTGGAGGGCATCACTCCTGACTCTGGCCTGTGACTTCTCTTTCCTGTCAGTGTCAGACACAGGACACATGGCTCCAATCAAACTCCTCAAACTTCTTCTTTATCTTTGATATGCCATGACATGAGACCGATACCACAACTCGCCTGCCTATCTCTTAATTGGACATCTAATGTATGACTTTTCGCAGTAAATTTGGGTTTAAAATCTTCCAAATTTTTAACCGTGGTATTAGCCTTGACTGACTGATTAACATGTCTCTTAAAGTGGTTGAACACTTGGATGGATGAATCTCAGCAGATATTACACATCAGGATAGGGGCGCTGGTGTAGCTCAGTCAGTAGAGCAAGTGCCCTATGGGAACAGTTCATGTATGATCATTTCAAGCCCTCAGTTGACACTAAAGCTCTCTTTACTAATGATTCTTGAGTGGTAAAAGCAGGATCTGGTCAGCTGTTTAACATGGATATTAAGTCACCGTATAGCAGTCATCTTCCTGGAGCTCTACCTTCTGTCTGATGTGCTGAAGATGTTTGTAAGACAAGACTGCTCCCTTCTGGACACCCAACCTCAAAGCAGCACCAAATCGAAAGACATAGTCAATCATATCAGATCATTCTAAATTAAAAAAGAAAAGATTTTTGGCATTGTCCAGTTTGTAAATCATTTAAAAAGGAGTAGGCTACAGTCAAAGAAGTGGAAGCAGGTGCAGTAGTGTAACGCAGGACTCTGCACTGGACTGGCTGTAATTTCCCCTTTACAGAACTCAATGTACGTGACCACACCGCTGGAAAATGATGTTGAATCCAAGCAGGGGTATCATTCAGTCAGTGAAATCGCATGACTTTGTTAATGTGATGTCACTAAACAGGAGGTACCCCTGCACTCAAATACCAGTGGCATATGGATGTGTACAAGTATCAATGTTAAGCATATATCTGTGATAAATGAAATAACGTACTTTATTGTTATTACATTATCTTGATATGTTAATCTGTCTCATTATGCAAAAATATTGTGAGCATGTGTTAGGAGATTTTTTTTTTTTTTTAATTCATTTGAAGCAATTTTGAAAAAAACGTTCTGAAAACGATCTGCATTTTTGTACAGCATTCAGACTTGCAGCAACTGTCTATGGTTGTGTTATTATTGATTGACTTTATAATGAAATATATTACAGAACTTGAAATGTCCCTCATGACCCTTATCCAGCCCCATTCTTGGCACCAATGTGTGCATTTCAGCTGTATTGGCACATGTAACACACCAGATGGCGATGTTAACCAGGCTGGCTCCTGTGAGCACTAAACGCAAGTCTTGTGTGCACAGAGAGACGCGCCCACTGTTTTAGACTGCGAAATGTTACAGTGAATCATTCAATTTATGCCATGCAATTAAAAATTAAAATACAACATTGATTAAAAATAGATTATCAATATTTTCAATATGTTATGTCCACCAGAACTAGTGGAAATATTCAGGATATTTTTACAATGGTGTACAGTATATCTCCACATTCATCCGTAGGTCATTTGTCTCTTCACATTTCAGTTTAAATGTTTATCAGTTATATCTTAATCCCGATTATTGTTAAATAGCTCTACTATAGACTAATTACATATTTTAACCTTAATAAGATGTTTGTTTGATCACGTCTATTACACCTTTAAGAACCGGCACGTCCAGCCTTGATTTACTACATTTCCCAGACTGCATTAGTGCGCAGCCGCTACTTGTCACTGCTGTCGCTCTGCCTGTGTGAGTGCCCGCGGTGAATTGGTCCAGCATCCCTGCGCAGGCGGTGTGGCAAATGTAGCTACAGAATCATATCATTTGAAAATATGTAATCGTGGAATAAGTTTTTTGGCGTCGGCAGCTTGCGATGAAGGAAGGACAGTATGGAGGACTGGAATTTGTGCTGCGCCTCTGTGGAGCGAGGACCGTTATATTGCGAGAAATAATGCGGAATATTTCCCCCTGTAGGTGTTAACGCAGAAAATACAAAATGAAGAAGCAATTCAATCGGATGCGACAGCTCGCCAACCAAACGGTGGGAAGGTAAGCAAACCACTACCGTGCGCTGCACTCGCCGGGCGAAGTGAAAGGGAAGAGAAACCCCCTTAATGGCTCCATTAGGATGCGAATTATTGCCATGCAATGTGATTACTCATACATGCTATTAGCCTTAATGCAATGAATAGGCAATCATCAGTGCAATTGTTCTAATCCAATGGAAAAATAATACTTCATGTTCAAAACGCCTTTGGTGCTCCTACGCGTAATATCCACTGGAACAGGCTACCGCATAGACAGCGTGTAGGCGCATTGCCCCAGTACAACCTGCCCACGGAAATCCATTAAATAGAGACAATCGCAGTGTCACAGACACGACCCCCTTTTGTTATAACAGGGTGCCACCCATGGAGTATGAAAGGTATGCACTAGTGAAGATTCTGTGTGATTAACTGCACCTCCTGTCACAGAACCTGTCAAAAGGTGAACGTGATGCAGACAGATGCGGTGTGGGCTGCGACGTGAGGGGGGAAAAAAGGGAAAAAGGCGCAATGTTTTCATTACGCAGTAACATCAGCTGTGAGCAGGGGAGTACCCCCTAGGCGTGGGTTATCAAGTGAAGGTCGTGTTGTGCACCTGACATTTACCTAACATATACTTTTGTTTTGCTTGAATTTCATTGTGTACTGCGCCCTGAAATATATTTCGCTGCCCAGCATTAGTTCCACAAACAAGATGCTAAATACCTTAATGAGAGGTTAATGAAGAGGTTCCCAGCCCTCTATTCTGTGTGATTCCCCTGCATCTAATGATCCTGAAATCCACTCCCACCTGCAGAAAGAGGCTTTGTGACCTTTTACACAGGTCCTATAGGGGTTATCACTGCCCCCCCCCCCCCCCCCCCCTCCCCCCGCACACACACACACACACACACACACACACACACACACACCCTGTTCATTTCTCTCTCAGGAAGGCGGAGCAGCTTGTCAAGCAGCGTAAGCCAGGAGGTGTTCTCTGCTCTGTAAGAGAGGAGGATTAGGACCTGGAGGTGTGTGGGGTCATTAATATTACAAGGCTGCATGCATGTCATGCACTAAAAGGGAGGGGACACACCTTGCAGGCCGAGTTTGTAATATCTGCTTCTTCTATCCCCTGTCATTGAGTCTGTGTGACTCATTAGCGTGTGTGTGGGTGTGATTCTGGATGTGTGTGTGGGCAGGCGGGCTGTCGGTACAGCCTTATTTGAACGCACTTCCCACATGTAATGCATGCTGGTGCTGTTGCGAGGATAATATTCGCCTCACTCTCTGCTGTTTTCTCAAATTGTCGGTCTTAAGAGCAGGAACAGCAACCTGCTGAGGTGGTGTGCACGTACTGTATCTCAGAGTAATAAAGAGCAACAGCATTCCCTCTGACATTAACCCCCCTGCGAACAGTGCCCACTTTTCTCATCCGACAGAGCCAATCTTGAACCCTCAAAACGAAGCATAACTGTAAATGAACAGCAAACGAAGCCCTGCATTCATTCCCACTAAATGGGGAGCCCAAGCCATGTTCATGTTGGTTTGGTTTTTGGTTTCGGGTGAGGAGTAACAGGTTTGACCCTCCTGGTGACCTTCAGCCGTGGGAAACATTCGGGTCATAACTGGGAGAAATGGAAGGAAAAGAAGATCTGATGTCAGTATGAGCCATCTGGACAACTTTAATGTCAAAGAGGGGAGCAAAACCACTAAAAGCTTTCTTGGTGTAGAGCAACACACTTTGTCTGAAAGTTTGTCTGCTTAGAATTGCTCCTAACAATGGGTGCTGTGGATGAAATGGCCCATCAAAGGTGTTTGTATGTTGCCAAGAAAATGAAAGTCTGGAGGAGTATGTGCTCCCTTAAGGTCAGCATGCTGTTTGTGGTTATTAAATCCCTTTTTTTCTTTCTTTCTTCATCTTTGCTTTCTCCTTTACTGATAGCTTGAAGGTGATGTTGCGCTGATCTCGCTCTCGCCTCTGTTTGCGTCTTAAGCATGAAGGGCGACAACGTCCTTTTGAATCACCACCCATGAAAAAAAATGGTGGTGCCTATCTGAAGTCTTTGAATCCTTTACATACATTTCGTGTTTACATTTACATGTCCCTGCACCCCGTGTTTTCGGCATGGGGCTTCTTCATTGATTGTTTCAAAACAATGCAATCGTATTTGAATGATCAACAGAATCAAAAAGGTACATAAGCTTTGGTCATATCTTTAACCAAAAAGCAGCATTGAGAAAGAGAGAGAGAGATAGCACTGTTTAAATATGTTTTTGGTACCGATATGTGGCTAACAGATTTGTGCAATTTAGACATTATGCAGCACACTAAATCACCCAATAATGGGCTCCTAGGACTTGAGGAGGAGAGTGGATAGAATCGGAAATGAGGGAGAGAGGAGTGGAGGATGACATATGGGAAAGACGCCACAGGTTGGATTTGAACCCAGGTGGCGCGCTTTAAAGGGGCATGCAACCGAACCCCGCCGCCTCAGGGCTTTTATTGTTTTTGCTGTGGTATAAAAATAGGTACAGAGATCATTAGATTTTTTACCAGTATCATCTTTTGAAATCTTGATATTTTCAAACCTTGCCGAACATTCCCATCAGGCTGCACTTCTAACACTCCCTCTGTCTTTACTCCACACGTCACTGGAGTCCTTTTTTTTTTTTTTTTTTTTTTTTTTTTTATACGAGGAGGAAAATGGCATCGCAATTTTTTAACAGTTGATGAACACACAGCCCATGGGGAGAAACCGCGCTGTGCCGACTGAAATGGAGATTGTTCAGTCTCAAATGAGAGAAAGCACTCAGCGAGCAGAACAAACGCTGCGCTGCAAAGATGAGCAAATTCAGGAAGCTCTCACCGCTCACAGTTTCATCTTGTTGTCACTGATGCTTCAGCTATACAGTGTACGGTTCTGCTGACTCAAACGTCACACATCTTAAGAGTGGGTTACTCCGCTGGTTGGAGGATTTGACCTTCAGTGACCTCTGCAGCCCCCGGGGGAGCCGTTAATACCACAGACCATTCCTCAGCTTCTTCAAACCAGCTCACCAATTCCACAAGAAGCACTCTGCCCTCCATGTTGGAAACGACATGACTTTGATATGAAGAGTCTGTGCGTGGGAGGCGGTGTGTAGAGAGAGTCTTTTTCTGCATTGACAGCATTAACATATGTCTTCTGTGTGACGGAGATTGAAGGTCTTTTTCAGTGTGTGTATGTGTATGTAGGGGGGGGGGGGGGGGGGGAGGTTGGCAATCAGGTGTGCTGTGTCAGCACCCCTCTGCCTCTCCAAGGCTGCTTCTGCTGCTGCTGCCTCCTCTGCTGCTGCTGCTTCTGCTCGCCTGGGTGGGGATCCCTGTCATGTGATCGTCCGTTTGACCAATCACCTCTTTGGAACCAAGACTTCATACTGGAGGATGTGCGGCCATGCATACTGTATAGCTAACAGAAGCGTGTTGTGGACGAGCGGGAGAGACAGGAAGGTGTGAAGGCGCTGTAAAGAGCGGGAGAAAATTATGTCTGAGATTTTGTTCGTGTGTGTTCACTTCTGTACATTTTTGGTGATTTTTGTTTGTAGTACTGCCTTCATAAAGGCCTCAGCCTTTAAATGGCATGGTACTTGTTATGCCCTCGTACACCAAACAAGCTAGGGAAAGATTTTTTTTGCTTGAGCAGGCTCCCGCTCTCCATTTCTTTTGACCTAATTCTCTATTCCCAACTCACTGCCCTATCTAGGTCTAGGACAGCCTGCTAAAAGAGTCCATGATATGAGTCTGTAAGACTTTATGCAATACTTGAAGTGAATGTAATACATAAATGAGTGCTAAATACATACAGAAAGCATCACTGTCTCCAGCCCCAAACTCCTGACAAATTACCTCCTTCTCCAACACCATCCATCTTCACACTGTGCATCACTCACCTGTACCATGTTCTCTATTGTGGTAATAGCATTCTTCCTGTCCATGCCTTTAGGACAGGCTTTGACTCACAACTCCACAATGCAATTATCAGAAAATGGCAGCCATTTGTGGGCTGAAAGAGGAGTTGTAGATGCTTTCTCTCTGCCACGTTTTCTCACTCCATTCCTCTCTTTTTTTCCTTCCGCCCGACATTGTGAAGCAAGAGGTGAATCGTGCTGGCTTTGCAGTGACAAAAGATCCATCGACAGCGTTTTTGTTGTAAGAGTGGGACATAAAGGAAGAAAAGAAAAAAAAAAACACAAGATTATGGCCTGTGTTTTTGCATTTTCGTGTACTGAAGTCGGACAGTAAAACAAAAGATGAATCGCGAATAATTCACGTCTCTGTGAACATATCTGCTTCGCCTGGTTTTACATTCAGCGTTGCGTTAGCCCATGTGCGCCTCTTGGCAGGAGTGTGTGCAGGACAATAAAAGAGCATATGGAAGCTGACAGGTAACATGAGATGTAGGAGGCGACGCTGTTGAATGCCAATGCAGCTATCCTCCTCTCTCTCTCTCTCTCCTTCCTCCACCTCCTCCTCGATGCCACTATTTGCTGGCTTGGCAGACGAGGACAGAGCTGGGGAGATCTGCAGAGCGTGGCCTTCACAGAGCAGGTGAATCACTGCTCCTCTGGGTTCACTCTTGTATAGTTATTCTGTGTGGTCACATTGTTTATTGAATCTTCTACACTTACAGCATGTTCCCTAACAATCCAAGGCCCTTTCATGCGGAGAGTTCTAATCCGTTTTAAGGTGGTGTAGTCATCAGCTATCAGTGAGTCATTACTTCTGTTCAACATCTTCATTTTAAAAAAAAAGAAAAACGTTTTAGTGCCATTCAGTGCTCAAATCCGAGGTCCATGATGATGACCCTCTCATAACCCTGTCAGTGCCTCTCAGAGACGTCATTCTGCAGGGTAGAGTTAGTGATAAAGAGCCTTTGTAGCGGGGCCATTTTGGCCATCAAAAGAGAGATGATGTAATATGTGACAGAAGCGCAGCCTCTCTCTTTTTCTGTGTCGCTGATTCCCTCAAAAGACTAACCTCTTAAAGAGCCCCTGTCCTGGTGCTTCTCCACAAGTTCAGCGAGCTAACATGAGAACAGACACAGGACCGTTTGTGGACGGTTGCTTGCTCACAATCATTTGTTGTCCTACTTGATCTTCTGCTTATTAAAATGGGTTTGATCACAGTCGTGATCTGCCCCTCATCTTGGTGTTGACCTAGTCTGTTCCTCATGAGCTTATCCACAACAGGAAGTGACCGAAGGGCCTGACTGAAACATAGAAAATGTGAGGCTTCAGGAATAAGACGAGTTAAAGACTGCTACTGATACTATGAATACAATAACCATTTCTTTCGGCAAGAACTTTGACGTCTTTTATTAAAGTAACATCATAGTGTGTCAAGTGTTGTTGTATTGCCCAAATTGCAGGCGATGTAATATTACTGATGTTTTTATTCAATTTAGACTGTGCTCTCTGTCCCTTTAGCTTGAGGTAGCTGTTATGAATATGACTGACAGCAGTAATTTGAAAGTGTAGTCACTGTTCAGTTCTACTCTCAATAATTAAAATCATTGCCTTTAGAGTATTTTGACTTCAGGGTGCAGGATGCCCAGGATGAGGCATCACTTGTACCACAGAGCTGCCTATTAAGCTCTGATTCTTCAGTATTAAGTTGGCATTTTACAATGATTTACTGATGTTTTGGGTTTTTTTATGATTTAAGTCACATTTTTTTGTGTTTTGTTCTCACTAACTATTTTTCATTCAAAGTCAGGCATCGACCAATATGGGATGTGTGTGTGTGTATAAATATATGTAAAACCTTTTGAAACTGATATATCTTTCTAAGATCCCTCGTCGACCTTAACAGATATATAGATATACGCCTTTTAGTGCATTGATCCTTTTCAAACTTGTGGTAAAGATTTATAATGAAGAAAAGTTGGTAACTCAATGTAACTGTCAAAGTAACTGTGCATGTGCATGTGACACTGCTTGACACTCTGGAGAGTGATAATGCTTGTTGTAATTCATGGAGGGCTCTCTGCTGGTGAAAGACTGTGAGTTTCATATCATGAAAGTAAAATGAAATGCTATTTGACTGGTGAATAAATCTAGCTATATTGGCACATAGTGCCTGATAGTCACTTGATGGGCTAATATCGGCCGTTAGTATTGGCTGGCTGATTAATTGGTCGGGCTCTGATTCAAAGACAGAGATTGAATCATTGTAAAGTAATTTGTATGAAAAAGTATTCACGTATCAAAACTTTGATAACAGTAAGCATAATAACCTTCTCTTTAAATAACTTCAACATACAGTTTTATTACTCAAACGGACAGTTATATTTAAAAAACGTACATGCATTCTTTTAAAAGTGAGCTTGATGCTCATGATAAGAAACATTTTATGTAAAAGCAGTAGCAATTAAAGCGTGTGCTTTATAACAGGAATGCCTGACAGCTTGTTTCCGAGGTCTTGTTTGTTGAGTGAGTGCATTATTATGAGAACCATTGACTGTAAATGAGAGTGGCTAAAGTATAGGGGGGTATTGTTGTTAGAAATAACTAAGCAGCTAGGCGACTCCCTTTCAATTTGCCCACTTCCTCCCATTCAGGAATGCCTATACAGCAAAAGAGGAAGACTCAATCCACCAATAATCATGTCCTGTTTTGTTCATCCATTATAGCTTTTTTATTCAATTTCTTATTGTGTATGCATATTTTTCAAATGACTCCTTTCCTCTGTTTTCCACAAAGGAGATACATCAGTTACATTCACTGTTTCATCACATTATCTTGTCTTTTTAGAAACCCACAATGAATTTCATTTATGCACAGGAGTGTGTATTGGAGATAGCAAAGAATGAAGGGCATCATTGATCTTTGATGTCTCGTCTAGGCCATTTGTCGTTTGTGTTCTCTACTTGACATGTGACATCATTCAGGTGCAGTATATGTATGCTTGGTAGTGTGAAAAGTGGGTTAAGTCACAGAGCAGAGTGCTTCTTGTGCAGATTATTCACCATGAATAAAGTTATTAGAGATAACTCACTGCTTGTGTTTCAAGTAAAACATTGCTGAAAGCTGCAGGCTCTCTCTCTCTCTCTCTCTCTCTCTCTCTCTCTCTCTCTCTCTCTCTCTCTCTCTCTCTCTCTCTCTCTCTCTCTCTCTCTCTCTCTCTCCTCCTCCTCCTCTAAGGTTCACTCCCTCTCTGGACATGTGTGTGTCTTGTGTGTGTGTGCGTGCACACTGCCGTGCACGTGTGTGTACACTCCTCTCACAGTTATTCTTGCATACTTAACAGAACTGTGACCTAGTTTGCTGGACAACTACAGTAAGTGGGTTTCTCTGTTTTAGTAACCTTGCATCCCATCAGCCCTCCGCCTTGTCATTTGGGAGGAAACTGAGTGGGCCCCTTGATGCGTCTGCACAGCAAAGGTCTGGGAGGAGAAAAAAAAGCATTAAAAGGAGAAATATTCACAGAGCATTTCTAGCATGAACTCTGCTGCGTATTTTAGTGTGTGTTTGTGCTTGTGACAGTGTGTATTGCTCACTAGATCTCATGCCAGCGCTCCAGGCTGTGTGGTGCCCTGCTGAGGCCCAGGGCCACCATTCTGCTCCACTACCCTCCCCTCGCAGCACAGGACCTAGCATCTAGCACAGCTCTTCCAGACTTTGTAGCACTTTGTTAGCGGCGTGAGTAAACCAGAGCTGTCTCAGGTGGACCTGTAGACCCAAAGTGTAACTGCCAACCGATCGCTCCGCAATATTGCAATATATTCAAGACTATGAATGTTATTTTAATCACATTTTTCTGTCCACATGGATTATTCATGCTTTCATAAACAATGCATGATGCTGTGGGGCTGAGCATGATGGTTTCCAGCATTAACATATCTTAAGATAAAAATATTTTCTTTTATTACACATTTGCACAGAATGGTCAGAAAGATATTTTACTTCTGGCTTCATGGAATTACAGTGACATGTAATGTCAAAGGTCCCTGCAAATATGCACATTAAAATTACATTTCTCTATTGCCAGCTGTGAAGCCCAGATGTCCTTAACAGACTCGGACCCTCCCTGTTATTAGCACTCAAGATGTTGCTTCCAGAGGGTGAGAGGGATTGAAACAAAGTCTGGCAGTCTCTGTCTTTGTGTGAATATTGTTTGAACTAATTCATCCCCCTCCAGGTTTTGCAGTTCTTGTTTGTGTTGCACAGATTGTTAGTTCCCTTTTCGCCGTTGAATCAAATAAATAAGCAGGACAGCGTTTGAAATTGTCTCCTATGTGCTAGTGTGAAAGCTAATGGAAAATTGCACAAAAATCTCAATATTTTCAGTCGTGTGAATACACGTGCGTTTGTGAGTAAGAGTGTGCGCGTTTGTATGAAGTCATCATCAGGTAAATAGAGGCCTGCAAAGTTGCAGATGGTTGGAATAAACCGAGCAATGCACTCCCCTCCATGAACACACACCGCCCACATGGCTGCTGACTCTCCCACGTGTTTACTTTCCTCCAAGGACTCATTCGGCGCATTATTTGCTGAGACAAAATTTCTCTGTTCACCTCCAAAATCTCACAGCTTGAGGTTTTCTATAGGCAAGCAACCTCACCTCACATCGTCCCTGCATTTCAGCAAGTGCGGTGTTATTTTGTCCTTGTCTCTTCACAGGCCGATAATGTACGATACTGCTCTCCGAAGAGGAAATACCACTGTCTGAAAACAAACAAGCTCAGAGAACGAGGCGGTGTGCTGTCTTTGAAGATAGGCTCAAGTCTGTTTGAAGTCTGGGTCATAATGGCCACATCACTCGTGGTCAGCGAGGAAGCCAGATGTCTGGGCTTTAATTTTCATACCCTTGTTGTAAAGCAGCACTGCACAAATTGTCTCTTTTATGCAGTCTTTTGGTATCTACATTACCCTAATCATTTAAAGCCTTTAGTAAAGACGTTGCTGCATACTTTAAGAAAAAGGAGAAAAAGCAATGAATCATTGAAGATTAGTTTGTTGAATGGCCTTTTGAAAATTTAAAGGTCGCAAAGTAACCTTTCAGCAACTTTGAAATAAGTCGCAGAGCTTCTCAAAACATGTCTGTGAAGTTTTTTGCCTGGGCTTTCTCGCTCCATGCCCTCCTCAGACAGACTGAGAGAGCAGAACAAACACCTCGCTGTGGGAGTGCCACCCACCTAAGGGAGGAGTTACTGCCCTTTGTGATGTCATGAAAGGAAAATCTCCAAACTGCCTGTTTAAGCACACATTTTCTGTGGAGCAGGCAAAAGACTGTGTATGGACCTTATAATAAGAAGGGTTTATAGTATTTTCATTATTGCTTCTTGTGTGACACACAGCCTCAGAGCTTCAGAGGAGACTAATACACTCATACGTTGATGCCCAGGGCTAAATCATTAGCTGGCTAATTGGTTACAGAAATACAAGTTTAGCTAATAAGAAAGACGTGGCAGGGACTAAGGCATTAAAACAATCCAAAAAAATGTCACTATACATTAAAAAAACACTTTAATTTCTTAAGGATGTTTGATTGATTGTCCTAAAAATCACACTGAAAACGGTAAAAAAAAAAAAAAAAAAAACATATAGCCTGAACCTGTTTAATTGCTTTTCGAAATAGTTTATTTCGTGACACTATTGATCGCTATTATACTGGAAAATTATGCTGAAATATCTGGCACATTACCATGTGCATTCCTTTGCAAGGAAAACATGTTTAGTTTGCAGAGTGTGGCTAACGTTAGCAGTAGAATTACAAGCCTTGACTAGAATTTGGTGTCTGCATTACAGTTTGGACACAATATTTAACCAGCATTAGCCGATTGCATTAATATTAATGAGCGAGACTTACTTCTCTACGGATTACTACAAAACTTTGCTAACACACTAGCATTTCCACATCACTGTAGGAGGTCCTTCTATGTGCTTTTGTGCACTTTTGTGCCCTTCAGATACCTTATCCTCAGAGGGACACCTGGACAAGCCAATGTTAGGCCAGATGGACTGTGATGGAATTACAGCTGCATTGCAAACACACAGGGTACACTATCATTGTATAATAAATGTGTTGGTCTCACCCCCCAGGTCTTTTACACAGCATGGAGAGAATTTTCGAGGCTGTTGGGGTGTTGCAGCTAAAATGAGCCAAGCTTTTGTGCCCTGCTTGGGTTATTTTTATCCCCCTTTGTCATGTAATCAGCAATCTGCGATCACACTTATCCTCTCAAATCAAGCCAGAAATCTCCCACCCTGCTGTCATTCTCTCTCTTTGGGGCAAGCATGAACTCACTAACTTCCTGTATTTTTCCTCCTACTTCAGGGAGAAAAGCAGTTTTCCTAGAGACCGGTTGTGATTAGATCCATTGGTACATGCTTTGACCCAGTTCCCATGGCTTCATGCTTGCAACTTGGCCCTGATTCCAGGGATGCTAACAGACATTGTTAGCTTTATGACCCTGGCAACAATGTATGCAACATGTATTCATATGTCAACTTTTTTTTGCTGTGGTTTTCGTTAATGAATCAGGTATGGACAACACAGAGTCACAGCTTGCTCTGTGTTTGTCCGCCTTGGTGACAAAACATAAAAAAAGCTTTTGAGCTATATGCTGCTAATGTATTTCTGTCTGGCTGATAAATAATAGAGTACAAGGGAAGGTCTTTTCCATTCTCTTTGTCAACAGTAATACACATTTAGAATTTTTCTATCAAGAAATTATACAAAGAAAGCTATTATTCCAAATTGGCGTTGGCATGATTTGGGCACAATAGCAGGAAGTGATTGTGCAGACAGGAAGGGGAAATGCGAGTATGTGCATGTGTTGCTGGGGGTCTGCAGGTCTAGTTTTCACTCAGTTTAGGCAGCTATACTGCCCGTTATACCTTCCTTGCCAGTTTACTACTCTTTTGAGCAGAAAAAAAGCATCTTGTTCTTAACTCAAGTTACTTCTGATATGTCCAGGATTGTTTCCTTAGATATGCTGTGTGTCGTTAAATTGTCAGAATGATCGATTCTTTAAAATTGTTCGATTCTTTGTGATACAAAAGACATCTACAGATATCCTTCAATACTGTGTTTTAAAACAATACAATCTCCACGTTTTAGCTTCTCCAGGATTGGTGAGTCCAATGTGAAGATATAGTAGGCGACATTTTATCCACCACACATCCAGCCTCATGTTTCATTAGTTATTGTTTGCTTGTAGCCTGCTGTCTACGATTAAAATGAAGTGTTGGTTGTTTAGGCAGTGTGGAGGTCTACAGCTATCCACGGTGGCTGTGGTCATTACGAGGACAAATCATTTTATTACTGCAATTCGCTACTAGTAACGTGTTACTGCACCACACAGGATATAGTTAGAACTTTCCTAAAATCTTATCAAAGTTTAAAATCACGCTATCATGGCAAGCCTAGTGTGTCTGCTGTGTCCAAGTTTGTTTAAAATCCCTGAGCGAAAACTCCAATTAATATGTAAAAATGGACTCCTAAGAGACAATCCACCTTTTTTATTATATAAAAGGCATATTAAGCTCCATAGGGAAATCTCCTCCCTGGAAAAACCCTAAGTCTGAAAATATAAGCTGACTGAACTGAGCTGACACCATACATTCATGATATCCTGTGGTTTGCTTTTTTTTCTGAGCTTATGGCTCATTCAGTACTCCGGATGAGTAGTTTTATCTGCTTCAGCGGCACTGAAGCTCTGCCCTTTCCTTCATTCTTTGGCTAAGTCCCCAGTCAGCTGGATTCACAGAGGGGTGTGATGCTCCTCAGTATGAACTGGCAAATTTGAATTTGTTAGCCTTCACTCACTGCTGTCCAGCTTGTTTCGCTCATACTCTGCTTCGTTTTCAGCATGAACAGTTCGTCTGATCGCTCACTTGTTTGTACTTCGTTCTTGTATTGTTTAAGATCATGACTCAGCGTGGCCGCTACAAGAAAACATGCACACCCACGTATGCTCCAAGGAGACAGGTACACTGATATAGGCCACCCTTTTTTGGAGCACTGCTACGTCCATGAGTCTGTGTCCTATACAAAGCAGCTGGAACTTTAATAAGTAACATTTTCGCAAAGGCACACAAGTATGACAAAGGTTAGAATGCATATAAGACTACATTGACATTATACAGCTACTTGTCATGAGGTGCTTATATTTTATTATGCAAGATTTCTTTTTCACATGCTCTTTCACAATTGTTGATCACTTGTGTCAGAAGAAAGGGGCTTACAACAATAGTAGTGTAAAGATACCTCAGACATTTTTCGGGAGGACATATTTTATTTTCTCATGTCAGACTATGACACCAATCTGTAATATTCCCCATCACCTGCTGTGTAGCCTGAAAGACAATGTTTAAGCAAGGTCAAATTATGTCCAGTCTTAAAGCTCCTGTGATGAACTTTCAGCATATTGTTGATTTTGCCACCCCGGTAGACAAAGCAGACACTCTTACCTCTCTCCGACTTCACGCTGTATATCGGTGCATTTCATTTGATCACAGAAGTCAGAAAAAAATCTGAGTTTGCCTTTCTGATTCGTCATCAGGAATGCCCCCTGAAGTCAGATGTGTGACTTGAAAACTCGGGGCTAAAATCCAACATGGTTCTATGTGTATCAGCAAAGTAGACTATAGAGTTACTTAGTCCTTTTCTGTCTTCGCACGTCAGGTAGTGTATCGTTATTGCCAATTACACACAAAACAAAGTTACTCCTGGAGGCTTTCATGTAACTTGTAACGTCATTCTCTGGTTAAAGAAACGCTCCATTTAACGAGGTAAAAGAAACGCAACTACATCGGAGAGTTCTTAGTTAAACGAAACACACCATGTGTTCATGCCATTGCTTTCTCATATTCAAATAATAGTTACATTTATCACTTATTGGGAATATTTGATGAGAAAAAGTAGTGTCTTCATTGTGCTGCTAATCATCTAGTCTGAACACTTACGCTGCCACGGTTGTTTCAGACATTACAGAAATAATGAATCTTATTCCTTATGGTCTTGTTTGCTTTTGTAGGTTTTATATAGACTGGTAATAATTGAAGTTTGTTTCCTAACTGTTTCACACTTTTTTTTGTCTCTACAGGGCAGAAAAAACAGAGGTGCTAAGTGATGACCTTCTTCAGGTGAGCTACAGTCAAAGCTTATACCATCTGTGTGCGTTTGTGTTTTAACATGAGAAATAATCTGACACCTGTGAACCAGCTGCGGGTTGTGAAATGAAGGTCTGGAAGCAGTTAATGCTGTCATTATTCATGCTGTTTCACATTAATAGGTGTTAATAATGTGATTATGAGGACTGTTTTGAGACACGGTTAATAGTTCAGGCATTTTTGTCTTGCAATGCCTCACAGCGAGCCAACGTCTCATTACAGTATACTCATTATGTCTGTCTCTGAAATCACCCACTCCTTATTTATAAAGACCCCTATATTTAACACTGCCAATAACCAAGGTCTTACCATTGTATTAAAGGTACTAGGTTGTATTAAATGAAATAAACATAACATTATCAAGTGCCTAGAGGAAACACACAAAGCAGTTTCCAAAAGTGGATTGTAAGTTGTGGATGAGCTTAATGTAAAGTCCTCTGCATTGAACACTCGTGAAAATGATATCGCGTTTTATTTTGGAACCAGCAAACAACTACTGACGCTTTCTTTTCCATTTGTTTAATTTGGGCAATTTCTGGTGAGATTACATTTCTCCTCTACTCTCCCTTAGGTGCACTTCACTTCATCAATCACATTCTGTGATTCATAGTTATTGTAATTATGCAACGGTTCTGACATTGAGTGTAAAAATGTTTTATGAGCCGAGATTGTGAATGTTCATCAAAACTTCAACTCAGAACAATGTGTAACAATATCTAACCCTGACATGTTGTATTTAAAATAGCTACTGATAGTCCAAATTCAAAACATTGTGAAACACTAATGAAAGCTATTTCACCCCCCACACCCCCCACCTCCCTAGAGTCCATGAGCATGAGAGTTTCCAAGTCAGGGAAGCTTCAGTGTTTAGCCAGCTCTGCATCGGTCTGTTGTTCTGCGTTCTATCCTCTCCACCTGTTTTCAGGCAGCATCTTCAATATTTCTACTACTTTTACTACGTTTCTGGTTGTGGAACTTTTTTTCGATATATGTATTGGCCTTTTTGGCGCATTATAATAAAAGTTATATCTGAAACAGTTCGCTTTCATGCTTCAATCCCTGCAACACCTGTTGTCATTTATCTGGGAAACGAAGGGGCATCCAAATCATCTGTGTTGGTTTTCCTTTAAACTGCCTACCTACTCTATTC
This sequence comes from Symphodus melops, assembly GCF_947650265.1. Classification (NCBI taxonomy): domain Eukaryota; kingdom Metazoa; phylum Chordata; class Actinopteri; order Labriformes; family Labridae; genus Symphodus; species Symphodus melops. The sequence goes on along the minus strand of NC_136707.1, from coordinate 17,819,544 downwards.
ACAACAAATACAAACCATTCTAGACCCAAATTAAAACTTAGAAGGATGGTATACAGGCTACCTCTTTGTCATCAGAGAAGCCAGCATTTTAGCAAAGCCTGTTTCCTTAATGTATGGTGATATAGTAAGGTCGCTGTATGATTGAATTTAGGAGATATCTTCACAACAAATTGTCAACAAATGTATACCATTCGATTTATGAAGCTGCAGGAGAGATGACCGTTGTCTGGGTTTTGGTCAGGACATGAAAGTGGACATTCCTCAAGGTGTCTTATGCGTGTATGTTTCGTCCAGGTTGAGAAGCGTCTTGATCTGGTCAAGCAGGTGACACACAGCACTCACAAGAAGCTGACTGCCTGCCTGCAGGGTCAGCAGGGCACTGATATGGAGAAGAGATCTGTCAAGTCACCATCTGTGAGTACCCGAATCCATCACCACAGCTGATATGATACGTGATGATGCCACTAACGTTATGCATAATCCTGCTTGAGACTAGTGATGGTATTTCTCTCCTCTGTTAGAAAAAACTTCCACTCACGATGCTGGCACAGTGTATGGTGGAGGGGGCTGTAGTGCTGGGGGATGACTCTCTCCTGGGGTAGGTCGCTGAAGTTTACTCACACATCATCATCTTCATTGATTCAGCCATTGATTTCCTCTCTGTCCTAGTTACCCTTATTTGTCTTTCATCTGCTTATGAATGCCTCCGTGTGACTTTGCTTTCACCTGACAGGAAGATGCTGAAGATGTGCGGTGAGACAGAGGAGAAGTTGGCCCAGGAGCTCATCCAGTTTGAGTTCCAGATAGAGAGAGATGTGGTGGAGCCTCTTTACGTGCTCGCTGAGGTGAGCCGGCACTGCGTTTAATAAATGTGCCAACTAAAACCTAACACCTCACTGAAATGATTAGAACATTTTTTACTATAAAACTCAAAGCTGAACATGTTCTTCATTTGCATAAAAAATGCTGCTCTTTTGTTCTCGAGGCTGACTTCAATCCTTCTATTTGTATTTTTTTTTAGGTGGATATTCCCAACATCCAGAAACAACGAAAGCACTTAGCAAAACTTGTCTTGGACATGGACTCTGCACGGACAAGGTGCATATTTAAAGCTGCTCTAAATAAAAAAAACCTCTGTCAATAGATGCAATGAAACAAATGAAAGGATGACATATCCTTTTTTTTTTTTTTAATCCTGTGGCCAAAGATTTCACCAGTCGTCCAAGTCTTCGAGTCACCCGAGCACGCTGCAGCCAGGTGCCAAATCTGAGTCCCTCCGAGAGGAGATGGAGGAGGCAGCCAATAGGATGGAGATTTGTCGGGTGAGTTGCCAGTCGGTGCCCCTTGCATGTTATTTTCTCTTCCAGCTCCTTTGCTCTCCGTGTGATTTATTACCCTCCTGCATGTATCAGACACAAATGGACCACAATGCCAGGATGATATTCCAGCTTTCTGCAGATGAGACAGTTTCTGAAGGCAGGATTTCACTTGTACTTTCTATTGCAGGATCAGCTATCAGCAGATATGTACAGTTTTGTGGCCAAAGAAATAGACTATGCAAACTACTTCCAGACTGTAAGTATTTTAATTGTTAAAAATTGTAAAATGCACTGCATACTGTTTTTTGTAATCTTTTCTGCCACTAAAATGTTTTGTTCTTATAGTAACACAGGTTATTATAGAAACTGTATATTATATAATACACACATACAGGACTGTCTGTCCTCATCTCTTCCCCTTGATGTCCTCTCCTATAGCTGATAGAAACGCAGGCGGAATATCACAGAAAGTCATTAGAGATTCTTCACAGTATCCTGCCCCAGATTAAAGCTCACCAAGGTGAGTCACCCACTATTTGTGTGTGTCTATGTGTGTGTTTGTGCTGGGGGAGAGAGAGAGAGAGAGAGAGAGATCTGCTCCGATTCTGCACCTGAAGCAGTTTCAAGAGAACAAGTAACGGAGATAATAGCTCTGATGTGTCATATAACAATCTTGTTTAGCTGTAATTATCCTTCTTCATAGTTAAACAGTGGCTGCATTCACAGGTGTTAAACCAAGCAAGAGTCCTTAAGCACAACATTTTCCATGACAAAAAGTAACAAATTGAATTAAAAATGTACTCAAACTGCAGTTGCGATTTAATGAACTGTGTTTAAAATAAAGACTCTTAAATGTTTCGTAGTCCCTGGTCTGATAGGGTCCAGGAGGAGTCTGTTTGTGTCTGTGTGGGATTCCAGCTGCTGTTTTGTGTTGCAGAGGCGTGGGTGGAGAAACCCTCGTACGGCAAGTCTCTGGAGGAACACCTGAATATTAGTGGGAGAGAGATCGCCTTCCCAATCGAAGCCTGTGTCACCATGCTGCTAGAGTGTGGCATGCAGGAGGAGGTATAGAGCATGCACGCACACAAACATGCATACTGTATAGAAGTACTGTACATAATGAATCACATGAACGGTAAACAATTTTAAATACTTTCAATTGTCTTTTTTTGTACGAGAGTTAGCTTCAAGCTAATTTACATCTGCAGTCTCTTGGCCATTTAAACAACAGAGTGCTGCAGACATCTTTGTACGTGTACATTCAATTTGCAAAAGCATAATAATGCTGTTATGCTTAAAAGGCACGACTGTAAACACACAAGAGCCGCTTCACATATACATATACACACACTCAGGCATGCAAACACACACAGCGCCTTCTGCCTCTACCTTTGATGGCACATCAGGGGCAGAACAACTTTGCCCCAGTTTCCCGCCGATGTGCGTTACACATTGCAGACTAGGTGTAACAGGCGCATAAATATCTGGCTTTAAAATGGCAATCTGTCTGTGACATAATTCAATAGATAGTTTAAAACTTGGCTTTATCTGACCCTGTCAGACTGGAACACTTAAATTGGCTCTTATCTTCTTGACCTTTAAAAAAAGATTTCATTAACGTGAGAAAGGAGAGAGAGGACAAGTAGTGACAACTTTGCAACAGGATACAAGATAGTGTGCAGCATTGAACTTTAAGGAATAGCAGTATCAGAGCTGTTTAATAAGACTCAGTAATCCGAGTACGTTTTTTTGTTCTTTGTTATAAGATAAAACTCCTATGTTATGTTGTGTTAAAAACAGCCTACGTGTTTTGTAAAACGTCAGAACGCCACTGTTTTCATGTTGTTTTTCATCAATCAATGTCAAGTACTCAACGATAAAGGCTCTTTCTTTGGCGCAGCCTTGATTCACACTCTGCAGGGTCATGTTTGATGTGATAATTACACATGATGATGTGTTTCCTGTGTGTGGGCTGCAGGGCCTCTTCAGAGTGGCTCCATCAGCCTCCAAGCTGAAGAAGCTGAAAGCGTCCCTGGACTGCGGAGTTATGGATGTGCAGGAGTACTCCTCCGACCCTCACGCCATCGCAGGTGAACTACACCCACACAGATGCCTTGTTTCGCAGCCTTTTTCCAAAACAACAGCCCATACTATCTGTTATTGTAAGGCAGCGGGGAAAAAGTGGAATACATCGATGATTAAAAAAAAAACTACCGGTAGGTTGTTTTTGTGTTTTATGTGTTCTGTCCAAAGTTTTTGAGTTGAATTAGGACCTAGTTGGCGGAAAATGTGTTTTTTTCTTTGGCTGATGATAACAGCCTTTATCAGTACTACACTCAGTGCTCTTGTCCTGAAGGCTTTATCCTGTTATTGCTGTCCATTTCACACATTAGCATGAAATGTGTGTTGAGCAATCTGAATCTGGCAGCTGCAGTGGCTGCAAGGGCCTGCTGGAGGGAAAGTGGAGATACTGTATGGGGCATGGCCTCATCTGTGAACCGAGGAGAGAAAACAACCCTCCCCTCCGCTTAAAAAAAAAAAAAAAAACTGTTTTTTTTTTTTTTTTCATCCAAAGGGGCTCTGAAGTCATACCTCCGTGAGCTCCCCGAGCCACTGATGACTACTGAACTTTATGATGAATGGATTCAGGCTTCCAAGTGAGTAGCTGTTTTCCTATTATAAGGAATTTCTTAAATGATGCCATTGCCTTTAAAAAACAAATTAGAGGAAATAGTCTGCAGTCTTTATACAGGAGGTTTCAGCTGCCATGTGCCATTTATTAAGAAGTATGGCAACAATCAGCCAATCAGTTTGTTTTGTTTTATTCCTGCAGCGTTCAAGATATGGACAAAAGGCTACAAGCATTAATGGCAGCGTGTGAAAAACTCCCTACAGACAACTTGAACAACTTCAGGTCAGTGGTCATTTTATTTTCCTATTATTTCATGCTAGTTTCCCATGTTGCCCTTTCATTTTAAAATGTAAGAACAAGGATTGTGAGATACCATGGCAAAAAAGACGTTTTTTGTTTGCATTTCAGAAACTCATGGAAATGTAAAGCAGTTTGATCTATCCATAAAACAGCCACTGAGACATGATCATTTCATTCAATGATAAAATCCTTTCAGCGCTCTGCAGTCTCAGTGCAACCTGCACCACCTGCAGCCAAGAAAAGTAACAGCAGCAGCTGCTTTGACATTCAGGGATTCAGATATCAACACCTGCAGGCTGTTGACACTTGCAGTCAATGACTTTTACATATGCAGTAATCATTACTTTCAGTGCAAGTGTTAGAATTCCACATTTTGACTTTTTATTGGCTTTTACAGCCAGCAATGACCTCGAAGTGGCGGTTGATATCTCTTACTTTCTTGAATGGTAGGAATCATAGGTTGAATCTGGTCAGAATAATCTGTCTTCTACATTAACTGCAACCTGCTTAAAGTTAAAAAGGCTAAGTTTGTGAGTCAAATGTGATGTGCAATGATAGTTAATTCAACTGTGTGAATTTCAAACTAAGATGTCTAATGTGTGAGAAACTAATCATTGTATCCAAACAGATATCTCGTCAAATTCTTAGCTAAGCTAACAGAGTACCAAGATGCAAACAAGATGACTCCCGGTAACATGGCCATTGTTCTTGGTCCTAACTTGCTTTGGACACACACAGAACCGTATGTATTTTTACACTTCTAGCATTTTTGGATTATTAAGGTTCATCAGGATGATCAGTTCTGTTTTGTCTCTTGTTTGCAGGAACATGACGGAGATGATGACCACCCTGTCGCTACAGATTGTTAGCATCGTTGAGCCCATTATACAGCATGCTGATTGGTTCTTCCCTGGAGGTGGGGATCACATTTTATGTATGTAATGATGTAGTCAGACTGGGCACCAAATGGGTTCTGATTGATACTCAACTTTTAGTTTTATATTCTCTGGAATATTGTAGTTTATGACTTCGAGTGTTTGGGCAATTTTTGTGAAGTCCGACTTTTACTTCTACTGCTTGTATTTCGACTTGTATTGTGATATAAAGCAAATAGGTCAGACAGTCATTTTCTTTTCGTTTTACCCTTTTGGCTCAGCCCCTCATACATATGAAGATACCATGAATGTTAGTTACTAGAACAGATTAAAGACAACAAGACACAGTACATTACACACAGCAAAGTAATCATGAGTGTGGAGCACATCATGATATCTGAGTGTGATGTCTATGAAGCCGCAACTTCCTGTATCATCAGCTGCACATGCTATGCGAACATTAATGGTTTATTTTGGCCTTTTCATGCTTCTTAATCTGGAGACATGACAGTTGATAGAGTCAGAAATCAGTGATAGAAACAGTGGGGAATGACATGCAGGAAAGAGGCCACAGGTCTTATTCAATCCTGGGCCTCCCACTTGGAGGACCACAGCCTTTGCACATACCGTAGGGCGAGTACACAAACCACTAGGCAAGCGGCGCCCTTTGAATTTAGTTTTACAGAAGACATTGTTCTGGTCTGGATTTGATTGTGCTCTGCACTGATAGCAGCTTTGTCAGAGGGATCATATTGTAAGGTTTTCACAGTTTCTGTCGGCCTGTTGTACCACCCATACACATATAGGCTTTAACTTTCTCTTTATTGGATCCAATGTCTGGGAATTCTAAAGTAAATGATTTACTGTATTTCTATTCTTTAAAACCTACTGCACCTCCAGCCCTACTGCCAAAAAGGGTCTGCTGATGGTCACATGCTGTGCAGAGAAATCATTTTTCTATTCTGTCTCTTCTGTCAATGGTTATGGTGCCATCTTATGCCACTGGTGTGATCGATGTCCTTACAAATATTTTCAATACCAAAATATATATCACTTATCCCGGCCACAGTAATTCTATGGTAAAAGAAAAAAGGATGAGAACTACAACTTGAATGTTTAGTGGAAGGTATAAAATGACTTTGCAGTAATACTAGTTAGAGTGCAATTGTTTCTCTTTAATATATACATTTATTAAGACCAGTGTAATGCTGTGTTAGATTAGAATGCACAGTAATATCACTATTTATGTGATGTCTGTGGGCAGATACTGAAACTTCCTTCTTTGGTAGATTCTAAATTCTACTCAACACAGACCCACTCATATATTCTCAAACTAGTAAAACCAGTATACTGTTTGTTGATGATGTCTTCTCCTCCCTCAGAGATTGAATTCAACTTGACGGGCTGCTATGGCAGCCCAATCCACACCAACCACAACTCTAACTACAGCTCCATGCCCTCGCCGGACATGGACCAATCGGAGCGCAAGCAGTCGCACGACCAGAGCCGACGCCCACTAAGCGTTGCCACGGACAACATGATGCTGGAGTTCTACAAGAAGGATGGGTATGATGATGATGCCAAGTGTGTCCTTCTGCTGCCTACATATCACTCTCCCACTCTCTTTCTCTGTCTTTCCACCCACGCCTCATCTCAGGCATGTGATATTACATTTCTTATTTCACATGCACTAATATTCCATTAGCTCGGGTTAGTATTGATGCCTCCTGTTTGTTAAGTTTTAGCTCCAATGAGAGGTGAGGGATGTACCTTTTATCTCACCTGTTAATAATTCCAGCACATACAACTACATTCCCCATGATCAGCATTCGTCAGGAGAAGAGCAGGCTGAGTCATCTGAATACATGGGGCATGAATTACCTTGAGTGGCATTGTCTCTATGGCAACAGGTCTCTGATGGAGGGCTGCCGGTTACCTCTTTTTTCTTTTCTTTTTTTGCTCAGGAAATATTTTTCTTCAGGGCTGTCTTCCCTTCCTCCCACACCCGGCTCCTCCTTCACAGTCTGGCTAGCACGTCACCTAACCTGAGTCATTTATCCAGCCGGTGGAAAATCACTGGCAGAATTTGAACCAATGCCTTCACCAAAATACCCCCATTTGATTAAGCATTAACTGCCACTCTGGAATTCTGGATGAAGAACAGTATGAGGTGAAAGCAAAAAGCTTTTATCTGTTCAGAGTAATTAGCAGCTTAGGAAAGAAGTGTTCTCAAACAGAGAAGAAAAAGCCTTAAATGAAAAGATAAGTGCAGCTTGGTTATGCTGTAAGACATCCTCTCACCTCAGGTACATCACTCCAGCTCCCTCATGCTGATGTGGATCTTTGCGCCCCCCCCCCCCCCATCAGACACAGACGACTTGCCCCATTCCACTCTCCACACTCACAGACTGTGTTCCCAGTTAGTGTGCGAGCGCTTAATCCTGTCCAACAGTCAAACTCGACTCTAATGCTGACTTCACAACTCCAAATGACGCACTTTACAGAAGAATCCATTTCTGCAGACCTTCCTGAAGAACATAATTATCCCACAAACCAATAAAAGTGGAAAAAAAAGTTTTTACAGTTTAAAAAAAGTTTGACGAAAGAATCAAAATGATAACGAGACATTCATTGATGTGACGAGAAAAACAACAACAACATGGTCTATGAATTAGTTCATTACCTTCATGGATATTTTAAGCATGTTTGTCGAATTGGTTGTGTTTTTCTGGTAAATCACAAATGGAAGACATGCAGTAAAAACACACGTTGGAGCTGGGTTATTTTTTATTTCTCATTGTCTGATGCCGCAGCAGGTTTCCAGGCAACGTGTGATGTCACGTCATGAAAGTCTGTGAGGTTTTAAGTTTAAAAGTGGAGATTGGGATTTGGCAACCGAGATGTTGACTTGTGAACCATTTCAGCATCACTTTTGACCGTGTATCCCTTTTGCCTCTCTTCCCCCTACTAACGCAGCATTAGGAAGATCCAAAGGTACCGTATCATACCTTTCCCCCTCTCTTTCTTCCTCACCAAACCCAACTAATCTCTCCCTTTATCGTGATCATACATGACTCTGTATATGTATATGTCTGCAGTATGGGCGTCCGGGTTATGGATACCTCATGGGTGTCTCGGAAGGGTTCTTCCACACTGACACGCAAGACCTGCTCCACCCCTCCAGGCATGCAAGGCCCCGGCTCTCCTGCAGACACTCTCATCCCCGAGCAGCCAGGAGAGCTAGCGATCTCCCCGTCGGCGACGCCGCCACCTGTAGAGAGGGTTTGGTAAGTCACGGTGTCCTCCTCTTCCTCACGCATCCAGTCACCGCCACCATCATCACCATCATGAACTTTCTGAGCTATGAGTGATCCAGACCCTTGGCTGTGTTAATCATTCTCTCATATTTTTGCAATTTTCTTCATAGTCTCTCTCTACCAACACCTTCATGTCTCAGTTTGTTGTTGTCATGTTCTGTCACTCTCCACATTTTTTTGTACTTCACCCTGCTGTTTGTCAAGTTGATGTCACTGTTATGTAATGTAAAACGGGTCACTTATTTTCCGACTAAAACTTCAAAAGGTTATACTCAAACAACGATAGAGTTGTGTTTCTATACATGGCACACAGCTTATTTCTGCAAGTCCTTTGCTAGCATGCTAATATTTCCAGTATCCCATTGTTGTGGCTTGGCTTTCTCAGCTTTGGTTGTGATTTTTCTCCCTTTCTGTTGACACTGATTTCACAATTTTTTTTAAACATGATTATCATAGTTGAGCACATGAATAATCACCTCATGGTCGCCGCCTCTGCCTGTGTGGCGGACAAGAGATAATATGGCTTCTGGCTTGGCTGGCTTTTCCCTCCTCTCCTGTGGCTCTTTCAGCCAATGAAAGGGTTTTGTGTCTGTTTCACACTGCCCTGGGCTGACTGCAGGACATGCAATGCAAACAAATCATATGCTATACTGTAGGATTAAGGGGAGATAGGGTTTCCATATGCAGCAATGAGGAGATACGTGTTATTAGCTCAGCTTGATAATATTGCACAGTAAGCTGCAGACCAGCACTGCACTTTGACAAGCGATCCTCACAGCTCCATGCAGTGTGCAGACACAAGGTGATCAACACACTAAACTCTTTTCCTTTGGCAATAAAACTTTATTTTCCTTTGCTGTTTCTTTGTGCTTGTCTTTGTATTTGCACTAAGCTGACTGTGTGCTGAGCTTGGTGCCCACCACCCACCCTAAAATGCATTTTTTTTTACTTCTGTTTTTGGCTCGGGATCGACTAACACACTAACACCCTAATCATCAAAACAGCTTATCCTTTATCGCTCCAATGCGTCTCCCTGTTCAATCACTCGAGCTGTTTTTTTTTGTGTGCTGTCTATTCTCTTAATATCTACAGCTCAGACAACGTGTTGCCAAATCGGCCGGACACCTCTCATGCCCACCCACCCCCAGGGGAGGACCGGCCACCCCCCCCTTACCCAACCTCCTCGTGCCACGCTGCACCTCACCTCTTCTATCCCAAACCCCCGCCCTGCGCTCGCCCTGTGGCACCGGGTCCAGAGTCTCAGCCCCCTGCCTCACCCCCACCCCCGCTGCGCTGGTCTGGCTTCACACCCCCTGCTCCGCCCCCTTCCTCCTCTTCTTCCTCCTCCTCCTCGTCACTTGACATCAATTCCAACCCCAAACCCAGCTGTCTGCACTTCCCCAAGCACAGCCCCCCAGGTGACATGTTGCATGCCCCCCCACCAGATACTAATGCCTCACCACTCTACATCAAAACTCCCTTGGTACTTACCCGCCATGACCAGTCCCTTGGCAACCCCCCTAGCCTCCCTTCGTCCGCGCCCCCACCCCCGCCGTGGGCTGCCTGTCCATGTGCCCGAGAGAGAGGACCCCCCAGGCTGACTAGGTAAATACAACACACCCTCGGCTGCTGTGGATGTCTCACAGAGTGGCAGCTGTATCTCTCCTCTAGCTCGCTGGCTCATATTTGCTTTTTTTTTTTTTTCTCCCTCCCCCTTCGAATTACATATCTCAGATTCTGTAACATTCAGGTTGTCGGGGGATGCCTCTCATGGGGGTTGCCTAGCAACTAAGGATGTTACTGGCTTATTTAGCTCTCAGTTTCATGCTGGTATCGAGTAGATGATAAATACATGGAAAATGCTGCATATGGCTACCAAATAGCATATGAATGTATTTATTCTACAGTTTGCAGCAGTTTTTTTTACTAACCAGTGGAGGGGAAACATCATTGTTTACAACTACATCCTGGTAATAATGTATGGTATAGAATATAACTCTGAGCATCGTACAGCTGGAGCCAAAGTGCTGAGTTTGTCTTGAGTGGCAGTTGCAGTCTCCTGACTCATAGGTCTTTGAAGATACATGGCGGCATGGGACAGCCTGTATCATTACAGCAAATCTTTGTCAGCAGTCAGACACACGCTCGGTTGATAACACTGCTGCTTTGATTTGATATCTCCATAATGTCCAATTCAAATGGCTCACTTGGATTTCAGGAGATTGCCTATAAATGGAAGTCACATAATCCAAACTGTGACCATTGCAGTATGGGTGCTGTTATGGGCATCGTGTTAGTTCACAACAGTTAAAACATGATTGGTGTCTTTACTAGTTTGTATGATTGAGTCCTTAATGCAGAGATTACTTACAGATCCCTCCTTTGCCAAATGTGAGGACTCTGTTTGGAAAAGAGAAATAAGGGGGGGGGGGTCTATTTTGAATGCTAGCACATGCTAATGCTAACACATTACTGGTGTCTCATTGATTATAATTGATATCAAAGCAGTGCCTTAGAACACTAGACTGCAGATTAAAGAACTGTATTTAGGCGCCATACCACAAGACCAGCCTATGTCTCAATAGAAATACATTGTATTACATATTTTTACTAGTTTAGTAAGCACTAAAGTAGATATCAATCAAAGGTGTTTCAGCACAAAGGTTCATACTGGGGTCTTTGGTGGAGGAAATAAGCTAACAGTGCATGAAGTAGGTAACATGTACAGTACTACACAAGGTACACAACAAACTGAACAAAGTAAATGTGTGAGTTTCTGCCTCAGGAGACATTCTCGTACTTCCTTCTGTGTGTTTGTGGATATAAATGTGTACACCATCTGTTCACCGAGGCGGGAAAGAAATCTTTAAGCTCAGTGTTTTTGGGAGGTTTTTTTGGATACCATTTTGAGTCTTTCAGGTTCAGTTCACATCCCAGCTGTATCTGTTGTGGGCTGGAGATGAGTCAAGAACTTAACTAAAACCTATCTATACAGAGGTAATGAGCTGAGTTTGAGTTTGTCTTTTAACAATTCAAAATATAACACAACTGATTGACATGCCAAAGCCATCTTATGTCCTTTTATTATGACAAATAAATCAGTGTCCATCATTTTTGATGTTGTTTGAATGTGCGGACAGATTCATTGTTTTATTTATTTTTTTGTCATGTGAAACTGTAAAATTAAAAGGTGTAATATCAACAGATGTTACTATTTTTGCATTGAAAACAATTTGCTTGCCCTCATTGAACTTTGTTTGACATCATGTTGTGGGTTTCAGATAACATTGTAATGTTAAAAACAGTATACTGAATGCAGTGATACACGAATATGTGTTGGTGATGATGATGGTGGTGGTGGTGGTGGTGGTGATAGTGGCACTGAGGTAATATACATACATGATACTGAGTGAATAACACACTGTGTCTGATGCCTTCACATACTAATGTCTGTTTGTCTTTTTCAGTTCTTTGAAGAGTAAAGAGCTCTCCCCTGTAATTGGACACAAAGCCATCCAGGTGGCAGGTCCAACAGTCCCCCCCAGCAGTAGTCCTCAGAGCAGCAGCCAGTCGCCCCACTCCACAGAGCACAGTCCACACACCCTGCGCAAAGGTGAGCCTGTCTCCAAATACTGTATGAGCTTAGAGTTGCTCCCTTTGATCTGAGAGGATTCTTCTTTACATCCGACTGTATAATATGACTGTGTTCTTTATTTACAGGTTCCAAGAAGTTGGCCCCTGTGCCCCCAAAGGTCCCTTACGGCCAGTCTGGTGGGATGTCCGACCAGTCGACAGGTCAGCCGTCGCCGGTCAGCCTGTCCCCAACACCACCTAGCACCCCTTCCCCTTATGGACTGGCCTGCCCTCCAGGGCAAGTGCCCCCATCCTCCCCTGGGCAGACCCCACTAGGGGCGCCCTACTCGCTTTCGTCCCCACCCTCCTTGACAGGAACACTCACCAAGTCGCGGCCCGCCCCTAAGCCCAGGCAGAGACCCAGCCTGCCCCCTCCGCAGCCACCCACAGTCCCCGCAGGGTACACTGGCCAGGCCATGGCCCCAATTCCCCAGCCCCTGGAGCAGGGTCTCCTGGATGGACTGTCTCCCGGGGAGAGCATGTCTACAGGTAAACATCAGCCATTGGCAACAACACCGCCGCCGCCACCACCACAGGTGGGGCTGCAGCGGCCCTCTCTCAGACTTGCGGTGGCTCTGTCCAATGGAGATGGTGGACGAGTGTAGGACTCTGTAGGACTTGTAGATGTAAAGACACCTTTCCCCTATAGTGACTGCTCCCAAATGAATGTCTGAATGAAAAAAAAAAAGTTGCCTTTTAGACACAGATGCCTGATGATGGAAAAGTGTAAGCACTAGCATTTCTTGTGCTAACATAGTGAGCAAACCTCCTGACCTATGTATTCATTGCTTGTGTTATGTGATGATGTTTCTGGGTAATGTGTGGAAACATCAGACAAGCATAGCTCGTCCTGCTTGTATGGAAGTTGCCATTAGATTCATCATGTGCTCTCTGTATATCTGTGTTACCTTCACTCGGCAGAGGTAGGTCAGAGGCTTACACACCAGCCCAGTATCTCTAAACGTCCAGCAGGCGTGGACGCATAGCCAGACAAACCCCCAGATTCTGTCTCCAGTATGATGTTCTGATGATGAGGTGTTCTGTCATTTTATACCAAGCTTTCTGTCACTTTGTTATATTTATCATTCTCTTGTTCCCCCTGCTACTATTGTGTACCTTGCAGCTGTGTGAGGCCAGGGATTCAGTGTGGGCTAAGTGTGAGGGGGACTTTTAGGGTAAGCCAGAACCGTCCCCGCCCCATGCGCTCCATCTCACTGCCTGGCCTCGTGCTGTGGCTGCCTCTGGGGTCTCCTTCAGCCTGCCTCAAACAAACCAACCAGTAGCTCTCATTCAGAACAGTTTCCCTATTTCTTCCGAGCAGATTGTTAGCTCTGTGCGTGATGTTGGAGTTCAAACAATAGTGCATGGCTTAAGGACTTCCCAGAGTGCACCACACTGCGCTCACATTGCAGACGCCGTCGCTTACCAAGGTCCATCCTAAAGCCCCCTCTCCTTTTTTCGTTGCCCATTCCCAGCCCTATGCCAGCAGACATCCCCCCCCCTCTCCCCCTCTAACACCCCTGCCACCGGTATCAGGGGGCCACAGGTAACCCCCACTCCTCCTTTGGCAGGTTCATTGCTTTTTATAACCTCTGCTCCCTCTTACTACACTGCCACGCTCCATCTCATTCCTACACAGGAGTAGTCATCAGTCTCTGCTTGGACCTGCTGCTTTCAGTAAATGCAGCAGCGCAGTAGAATCCCTTTACGTAGAGAAAATACCGTATCCGGTCCTCATGAGATTTCCATTGTTACTTCAAGCCCACTTGGTGTCTTGGTGCCATTTTTTCCACAGAGTTCCACACACATCTTGTTGCCTCTGTGTTGGTTTATCTGGCCATTGTTGTAAACGTGTACAGTAATGTGTCATCGTGCAGTCATTTTGACTTGTTATTGTATTTTATCTGACAAACTATCTGTTATTGTTGTCTCTAAAGACAAAAGAAGCTGTGACATATTACACTAGTTTGCTACCAAGTTGGTGTGACTAGCATCACACTGGAAACATCCCTGTGTAGAATGTGAAGCACATGTATTTTACTGATTACTTGAATCAGGGAAGACATCATATGCCACTTACCATGAGTCCAGACTCAAAACGATTAATATTATTTCTGCTCTCTTCCGTTTTTTACACCTCATTTTCATCCTCATATGCCCTCTTCTCCTCCTCCTCTTGCTCATCGTCACCATTCTGCTCATCACACTCACCTCTCCCGTCATGCTCACCATTAGATATCTTCAATTATGAAATCCCCTCCATCAATGTCAATCTGGACAGCCTCATCGATGAGTTCAGCGGTGCCCCTTGCAGGAGGTCCAGGGCAGTGACAGACTCTCCAGAGGGGGATGCTGTGCCTGAGGAGGAGCCCCAGAGCACCACTCTATGACCTATGACGCTAAGGCATCACAGCTTACCAGCACCCCTATGGCTGCACATACTCTTAACTGTCGCCACCTGCTGGCCTGATGGAAACACACACTGGCCTCACCAATGCCCACCTGAAACCAGAAGTCCAGCACATCTGCTGCAGGCTGCAAAGAATCTCGTCTCTTACAAATGCTCGCTACAACATAAATGTAATAGAACAAAAAAAAATAAACACCAAAATGCCATAGTGAAGGAACAGTTGCCTTTAGGAGGAAAGACTGGAATAATTGATGAGTATTACATTTAAAGATTTTTTTTTTTCCTGCTTTGCTTTGTTCATATTTGTTGTTTGATGCAGTGGTCTGTATTTCTGTGGGGTTTTTTAAACTTTCTTTTGCCTTATTAGAACATGCAATCAAATTGCAATATGATACTCACAAGTTGTACAACTTTTGGTTAGGGAAACTCAGAGTCCGACGTGGTTAGGAGCGAAGCCCATCCTCAGGGTGAAACGGAGAGGCAGAGGGAGAGAGTAGTCTGGTTGTTTTGCTCACAGGGTATTCAAGCTTTGTGCACATTAGGAAAAATATGCTGAGCCCTTGAGACAGGTTTGGATATTTGATGCAGTTTAAATCTTATTACACCCAGTCTTTACTTCTCCTATTCTTTCACATATTTCAACGTAACTCTTTATCAGATGTTTACCTTCGTGCAGGTGAACACACTTTAACTCACTTTATACCAGCACAGTATAAGAAGAATGTTACTGTAAATTATCTTTTTTTGGACATGCATCTCTTAGTCAGTTTTTAAAGATAGCACCATGTCGTGTTTGCATGACGAGCCAATAGGAACTAACCGCTTCGGATCTAGGGGCCTCAGAGTGGCAGAGTTTGATTTTGTGTGAGTGTTTCTGATGTTGTTGTCCTTGGAGGGTAAATTTAGACCACCCATGTGCTGTTACCGTTATGATGACGATGGATGGATGACTACACTGCCTTTAGGTTGGTATGATTCTCTCTTAACCTTGTTTCAAGTGCTTCAGGTTCAGCAACCTTCGATCCCTTGTACAAAGACTGTATATAAATTGATGTATATAAATCTGAGAGGAAATCTATATGTAAAATGCATATCTGGAGAATATATAATAATAACAATAATATATGTGCTGATATTTATCATGTGTAAAAAAAAATGTAATGATTCAAAATTTGATGTTATTTTTGGTCCCCGCACACAGTGAACAAATTTCCTGTAGAAGTGTAATGTTTCACTTGAACACCAGGTAACAACAATGCTGCAGCACAAATGCAGAATGTTTCCTTCTGCTAGACGTCAATTGTAGTCTTTAATAATTCTTTCTCCTGAGCTTTGACTTCAAACATGCTATAGGCCGCTAACGGCTTGCAAACCAACAGCCTGTATTATCTTTGTTTCTTTAGAGTCCTTAATTTGAACGATCCTGTATAAATGATGAGATCACTTTGAGCACTGTTGGACCTTTTGAATTATTCACATCGAGGACAAATGCAGTCCTATGTTATTCAATAGGATAGACTACAGCGAGTCAAATAAATATCTGCACACACAATTGGAGAGGCGAAGTGCAAAACAATATATCTGACACTTCCAAAGTGGATAACGGTGGTGTCATTTTGGGTGTTGTTTTTCTCACCACAGACAGTGAATCAGAGGTTAACAAATTCATCGGATAACAGATGCTGCAGTGTCACTGTTTTTAGTTCCATACGAAACGTCTCGGGACAATAAATTTGTCAATTAAAGTGCAATTACAGTGTTTACTGATCCACCTCAGTCCCCCCCAAAAAAGTGGTCAAAGTCACCCCTTCCAAAAACAAGCCATTCATTTGTATCGCTTTTATTGATGTTTCTTTAACCCTTGAGTTTACAACTGACAAAATAAACTCTGGGTTCTCTCCAAAAGTGATCGACAGTACAGTATGCATCAGTGTGTGTTCTAAATGGACTCTGTTTATGAAGATTTTGGTGATGTTGATTCTTATATTAATAGTTGTGGTGATTATGCTGTATGAAAACATTTGCAAGTGCCCTCACACTGGTTGTCATTTTGGAACTATAGACATGATTAATGTGTACTAGAGGTTTTATTTTCCGTGCTGGATCCATACATTTATACAAAGAGGTTTGGGGTTTGTCTCTCTCTCTCTCTCTCTCTCTCTCTCTCTCTCTCACACACTCTCTCTCTCTCTCTCTCTCTTTACAGTATGTGTGCAGACTGAATGTGACTCGCTCCGATTTCAACTGCAGGCTACCTGATTTTTTACTAATGTGCAGGGCAAATGAGCACTTGTGTTTGGTTGAAGGTTAATTAGGGCCTGTCGGCATGTGTTATTATCAGTGCAGGGCAGTGTTACTGTAATGCTTTTGTGCATCATATCTGGAACTTACAGTAAGCATGCATTCATATTCATTATAGATGTGATAATTCTGCTGCTGAAAGGAACAAAAAAAGCATCTGTAACCTCCCCTGAAACACAAGTCATGATTTCATCTCATAACTAATTTCTGCCTGTTAATGAACTCAAGTTGATTTTTAAAGAGCATATTCATGGGAGCCACCTTTTGCACCAAATGGTACATTTTTACATAGTTTGATCAAGCTTTTTATGTACTGCATAGATCTACATTTCCTATGTCACTTCACCACCAATATTAGGGTCAGACGTATAGCTCAATTTGTTTACATTTTGAGGGTTAGGGGGATCTAAACAAGAGAGAAAAAAGGGAAATCTGAAAATGTGTCATGCATGCGCTTAGATAGTCTTTTTGATAATCCACATTTTGTGTCAATCACTGTCTTTTTAGGGATTGTGCGAGGGGTGAAAATGAAAGACGGACTAAAGAGAATGTGGATCAGGACAAATGGTCCCCGGTGGGGTTTTGAGCAATACGGTAGAGGAGTAGATGTTGCCTGTGGATGTACTGCCTCCTTCTGCTTTCACTACTAGTGTACAAACAAAAAACCTGCCGCTTGTCGAGCCCACCATACACACCCGCCCCCCCTCCCTCCCTCCTCTGCTTAGCATATCAAGTGGAACACAGTGTGTACTGTGAAGCCTACCTGCAATCCTTATCAGAATGTCAGAAATAAATATATATATTAAACTCTACATTTGTAATAATCTCACCTGGTTCATGTGGATTATTGTGTGCATCTTTTTGTCATGGATATATTTGAAATGAAATGAGTTCTACGAAAGTTATTTCCTACTTTTCTACATTTATTTTATTACTTTATTTGAATATCTGCTCCGCATCTGTGCCACTACATTATTATATCAAGGTTTAAGATAGGCTACTTTTTTATTATTGTACATTTTGTAAAGAATTTAGAAGAAGACATGCTTGATTAATCCTAGAGGGAAAATTTGGTTTTGTTTTTTCACATTGTGATTGAACAAGCTGCACACACAGGCCATGCACATGCATGACCTCAAAGGATCCTGTTGACAGAGAGATGTCAGAATGAGGCGGCTGCACAACAATGAGCACATTGCTGAGGGGCACCTCTGCAATACTGGAGAGTGAAGGGGCACCCCCCCCATCAACCTAGTTTGGTCTGTACATGCATTTGTCAGTTCAAGTGCATGTACAGACCAAACTAACCTCCAGTTCCAAACCCACAGTGATAAAAAAATATCTTTGGCTTGTGACTACTTAGACTTTTTTTCCTTACTTGTTTAGGATTTCTTCACTTTGATTGTTTGCAGTTCTAAAACAGATATTTCCCCACTTCTTGCAGTAATGATTTAAAACATGTTTTTAAATCCAAACGTGTAAAAGTATCTGGAAAAATAAATAAATAAAATTAAGGAAACAATTTGTGAATCCAAACTTTGTCCCTCTACCATTTATCCCATCAAAACTTTTGAGTAGACATCTTGATATGAAATAGGAGTCAAAATCTATTTTACATCCACAGCTGCAACAGTGAAAATGCAGATCATTATGGGGATTCTTCAGTCATGAAAACTAATAGTATCATAAATAATTACCATGTATAATGTTTAATCGTTCTACAACAGAACAACCAGTACTTTCATATAGTCACATGTATGACTTAAAATACAAAATAGTCTTATAAATGGAGGAGGCATGCTAGTCTGTATTTGAAAGTGAGCAATCAGAGTGTCCATGAAAAGCAGGATCTTACACATGGAAAAACATAACAAATTGCTTTTGTTATTTATTTTTTAGTCATGACTTTTTGCCTTCAAATTAGTGACTTACTCATTACAGTTACAGTTGCTATTGATCCACCTACTGAGAGTCAAGCCTTCAACCGGAATGTGGACTAAAACATCTGATTCATCAAATGATAAATACAAAAAAATCACTGTCATCCTCCTCAGGGAAACCATGGTATGACTAAAAAAGCAGAGTGTAACCTGTAGGACAGGCTGAGCAGGACGGCTGAAGGCTTGACGCAGGAGGAAATTCGGAGTGAACCCGTTTGTCCAGATGGTGGTGATACTGCAAATGCTCTGTCTGGAAAACCAGCCCAGGTTGCATAATGCTGGTCCCTCTTTTCTGTCTTAATGTGGACTCTTGAAGAACCGCGTGGTAACCTGATGTTACTGTCTGTCAGTGTATCTCCTTACAGCCATCAGACAGACACAGCTCTTCTCGACGTGCTTCCTTCAGAACGGCTGCATGAATTATTTCTAACTGAGAGTTTTAAAGGTGGCTCTGTTTACACCGTCGTTACACCACACTGTCACATGTTGTATAGGAGGATACTGAGAGTGTCGTGCAACTGCTCTTTTTTAAAACTGTGTTAAAGCTTTGGAAAGTTGTGTTTGTGAAGTTCTTGAATGGAAATGTTGTTATGGACATAAAGTAAATATTTCTGTATTGTTATTCTGAAACTTTGGTCGGTGTCAAACATCATCACATCCTTCTTCAGAGACCGTCTTCTTCTTTTTTTAATATATTTTCAAGGAGATTTTTGTTTTAGATTAGATATTTTAGATTGTGGATCAAAAATATATGAAGAGGGATGTCTCCATCTCTCCCCAACAGTGCAGCAGGTTTGTTTTGGATGGCTTACAAAGAAAGATCAAATCAGTTATTTGTAAGTTAATTTTGTTAACCAATATCCTCATTTTGTACATATTTATATTTTAGTCTTTCCATCTTTACCGTAAAGTTTTGTTTGGAAATAATTAAAGGCCTGCCTCTTATTGATGCCTGCCAATAAAATCAGGGTAATTTTATAGAAGGATGCAAATAAAAGCAATCGCTTAAAATTTAAGTTTTTTATGTTCAGGACAAAACCATCAAAGTGATAATAGGTACTGCTTTGTACTCAGAGAATGCCAACATTGACAAAAACAGAACATTCCTCAATGGAGCTTTGAATATAAATCTGATACATCTCCTTGTTATCAGAAAAATAGAGTCTGTCAACATACCCTCCCTCCAAACTGCTAAAACAGGCTCTTTATTGTCCCACATAGCTTACTAAAACTGAGCTCATGACCTGCTGCCCAAAGGTAGCCTATGGGCAATAACAGACACGGAGACAAGTCAAGCTGTTTGTTCTTTAGTTGAACAGTTTTTGTCTTTAAAAGTTGCTTAGAAACTGGTATCCAACAACAGGGTAAGACAGAAAGACATTAGATCTTTATACAGCAACAGGATTGAACTGGATGGAATTATTGCTTTTCCCCCCCCTGTGTTTACTTAAATTACTATAGATAAGAATGCTCCCCTCTTAAGGTTTATAATATTTTCTAGACATTTTCAAATTTTTGACATGTTTTCGTCTCATAAAGCAGGTCAAACATGTCACTGACGGGAATGCAAAACAAGAATATGTCAGGCTTTCCTCACCTTTAGCCTACTTTATGTTACACTGTTGCCTTGTGTGATGCTCATAAATGTCACAGGCATGTCTCTTCACTTCCTGACTTGGTATACCTTTAAATCTGATAACAGCCTGCCAGACAAGTGAGCCAAAGTGTTCATTTTCATTTACTTTAACATTCTCTATACACTGCACCCAAAATGTTTTGTATGTTAGAACAAATAAACTGCTTCAAACATTTATTGCATGGAGTGCTTCCTTGAATATTTTCCATAAATGTCAGTCTTTCCATTTTTAGCACTTCATAATCCAAACATCCACATTACTGAGCTATGCCAACAAGATCCAGGGTAAAGTGGCTGCTATAAGTGCTACTATAGTAAATGCTGACAATAAAACAACCAGGCACCGTGCAGTTGAGCAGATCCTTCGTCTTCTCCTGCGCTGCGGCTGAACCACAGTCATCACAACGCTGTGCGCATCTTCCTCAACCATGGGTCGCCCTTGAGCGCTTATAATGAAGATTTGAGACGCTTTATGGCTGGGTCTGATCAACCTTTGTCGACGGATTCGCTCAGACACCCACCTGAAGCAGGGTGCGACCCAGTTGAACCCCCTGGGCAAAGTGTTCTCGGAGGCGCGCTGTGCGCTCTGGAGCTGTCCAAGCGGCAGAGTGAGAGGTACCTCCAGAGTCTGCCCTTCATCTGGATCCTTGTCCGCCTCAAGTGACACTTGCGCTTCTTTCTGTTTCTTGATGAATGTGAGATGTCGGCAGATAGGACAAGCAATAGTGTCTCTGATTGTTCCATCGCTGTTGATGCTGACCAACGTTTTGACCAGACAGTCGTGGCAGAAAACATGCCCGCAGCTCAGAGTCCTCTCAGCACCCGAAAGACCCTCATAACACACTGGACACTCTCGTGCGTCTTCCTGGCTATCATCCCGGTAAAATGCCATGGGAGGAAAAACAACCACTGTGGCACGAGAGTTGAGTAGATTCCTTGGTAAACGTAGTGCGAATTCCTTTCAAGGTCTTGTCCTCTCAGCACATGACTCTTTACTTTAGGCTTTGGGTGGAGGCGAGAGCTGCGCCTTGTAAAACAGGGCCTGCCACCTGTAGCTGCAGTGACTTGACTGATTGGGTCCCCTGCAGGTTTTATTGGCAGTTCAAGTTGTCCAACTGGTTCACATTTTAGTTTTCCTTACATTGTGTTGTATGTAATACGTTATTTCCATAAAACTACATTCTTTTAATTAATGATATTATTTAAAATCTTTTGTTTACCTTCTGTTGTCATGGAATAGGCTACTGTTACTAAACATAGGTCTGTTTGCATTTAATTGTGATAGCCTTTTATTTTTGAAATTAACCTTTTATGGACAGTTTATTCTGTTTAATTTCTATTCTTTGATTTAATTTTAGAAAATGTGTACACATCATATTTTATTTCAAAATTGTCAAATGAAAATGTTTGCCGTTTACGTTTACGTTACGTTACGTTAAAAAAATAGGCCCAGGCATAAACCTACCTTAAAGTATGGTTGTATTCTATGTTGTTTTCCAAAGTTATACAGACATTGAGTAGTTTAAGAAACGTTATTTGATAAATAGGCTTATTCACCGCCCATGTTGTTCAGTGACCCACTGTTGTGTTTTTTGTGCAGCAATAATATGCCACCTTGTGGTCATTGTAGGAAAAAACTGTGTAGCCCTATAACGATAGACGGACCGACCAAATGAAAAAAGGTGCGGCTCATTCTACTACATCTGTTTCTGTAGCAGCCCTGCCCTTTTCTGACGCAAGCGTGCGCTACGTCATCGCGTTAAACCGAGTCAGGATTTACGTCTGTTCCGGGAGACGCGTTGGCAATTTCCGAAACACACTGGTCTGTCACTTCAGTATCATCCGAGGCCGGGACAGGGGAGAGGTGTGTACGTGTTTGGTGGATGTAAAAAGGACCTACTGACACAGAAGACACTCGGACACCCATTTGACATGAGCAGGTACCGAATTAACAGCAAAAAAAAAAAGCTTTGTGGTGTGTTTAGTGTTTGGTCAGTTAGCTGTCGTATTCAGCCTCGGTAACAGATAAAACTGCTCGAGTTCCGTTTGAATGTCGAGAGAATTGTTCTTTTCTTTATCGACTTTAAATGGCATTTACTCTCCTATATCTCATACGCGGTTTTCTCTGTTTTCTGTTGTAGGTTATGGCCAGGGGTAGCCTACAGCTTAGCTTGTCATGTACTGTCTGTAGTAAAAGTGCGTAAATATTAAGGTCAAACCTCGCAGTATCACACATTTAAGCGTGTACAGGGCAGCTGTAACCTGGTTTAAATATCCTGCTGCTTCACATAAATGACCACATTAATGTGAGCCTACTCACTTGTAGGCCTCTTTAGAAGTGATTTGCGTGAATGTGATGTTTACTGTAAATGAACATTTGTTGGCCGAACGATAATTGTCATAGCCTGTACATTAAGAGTAAAGCTTGATGATAACTGTTAAAGGATTTTGGCTTTATTCCTTTTAAAAGCTGTAGGTCTTATTGTTGTGAACGTGACAGTGAATCCATGACGCTGCAAAAAAAAGATATAGAAATAAGCATTTTGGGAAACCCTCGTGATCCCGGTAAGGGGCCTCTGAGGAAAAGTGACTATATGCTACAGCAGTATCTACTGTATGCTGTTAGCAAGCACCCAGTCATCTACAAGAAAAGAGGATGTAGAGAGAAGGGTGTGTGAAAGGACACTCTCTTGTCTGCTATGAAGAGAAAGATGAGTGCAGTGAGCTGACCACCACACAGATCCTGTCAGTCTGGGTATTGTTACTACAGACAAATAGATCCATGGGGTCAAACTGACACCGCTCGCTTCAAAAGGATGCTGACATGAGAGATAACAGGAGCTGTCATGACCTGTTATGTGATTCAGGGGAATCTGCATGTAGGAGGTAGACATTGTCTGTTTTGCCTTTTTTTCTTCAAAATTCAAAGATCCTGTAATTGAACTGTAGGTTTAACAAAAAAATAGCCGTGGAGGAGGTGAAAATATGTGTGAGGTCTTTGATCTGAATCACCATGGAAACAGCTTCCTGTCACACATGCCTTTTGTAGAACACACAGAGATCAATAGACGTTCACAGGATCTCATTCAAGCCTCTCAGCATCACAAAGAAACAGATCAGTTATGTTTGCTATCGCTCAACTGAGAAGTGTTTAATAATCAGGTTCTTTTTTTAGAGTCTCTCCTTTTGCCGTTCGATGGAACAAACATGTTATGTCACCAGCAGCAGCTCAGGAACCTTTTCCTTTCTCCACCCGTGCTGTGTTTGGGTCTCCAGTTTCCTTCGTGATTTTCAGAGCAGCACACTGACACGTGAGCGGCCTGTGGTGACTAAAATGTTGGTGACGCCACCTCAAAGGAATGTTCGAAGGGAAGAGCAGACGGTCCAGCTTCTGAGTCCAGACCAGCTTCTTCTTGGGAAAATAACACTATTTTACCTATAAACCCAAACTGGTCTCTCTGTTCCCAACATGATGAAGGCTTTAGTGACATATGCCAAGCTCATACTCTCTGATCTTCCCTCAAGCTGAGGGGTTTCCTCCTGTGCTACATCTTCTGATTTGTCTGAGCTTTCTGCAGGAAATCCTGATCATCTGTGTTGGGATTATGATATATATTCATGGAGCCAGAGCAAAGGGGGAGTGACTGTGACTGTATCGCCTCCACCCACACAGAACACACACAGTGGCTGTTTCCAGATGTGTTTAATCATCTCCTGAAACCGGCCGTACTGATCCTCATAGATCACAGAGTGACGCAGAGTTTATTAGCTGAGCAGAAAAAGAGGAACACACATCGTGTAAAGTGTTGACATAGCAAACAGGAAGGAAGATGAAACACTCGCTGAAACATGTTTTATCATTGAGAACTCGGCAAAATCCGACAGCTTTGATGGCTTATTAAACTGTTTTTATGTAGTAACACAGGGAACTGTTAATGAAGCAGTTATTGTGTTGATTTGAGCTGAAGCTGTCATGTCTTCTGACACATTGGTTCTTCAGTCAGTCAGTGGTTGATGAGTAACTACGGATGACATGACCTCAGCACGATGACGCAGTCGGAGCATTCTGGCATTGTTCGGACTTTCCTAAAAAAAAAAAGATTTGTTCAATCTGTTCATCTTGTTGAAGATTGAGGGGAATGTGAAGCCTTGCATTCGCTGCTTGTTTAGCTTTAAGATAAGAAGGAATGCACTGAACCTGACTGTACATGTCAGAGGACGCAAATAGTTTTGTACCGAGTCATGTTCACATTTCGACGCTCGTCCTACTTTCAACCCTTTTCATTTGTTCTTGTATTATATGTATCGTATAATAGAAATATGTCTTCAATTGGGACGCATGTATACAGAGGCTGTAGTTCTTTAAGTAGGAGGTTCAGGTTGGACCCCCTGCCTCTTTCCTGCACTGGCTCAATGGTTTACTACGCTTATCATCCAGTGTCATTATATAAGCATCGTGGCACTGTGTGCGCTCCCATGTATCGAGGCTACAGTCGTCGTGCGGGCGACCCGGGTCCGCGTCCGACCCACGGCAACTCTCTCTCTCTCATCTCTCTCTCTTCTCTCTCTCTCCTCTCTCTCTCTCTCTCTCTCTCTCTCTCTCTCTCCTCTCTCTCCCTCTCCTCTTCTCTCTCTCTCTACTCTCATCTCTCTCTCATCTCTCTCTCTCTCTCTCTCTCTCTTCACTCTCTCTCTCTCTCTCCTCACTCTCTCTCTCTCTCTCTCTCATCTCTCTCCTCTTCTCTCTCTCTCTCTCTCTCTCTCTCTCTCTCTCTCTTTCTTCTTGAGTGTCGTTCTTCCTCTATCCAAACCATTCTCATAAAGCAGAACAATCTGCAGAGGATGGCAGCCACCACTTTGAGTTAGCTTCATCTATGTGAGTCCTTTTAAATGAACATTACACACGATGGAGGAGTCTAAGTCAAAGTTTTTTTTTTTTTCTCTTTGGCTCAAATTAAAACTGGTTATCGTTCGAACCGTGGTTTAACAATGAACGCAACATTTCCCATGATCCCATGCTATCTCATCACCACACTAAGTCTTTATTTATTGTGTGACCTTTTCAGCTAACATGTTGGCTGTGAGGTAATCAATGTGTCCCTGTTTCTCCGCAGGTTGCTCTGATATGGACAAAGAGATGATTCCAAAATTTTCAACAAAGGACGAGGAGGTCGACTACTGGAAGTCCCAAGCCCTCAAATATAAGACAAGGTAAACTGTGGGATTTCTTTCTCATATGGTCAGTTATGATGACATACTGGATCCAAAATAAATCTGCTGTTTGCTTTCCAAACATGGAGACTACAACCGTACAAGCTGTGTCATTTTGTCTTTCAAAAAAGTTGAACCAAATATGAGCAGGCTGCACTTCTTATATGATTAAAAAAAAAAGAGAAAATGCTTCAAAGTTCCATCAACTGCAGGAAGAAGCTGTTCTAAAAAAGCTGCACTCACTCCCTCTTATGTAAAAGTCAAATGTGCTGAATGGGAGGTTTTGACTGTAGTCAGGACAAATGTAAATACACAATCATTTCCATGCAGACTTTCTTTGGATTGGTCTCAGTCGAACATTTCAGCCCAGAAAGCCTGTGTTTAAGGAAGCCTTATAAGGTTAATGACCAGACAAGGTTTTTAAAACAGTGCCCACAAAGGTTGTGGTTTTTGCTCCGGAGGAAATGATTCAATCTTTGCCTGAGACCGGAGCCTACTCTATGTAATAAGCAGCTGCTGTGCATGTGTGTGTGTGTGTGTGTGTCTTTGTGGATTTGGGGGAGCTCAGTGATCTGTACATGAAGTGTAAAGCTCAGCACAACGAGGGTTAAAGTCCTGGTGGGTTTCTGAGAAATTCCTGCTGTGGGTACTGGGGGGGGGGAAACTTCCACCCGTGGAAAAAGCAACACTGAGCAGTTCACCTTGGCTCGTCTCACACGTGTTTTTAAAGTATGGTTTTCCCAGGATCACTTCTACAGAAGCAGCTTGCACTGTTGATTAGTTACTGATTGAAAAGTTCACTCCATGATGTAACATGTTCAAACTTTAGGTTTTGTTGACATGGGGCCATTTGGACATCACACAGGTTTGGATTCTCAAAAAAAAAAGAAGATAGATTCACAAGAGATTATTACACTATTACACTATTTGTGAACATGTTTGGATTCACAGCGTAGCCAACTGAGACTGTATTCAAAACTATTTGATTAACTGCATTTAAATTGTTGTGAGCAGTCTCTCTCCTCATGAAGTATTACTGTAATGCCAGATAGCCTAGTGGTTGTATTGCACGCCCCATGTATGGAGGCTACAGTCCTTGTTGCAGTGGCCCTGGGTTCAAATTTGACTTCAGCCCCTTGCTGCATGTCAAAATGACTTCCAATGAAGGCACTGGAAGGCAGATTTCGTACGGGCCAGATTTCGTTTGGTCTACTAGTGAGATTAGGACCGTTTTAAATCGATGTGACTCAACAGATTCACATTGGATACGCACACTGCTGCATCACCACATCATTTGTTGCTGTTTGCCAACGGGGCAGATATCAAGCTGAAAGGTCAACTGATACACCGATGCACGCATTAAATCCATGTGCCTTGACTTATTTCGAAGTCGATTTTCTCACGTCAGGCGTTATTAATTGTGTGAAAGTGGACAAGCTGGACTGTCAAACTGGGACGTGCTGATGAAGCAGCCGCTGTGGTGTTGGTATGTATGGAACGACCCCCGAGACAACAACTGATTCATGGACTCCACAGTCACTGTGAGGCCATTATCCCAGCACGAGTCAGCTGATCTCAGAACAGGGTTCACCACAGTGTCAACACGAGTGTGAAAACAGACAGGAAAATATGAACTTCAGTTTGGTTTAACAGATTACCTTGAAATGTTTCCTCTTCCTATTCCACATTGAAATGTGAACTTGGACTTTATCATGAGTTGTCATGTTTTTTTTTTAAAGATTTCGTACGGGGATGACCCTGACCAGCACACAAACACACTTCCTGTTTTCTTCCCAGTGTCCTCATCCTGTTTCTACACCCCTCTCCTTGCACCTTTGACCTTTAGCCTCTCCCACAGCTGAAGGAGCCAGCCTGGCAACAGGGCACAGTACAGCTGTCTCTTTAGAGCTGTATATTTAGAGTGTTTAACTCGACAGTGCTGAGCTGTGCACTGTTTCCTGTTTGGAAGAGGCAGGAATAAAGGGTTAAAAATGTGCAAATATCTGACAGACTTTTTTTTATGCAGGTTTTATTTCTGGCCTTTGGTAGAGCTGCTGGAACATACCAGCTCAATCGGCTCATCGTACAGGACAAAAGCCAGTGGGTTTTCTAGAGCTCATGACGGGTCATTCAGCCAGGCAGCGTTACACAATTGAATGGCGGACAGTGAACAAGCTGGCTGGTAAATGACAGCGATTGTTAATGTGTCTTTTTTTGTTTTTGTTTTGTTTGTGTACTGTGCAGTTGCCATGATGCCCAAGAAGAGCTGCAGGAGTTTCAGGAGGGGAGCCGGGAGCTGGAGGCAGAGCTGGAGGCACAGCTCGGTCAGACTGAACACCGCCTACGAGACCTTCAAAGTGAAAACGAGAGACTGAAGATCGAGATGGAAAACCTCAAGGTACCGGAATACCTGCGAAGCTCGACCTTACTTTTATGGTCACGACAATCAACTCAGTTACTTAAGAGGTTATCTGACTTATGTTGGATCCTGAGTACAAGGTTCAAGGTCTTACTTGCATGTTGTTCTTAATAAAGTCTGACTTTATGTAATCGTGCATCACTCCTTAAAGGGACGTCAGGATTAGGAGCAAGAGAAAAGAGAACTAGGAGGACAGGTCTGGTGTTTGAGTGGGACTGTGTTCACATGCAGCATAATGACTTCAGCCTCTCTACACAAAGCACAAACGTACTGTGAATGAACTCCTGGCACAAACGTGCCAGTGTGCTAAATATGATCTGTGGTAACGAACCAGAGACATCATGAATCATGCAGTGTGACTCTGGTCCACAGTACAGACACACAGGCCTGCTACATACCGCTCTGTGAATGAGTGAACATGAGTGGCTGTTTGAAAGGGAAATCATGTCCAAGATTTCAGCAGGTTGTAAAAAACAACAACAACAATAATAAGGAAACTCAAGACGGCTGTAAAATGCATAAAATACTTTAAAACAACATGACTCAGCAAAAAGAGTTTCAGCCTGGAAGGTCCTTGTTTGTTTTTCTACACACACACTCTAATGCTCTTTTTTTGTCCTTTCATCAGGAGAAGCTGGAGCACCAGTATGCCCAGAGTTATAAGCAGATTTCTATGCTGGAGGATGACCTTGGCCAGACCCGCAGCATCAAGGAGCAGCTCCACAAATATGTCCGAGAGCTTGAGCAGGCCAATGACGACCTGGAGAGAGCTAAAAGGTCAGACTGTCTCATGACTCCGTGTTATCACTGGACTTGTTAAAGAGAGTTTTTTTTTTTTTAGAATTGAGGAAGTGAAATAAACAAGCCACGTCAAGGCTTTATGAGGGGGATAGGTTTAAAAGCTGCGTCTACTATAACCTCCACACAATGTTTGACAGTCATGTTCGTCACCCTCCATAGGGCGACTATAGTGTCTCTTGAGGACTTTGAGGGACGTTTAAACCAGGCCATTGAGAGAAATGCCTTCCTGGAGAGCGAGCTGGATGAGAAGGAGTCTCTCCTGGTATCTGTGCAGCGGCTGAAAGATGAAGCAAGAGGTAAAGGCGAAGCACAGAAGAAATTAATTATGTCCTTTTTGCAGTCAATCTGCCACCTGTGTAAGGATTCATAGTGAATCATTCTTCTTCTTTTTTTTTTTTTTTTTTCCCTGCAGACCTGCGACAGGAACTGGCAGTAAGGGAGCGGACCACAGACAGGATGTCAGCACCCAGCTCACCTACTTTAGACATCGACAAAATTGATTCTGCAGTACAGGCGTCTTTATCTCTCCCAGCTACACCTGTAGGAAAGAACATAGAGCACCCTTTTATCACCTCAAAAGGTCAGGACTAACTCATCGTACTCCTTTTCTTTTGTGTACGTTTGAAGTAGAAAGTTCCCTTAAATATAAAATGTTTTTGTTTTGTCTGCTTGTGCAGCGTTAACCAATGGCTGTGGCAACTCATCCCTCACTCCGTCTGCTCGAATCTCAGCTCTTAATATTGTTGGGGATCTCCTGAAGAAAGTCGGGGTATGTATCGTTCTCCGTCTGCGTTATAGAAATGTGTGTCCTCAGCCACAAGACAAACAGAGAGATGTTTCTGATGAGGCGAAATACAAATTGTTTCTGTTTATCTTATTTATTTTTCCCTAGGCTTTGGAGTCGAAGCTCGCGGCCTGTAGAAACTTTGCCAAAGACCAAGCTGCGAGGAAAAATTACTCGAAAGACAACAGCACACTCATCAACAGCAACGCCACCAAGTTCTCGCACTCTCTACATACAACCTACTTCGACAAAACGTGAGCGTGTGATCTCTTTATCATCTCAATACTTGTCTCTTGTCTCAGTCATATTTACTGCGTGTACATATTTTCTAATATTGTACACTTCCTTCTGGTAACTTCAGAACTGTTAACGGATTGGACCCCAGCTCTTTGACCTCCATGGCAGCAACCAGAGCCGTGCCCCCGCCAGGCATGCTGCCTCTGAGCGTGTGAGGCCTCCCCTAACCACATTAACCTCCACCAAACACAACATGGGAACAGAGAGGACACTTGAACGACCATTACATTGTGTGCTTAAGTGTGTGTGTGAGTGTGAGAGAGAAAGAGAGAAAGTGTTTGAAAGGAAGAGTGTGTGTGTGTGTGTGTGTGTGTGTGTGTGTGTGTGTGTGTGTGTGTGTGTGTGTGTGTGTGTGTGTGTGTGTGTGTGTGTGTGTGTGTGTGTGTGTGTGTGTGTGTGTGTGTGTGTGTGTGTGTGTGTGTGTGTGTGTGTGTGTGTGTGTGTGTGTGTGTGTTTGCCTGCTTGGGATTTTTTTGTGACGTGTGAAAGAGAGAGTTTGACTTTACCATGACCTTTGCCCTCCAGGTGGCAGCTCGAAATGCATCTGTGAGTAGGTGCACAGACGTGTGTGTGTGTGTGCGCGCGTACGTTCCTACCACATGCTCGCATGTGCCTGAAGCTGTACTGTACTGTGCTCGTATGAATGTCACTGCAAATGCGATGCTCTCTGGATGTCAACTCTGACTCTGGCTCCTTTAAACTCTTAGTTCCACTGTTTATCTTAAAACTACTATCCTGACAAAAGGTCTGTTACTGACCACAGCTTCCGTATGAACCTTCCTTCCCTCCTCTCTTTTCTCTTAAATTGCACAGCTGAACTGAATTCAATTTAGAATGTATTTAAAAAGGGATGTGTGTCAACTAATTTATCTTTCACACTTTGCTTTAAAAAAGCTTTAGTTCTTTTTGCTCTTTTCTTGCATGTTTGCATAATAATATGGGGTTAGGGAGGTGAAGGTGGACCCCATGTTCTTGACTGAAGTGAATGTTGATCGTTCAAAGCCATGTAGCCATAGTGCAGTTGCTCCTTTTGTTACTGGCTACTTGCGTTCATTAATCTTTGAAGTAGCCTCTTTGTTTAAGCTAAGAAATATCAGCTGGTTCTGTCCTCTGGGTTAAACCTGCACTTAAACGAACTGATCCCACAGGTTTGTCTGCAGGCGGGACTTTTCCATCTGTGGACATCTGTTGACATTGAGGGAACAGTTTTGCCTTTTTTAAAAAAAAATTTTTTATTGTTTAATGTGTATTTATTTTGTTGTTTTTATTGTTTTTGTATCGTGGCTGGCTCATTTACCTCATTCTGATCTTATTGCTATTTTCCATGGTGAGCTTTTAGTATTAGCCGGTAATGGACTCCAGGTTCCTCTTTTGGGAAGAGTCTTCAACTTTGGCAATTCTACACAAATAAATGGTCAACTGTGGCCTCTATATCAAACAGCACATTGGCTTCACTTAACATCAGAGAATTTGATTTAAGTCAAAATGCCCCTTTTCATTGATGTGTCAACATCAATAAGCATCATTTGAATCATTAAGTATTCCTGTTTATTTGGTAATATTAAGATGTCATCTTTGGGCGCTCTATACGCCTGTTACTGAAGCTTGTTTTACAACCAGTGTACATAGCTTGTAAGGATGGTCATTTGTACATAGTGAAATTTGGCATTGAGGTCCTATTTATTTCAGATTCTGTATGGCATGTTCAGACACTTACATGGTTTAAGCCATTGTATTATAATATGAAAATGTTTGTCAAAGTTGTTTAAGTAAATAAAGATTGAGATTACAGACGTGCTGAGGAGTTTGGGTCATCCTTAGAAAGTTCTCGTTAGATTGGGGACAGGAGTTGCTCTTTATTGTGCGGTGTCTAGGCTGCCGATTTTCAAGATAATTGAACAACTTGCTAAGATTGTTGACACTGTTTCCATTGTCAGTAATAAACTTCCAGCTCAATGATGTTAAATATGCTTTAATGCAAACATTAAAAGTTCAAGTACTGGTAATTAGGTCGGAATGTAAGTCACAAACAATGACAGTCCAACAGTTTGTTTTTTAAACTCATGGTCTAAAGGAATGAATTCAGTCTGTATTCAGTCTGTCTCGTTGTCCATGGGGTTCTCTCCAAGTCCACCATGTTCTACCACATCAAAGCCCCAAGTTCTTCTCCATTTCCTCCTTCAAAACATTCTTCTTGATCTGGAAGAACAGAAGTGAGCAGCCATTTTATTTTGTATCAATCATCCATAATACCATCACAACAGTTCACATGTATCTGTGACAGTGCAGCAGTGTTGTACCTTTCCAGAGGCTGTCAGAGGGTAGCTGTCCACAAAGAAAACGTAGTGTGGGATCTTGAAGTGAGCGATCTATGGAGGAGAACACAAACACCAGGTTTAACAAACAATGACTGTACAGCCTTGATCTGAGTTTTGGCCGTTTTGTTCATGATGTCTCACCTGGCCTTTGCAGAATGCTCTTATCTCCTTTGCAGTGGTAGTCTGGCCCTCCTTCAGTCTGATGCAGGCACACACCTGCTCGCCCAGCCTCTCATCTTTCACTCCAACCACCTGGAAAATAGACGGACAAGCAAAACAACTACAATGTTCACAACTCAGCCTTACTGCCCTGAAAAGAACATCTACAATTTTGAGAGACAAAAAAAGAATGACTCTGCTAAAAAATACTTGGTCTGCAATGGTTTAGAATTTTGCTGCCCTCCAGTGGTTTTCAATCTCACCTGCACCTCCATCACATGTGGATGAGTAAAAAGGAATTGTTCTATCTCAGCGGGGTAGATGTTCTCGCCTCCTCTGATGATCAGATCCTTCATACGACCTTCGATGCGGCAGTACCCAAAACTGTTCAGACTGGCTGTGTCACTGTGTGGTAGAAAATCACAAAGACACATATCTATTGTTCCCCATGTGCACAGCATTTTAAGATTCCCATGTTTTCTTAACAAATGGAGAACACAGTAAATTCAGGTCCTTACCCAGTCTTGTACCAGCGAGATGGGGAGATGGTTTCATTGGTTTTCTCAGGATCGTCCCAGTATCCCAGCATCACACAGCTGCCTCTGACCAGCAGCTCTCCTGAGGCCCCCAGAGGGACTAATTCCCCTGTATCGGGGTCCACCACTTTAGCCTAGAGCAAAGACATTTAGGCATTAGTATCAATGTTGTTAAAGTGATGTGCTCATAAAGGATTGTTTAAATTAGACAAACCTCTGTGTGACTCATGATGCATCCAACAGTATCGGTCTTCAGCTCCTCATTGTCATGTGGGAATCCCAGGAATGTAATCGGGCTATTTTCAGTGGTTCCATATCCTATCTATTAAAACATGATTTACAAAGGTCCTTAGAAGCTGTTGAGTCTCTGTTCTTGTAAGAATTGTGCAGTTGTATAAAGAAAGGTACAGGACACATAGCTACTTGCTTACTGTTATCTCTTTCATGTTCATGTCTGCTCTCAGTTTTCTCACAATCTCAGAAGGGCATGGAGAACCTGCCATAATACCTACAACACAAGAACATGTACATCAACTCAAGACTAATTTAAAAAAAAAGTGTATGTTCTCTTCTTCAAATCTCTTACCAGCTTCAACTGAGGACATATCATACTTATGTATAACTTGTTGGCTCAGCATGTCAGTGAACATTGTGGGAGTGCCATAGATGAAATTGCACCTTGAGTGAAAAAAAGAGGAACCGAATGGATTAGAGTGTGTGAAATTCTGCCTTTGACAATCATTTGGTTAAAGAGATGAGTGTCGTACTTTTCGCTCTGTATGGCGGCCAGGTTGGCTTGACTGTTGTACCCAGCTGAAGGAAAGACCAGAGTGACACCATGCACCGCCATACACATCCCTCCCAACACAGATCCGAAGCAGTGGTACATAGGTACAGGCACACATACTCGTACCTGAGGCTGATGGACAGATGGAAAACAACGATTACTTTACCTTTCAATGTTGATGAAGTCATAAAATCAAGTGACATTTATGGACTTACTCTCCATCCATAACCCACTCTGAGGCCGATAAAGTAGGCATTGTTGACAATGTTGTGGTGGGAAAGAGCTGCTCCCTTTGGACTACCAGTAGTCCCCTGGAAATAATATTTTCTTAATTATTGCTACTGATAACAATATCAGGTGAGAAAACAAGTTTGTCAGTGTAAACTTACTGATGTGAATTGAATGTTGATGGGGTCATCAAAGGACAGCTTGTTCTGCAGATCCATAAGCTCGCTGTGGTGCCGACTTTCCCCAGCTTGCATCACGTCGTCTACGTGGAGCATCCCTGGCTGTCTGCTGTCTGTCACAATTACCATACGCAAGTCTGGAACCCTGGCAGGACCCAAGACAAAGCTCTTTGTATCTGTATTACAACCAAATAAACTCAGACCCTCCTAATGTCAGGGGGTGCCTTATGCTTATTCGTAGGGGTCCAAAATAAATAAATGGCCTGATCCCCATGAAGCTTGGTGAAAGGTTTATAGAGGACCAGAGAACCAATCAAATCTGGACAAGGCAAATAAATGTACAGATGTTTAAATGATGACAGCTCTGAGTTACTAGTGGATCCAAATGAATTTAGACTTAAGTATTTCATTAAACATGGTGGAAGAGTTTTCCTATGGGCCAGGAAAGAACGCATCCAGTTTTGGACTGGATGTGGATCTGACTCACAAACAAGCAATAAATTATTGATCAGACCTATACATCCACACAAAGTGTTTGCAGGCTACACAGTTACATCTATTAGGAGATTAGACCACAGTATGGGTCTTTGCCAAGAATCGCACCCCCTGCGTGCCTGTCCACTAATTGATTGCATAATTTCCAAAATCTTTTTCTACCAATAAATCAAGAAAGCACACTAATATTTGATATTGAATTCATCATACCTGGAGCTTTTGATCATGCCTGCAGGCATTTTGTCGATCTCGGGGCAGAGCTCCCTCAGCATTTCACAGAAGTTTTGTGTTTTAAAGTGAGAAGGGCAGACCACGGCTTTACACTGGACCTGTGAAGAACATCACCTCCTGTCAAAATGATGTTCTCACAAGATGATGAAACAATTTTCAGTTGGATGTCGTTTCAATAGAGTTTTATAAGAGGTTCATTTCCTGCAGAACTCATACCTTCTTTAGTGTAAACTCCACTTCCTTCACCTGATATGCTGGATTTAGGGATACCTGCACATTTAAAAAACATTTAAATTCAATACTGTTAATCCAATACAGGCTATTTCTGTATACCACATCACACTGGACAGTATACCTTTATACAGATAACCTAGTAGGCATACAACAAATCTCCCCAGGGCTTCTGAAAGGGTTCAATGTGCAGCTTGCTAACCCTTGACACTTGACACAGTGCAGAGGCTTATGTCATCTAGTCATCCAG
Organism: Symphodus melops; assembly: GCF_947650265.1. NCBI lineage: Eukaryota > Metazoa > Chordata > Actinopteri > Labriformes > Labridae > Symphodus > Symphodus melops. The sequence goes on along the minus strand of NC_136707.1, from coordinate 17,784,255 downwards.
CTACAGTACTGCCTATGCAATGGTTTAAACTGACCAGAATAATTCCAACTTTCGCTGAAGCAAACTGGAACACAATCCACTCATATGAGTTGGGTCCCCAAATTCCAAGTCGGTCACCTTTTGTCATGCCCAGAGCAAGCAGACCTGCAGCCATCTTGTCTACCTGCAACAATAAATGTCACAATTGGCTCTCACAAATGATATCAGAAGCTTTATCATTCAAGTAAAATAAACATTTTGGAATCAAGGTCATAGTTTCATAGGGCTTATTATGCAGTTAGGCTGAAGACACAGAAACTTAGACTCACATCTTGTTGAAACTGATAAAAGGTTTTCCGTATGCCATCCTGCAGGAAGACCACAGCTTCACGATCAGGCCAACGCTGGACCGCCCAATCCAGGCTCTGCCCTACAGTTAGGGAGAGCAGTGAGGCAGACGAAGTACCATGGACATAGCTGGTGGTCAGAGAGGGTATGTGAGGAGGACTGTCCACATGGAGAGACCTGGGAAAGAGAACAAGATTCAGGAAAAAAGTCCATGGGTCAAGTAAATTAATAGAATACACCTGATTTAAGCAACAGATTATGCAAATACTTCATAGGGAAAGCGCCCTCAGAATTAACCTTGTTCAAGCTTAATGAAAAAATCTACAATACAGCAAGAAATTAAGACTCAGTCTTAACATCCAAAAACAAGACAAGCTAATGCCAACTTAAATTATTTGTGAGATGCCAGTGCACTGATAAACCAAATGCTGTAATTAAAAAATTCAATCTTAGACCATTGACAAACAATATTAATGGGGAATGCATGTGGGTTATGACCAAGTATGTCCCTTAATTGAGTAGGCAACCACAACACTTTATGTGGTTCCAGGCCATTACGTGGATGATCAGTGGCGACCAATTTTAGTTTGGTTGGGCCAACATTTTTGTACATTTACTGACAAACTAAGTAAGTCCAGATACTTCGGTAGGCTATTTTCTTGACTTCCTACACAATCAGTCAAACGACACAGAGAAAAAAAAACCTTCTGGACTTCCACTGAGAACAAAAAACAGAGAACAGGAGAAACAAGAGAACGTTTGTTGTTACTAGTCATTTACTGGTCCAATCACAACGAGAAGTAATGGATTGTTAAAGATGTTGATGAAATATGATTCACATGAAAAACTCTGGATTCTTTTGATGAATAGGGTTGGTTGAGAAAGAGATCCAACAGACAATAAATTGACATCAAGTGACAACCAGGATCAAATGTTCTCACCCTGGCTCCGCCTTCTTTTCCCCCTAGAGCAACTCTTCTCCCTTACAAAAAGGAAGAAGTAGGGGAAGGGAAACCACACAGCAGGGTGTGGATGACAGGATTCTCTGATTAGGTTGTGGTGGCCATGTATATAACTTATTAGCATGGCAGAAGCAGAAGGGTCCTCTCTAAGCATTAGAGGGGGAAGGATCTTGTGTTTGTTTTATATTGAAGGCCTACTGATGAACAGAATGAATCTTAAATAAACTTTCAGACGTGTTGTAAACTGGATGTCCACTGACATCTGAATCAGTTGGTAAATGACGTTGACATTGCATGTTTGGCAAGGCCTCACTCTTATTTTTTGCAGGATTAGACAAAAACTATGTTTAGCAGGCTTTAATCTGGAGACTTTGTTACGACAAGGAGACAATAAATAACACTTCTAAACTTATGCTACAAGGCCATCTTCTGCACCTCTATTTACCACAAGAATTAGAAACCTACATTTGATTCAGTCAATAAAGTATCTTGGGGTCAGACATGTTCTTAATATTGGCATAGGCTTCTCTTTGACTCAATTTTAAACTCTGGAATTGACTTGAGACTGACTGGATGGAACAAGTCAATAGTTAACATTTCATAGATTGTGGTTTAATTAAGTCAGGCATCAGCTTGCAAGCTAATCAATCTGAATCCAAATCAACCATAAGACTGTTATAAATCATCAAAGGCAAAGTGAAGTCTGGTCTAAGGTCAAGGCAGGTGCCAAGTCATGTGACTCAAAAGTGGAAGAATAAAATATTCTTGTCTGAATAGGATACAACATCAGAGTAATCCAGTACACACAGGATTGTTCAGACTGACTTCTCCAGCTGCACCCAGAGGACACCAATCAATCTTCAAAGTTTGTATAATAGGAGAGTTTTATTGACGGGAACTGGTAAATTAGTGGAGAAAATTTAATAGGCTATCATTTGTACCTGGGCTTATTGAAAGGGTTTGTTTGTTTTCTTTGTTTTTAATTAATCAATCAAACTTTATTTATATAACTCCTTTAAGACAAATTAAATTGCAGCTCAAACTGCTTTACAAGAGTGCAGAGAAGTTATTGTTTGTAAAATCAGAGACTAATGCATACCAATTACAATTTAATGAAATAATGTAAAACAGATTCATGTTAGGCGTTTAACACAACTATAGGATAACCCATTTCTTAATTGCTGACCAAATGGGCATTAAGACAATCCACAGAGATCTGTCACCAACTTAAAAATAAAAACCCACTGCAGACTTTAATGACAAACAGTATCATGCACTCTTTCGTACACTGTGTTCCTTTTTCAAAACCCTTAAACAAAACAACATGAACTTACCTGCACCAGTGCAGTAAACTTGTTCTGCATACTTTCAAAGTCTTGCTGTGTTTAAATTCCTCCACAGATCTGAAGCTGTAAGTGCAGGACCTTAGCAGTGAGGACGTTTTCAAAGCTGTCATTTCTCTCAAATCTTTCAGGGTCAGTCTGTTCCAGAAATACGGAGCGTGATGTGTGTGTGTTTTTTTTCTGACAAGGTGAAAATGGCTCTTGTTTCAGCCAGACTGGTTCCAACCAACTTGTTCCCACCTGCCTTCACTTCAGTTGGAGTTTATCGCTGGAGAGGTAATGTTTAACCACAGCTCTTCCTTATTTAAGAGGTCAGAGTATCCTTGGTATATGGCTTTTTCAAACGTGTCAAGAAAATATTAACTATAAATAACTGTATGAAATTAAAAAAGTACATATTTTTATGGATTCAGTCACATGGTAATGTTGTCAATATTTACTTCTGTGTATCATAAGATTATTTTTTCTTTAATTGTGTGAAGCTGTAATCAATATTCATATTCATCCAAGATTTTGATGTGCAGCTTTTGTTCAGTATGGAATCCATTGTAATCGCAGTATACGCTCTTGAAAAATGAACACAATCAAGTCTGTGGGTTTTGGTGGGTGGGTATCCTTATCTTTCAGTTATTGTAAATTTGAAAGAGATTTGTGGCCACAGCTGTGTGATTTGTGACTGTATCGAAAAGATGAAAAGCAAACATTTATATTTTTTGTGTTACCCTTTTTTTCTTGAGCCTTCGCTGTGTGGTAGAAAATCACACCTCCTGCACCACCTGTGCATTTTCTGTTAAAAACACTACACTGTGTTATGCAGAACATTTCTCAATTCTGTTGTGGGCTTAGAAGATGGTATTTTGCTACTTTTGATTTTAAATCTGGGAGGCTATTATTTATGTTTTGTTGTATTATCTGATCACAGCTGAATAAATCCTAAGATGATCCACAGTCTTTTTCATGATTTTATCATGATATAACCAAGACTGATGAATACATTTTGTAGGATTTGCATAAAATTAAAGCATCAATAGTTGAAGTGGCATTGCATTGGTGGTTTGCACACTTATTGTAATACACTGATTAGTTTCTGGGAAGGGTCATTCTCCTTGCACAGGAAAAACAAGTAAGTTATACTTTGTCAGTAGAAGGGGAGGAAGGTATGTGGGGAGGTGAAAGGCATTTACAAAGGGGACAAATCCAACATAGAAATTCATTTTTCATCATTGGCACACATTAAAAGATGGACCATATTTTGATTACAAAATTTAAAAATATTTATTCAACCTGTGACCCAAGGTCTTTTAAAGCATGCACTGTCAGTGTATGCAGCTTCTAAAGATGTTTATTTATTTATTTTATTTTTTCTCGTTTTCAAGGACCAGTATGTTGGATTTAGTGACATCTAGCACTGAGGTTGAAGATAGCCGATAACGGCTCCTCTTATCTTTTCTTCAAACAAAACCTGCAGGGGCTTCCTATTAATTATTATTCCATTGTGAATAGATCCATTCAACCTTGCAGACAGATCCTTTGTAAATATCTTTATTTCAGTTTAAAATATACAACCATAACAAAAAGAATAAATTGAGCTGCTGACGCTATTTTCAAAAATGCAATCCTCTGAGTTGGAGGCAAACTGTGACATAAAAGCTTCTCAGCCTTTACAAGTAAATTACTAGGAGCTAGCTTGTTATTCTTTATGGAGTTGGGTCTCGTGATTAAGAAAGCATAGCATAGCATAGTTGAATATTGAAAAAGCAAACCTACAAACCTCTTGCAACAATAAAATAAGCTATTTTGACTAATACTCCCGCCATCTTTACTTTTGTGCCAACAGATCAACTCTGATATGATTGTGACACGTCTGTCACTTCATTGTCACAACAAAAAAAGCAGAATCAAAAAAACACCTAACAGCCAACATTTTCTCAAAAATTATAAAATTAATTGAAAAGTATAGATGTAGCCTAATTCAATCATTGCAAAGTAAATTAACACATTGTATTGACATAATGCTTAACAATGTTACAATATTGAGGGGGTCTTTTGAAAAATGGGGGTCCATGGTCTAAAAAAACTTTGACAACCCCTGCTCTAGAGACCATCAAGGTCAAAGAGGCCTAATTTATTCTCCATTTCCTCTTTCAATATGTTCTTCTTGATCTAGAAAAGCAGAAAGTATTATATCACATTAAAACAGTTTAAATTATTTGCAGAACATCAGAAAGCTGGAGCAAATACAAAATATGAGATTGACAAAGATCTTTAAAGTCCAGGAAATCGAAATCCTCCTGTTAGGTAGCATGATATGTCTGAGCTTGGTTTGAGAATTAAAGTCTTAAAGTTTAAAGTTTAGCATGGACAAGTGGACTCAATTTGGGCCGATGGTTTCTCAATAATGCAAAACAATTTACCAGTGGCCATGCATGCAAATTCTACAGCCATTATGTGTATGTGTTGCTTAAATGTATCTCTATCTGTAATGCAGTCATATCGAAAAATTCCCAATATAACAGTCAGTCTATTTGACAAAATTCAAGGTGATCTCTATACTATAGACTTAGACTATAAGTGAAGTGCTGATATTGTGTAAAAAAATAGCTTAAATGCACACGTCTTACAGGTTAAATTTGCAGTGATTTTAGTTTTGTATATACTAACTGAATTATGTGGTAGAATCAAGCTTTTTTCATAATGAAAGGGCAAATTGATACATTTACTTTTGACCAGTTTATCACACCTCATGACCTCTGAACCTGAGCTGTGTTCTGTTTTTGGACTTCTATGCTAGTCACAGTTTGGCCATAACAAACACCATGTTCAAGCACAGGGTCTCCATAGGTGCATGTAACACCAGGATATCATAGACTGGAGGTCGATGACAGACATTGTGGTCGTCTGACCTCCGGCAGTGTGTCTCGGACAATTGGGTGAAGGGAGGGGCTGAGCTGTCAACTGATCACCACCTGGTGGTGAGTTGGATGAGCTGGTGGGGGAGGAAGCCGGTCAGACTCAGCAGTCCCAAACGTGTCGTGAGGGTCTGTTGGGAACATCTGGCAGAACCCTCTGTAAGGGAAGTCTTCAACTCCCACCTGCGGGAGAGCTTCTCACAGATCCCGGGGGAGGCTGGAGAGATTGTGTCCAAGTTGACCATGTTTGCACCTCCATTGTTGAAGCTGCTGCTCTGAGCTGTGGTTGCAGGGTTTCTGGTGCCTGTCGTGTTGGCAATCCCGAACCTGGTGGTGGACACCGGAAATAAGGGAGGCTTTCAAGTTGAAGAAGGAGTCCTATCGGGCATTGCTAGCTCATAGAACTACTGAAGCAGCTGAGAGGTACCGGCAGGCGTGCCGTAGCCCGGGCTGTTGGAGGCAAAAATTCGGGCCTGGGAGGAGTTTGAGGAGTCCATGGAGGAGGACTTTTGGATGGCTTTGATGAAATTCCTTTACCAACTGGTCAAATTCAGAAACATGATTCCCTTCAATCGGATGACTACAAAAGACCTGAATGACACCTTCTCAGTTAACTGACGTACAATACTATCCATATCCGATATCACGTATCTTTTTCTGACAAGAACACTTACAGAACATGTAGATAATCTCAGTTAAATCCCTTCAGGATTTTTAATATTTGTTTTAGCATTATTACCCTGCAGCTTTAACATTCAGAGTGAATGAAAAATAAAACATTTATTGTGTTCCTTCATAGTAAGACCTCTGATGGTAAAACATTTAGCTTTTTCTGACGGGGAAAATGTTGTCAGTGTTCTCAGCCCTACAGTTCATCTTGTTTTGAAACTGATGCCTTGGATGACCCACAGAGTCAAACTAGACCATCAGAGAGAAGTTGGGTTATTTCTGTGAAGCTATTTAGTATTTCTGTCTTACCTGCTGCAGGGTAGGTGTCAGTGGGAGTTTAACAACATGCAACAATGTTCATGGTAGATAACAATTCTGAGTTGAATGTTTGACAAAAATTTGAAGAAAGCTAAAAATGTTATAAGAAAAAGAAAAAATACATGCGTACAGATCAAGATCAACCTTTCCTGCTTTGGCCACAGGGGGCATTATACATTGACCCAACCTCAAAGATCCACAGTGCATAGTATAAAAAACAAATAAAAATCAGTTTTCCCATGTCTCACTCGTTTAAAGTGAATTAAATCAGTACACCAGTATTTGTTCTTCAACAGAATGTAGCGACTCAAGAATAAATTATGGTCAGAATCAGAGTTGCAGATGTTGAGATAATTGGTGTTGGTACAGCTCCAAAGACTCTGCCTCTTACACGTTCTGAAATGCAACTTGATAGCACTTTTCACAAGACCCTCCTGGCCTGTTCTGTTTCTGTGTTCCAAAACATGACGAGAGTCCACCAGGGTCCTTTAAACTAGAGACCTAATTTCTTCTCCATTTCCTCCTTCAATATGTTTTTCTTAATCTAGAAAAGCAGAAAGTATTATATCACATTAAAACTGTTTACACTATTTGCAGAACTTCAGAAAGCTTAGGCTAATACAAAATATGAGACTGTCAAAGATATCGTTGAAACTAATAGACTTCAAATAACGATTATTGTATATCAAAAGGCAAGAAGATTTTTTTCAGGTAGGCAGGCATTCAGGTGTTTGGGAAAAATCAATAAAAGGCCAAATGTGGAAAAAAATTGTATGAATCAAAAGGATAAAGATGGTAATGTAAGGAACAGTTGTTCTAAGTCAGTGTGAGGAGAAGAATTGTACCTTTCCAGATGCTGTTAGAGGGTAGCTGTCCACAAAGAAAACATAGTGTGGGATCTTGAAGTAAGCAATCTGTGGGGTAGAAACAAATATCGGTAAAAACCTGTGCAGCTGTGTCTGCTTTAAGTGTGTCAGTTATTGGATCATTTACTCATCACTTCTCACCTGGCCTTTGCAGAATGCTCTTATCTCCTCTGCAGTGGTAGTCTGGCCCTCCTTCAGTCTGATGCAGGCACACACCTGCTCGCCCAGTCTCTCATCTTTCACTCCAACCACCTGGAAAAAAGACAAATCAAACAAATGATGACATTAATGAAGTCAGCTTTTATTAACAATGTAAAAAATGTATCCATAGAGAAACACAAATTATAGCTTTGCTGTTAGCATATTTGAGATTTTTGCTGCCCTCTAGTGGTTTTTAATCTCACCTGCACCTCTGTAACTTTTGGATGAGTAAAAAGAAACTGTTCTAGCTCAGCGGGGTAGATATTCTCCCCTCCTCTGATGATCATATCCTTCATACGACCTTCGATGCGGCAGTACCCAAAACTGTTCAGACTGGCTGTGTCACTGTGTGGTAGAAAATCACAAAGACACATATCTATTGTTCCCCATGTGCACAGCATTTTAAGATTCCCATGTTTTCTTAACAAATGGAGAACACAGTACATTCAGGTCCTTACCCAGTCCTGTACCAGCGAGCTTGGCAGATGGCTTCATTGGTTTTCTCAGGATCGTCCCAGTATCCCAGCATCACACAGCTGCCTCTGACCAGCAGCTCTCCTGAGGCCCCCAGAGGGACTATTTCCCCTGTATTAGGGTCCACCACTTTAGCCTATAGTTATAGGACACAGACACAAGTTGCAGTGGTGATATATATTGAAGGTTTGTGCAATCTATAAGAAGTACCTCTGTGTGACTCATGATGCATCCAACAGCATCTGTCTTCAGCTCATCACTGTCTTGCGGGAATCCCAGAAATGTAATCGGGCTATTCTCAGTGGATCCATAACCTAGCTGAAAAAAACATAATGTACATGGTTGTTTGAATATGCTGGACAAGATACTCCTGTTAATTTATACAGCATTATTTGCAAGGCCACATGACAAACTACTGCTCACCACTATCTCTTTCATGTTCATGTCTGTTCTCAGTTTTCTCACAATCTCAGGGGCACAAGGAGCACCTCCCATCAAACCTATAACAAAGCAGCTCATAAAGGATGGCTTATCACACTAAGTTCAATATAACACATCATGTATGTGAAAGTCCTCAAATCTCCTACCAGATTCAACTGTTGACAAATCATACGTGTGTAAATCTTGTTGACTGAGCATGTCAGTAAACATTGTCGGAGTACCATATACGAAATTGCACCTCAAGTGGAAACACATGAATGGCAATTATTAACAGTGTGTAATGTGTATTTAAAAGTCATTGTGTTGATGAGCAGCTTGTCATACTTTTCGCTCTGTATGGCGGCCAGGTTGGCTTGACTGTTGTACAGAGCTGAAGGAAAGACCAGAGTGACACCATGCACCGCCATACTCATCCCTCCCATCACAGAGCCAAAGCAGTGGTACATAGGTACAGGCACGCATGCTCGTACCTGAGGCTGATGGACAGATGGAAAATAAGAAAAATGAAAAAAAAAATGAAAATACGTTACCTGTTACTGTACCTGTAGCTTAACTTTTATGTACTCTACTGTGTAGTCATAAAATCCAAAGGCAGTTAAGGACTTACTCTCCAATCATAACCAACTCTGAGGCCAAAAAAGTAGGCATTGTTGACAACATTGTGGTGGGAAAGAGCTGCTCCTTTTGGACTTCCTGTTGTTCCCTGGAATTAAACATCACTTCAGTATCGTTGTTGCATTATACTGTCAACTCAAAGTGAAACAGCACGTGCACAGCTTACCGATGTGAATTGAATGTTGATGGGGTCATCAAAGGACAGCTTGCTCTGCAGATCCATAAGCTCGCTGTGGTGCCGACTTTCCCCAGCTTGCATCACGTCGTCTACGTGGAGCATCCCTGGCTGTCTGCTGTCTGTCACAATCACCATACGCAAGTCTGGAACCCTGGCAGGACCCAAGACAAAGCTCTTTGTATTACAACCACAAAACCTCCTGTTAGGTAGCATGATCTGTCTGAGCTTGATTTGAGAATTAAAGTCTGAAAGTTTAAAGTTTAGCATGGACAAGTGGACTCAATTTCGTCCAATGGTTTCTCAATAATGTAAAACAATTTACCAGCAGCCATGCATGCAAATTCTACAGCCGTTATGTGTATGTGTTGCTTAAATGTACCTCTATCTGTAATGCAGTCATATCGAAAAATTCACAATATAACAGTCAGTCTATTTGACAAAATTCAAGGTGATCTCTATACTATAGACTGAGTAGGAGATGGAGTATACCCTAAACAAGGTACACTTAAACATTCCATCTCTATACTATAGGTTTGCTGATAGCAAAGTGAAGTGCTGAAAATTCAGTCATGCTGTCTTTAAATGACAGTAGAGCAACATGTATTAAACATTCAACACTGGCTCGGTCAAACCTGGAGCTTTTGAGCATGCCTCCTGATGTGTTGATCTCAGGGCAGATCTCCCTCAGCAGCTCACATAAATGCTGTTCTCTAAAGCGAGTAGGGCAGACCACAGCTTTACACTGGACCTGCATTGAACAAATCAATTCTGTTGGTGTGTGTGAGGAGGATTTATTATCAGGAAACGTTTACAAATGTAAATAGTCGTGTGTAAGGAGGCTGCTACCCTGTTAAAGAACGTGTACCGGTACCTTGTTTAGGGTATACTCCATCTCCTTCACCTGATATGATGGGTTCAATGACACCTGAAAATGTAGAAACAGAAATATGTCTATACATCATGCCTCTGCTCATTTTCATCTGTGCTTATTTAGAAGCTACATAAAACAGTCCCAAAAATCAGCCGAATTTATTGAAATTAGATTGTCCCAGTAGTTTTGGGCTAAAAAAACACTGCTGTATACTTTATGTCAAGCAACTTTCTCTTTGTAGTTTCCCTTTGGCATCTAATATAAAGTGATATATTGTTGATATTGAATTAACTCATGTTTCCGGGTAAGTTCTAAAACGCTAAGACAAAAACACTTTCTGTAGGACCTATCACAGGTCTGATCACAGGGGCTTTTTGTTTTTCCTTCATCCAGATTTAAGGACTGTAAGTGTTACCACAAATGCTGTAAATTTAAAAACAACTCCATACCAGTATGATTCCAGCCTTTGCTGTAGCAAACTGAAAAAGGATCCATTCATAAGTGTTGGGTCCCCAAACTCCCAGTCGGTCACCTTTCTTCAGTCCCAGAGCAAGCAGACCTGCAGCTGTCTTGTCAACCTGCATCAATGAAAGTCACAACAAAGGAAAGGACAAAGCCTTTTAACAGAACTATCAGCTCTGTGACTATAAAATAATAATTCATGCCTGCATTTGACATGCATAACATTTAAGTTCATGTGAGGAGTTTTTAAGACTGCAAAAAAATACAAAGTACAAATGGGCCAGTGGACAGCCAGTACTTTGTTTGTCCTTTCAAGGCTACTGTAGAAACACAAAATAGTACAGAAATCAACAACTTGTATTTTAAGGTATAAAATAATCCCTTTTCTCTAACTTTTTTCTGCCATGCATGACATAGTTGGTTTTTTTTTTTAACTTTTGTATCATGTTTCTCTTCACAGGGTTTTCTCTAATGCTACTCTGTTTTGTCTCTGTTTTCAGTTTAAAAATGTGGATTTTAACAGAAGTCCCACCTCTGACAAGGCAAATTTTGGCTTTCCACCTGGGCTGAGCCAATCAGATTGCAAGCAGGAGATCCACACAGTTTGAGAAGTACTACACTGATCTCAACAAACTGTATAGAAGGAGGTTATATTTCAGTCCATCAGTCCTTCATGTTATTTGTCGTGTGTGGGTGCTGCTTTCACAAGTCAGTTGACGTTTTTCATAACAATGACAAAAACAAGGTGGATGTCAGGAAGTCATACATATATCTATGAACCTGGAAGAAAAATTACTGGAAGGACAGACTACATGAAGCATTGGCGTAGATAATCTGTTACTATTAAGATCCCATGCATGAAGTCATTATTTAAGGGTTAATCCCTGTGTGAAGCTCGGTGGGAGCCGAAGCTGAAAGCAGAAAATGTGGGACTCACATCTTGCTGAAACTGATAAAATGTTTTCCGGATGCCGTCTTGCAGGAAGACCACAGCTTCACGGTCAGGCCATCGTTGGACTGTACAGTCCAGACTCTGACTTACAGTCAGGGAGAGCAGTGAGGCAGAGGAGGTGCCATGGACATAACTGGTGGTTAAAGAGGGTATTTGAGGAGGACTATCCACATGGAGAGACCTTGAATTGTGAGAAAAGATTCAGGAATAAGCACATGGATCAACAGCTGCGATAAATACACATACAGACTGCTTGAAACGTACAAAGTGAAACTTACACATGCCGGACTTCTGAATAAAAGATCAAGGAATATAAGCCATGCCTAAGTAAGGGTCATTCTCAGTCTTAATTTCCTGTTAAAAATGACTGGCCATGTTTTGTGTATTAGCATATATTAAGGTGTTATTAGGACCATTTTTATTTTGTCGCCTGCAAATCAAAAAGGTAATCTGGATTTTGTCAATATGTTTTGATTATCATTTGAGATTGCATCTTGTTGGTGTAGTTTTCTCCTGTGAGGAGTTGTTTTGATTGGTTGTAAAGCAAACTGAAATATTTCTGATGACAGAACCTGTTGCTGTGGGGAATGCCTCAGACAAAGTGGTTTTAAAAACACCAACACAACACCCGTCTGCAGCACGGAGAAATCAGCTGGAGTGCAGAGACAAGGAATTCCTGAGGTAATTAAACAGATCCATTCACTTTAGTCCAAGATAATGTGATGCACGTGGTATAAAACTCTATTTAAACCTTATAAACACACGTTAATTTTTCTAAACCATCAAAACGATGAAAATAAACCGGACGTTTGAGTGTTGTACCAAATTACTTTTGTATTAAAGAATCAGAAAAAAAGATAAGAGGCACTGCTTTCCCAAAGGGAGCCCAGAATTGACACTGACATATCTATCCCAGGAATTTATATCACTGACTGAATACAAAGATTACATGCTGATATCCTACAAATTCAGGCCTACCAGTCTTTTAAAAAAACGGTTTTCATGATTTCTTAGTAATCCTCTCTAGACCTTCATAAAACACAGACATCTGAAGGAACACCGTGTTCCTATTTAATCTCTGAACATGAAGATTATTAACTTACCTGCACCACTGGAGCAAACTTGTGCTGCCGAATTTCCAAGTGTTGCTGTGTTTGAGTGCATCCACAGACCTGAGGCTGTGAGCACAGGACCTCAGCAGTAAGGAAGACATCAGCACAGCCCTCAATCTCAAGTGTTGCAACGGTCAATCTGCGCCTGGTGTTATCAACAACAAGCAAGCATTCAGTGACAATACAGACGCAGTTTGTAAAAAAAAAAGCACAGCCAAGTCTGGACTTCCTCCGTAAGCGGAACTGGTTTTGTGGATTCAGTAAACAGCACAGTACACTTCTTATAACTCCATTTTGGACTCTGTGCTCACTTTTGGCTTTCGTAGTCAACATGATCAAAGTTTCCAGAAAGATTATTGGTGTGAAACTAGCTGATCTGTATCTCACCATCAACGATCGAGCTGCAGCTAAGGCTCGAGAAATCTTACAGCGCATTCTCAGTTTCCTGTTGTTGCCTCATGAACTCCTGTATTTACATCACGTATTTAGGATGTTTGTTGTTTCTATTATCTAAGTCTATGTGGGTTTTTTTCCCAAAATGTTCTCACCTGGCTGCGAAAAACAAACAATAAAGTTTGTTGACGTTGAAGTTGGTCGATCCCAAAACTCTCTGAATGACTGGTTTGAAGTAACTGGGTCCTGTACAGACAGCTCACAACATTTCAGTCCTTATTCCCTCCAAAATAGCCTGTTTAAATGCTTAAACCTCAGCTGGACTTTATTACTGTATGACTAATGTTTAACATCCACTCTCTCCCATAAGAGGCGACAGAGTGTCAGCCGTTTAGTTATATTGAATAATTGTTAACAAACATGAAGGAAACATTAACTGCAGCAGCACACTGAACTCTTCACAAAGAACAGTAACCATGTCATGAGACACTTTTTATTATGACTTGGTGCAATATAAATCAAATATGACTGACTTATGGATTGATTCATTGCTATCTTTTTTAATTCACACTCTGGAAAGTTACAAAAACACTGTGCTTATTGTCCTTGGAATAAAAGGAACCTATCCTCTGGGCCACAGGCGTTAAAAGATGTCGACAAGTTTGACATAAAGTTATGTACGTACTGAGAGTTGGAGCAGATATTTTCAGAATAAAAACTGCCGAACCTGTGGCTCTCTTCCAACATGTCATTCACTGCTCTCTCTATCACTGATTCCTGACTCCAGTGTGTTGGACATATTCATGTGTGAATATCAAGTTTGACTGCGATAATCAGCTTTCTATGAAGGATGTGCCTGTACATTATATTTATTGCTATAGGCATGCAATGCTCCTTGCTGGTTTAACTTGTTGATAGACACAATTATATTATGACACAAATGTTCTAGCACACACTTTAATTGTCCCAATGCATTGTGAAAGCTCTGTGGTGTAATCTTTCATTATTCATGAACTACAGTGGCACTTAATAAACTGCAATGAGCGAAGGGCAATTTCATTGAGCAGAAAAACTTCATTCCCATTGACTCCTGCTGCTAAAAATTGCTGCAATATTTACCATCAGTCTTTTTCTGACAATTTTCCTCCATTGTCTAAATGTACTCAATTTTGCTGGAATCGCCTCTTTAAAATAAGATTTTTTTTCTTTATTCACCAGCTGGACAAACTCAGAAACATGATTCCCTTTAATCAAATGACTATTGAAGACCTGAATGACACCTTCTCAGAAAACTGACGTACAACAGAAACCATATCCAATGTGTCTTCTTCTGAGAAGAACACTTACAGCACATGTTTTTAAATCCAGTTAAATCCATTCAGGAGGTGTTAAATAAAGCTTTTTATATTGTTTTAACTTCATTTTGGAACTACAACATGCAGGGTGAAGTAAAAATAAAACATATATGTTGTGTTCCTTCATAGTAAGACTGAAGTGACCTCTGATGGTCAATCCTGTAAAACATTCAGCTTGACGGGAAAAAGGTTGTCAGTATTCTCAGGCCCATTGTAAATAACCTCATAGACCCCTCTCAGGCAAAAAACGTGTTATTTTGTTACTGGATTTCTTCCCAGGCGTCATGAACTGAACATGAGCTGTTGGACTGTGTTTTCCTTCTAAATTTGGTATGAAATATCTTCCAACACTCACTGAAAATCTAACCCTTGTGGACACACTGACGAGATTTTAAGTACACACTCGGCCAATTCGCTCTCAGAGTATGGTTCCTTTCCTTCATGCGGTCACTGTTGTCTTTGGGACAGCGACTTTTATTCATCAATTCTCTGTCTCAGCAGGGCAAAACAACTCTGTTCTTTATTTACTCATGTCTGAAGGTACAGACATTGCCTCACAAAGTCAAATTGATGCTTTATTGTGTTAAATACATTCTCTTTGACATTATACATTCAACTCATCCATCAGTGCATGGGCGTCTTTTCATGCAGTACCAATGATCACAGCTCGAGTCATGTTCAGGCTTTGTTATGACTACGGCGTAAATCTACATCTCACCACAGCTGGAAACATGAGCGCTCTCTCTGGGACAGGGGAAAGTCTTTAAACATAAAGCCCACTGTGCAGTGTATACGGCTCTGTTATTATGGCTTGTGGTCTAATACAGTGTATAACTCACTCCAAAAGTGCAGACAGTGATGAGTAAATGAATGTAATGTAACTACAACACGGTCAGAGTGTCCCATCCCAAGGTTCAGTGACAAGACGCATTAGACTGCTACTTGAGACAATCAACTGCAGGGGGCAGCATCAGTCTTACTCTGAGTCAACCAGTAGAATGGAAAAATGCATAATGAGATTCTACATTTATTTTCCAATTTTCTTTCTCATACATCACACTTTAATTCAGCAACAAGTACTGTTCATTTCTTACAGCTACAGTTTTCAAAAGTAGTCAAGAGGTAAGTTGAGTACATTTAATACTTGATCTGTAACTTCCAAAAAAATGTGCCAATGGGTCTTCAATACATAAGGATTATTGAAGGAAAACAGCCTATTGGAACTCAACAGTTCACCACTAAGATGTTATATTTGAAGTTTTGAAGTTTTGATTTTATAATTGTATTATGCATTCTCGCACGGGCTTAAATTCAATTAAATTAAAAAACGTTATATGTCCCCGTGGGGCAATTCAAAGGCACAGAGAAGCACTGACTTGTCGACCGCACGAGCAGCGACCCCGGGCAAGATTTCTTCCCTAACGTCTCGAAAATTATAGAGAACATCTTGTCTTCTTTTCCAAGCTTTTGAGACAAAATTAGCCAGCTTAAAAACAGCAAACTTAAAAAACCATTCCAGTTTTTGCAAATCCCAATATTTCATTTTTTTTACGAGCTACTTCATTAAACAATGAACTTCTTTAGTCATCTTATTTTTTTACAAAAACACCTTAGTTACCTCTTCATCCAAATCACACATCTTACAAAGTCCGTTTTTTTCGAGGATATTTTGGAATAGACCAACTTCATACTTGGCTCAACTTTGAAAGATCCACATTGGAGATTTAATCCGTAGTACATTGTATAAAACAATCTGTTTTCCCATGTCTTACTCGTTTAATAAAGTGGATTGAATCAGTATACACTATTGTTTATTTTTCAACAGAAAATGGGAATTTGCTATAAACCTCTTCAAGAATAATCACAATCTGAGCTGCAGATGTTGAGATATTCTGGGTAAAGCTCCAAAAACTCTGCCTCTTACACGTTCCATAACGCAACTTGATAAGTACTTTTCAGCACTTTTCATAAGACCCTCCTGGCCAACAAAATGCTCATGTCTTTCAACCTCAAGCTAGTTGATTCCAGTGACATCATCAGAATTTTTTTTTTCAGCCAAGTCAGAGGTTCCTGCAAAGACAGGGTCTAGCTGTTTTAATAATGGCTAGGCTTACTTTAATATATGACATGGGAGAAGTGTCCATAGACTAATCATGAGTTTGTTTTTAATGCACATATCTCCAGAGTTTCCGGAGTCATAGCACCAGTAGTTGAGTCATATGAAACATTTAAAGACTTCTTTCAGCAGCCTTAGAAATGTTAAGACAGCAGAGTGAGCAGTCAGCACATTTGTGTGGCTCCTGCACCATTCTCTCTCTCTCTCCTATTTCTCTACTCAGACGTGTTATGCATTCCACAGTTGAGTGGTGATAATCCTCCAGAAATCGACACATCATGTCATTCCAGTGAGCACTTGCTCCGTGGTTCTGCAAATGGGTATAATTGGCGTGTCATGAGCCCAGAAGTTCAAAATAGCTTGTTGTAGCTTCTAAAGAGAGACAACTAAAAGACAAAAAATACTGCCCATTAAAGCTCCTGCAGGCAAAATTCAGTTTGGGCGACCCCTGCGGACATTGGAGTACATTTATTTTTGTTTTGCAGATTTTGTCCTGTACATGTGTATTTGTCTTTACATTTATATAAAAAGAAATGTGATCCTGCTTTTTTTTCAGAAGTCAGTATTGAAAATGCTTGCTTAATGGCGTCTTGTTAATCACTTCATATGACACCTAACCCGCTGCAGCTGCTAAGGCACTAAGATGTAGCTCAATAGATCTTGTTGCCAGTGCCGATTCTAGATAATGTTGGGGCCCTAAGAAAACAATTTATTGGGGGCCCACCTCCAAACAGCGTTCATTATTATTTCCCCTCTTCTTTCACTCCCATAGAGATAATTCCTCTTCATTTTAACTTTCGTAGAAAAACTTTGTTTTTTACAACAATAATGCATGGGACAACAAGCAGGGAATAGAGAGTTAGTGCTTTCAGATGGGCCCCCTGAGGGAGGTGTTCTACTGTCATTGCAAAATTTGCACATTTTAATTCACTTTGACTTAATGTTTGTCAACCATTGGGGGCCCACTACTGGTCTGGGGCCCCAAGCAGTTGCCTGCCCTGCCTGTTGACAAACAGCACCTCTGCTTGTTGCTGACAGTCTTATTTGCATTATTTGCTCATATGAAGGCTTTACCAATAATTTCTGTCTGTTTATTAATCTGTAAAAACATTCTCACGGGAGCTTTAATGTTATTATTGTCAGACGGATTTATATGTAAGAAACCTAGTTTTTTGTTTCTATACTGTCGTAGAAAGTTCACAAACTTAAGAGTAAAAAAAAGGACTTCAGTTTTGAGCCAGCACCAGTCGTGAAATCCATCCTCAAAGTTAATTAAACAGGTTGACCTTCGACCTTTACGAGTGCAGGCACGGTCCTGAACTCTGATGAAGGGTCACTGGCTGCCACCTGTGCCCAGCTACTATGTGAAACATCTATATGCGTTGTGCATGCAACTGTGTGAGTGTATGAGAGCGTGTGTGTGTTACCCCCTACAGCTCTACTTTCCCTGGGCTCAGCCATTCTTTTCCCAGCTGACCACTCAGCTGTTGCCAACACTTGTCCACTGGATAACTGTTGCCGTAACTCTGTACTCAGCACAAGATGTTTACAACCAGTAATGATTTTAATGAAATCACTGCGCTGCTCTCTGACATGTAGACCATAATATAATGTTGCACACTTATACACGAAGGACCAAGCGTGCATGGGATTTTTATGATTCTTTAATTTGTTCTGAAACACAGAGAGACAAACATCAACTTCACGTGGCTGCACACTCTCGGACATCTTGGTTAACTGAGCTACGCAGTTAACTTTTCAAAGATGATGCTTATGCCTCTCAAACAATGATACAAATATTCTGCACACACATACACACAGTAAATATTAAAGAAGGCTAACTGTGGATTTTCTACTGTCACTTACATCACTTTTCTTACCTGAAACACAGAGACATAAACATCAACTTCACGTGGCTGCACACTCTCGGACGTCTTGGTTAACTGAGCTACGCATGGCATCAAAGACCCTTTGCGCTGCCCTGAGCTGCCCCAAAAGTGCCTGTGTTACACTTTGTCCTTCTTTGATCCACAATTATACCCTTAAAAATATCACAGTGCCTTTGTACAGATATATTTAACAATAAGACTTAACAACTGACAAAACAGAAATACTTAAATAATATGAGAGGGGGGGTGCCTACTGTCCACAAACATGCCTGACATAACACTGGCCTCACAATAAATCAGTGGAAAATCTGATTTTGAGGATTGCACAGAAGAAAAATGAACCTGTTTAAATCTGTTTAGACATTCGCTGAGCTGTAAGAGTTGTTAAATTACTGGCTCTAAATTCCTCTGATGTTTTCCTAAATAAGACAGCTCTGCTGTCGGGTTTGGTTTCTGTTTAGCGAGGGTTAAGAATCCGAAAAGAAAACACAATCAGACCTTCGAATCTTTAATCAATTTTTCTTTGGCAAGGATCCCACAAAAACAAACCTAACTATGTTTGATGGGATTGAATTGATTGAAAAACATTTTATATTAACTTTTTCATAAATAAAAAAGGCACACGTTTTCACAAAAGCCCTCAGTTATATATATATATATATATATATATATATATATATATATATATATATATATATATATATATATAACAGGCTTCTTTTTTAGCATGTCTCTGTAAAGTTTGAAACAATCACTAAGGAAGTGGACAGATGATGCTAAGAAGATATTTACATAATGAGGTCATGTTTGCTGTATTGTTATCGAGTTTGGTAGATTTACCCAGGTGCAGAAAGTCATCCAACCCAAGTTACGTCTCAGGTTTGCAATTAAATAAATCCATCTTACTCCAAAAAATTGTTTCTTTCTTTGTCGATCTTCAAGTTTGCTTCAAGTTTTGAACCTCATAAACATGTCTCTAATGAAGCCATTTAGCCACAGCCAATAGTTATCATGGCAACAGCTGAAAACACATAATCCATGCAAACAGTTTGCAAATAACTGGCTCAGGATGCCTGCAGAGTCATATCTTCAAAATGAACCTTGTAAGTTAACATGGTTGTTTGGTTTCCTGCAAAATCTTTGCAGACTTCATACCCTGTGCTTGTAAGCAAATGCATGTTGTCAAGAGTGAGAGGGATTATCAGTATTTATTTAATTTTTTATTGTTTGATGAGTGTGATTTCTGGCTTCTGGCTTTATAAAGTTCTTGGGCATGACTCGGTATACAAAAACAGACTTGGAAACAGAAATGATCTAAAAACGAAACGCCATATGATGGGCCTATTAGCTTTTTATTCACGTCCTCCCATCAAGAAATAATCCATCATTCTCTGTCAAAAACCAAACAGCTCACATCCGCTCCTGTGTGAATTCCTAAGTGTTCACTTCCTACCTCTCCATCACACAACCTATTATCCTCCTCATTTAGACATCCATCAAACGTCACGTGTTCAATTACACAAACCATCACGCTCTACATTTGTCCCGCCATTGGCTGTTGATCTTGGTCACCCCACAATGGCATAAGACATTTCAATTAGAGGCTAGAGGGTACGTCCCCGTCTCCTCCAGATTCTAATGGCTGAATTTAGACAGGAACCTTTTTTTTTGTATCTTTTGCTCATCCAGAGGCCACAGCACAGGGCAGAGGTCAGAGGGGGTTGGCCCTGTTGCCTGGGAGGAGTTCACAGACAAGGCAAAGCCATGATGCTCATTGGACTGTGCAAACTGCAGATCTGGTCTGGTCTGACAGGCCTGAGAGAAAGATTTTATCATCATAATCAGAAAAGAAACAAGTGTTGAAGAATGCTAATGTGGAGCAAGAAACAATCGTATACAAAGTACATGTAATGGCAAGCTATCATGCAAAGACTAGCTTTTGTTAACAATACATTTTTCTCAACTTCAGAGAACGGCAAACATTTCCAGACCATGCTAGTTGATATGAGTGTTTATACTTTTTTGGAGCCTGGTGGCTTTAAGGGCCCCTCTACAATTTGACATACAGAAAAGGTCTGAGGTAGAGGGGGTTTCCGAGGCTTACTGACTTCATGAAAAACACTTCTGGTGCAGATTTCTTTTGTGTCTTATATTATAACAGAAACTTCATACAACAAATGAACTTTGCAAAAAAAAAAAGCATATGCATTAATATTAATTTCATCAGGATCCTTACATCTCATCTCTTTGCAAAACACCGCCAATCAGCATGGCACGGTGACATCATGAGAAAGTTGTCCCCCCAGTTGACAAGGCCTACTGTTGCCATGGGGCTCCTGGAAATGGCACTGTGGATCCCAGTAAATGAAGGATGTTGGGGGAGGGGACGTGAAGGCAAGTAAATAAAAGTGCCATTTGCAGTCTGTTTGTTTGACGTCCTTGGAGCCAAATTCTGCTCAGTTATTGGACTGCAGGGCATTGGGGGGCTCCCAGTGGCTCCTTGCAGCGGGACCCCCCACTCTGGAGGACGCGGGTGTGTTTGCTGAACGAACAGGGCACCCCAGCACGGCCTCTGGGTGCCATGTGAGCTGACAGAAGCCACAGACATTGACTCATTTGTAATAAAGAGCACAATGTAGGACAAAAAGAAGACGGAGACAGTCTTGCAAAGACAGACGGGAGTAACAAATCACCATTCAGAGACAGAAACAATTAGTCATAATACAGACATCAGCAAAGGCAGAATAAATTACATAATGAAGCTTATTAATGAGGTTTTCTTCCAAATGCATAAACTGTATTAGATTAACAGACTTTTGCAAGGGAACATGTATCTTTTCAATCGGATTGCATCCCCAAAGTCTCAAACTCAAACTCTCAAATCAAGGGGAAAGTTGTCTTTACTGGCATTAATCAAACAAAACTGAGCAACACTGATCTCCCAAACCATATGACGAAGACTGTGCCTGGTGTACTTCACACTTCAAGCTTCCCATTACCTATGTCGGAGCAAACAATTCCCAGACCCCCTTTGATACCTGATATTTAGCCATGCAGGTCCATACTGTGACCCCGCAATCACTTTTTGCTTCAGACACCCAACACCAGAGTCCTTAATCCTGCCAGAGCACTTCAGTGTTGGAGGCGGAGCAAAGTAGGCTCCTGCAAGGCATTAGACTGGGGAAAAAAACACGTCCCACTGGGGATTAAAAAGCATTCTGTGACATGCCTCATTAGCTTGTTGACCCTCACTATCTGATGTGTTCTCCGTCTGACTTCATTCTTATAAACCTATACTGAGCAGCTCTATATGCTAGCTACGCAATTGTATCAAATGGTCCACACATTTACTGTATATTAAAATGGACAGTGTTTCTCCATCTCCTTTCATTGTACATGTGAAGCCAATGTACCAACAGGTGCTGTGATGTATTTTACTGGTGATGTGATTTGGAATCAAGACATGAAGAGATGGGAACTGACTCGTTCAAACCATGAAGCTGAAATCACAAAAAAAAACAAAAAAAAAGGACAACTGCTCTATGCGATGAGGCACCAGCGCCACTGGAAGTATCTTCCACAGGGGCATCCAAGAGGGGGCTTTCTTGCCCCAATCTGCCCATGCATCGAGATTGTACCAGTTGCGTGCATGTCTATATTCGTGCACTGATTGCAGGAAATAAACACCACCACCCTCCCTGCTCACTCGGTGTGAATAATTTTGATTATATCCTGTTGCGCCTATGAATCTGACTTTCTGCGATAACAACAGGGACCTGGCAGGAGAAACTCTGCTGTTTGTTTTTTGAAAAATAAAAACTGTCATCATTATTTCTCCTGGTTTGCAACTGGATATATTATATGACTGGTTGCATCTTAAGCACATGTTTTCATACAGTTTTAGGACTGCTGGCTTCCCTAGTTTTGAGATTTTACCAAGACCATTTGAAGGGGCTTGTTGTTAAATAACTACAGATGGACAAACAGGTATGTCATGAACTGTCTTTCATGACGATGCTGCGTAACGGAGGTGTCAGGGCAGTGTTGTGTGTCAGATCAGAGGTGTTAAGACCGCAGCTGCAGAGCGAGTTGTGGCTCAGTGTGGGTGGTGGCTATCTTGCTGCTGAGGCGGTGTGTTTATGTGCGCTGGGGTTTGGGCCACGCGCATAGTGCCTAAACAGACAGACTCAAACACACACACACACACACAGAAAAAAAACACAGAGACTCTATTGATTCCAGCTAATGAAGGCAGAGGCGCTGGGGGAAGCCATGCACCAAGTATGCGTGTGCGCGTCACGTGTGTGAGTGTGTGTGTGTGTGTGTGTGTGTGTGTGTGTGTGTGTGTGTGAAGTCAACACATTCCCCACATTCCACGACTTCCCAAAGAGGCATAAAATATTAACCACATTAGCTCTTTTCTCTGCTGGGGTCTGACTGCTTTGACTTTGCTGCCCTTTCTTTCCCTTTGCCAAGTGACTGTGCACTATGGCTCCAGTTTTCAACAGACGTTTTCTTTTTTTTTCTCGCCCTTTTAATTCTACCCACGAGATGACCATGCAGTGACTTCTGGCTGAATCCTACAGACAGCACAAAGACTCCTCATAGCCTACACATGTCTGGTTTTCACTGGTCCCTCGAAACTGGTACGACAATGATAAGCATAAGGCATGTCCAGCTTGGGCTCATATGCACTGCAGTGGTTCTAATATAGATAACGTTGTAGAGGACTACCTGACAAGTTTATGCTAACTGAACGCATCTGTCACCAGCAGCTGAGAGGAAGGAGAGAGGGAGATGTGACAACCAGGACAGCTGGATCAGCCAAGTAATGACCGTCCTCTTCCTCCTTGTCCTGAGGGGCTCCTGGTGTTTAAGTCAGAGCGAGAAGGTTCACAGTAAGGCTTCATTACCATAGAAACTGTGTTTGCATTTCCCAGTGAGCAATTCCAGGGCTGCATGCTTTCAGCTGGAATCCAGACTTTCAATTCAATTTACGGGGCTGTCTGGAAAAGCGATTGTCTATGTGGGGCAACTTATTGAAAGACCTTCTAGGTACATTTCCGTTTAAGTGAAAAGGCATACAAAAGGAGCCTTGGCTATGGACTGGATGTGAACTGAACAGGCCTGGTTGGCAGATTCATCATGCGGCGGGGTGAGACAGCAAAGAGCTCAAATAAACTGATCCCTTCCTTGTGTTTTATTTGAGGTGATGAAAATAAAAAACAACAAAAAAAAGCTTTCATTTAAACAGGGAGCCCGAGCAGAACTGTAGACGCCAATCAAAATTTGGAGTGTGGTCAGAGAGTGCTTCTCTCTGCTGCGTGCCCAGTCACTGGGCTGTATTCAGGTCTGTCTTCAGTTGTCTCCCTCATACCAGGCTGCTGCGCTGGAACAAAGAGGCCTTTCACATTGACCTTGACACACAGCCACCCCCATCACCACAGGAACCAGCGCAGAGGAATCCACTCCAGCTCTCTGATATCAATCTCTCTGTACCTCTGGCAGACAGGACCGGCTCAAGGCTGAGGTGAACCTCGGAGCGGCTAATGCACATCATATGAGTAAGGTTTTTATTTCAATAGAGAATATAGAGAAAATAACCTGTAAGCACCACTGTGAATATTATATCTTATCTGAAACCCATTACCTTCGAATCCAAAAGGTCAAATATAAACTCTGGATATACAGTGTTATTATAAAGCAGCTGAAAATACAGCAATTTTCTAAATCAATGATTTACTTGTCTTGAGTAAAATGTAAACAAGAAGTAAAAGCGTGCATATCCCGTTTTCTCAAAGCTTTAAATGTCTGTTTGGTGTAAAATCTATATAAGTAAGTATTCAGGTCAGAAAAGAAGTACATTCAGAGAAACTACAAGCAATTCATATTTTGCTTGAAAATACTGTACATATTAGATGTAGATGAAGCTCATGTTGAAGCAGCCAACATTTCACTGTCTTTATACAGTTTTAATGACTGACTGTTAGACTTAAATGTCAGCAGGCACCTGTCCATCACATCTATATTAGCATGTTAGTATTCCCTTTGCAAATCTAATGGTAGTTAATTGAGTTGAACAGCATTTTGTGGTTAAAAAAAGGGGGGGCAAGTCTTCTCGGAAAAGCTTTCCACAAGATTTTTTTGAGTGGGTCTGTGGGATTTTTTTACCATTCAGCCAGAAGAGCGTTGTGTTTGACAAGAGTCTGGCATGCAACCGGCGTTCTAATTCTTCCAAAAGTTTTCAATGGGATTGAGGTCAGAAACCTGTCCCATATATCCTTTTGGTTTTACTTTGTGTACAGAGGTGAAGTCTTGATGGAAAAAAAAAGGCCTTCCAAAAACTGTTGCCACGATAGTTAAAGGAACCATATTCCTTTACTTCAGATCCTGGAGCATTACTGGAAGTGATATTCCCTTCACAAACTCTGACAAAAAAAGCCCCAGACATTTTCCCCTCCTCCACCAAATTTCCAATTTGTCTGCTATGCCCCGTTTAAGCTAAGGCCCAATGTGAACAAAAGTCAAAATCCCTTCCCAAGCAGCCACATAGAACAGGTTAAATTTTCAACCATAGCGTTACTTATTTTTTAACAACTAGATAATTGACAGTGACATATTTATGACAATATGATCGTTGTCCAAACATAAACAACAAAACAGAGGCTAACTGGTGAAGTGAACTAATCTTGATAAATCAAGTAGAACAAAGAACCACCAACTTACCTCTCTAATTTACCAAAACCATGAGAACACACGGTTTAAAGAATTTGCGATTCGCCCGGTTCTAACACCAAACAGATTGACAAAGTAAATGTGGCGTGGATGGTTAGTTATGCAGGAAGAAATGGTTCCCCCTGTGCCACAAGGATCTTCCTGCCCTACTGGGAAACACATCTCCACAGCATTTCATTGGTTGGAGCAGGAAATTGATAGGCCAATCGGCTTCTTTGACTGGCACACCTATTTACAGCACAGAAGCAAGCAACAAGGTCGATAAAATAAGAAACATATTACAGCTCGTAGTCCTATTGTCACTATAAAATCTTATACGTTACCCTGGTGATTCATTTTCTTAAAGAACACATTCCTACTGCTCCGTCCTCACACACGATACAATATTTATTCACATGTTGTATCATAACCACACTTGGTTCCTGGGGCAGGATGTAATAAACTGCCTGATGGCACAGATGTCGTCCTATAATGGTGCGTTTACTGCAAAACCCATTCAAGTCAGTGAAGTTCAATAAAGAAAGTCTGGAGCTTTTTCTTCAAAACAGAAGTAATGCCACTGTCATCACTTATGGGCTTTTATACATGTGTAGTGGTGACTGTGTGTGATGGACACAGCTACACACTGAAAGGCTGTAGGCCGCACAACTAACACTCACGTTTTTATTTGCAACCATTTACAAGAATGACACAGGCTATTTGTTTGGCTTAGCATTTGTTTATTAACACTTTTAATTTAAGTACACAGTGAATTTAGTTGGTCATTGTTTGTTTACCAAGTGAAGTTATAATAATAATTCATTTCTCTTATCTTTTGAGTTACCTGGCTGGTGTTCTTTCCTTCCTGGTTGGAACAAAGGACGAGGCTGAGGGTGGAGCTTGAATTTGTGGAAAAGGACTGTACCAAGTGCTCAGGTATCAAGAGGGGGGATCAGAGTTCCTTGGCGTTGGCTTTTAGTTATTTTGTGTATCGTTCTCCCCTGTGTGTTGGTTTTGGTTTGGTCAGCGGCTTCAAATATCCCCCTCAGTTCTCATTTTGTCAGGTCTGTTAGTTGAGTTCACATTCTGTTCAGTTAGCATAAACTTTCAGTAGAGTTATGTTATTTAGAACTGCAAGTCCTCTACTTATATACTCTGACAGAGTTGATTTTTTTATTTTTTTTGGCCTTTGTTAAACACAATTTTGGAATAAAGAAAACCTGGTTGTTTAACCTTAAACCTGTGTTCGCTTACCTTGTCTGTTTGGTCCACAACACTGTCTGCAGACGTCCTACCTCGTCCTCTGTCTGATGTTTGGTGTTGTGTTGGTTGACTTCAGATGTTTCTGGGTGAGGAGTGGATGTGTTACCACCATAAGCCAATGACAGCATGCAGTTGAGTATGGGAATGGATACAATTCAGCGATGGGACGCCATTCAAACCAGCAAATATTGCAGATTCAGGGGGCCAGAGGAAGTAGGAAAAAAAAAATCATTGCAAGGCAAACCTCACACGGATAAAAGTTGTTCCCATACGAGGGTTCAACTCAGATTGGCTCTCACCCACGGACATGGAGTTGGCCTTTTTTATGTTGGACAGACAGGTGCCAAACACTAGCAGCTAGCAGCTTGCACTAGCTAGCTAAAGTAACAACATTTTTATTAGAACAACTGTGTGCACAAGTTAGACTTGGGCCAATGAAGGTTTTCAATCATTATAGTTTGTGTGTAACACAACAGACAAGGACACTTCTCAAGAAATAAAAGCTTTTATTCTCAAAGGCAAATAAAACTTTTTTTGGTTTGTTTTTTTAAACAATTGTAAAACCTAAAAAACAAAATAATTCAGGGATTCAACTGTAATTCATTTTTTAAACAAAATAGAAATAAAAGACTTTCACATTATCCATTTCTGTCAGAACAAATAACTTCAGAACTGTACATCAAGCTTTTTTTTTTTTTTTACAAAGCACAAAGACTTTCAAAATATACAATGTTCATTCACATTTTATACACATAAAAACCAATTGGGGTTTGCTACATTTAAGATCTTGGAGTTCCACGTCTGCGAGAACAGCAGTCTGAACACATTCCACGTTGCATCGCTTTTAAGAGAGTCCATCCAGCATGCTGCTTGGCAACATTCAGGGGCTCCATTTTTTTCCCTCCCAAAAGTCACGAGACAGCAGGAGAGGAGAATGACTCAATGTCTGCCACTGGGCCAGTCTGTCGATCAGTCCCTCTCTTTACCAAGAAAACGTGGTTCTGCTCATCTGTTCAGGACTTGTCGTATCTCCAAGCAGTGCAGGTAACATACTCAGACAGTGTCCACCTGGCAGGGGTTGGTCCCCTGCTGCTGTGCCTCATGATACAGCCGCAGGAAGTCTTTGTAGCGAGGAGCACAGCCCATCCAGGCCTCCCCAAATCTCACCATCCCTGTGAAGAGGAACTCCCCGTCCCCAGACCTCACCCCACACTTGAGGGGCATCTTGATGTGTCCAGTCCACCTCCGTACCCTCACGCCCCCCGATGCAAAGACCTGGGTCTTCTGTCTGTAGAGGCGGCTGATCTCCACAGTGACAGACGAGTGCTCCTCCTCTTGCTCCACATTCTTAATGCTGCCGCGTGCCACTGAAAAATCAGAGAGAGAGAGAGAGAGAGAGAGAGAGAGAGAGAGAGAGAGATTAGATTCTGGTAATTGCTGTTTTGCATACAACACAGATTGATGTTTATCAGTGGTACATTTCTGCACGCCATACAGCAGATAAAAAAAATATTTTGCAAGAGTT
Organism: Symphodus melops; assembly: GCF_947650265.1. NCBI lineage: Eukaryota > Metazoa > Chordata > Actinopteri > Labriformes > Labridae > Symphodus > Symphodus melops. The sequence goes on along the minus strand of NC_136707.1, from coordinate 17,756,300 downwards.
TTCACTTACCAAAGTCATTGGTGCACACTGCCAGGAGCATCTCAGCGTCACTGCAGGGCTGACAGGGTGCTGTGTGGAAATAAGAAAGAGAGAAGCTGAGTGTGGAGCTAGAATTGTGAAAAGTGCCACATACACTGCACATACATTTCTTTGTCACTCATAGTCTAACAGAACACAAGGATATAACTCTTGTTGACTTTTCAACAACTTTCCGTTAAGTACCTCTTACACAAACAGAAAAGTGTGGAGCCAGCCACACATACACAGACAAACGATCCCATTTGGGGTCACAGTCATTTCCCTCCCCACAGATGATTATTTATTTGCGAAAGCCGGCGGCGCGATTCAGCTGTCGTGAGCTTTGGGGTTTCAGCACCAAGCAGAGCTGCCGGGCATGCTGCTGCTGCTGCTGCTGCTGGCTAAAATAATCTCCTATATAAGCAATTCTGATGAGCGTTTAATGTCAGGGGGGCAGTTTAGTTAGATTCCCCACCATGAGAGGAACCCCATAACACGCCATGACAAACAAGAAGCAGATGAAATGGATAAAAGGAGGGGGAGAGAGAGAGGGACACGCGAAGACAGGCCACATCTCTGACCTCAGCTCTGTTAGCACTTGAGCAGGCCTGCTGGGTCTGAAACTGTGAGCAAAGCTTTCAACAACCACTACAGATTTCTAAAAGTTGACACCATGTCAGAGAGGAGCAAGACACGAAAAAAAACCTAGCATGGTATTATTCCCTGTTTTGGACTATATGGTCACACTAATTGGCTGTTAAATAGAAGTGAAATAAGCACAGCCCACTTCAGGCTATATTTCACCTTTGACTGGAGGCAAGCAGCAGCCCACTCTGCCTGCCCCCTGACTGTTTTATAACGGGAGAAAGGGCCCTAAATGAGGGCAGTCAAGTCGATGATTAGTTGACTCAGGTGGTCCTGCGGCTGGGCCAGACCAGCACGCCCTTTATTAGCCCGAGATCTGCGGTGGTTCTGCTCGGAGGGAGTGTGGCACACAAGGCCAGGTGGGGAGGGAAGGGGGGGGGGGTGTAGAAGAAGGGTTGTCAAGTCAGCAGAGCGGGGTTAGTGGAGAGGCAACCAATAAAATAACAAGAGGATGATGGGAACTGTCAACTCAGGTGAAATCGGTGCAATGGAAACAAGACTTGTTTTTTTTTTTTGTTTTTTTTAAAGTCCAAACACTAAACGCAACAACAACAACAACAACAACAACAACAACAACAACAATGTAAAGCCCCCGCAGGAGGTTGTGTCCACTTTGGCAACTGTTGTGGACAAATCGAGAAAATGTACCGCATTGCTATCTGTGCGCGTGTAAGTGAATGAAACTTATAATCAATCTTTGACGTGGAAAAAGAGTGTTTCTGGAGCAGGCTGTTAACTGACTCATCGGACTCCTACCCTGCAGCAGGAGTGACAGGCCTATCAAAGAATTCTATGAAAAACTCCATCTCCTCAAAGATGGTCTGATTTGCTTTTTTTTTTAGGTCATACAGAGAGACATCAACGTTAGTTTCTGTCTCTTTTATAACCAGCTACAAACTCCTCACAGGAGCTTTAATGTCGTTTAAAATGGAGCTTGAATTAAGTCCTAAAACAAAGTGTGTCCTCTGTCTCTGTGAAGGAGTGACGCTATAGATTATATTTAGCTGTTTAGCCTGAAGCTGAGTGTCAGAGGCTGAGGGGTAAGCAGGTCCTGGGTCAGCTTGTGTAGCAACACGAGGTGCTGGAGGGATCAGAGGTCAAAGAGCCACGAGCTTGGACGGCTTACGAACAGCTGGAGGGTTGGGAGACTTCAGAGCGGCCGACCTCGCCCCGCGGGCCCCCGAGCGGAGTGCAAAGGCCCCCTTTTGAAGTCAGCCTCGGTGCTGCTGGAGCGTCAGACAGAGCAGGGCTGGGTTTGTCTTTTCTCCGAAGCAGAGCAGGGCTCACATGTCAAAGGAACCACAGGAATGGGCTGAGAGCCGAGTCAGCATCTCTCTCTCTCTCTCTCTGGCCCGTGCACATGCAGCCCGGCTCTGATCAGAACCACTTCACAGAGGCCGGGAGGGATGAGGGATGGGATGCGTGGGGAGAGAGGAGGGGCACGACACGGCGTCCCTGCAACATCTGGGCCCTGGTGCATTCCTCTGTAATGGAGCACAACTTGCTAATGCTGCTCGGCACAGACCAAACCCACTTCAAACAGACAGGAGGAGAAAGGGAAGATGTATGAAGGGGAGAGGAATGAGAAGGAAAATATACGAGAATGATAAATAGGGCCAAAAAAGAAATGAAGAAGCAGGAAATAGGGAGACAGAGAGGAAGAAAGAGGTGTATAATTTAAGTGAGCTGAAAGGCAAGGCGAGGGAGTGGAGGTGGGGGGAAATGCATGCTGTAAGAGGGTCCTCCCAACATCTGGTCGGAGACGCGCTCCAGCTCGACGGTGAGCAACTCAATCCCAGCACAGCGGGTCAGAGAGAAGAGGAAGAAAAAAAAAAAAAAAAAGATGAGAAGAAGCAATCAATCGGAGAGCCCGGGCTTTCAGATGACACGAGACCACTGTCTTTGTGAATCATCCCCGGTTAGCTATCTCAGGCCGCATCACAGAAGCAGATTACACGACAGCGCTGAGGCGAGCACGCTCATGCGGTCAAAACAACTCCACGCTTGCTCCTCTCTACTTTTAACCCCTCTCCCTCTCTTTCACTCCGCTGTGCCAGATAATGACGCAGGATGTGGAAATGTGAACCAGGAGTGTCCTGAAAACAGATGTGAGCCTGATACTGCTCATGTTTTGTTTTTGGTGGAAAAAAGAAAAGAAAAAACACAATTGCACGCACTGTTACGCGGCTTGACGCTTTTGCAGGATTGGCAGGTACGCGGCGTGAAAATAGACGGCTGTTTTTCCAACCGAGGGCCTCTCTCTGTTTGGCTGTGCCCCTCCACACACAAGGCCATCCAACAAAAAGAAATAAATACAAAATCCATTCCAGCTCGGAGAAAAGTAAATCAAAAGTGGATGGGGTGAGCTCCATGAGCTGAAATATGAACAGTTTATCCTCGAAATAAAGAATTCGATAACGATTTTAAAAATCGACGGCTTGACAGGAAATTTTCCTCAAACCAAAATGTACATTCAATGCTCTCAAAGAAACGGACTTTGGCTTCCTTGTGGAGTTTCCTACTATTAAAGTCAAACTTGATAATAGTTTCCACCAGTAGATGGCTGTATTCAGTGCAGGGCAAATATCACAGACAGCACAAAGGAAGCCAGCTCCAGAGGGAATCAATCACAGTCAAGTCTGCAGAACCTTTCCATGAGGACTCAAAGGTCAAAGCACGGCGAAGCTCTGTCGGTTTCTCCTGTCATATTTCATTGAAAAAGAGAAAAAACTAATATTTCTTACCATTCAGTGAGCGTGACTCCGGTCCCAGCCTGTCACTGACCAGCTCGTACTGAAACGCCGTTATCCTGCGGCTGATGTCCAAGTGCGGGATGGCTTCGATGAACAGCGCCCCCTCCTGGATGCTGAAGCACTGCACTTTGCCCCGAGTCTGGTCCTGTTCACGCAGCAGTAACCGCAGCTTGCCGTTACGGTCCAGGTAGATGTTTGTGCCCATGGAGTCTGCCGAGGGTTTAATGCAGACGGAGAGGCGGGCGGCGGCTGGCGAGACCGTGTTGGGTCTGAGATTAACGATGATGGCCCCCGTGGGATAAAGCCACTCCAGAGAGCCTTGGGAGCAACGCAAGTAGACCTGTTCCACGTCCCTGGCGTGGCCTTCGTGAGTTAGACCGCTGGGAGAAAAGAAAGGGAAAGATGTCAGCCGGACTCAACCAGAGCAAAATGTGGTTTTTTTTAAGAATCAGTTGAAAGACACCTTTATTTTCTATATTTATCGGTTAAACTTACACTGAACCCTTTTTAATATAACAGCATAAAGAGATGATTCAGTGTTCTATGAATGATTCTCTGCTTGTTTATAGTTCTAGTTAACTGACCGAGGGGAAGACCTCTGGCAAACTGGGAGGATATTAGACCACATTCCTCCTCAGGCATTAAGAGCAGTCTGCGCGCAAGGCTGGCTGCATGACCAGTCACGAGCCGGAGCAGCCAAAATGACCTCAGATCCAACACACACTACCCCCACCCCCCCCCCCCCCGGCCCCCCATCAAACCACATTGTTCCTCAGAGCTTTGGCAAAATGCACCGCTGGCAGACTGCCTTTGGGAAGACTTTGGAAGCAGGAGTGGATGAATGGAGGGACACAGGGGCTTCTGGGCAGACAACGGCAGCAACAGTAGCCGGGCCTGCTGCATGGAAGTGCAAATGCAGGTCACGCACCGACCCTCCCCTTGCTTTCATGCCACCAAAGAGACTGGAAGAGACTTGTCCGGGCAGCACTCCGGACTGTGGCGCCAGCGTGACCAAATGACTCCCTCCAGAACTTAATGCCTGGTCAGGGTTTGAAAACTGCGTTCCGTCAGTCATTCTGTGGCAAAGTCAGAGGCAGGAAGCCATCAGCAGTCTACCAGCGTGCATCATGCCAAGCTAGTGGTTTGACTCCCCGGAGGAGAAACGCCCAGTATCCTGAAAATGAGATGCTGAAATTCAAATTCGCCACAGATCTGAAGCTGCACCGCCGCACATGCTGAGCATGTGTAGCTGAAGCCTCATAACCAGGCTCTCCTCAGCACGCCTTTAATTAAGTCCTCTTTAGCTCCATCACTTCTGCATGCAATTACAGGCAGATTAGTCAAGAGTCTCACTAATGAACAACAGATTATTGGTGCAGAGCTCAAAGCGCTGAGCATATTCCACCCCTCCTGACTTACTGGAGGATGAAAACAAACCGCACTATTTGAGGCACAACTTCTATCAAGTGCAAAACAGACTTCAGATGTGTGATGGGAGGTGACATTTTCCAGTTCTAGATTCTGCCTGAGGATTTAGAATCTGTTACATAGAGTATATTCGGAAACATTGAACCATTGACTGAAAAAACCGACATTGATGAAGACCATGAACAGCCTCGGTCAGTGTTTTGTGTGATGAGTGGGAATATTGAACCTAGAAAATGTATTTATTTTAAAACAATTAGTACATCATTACATGATGACTTCATTATTGTGCAGCACTTTAATTTTTAAATAGGTCTTAAAGTGAGCACTTTATTCAATATTTAGGTGAATCTGATCTTATTCAGATCACACTATTTTTGTTAAATGTAATACATTCAGCAAAAAAACTCACGTGTCTGTGAAAGTTCTGCATTTTAAATTGAATGTGATTTAAATAAAAACGATGAAGGCCTATTGCTTACTTAATGGACAAAATAAATATTTTCCATAATGGACATTTTTTTTTAATTTAAATTTCTTCTTCGTTGAACTGCGATGCCTGCTGTGACGTCACCGCGGTCTTGGAGTTTCGGGTTTCGGTCACACAGGTTCCTACACCTTTCTTTATATATAACTTTTTTTTCTTATTATTTCAAACTGCCATCTAAAGTTCACATGTGATAAAACAGCTCCGATAATCTCACCTGCCCTTCCAGCTGCACTGGTCGCTTGAATACTGGCAGAAAGAAATCCGACAGATCAGGAGAAGAGGCAGCAGGGAGGCCAGCACCGGGCTGAGCATGTTTATCACACAGCTCACTTCTTCGCCTCCTCTCGAGAGAAACTATGAACAAGTCCCGCCACCGTATTTCCAGTTACATAGCGTTTCCATGAAGCCCCCCGGTCCTGCTCCGAGCTGCTCCCCAGGAGTCTCTCTGTGATTCCGCGGAAGGTTCAGAAAAACAACACGCTCTTATTCAAAGTGTTTCGTTAGCGTCCAGTGGTGACACACCGCCGTGAAATGAGGACTGAGTTCAGCGCTCTCTCTCTCTCTCTGCAGCCCTGATTGCTCACAAACGTCACACCCCATCCACTGTGGTTCATCACATATGCTGCATTCAAGGGCTCTGCTGAGGCTCCGACCTCAGAGCTTCACTGCGAGAAACGATCCATTTCATGCAATAGTAGCCTGCTATACTTTTGCTGTCTAGAAATCGAAACGATTTTAAATTAACAAATGAACGAGTTTATTTATTTGCAGTACCCTTACAGTTGCATTAAATAAAATGTAAATAATGCAAGAAAAAATACGAAATGAATTATAGTAAAAAGATATGATGTTGTAGTGTTTGTGTGTTGTGTTTTTGTGTTTGTGATAATAAGCCTATTTGTTGTATTACATTCCAATCAATCAATTTATTTTTTAAAGTTTACTTGAAATACAAAAACGTGTTCTCTTTTAAAATGACAGTGGAACGATTACTTGTGACTACGATTAAAAAAAAAGTTGAAGACAAGAACTAAATAGGTCTAAATAACAAAGAAAGCATCGATATATTAGACTAGTTATTGAGCATGTTTTTAAGATCAAAATAGAAACATTTCCCTCCGTTTACTGTATTTTAGATATTAAGATGAGTGACCTCACAACAATCGGAAGTTCTGACTTCACCTGAAGTACACATTAAAGTCAAGCATCTACATCGAGAATAACAAGGGCTTTGCATCCTCACCTTTTCTATGGGGAAAACGTTAGAGGGCAGTAACATAAGTCTAATACATTGTTTTTCATTCATAAATGTCACTTATTATTATTTCATGTGACAGAATGATCTTGCAGATCCTAAAATAATTTCACAGTGGCAACAAGTTGGTCAAACATATTCTGCATGTCATGATTGGGAATCTGGAAAACCACATGCAGTAAAAACCACACCATGCCTTCCAGACAGACGTCAGGTCAAACAGCCACGTTAGTAAATCCAAAGCAAATAATAATTACCAATTTATTGCATTACTCTGACAACGGATCAATGATTGTATAACTCAAAAGTTTGAGGTCAGCACTCCTGCAAGCTCCTTCAAGTCCCTGAGACTGGAGCTGCAGGGACTTGCAGAGGGACTGGGTCCGTTACCTGTGGGTGCATCTGTAAACATAAAGTACTCATCACTCAAGTCAGGGATCCTGAGTTATGTTTCCTAATGGAACAAGACGTTTGGCAGAGGAAAAAAACCCGTCTGACGAGGAAAACCAGCACAGTTTGTAACTGCTACTTTTCCTCTCTGGTTTCTTAAAATCACTGCCCAGTGACCGACGTGTCTTTATTTATTTCTGATCTGAGATTCGGGGCGAGGCAGAGTCAAAGGGCCATAGCCTATTAACTGCAGATGGATCTTGTGTTTTATTTGATCTGGCAATCTGTTTAAAAATATCCCAGTCTTGTAAATTGAGTGACTGTAATATTGTTTGTGTTGCCTAGTCTATAAGCGAGATGTTTGTCTGCTGAGTGTGTGCAATGGTATAGACCTTTTTACATTTTCAGGCTGTCTTGCAGTTGTTCTTCCTGATGAGGCAACAGAACCTCAAAGCGTGTCACAACATGATGTCTGATGAGCCATCATCACAATGACACCTGCACAAAAACAGCAACGTTACACCTGTAAGGGTTTCTCAATGATGTCTGGGAACTACACAGCCAACTCGTTGAGATTCTCTCTCGTTTGACAAGACACGTCAGAATCTGTTTCCAGTTAAAGACAACTAATATTATCATGTCTTCAGGATAAACAAACCTGGAAAAAAACTATAAGAGATTAGATCGAGGTGAGATTTTTGGTAGGTTGTAAACATGTGAGCAAATAGGATAGGATGTTGTCTGCACAAAGACTTGTGCCTCCACTTGAGTCAGCGTGTATTTTGAACCCAAGACACTACTGTCTAGTAAGAAATTGAAGTGGAAAAATAATCAACACATGAGTTTACCAGAGCTTTGCAGCCTATCTGCTTGAGAGTACAGGTTTTAGTTTGCAATTACCACCGCTAGCATCATGATGCATTCATGTGGTGTCAGAAAAATCTGGAATACAAATTCTCATCTAAGAATTTTACATAAACTTCCCATTGTGTTGGGTTAACATCACTGAGAGGTGAAAAAGGTTTTGGTATACAACATGTCAGGATGAATCTTCTTACCCAGAAGCATTGTGAAACTTATTTTTAATTGCACACTTGCCAGTTTTGCACACCTGTCTTTTTTTTTTTTTTTTTTTGGAATTAGGCTTGGGCTGTAGCTGTTCACGGGGAGTGACCTTTTAGGTATTAGATTCAGATTATCAGCCAGGCATGTGTGCACGTTCAAGGAAGTTGACTTCAAAGTTAAGTGGTCTCGAAACGGTGTTGAAACCAAGACCGATTTTGAGTTCTACAACACTAGTATTTATATTAAAACAGTGTGCACAGTTTAATGTCAGATGACATGTTGTTTCCACAATCTGAATCATATAAGCAAAAATGAAGTCTGAAAAACAATTTCCTTTGAGATTTGGACCATCAGAAGAGCCTGTTTAAGATGACATCACCAACATTTTACAGTTCCTTTGTGGGTATTATAAAACAAGAGGTTTCGACATGAAAGAAGAATATGTGAAAGGACAAAAAATATATCTGCTGTTGCAACATCACATTCAAATCAATATGTGAATATTGAAGCTCCTTTGATGAACTTTGATGCCTCTTGTGGACAAAGAGGTTCATGGTATCTCTTTACGGATCTTCAGTTAATGTAGCACTAATTCAGAATGTGTTGTGCTGTTTCTTCAGTGTGCTGTTAATCACATAATATGACACCTATCAAGTAATAACAGTTACAGGCATTAAAAAGTACTACACTGAAAAAGACTGTCTTCTTTCTGACTGTGGAGTTTGCAGTTGTATCTCATACAGAGGCTTGCTAATTCATTTCAGACTGTTTCATAACCAGTTAAAAATGCCTCACAGTGGCTTTAAAGCAGTGGTGTCCAAACTTTTTTTCTTGCGGGCCAAAATTGTCGCGTTAGAATCGCTCACGGGCCACAGGGTTTTTTTGTTTTTGTTTTTTAAATATTAGAAGGAACTTTTTGTATTTTGACCTCTTCAAAAAATAATGTAAATACACAATAACTAATTGCAGTGGGAAACTGTTGTGTTCTCATTTTTTGGAAAGAATAGTCAGGCTTTTATAGGTCTCCCTCGCTAACATGAAAAAGAAAAAAAGAATGAAAGCCATCTGATGAGGCCTGGGGCCAAAATCTTCTGATTCTTCGATTTGAAGTCAAGGGCCACAAATGGCCCCCGGGCCACACTTTGGACACCCCTGCTTTAAAGGGATACTTCACCCATTTACATGAAGCTTTGTATCATTAGAAACATGGTAGTAGTGTTGAATGGTCGTGAATCCAGCCCTCATTTTGCCCTGAGACGAGAAAAATATGTTTTTCTGTGCCTGGAAGTTTTCTTCATGTGATGCAATATGACGCTTTTTGCATCACATGAAGAAAACTTTCAAGCAAAGAAAAACATATTTTTCATTCATTCATTCATTTCACCATTTCAACATCACTTCAAAAGAAAAGATCAGATATGATGTGTGCTATTGTTGACCAAATCAAAAATGTCATTCTGAAGTTTACTGCCTGTTGAATTGGGTAAATGTTGCAGGTAACAGCAGGTCAAAGGAAATCACAACTATTTCTTTCTCATTTGAGTAATTAGTAGTGTTTTGTTTAAAAACAAAACGTTAATGTTCTTTATTAAAGTCATTTTGCAGCATTGCATACTTAACTTAAGCACCAAATAATAATTAAACAACAGAAGAAGAAACAAAAAAGAACCTGAATAAAGGCTGGTTGCAGCTTATAATGCGTTAAAGTTTAGAGATATTTTCTGCCACACAACTTTGTAAAAGGAATGTTTAGTGTTAGTGAAATGTGGACAAGACAAAACAACGAGCCTCATAAGAATGACACCTTGGGCTTCAGGGAATTGCAATGATGTTTTTACTATCTGTGAAATTCTAAAGACAAAATAATGAAGATTATAGAGTTGGAGCCACAGACAAAGTCGGCATGGATGGTTTTATATAACGCAACAAGGACTTAGTGGGAAAAACATCTACTCTTGAAAAAAAAAAAAAAAAAAACTACACACTCAAACATACAATTAAATTTCCCACAGAAATTAATCTCTTCCAAGAAGGGTGCGTTTGCCCTCTTCTTGTTATTCCAGTTGCTTAATCACTTGCTGCCAGGTTGTTATTTTCTGTGTCATTGCAGCTGAAAGGAGGCAGGTTCAGCTCTCACCCTTCACCTGTCAGAAGATTCACTGCTGGTGGGAACAGAGAGTGAAGCACAGTTGGGGGGAAAGACAAAAAAAACAAATCGATGACAGATAGAAGGAGCTTGAAAAACAGACAGTTAATCATACATTGTTCTTCTTTTTTATTGGTTTTATTGACCGGAATAAAACCAATGACATTGAATAACATCAAAGCAGTGAGAAAGAGTTCACATTAAAGTATTTTGGCAGCTTGATGTGTGTTATGCAGTTTGGGGTTGTGAAGTAGTGTAGGGAAAAGGGGGCTGCAGAAGTATGGGGGGGAGGGGGTTGTTTATTTTGTTTTTGTTTTTGTCAGTCCTGACTCCTGTTGTCCCAAAGTCTTGCTGAGTGTGACTCACTTTTATGCCCCGAGCTCGCCTCCAGGTGAAAAAGCAGTAATAAAGTAGATTAGGCTGCTGACAGGATGTGATTTTTATGTGTTTGTGTGTGTGTGTGTGTGTGTGTGTGTGTGTGTGTGTGTGTGTGTGTATGTGTGTGTGTGTCCTCTACGTTTTTCTTAAACTCTTCTGTTTGTCCTTTTAATGCCTCACTGTGGGAAAAACAGAAACCATGCTTGTAAACCATTAAACCAAAGAGAACTGTTTTCGGTTAAACAGTGGGCAGTGAACAAGCCCATTGTATACTCTCTGGTAATGTCTTCTCTAGGTTTAAAAGATACAGCACATTGATCCATTTGGCTTAGCACTGTGGTGTCTGGAGTTAAATTTCAACAAACCTTTCCCTCAATGTGAAACCTCTTAGAACAAGGTCGATAAATACCTAAACCGCTCTTTTTCAGGGCCGGTCTCGACCTGTTTGATTAAGCCTGCTATCTCGGGTAGATAAACTGTATACAGCAGTACCACAAGCATGTCCGATATCTTGTGGTATGCAGAAGCAGATTGGAAGGCGCTGATATCATCACCGTGTGCCTGTCATCATCCCTCTTTGGCTCCTTTCCAGTCCGTCAGAAATGCAGCTGAGCTCATTCCTCCTGGTAAACAGGAACCCTGTCATTTTGAAGTACCAGCCATATCTAAAAGACAGACATGGTGTTTGTATCTCTGCTAACACCTTGCATGACTTTGTCAGGTTGAAATCTCCCTCTTGCTTAAGCAACAAGGTAATAAACATGGTGTACATTCCAGCTTTGCAGCCTCAATCATCAGCCTCGTCTGTGAATGTGCTGCTGGTAGTGAAGTACATCTTGTCAGTCTAAAACTATGTGGGAGAAAGCGACATATTTGAATAATGCAGCAACTGGTGCATCTCACTCAAAATTCCCAGAAGTTTTTGCAAGCCAGAGAAGACAAAGCTTGTCTTTTGTTTCAACGCTGATGATGTATAGCTTGTGTGCTTATGGGAGGGAAGAACACATTGAAATGTAAGGGGGAAAGGAGAGGCAACAGCGGAGAAAGGCAGGAATTGTCATGGTTGTGTTCCAGGCCATGTGAGGGGAGATTACAAGCTACCAAGGCCTCAGCACAGCGACATGCTTAAGTCCATGCTGAATTAGCTCTTCATGCCTTCAAGCTGTTCTCAACACCACGCTATCAGCTCCTTTATATCCCTCTCTCAGCAGCTCACAGAAACCTGAGGAAGCACAGAGCTGAGGAGGGCTCAGAAGAAGAATTTGGGTCAGAGATCATTTTGACATAGCGCTCGCCTCAGAAGGTGGGCAAGTCTTATGAAACGATGCAACACAAGAGCCAACCAACAACCAAATCATTTACCTGGGATTTTGGTGGCTTTTTTTATTGTTTCATCCTAAAATGTTGGTTTTGGAGTTTCAAGGTTTTAGTCTTTGTGTAAACAAAACCTCTATCGACAGTCATAATGTTGGCTGAACAAGCTTTGCGTCTGCTGGCATCTAAGCCAATTTTCTTATTAAGATGCTACATTAAATGTGTACAGACCTACACCTAACTGGCAAACAGGTGGAGCTGAGGCGGGACTTAAGCCTCTTGGCTAACAGCTACAATGCTCCCTCATGCAGTCATATCAGTCCTAACCCTATTAATGCCAAACTCTTATCCTTTAGGAACACAACATGGCTGAGTAAAAAAAAGTAAACATCAACCCCCTGTACAATATATGTTAAAATGAACTATTCAGAACAATATCATTTTTGTACAGACTATAAATATGTTCCATTTTATTGTCAAAACATCAGTTTATAGTGCCCAATGCACAGTGGAGATACTCTCTGGGATCAGCGTTAACATACATCTGTGACAAAGCCTCTGAATGGTGGAAAGTTGGGAACACAGTCCCTGATTGGCCAAGAAATAACTGCCCAACTACCAGCTCTTGTTGTAAACACAGAACACAGTAATCACGAGAAGACTTTAGGTATTGTGTTTTTTATGAAGGGTTCATGGACTCAGAAAGACTTTGTGCATCAAGTCTGGATTCCTAAGCTCCTGAAAGACAGACGATCCCTTTGGAGTCCACTTTTTAAAGTTGCATTATCGAGCATGCAGTGTTCCAACGATATTAAAGATACAGTGAATGATATTCTCTGATGTCCAAACGGCATACTTCACCTGAGGGGAATTCATGTTGTTTTATGATATGAGGGTGGTGACAAAATGTAATATTCTGCCCACGAAAAATGATCATATCATGATGTTTGTTAATATTAGTGTAAATTGTTGCAATCATGAAGATACAAGACTTCCTGTAGGGACTTAAACTTTAGGAACATCTCATTGCAAGGGCAGTTGGTTGCACAATTGTGTTTTGAAGAGGAAGTTTGGAGTACAGTTCTGCGTCTTTGCGTCCCTGTTTCTACAGGAGGACTTCCGCTCTCCAGATTAGCCGCTCTGATCGGATTCTCAGGGCTTCCTACTCTAAAAAGAGCTCTGGCCCACATCCCTCCTCTTTCTCCATGGCACTGTGACATGAGAGTTTCCTTTAAGGGAACGCTCATTCTTCGATTCACCAGATCGGTCTAGGATGCGGCACACAAAAAGCCTCAGTCTTTACATTCGCTGATGCTGGGTGACAGCCATGGTAGACTCAGAGACGTTGGGGGCGGCAGTAAAGAAGCAGGAGACCCTTTCTTTTGTTCAGTCCTAAGTTCTCTGGCTCACACACGAGGAGATCAGCTCCTTCTATCTACCCACAAACTCTGGCATCATTCCTATGCAAGAATTTGGCTGTAACACTGTAGAACATTGCAGGAGAACATTCAAACATTTGACTACCCAAAGAATTTTGATTTCATACACTCTGTGCTCTTCTCTGGTTTTTTTGGGGGGTTTTTTGTAAGTTAAGTTTGGAAGTCCTGGAACAGATTTTTATGTAGTTTTAACATTGCAGAGGACGTCGCCTGTGTTCAATCAGAGGAGTAGCGATCTGCCAGTGCGGAGGAGGCTATGACAGATTCCCTGGGCATTTTTTTTTATTGATGAAAGAAGTCATGTTCTTGGTCTTGGAATACTTTGAGGAGAACATCTTTGAGGAGATACAGTACTTTGTCTGATTTTGATATACTTGATTAATCCCTGATGGAAATACTGGTTTATTTTAGAGACATGCCTCTCAAACCTAATCACACACAGGCCTGAATCACATACATGCACTAACAGGACCTGTTGAAATGCATTATTGGATGTCAGAGTGGGGACTATGAAAATATCTATTAAGGGATTACTTGGTTTACAGAACTAAAGTGTTAATCTTCACTACAAAAAAGTAATTGAGTACTCTAATAGATTACTTTGAAACTTGTTAACCCCCAACACTGCTGTCACATATGAAATCTTTGACAGAATAAGGGGGTGCTGGATAGAGGTTGTAGGGTTTATATCGCCACATTATGCAAAGAAGCTATAGTCCGATCTCTGCCCTTTGCTGCATCTCATCACTCACAATGTCCTTCTAAAGCCTCCTGTCTCTCTTCAGCTGTCCCGTCCATTACATACAAAAGGGTCTTTTTTGAATACGGTTACATTGTCCATGATTCTGAGGATTTTCTGAGTTTTTCCCCAAAAAAAGTTCAACAAGCTCATATCAAGCAGGAACAACTTCCAACATTTGTCTCAAAGTGACACGTATCCTCACGTACTCTCAGAAAACAAAACTCTCTGGAAACAATCAGTGCCTCATATGATTAAGTTTCCCTTTATAACATTGCAAAACATTAAGTGATTGGTTCCATACAGCATTAACATTAAAATGCTAATTACATGGTCATGAAAAGGTTGCCTTCAGTTCCATTTAGCACTTGATAATCATTTTGGATGGAGGATTTCTTACTCTATTAACGATACACTTTTAAGGAGTAAAGAATCTGGATACTGCTGAATCTCTGACACAGACAGCCAACTCGAACTGATCAAATTATCAAGCTTGTGTGTTTGCACAGGGCGAGAGAGCAAGAAAGGAAATGCTGCAGAGGAGAACAAACAACCTATTGTGTTCATCCACATGCAAAGTTTTATATAAGTACATGGTTAGCCTGGAGAAACAAACAAGACAAGCCGTACAATCTTGGTTTAAGCCAAACACTGTGTGATCTTCTGTGAAATTCTGACCCAGTGGTTTGGTTTGGAGTTCTGATACAGAGGGGGCTTTAAAAGCCTCGACTCCCTCTCTGAAGGCATCTCAGTCTACCTGAAATGGGAGCTCGGTTTCGGAAACCCAGAGTTCTGTCTGTGGTGGTGATCGTTGCCTCCTCACCTGTAAATAAGAACAACATTCCATTTGTTCGCACACTTTAATGTGAGAAGCAGCGAAATGACAATAACTGAACAAGTCATGAGCAACTCTAAATGCCGGTAACGGCTCACATCTCGAACGTGTGTTTACTTCCTGTTGCGTCGTGTGCCACAGCATAAAGTGTCCGTGTTGCAACATTCCCTATCTCCCCCCTAGCCTTTAAAACGACAAACCCTAAAGGCTGATAGTAATAAAGAATGAACAAATGGCCTAAAAAAAAAATACAGGCAACTGGCTAACAAAGACAACAGTCAGGCAATGACGCTGGAACGCTGGAATACTACAGGCGGGGCTAGCCCATGGAATAGTCTTTGTGCCATGTAGGCACCACAGTCTCTCTGGAGGATCGTCGCGGGCCCGTCGCCAACGACACATCAGGCTCGGCAGCTGAAGCCTTGGGAGCTGGTGATGGTGCATGAGGGACGTCCGGGCCAGGCTCATGCTCCAGAGGGGGTACTAGTGGTGATGGATTGGTGGGTCCGGTCACAGCAGAAGGTTGTGCATGCGGGGCAACGCCGGGTGCCGGTGTCACCACACGATATGCCAGATCGTCGTTTATTGACCGGGGTGGAGGTAGTTCATTGCGGACTGGATGAAACTTGCGCAGGAATCTCCTGTTCCTCAGTGTTACCCGGCCCGATCCATCAATCTTGATGACGTACTGATCATGCTGGCGCACCTCCACAACTAAGCCAGTTCTGTCCCACTTGTTGGGATATGAGCCGGTCTGGTTCTGTACGCGAACCGAGTCCCCCACTCTCAGGGGTGGGAGGCGTTTGGTGTGCTCTGCCCAGGCATCAGCCGCACGGATGTGGCGTTTACGGAGGGCCTCCTCTCTCGCCATCAGTGTCTCACGCCAAGTCGTATGTGGTTTGTACCTCCCTGGGGGAATTGGGATGAAGTCACGGATGGGTCGACCAAAAACACACATCGCAGGGGAAACCTTCGTGTCTGGGTCTGGCGTGTTTCTGTACTGCAGTACTGCCCTCTGCACGGCGTCCGTGTCAAGTCCGCCCTGTGGGCCTGTATTGTCGGTTATAAGCCGTTTCATTGTCTTCACCCCAATCTCTGCACGGCAGTTGCTGTGTGGGAAGGCAACTGATGAGAGACGATGGTGGACGCCCCATCTCAGGAGGAAAGACCTCGTCTCGGCGGAGGTGAATTCTGGGCCCCCATCTGATGCGAGTTCTTCGGGCGTCCCGTACGTCGCAAAGATGCGACGCAGGTGGCGTATGAGGTCGGCAGCACCACCTGTTGACCGAGAGATGATGGGCCAGTTCGAGTAGCGGTCCACTGTGACAAGGTAGTGAACGCCCCTGTGCGTGAAGAAGTCCGAACACACCGCCTGGAAGGGGTAAACAGCTGGGATGGGCGGAATCGGTGGGGCAGCGGGCTGTGAAGGCGCCATCCGGTGACAGTGGGCGCAGCTGTTCCGAGTGGAGCATATGTCAGCTGTTATGCCGGGCCAGAATACAGACGATTCCGCACGGGCAGTCATCATCGACACGCCCTGGTGAGCAGCATGCAGGGCACTCAGCACCTCGTCCCGGAGTGAGGGCGGTATGACCACCCTGTCCTTGTAGAGGACCACTCCATCAGCGGATGTGATGTCCTCACGGTACCGATGGAAGTCTCGAACGGCCTCTGGCATCATACTCCTTGATGTGGGGAAGCCGTCCACAGCCATCTCCTCTAGCGCACGCATAGCGCTGTCGCTGCTGGTGGCCTCTCTGACACGGTCCCATGTGACAGACCGTAGTGACTCAAGGCCTGCGGCGCACCACGTTAGGTCTCCGTCTTCAGCATCGTCCCTCGCCGGCTCAGCTCGACGTGGAAGAGACAGGATGTCTGTGTGTGAGCAGGGTGAGGACGGGGTCGCCATGGCAGCAGCATCATCCGGGAGGTCCATGGGCGGCGGGAGTGGAGTGCCGACCGGCCTGCGTGACATGGCATCAGCGGCTCTGTTCTTCATGCCCGGGACATGCATGATGCGGAAGCGGTAGCGCAGGGTTTTCTCCTTGAGGTTGCGGAGGCGGGGGTTGGGTATGTCATCAAGGGCCCTGTCGCCAAGCAGTTTCAAAAGTGGCTTGTGGTCGACAGCTATGATCAGGTCCCTGCAGCCCAACACAAAGTAGCGCGCCTTGTCCAGGGCGTCTGCGACGGCGAGTGCCTCCCCCTCAACCGGTGCGTACCTGGATTCCGCCGCGTGCGTGAACCTGCTGCCGACCAGTGTCACCTTCCAACCATCGGGGCAACAGAAGGGCCTGACTGGAAAGCAACGGCAGTGCTTCTGGAAGAGCCAATAGCCCACGCCCTCCTTTGACCAGTCTGTGGCTAGGCACGTTGGTTTGGACTTGTCGAAGATACGGACGCCACGTTCAATCTCCTGTACAATCCTCTCCTTCGACGTGCGGAAGATGTCCTCCAGCTCCAGAGACCATTCGAACCGCACCCCGCTCTGCAGCAGCTTCCGGAACGGTTGCATTGTTTCAGCCAGGCTGAAGGCATAGGCCACCTGGTTGACCAGTCCGAACCATGACCTGACATCTGTGATGTTGCGTGGTCGTGGGAAGTCACGGATCGCCTCCAGGTAACGGCAGCATGGCCGCACGTCAGTCATGGAGATTGTGAAGCCTGCAAAATCAACCGTTGGGGCACTGAAGACGAATTTTTCTGGGTTGAGGATGATACCGTTCCGGCCACAAACGTCCAGCCACTGTATGGCCTGGAAGTAGCTCTCCTCAATCGTGTTGGCCCACGGCAGCGTGTCGTCCACACACTTTGTTTTGTCGGGGATGTCAGCGACCACCTCATCGTACCGCCGTGAATAGCCGTCGCCTGATGCCATGTAGCCCTGTGGGGCCGAGAGGTAGCGGTAGCGCCCCCACGGGGTGATGAAGGTAGTCTTGTGGCGGTCGTCTTCGTGTAAGGGGACACTGTGGTAGCCATTCCACGCGTCGAACACAGTCTTGCGTTTCCCACTGGGCACCTGTCTCGCTTGGTGAAACGGGGATTGTGTGTGGTGGGTCTCGCGGAACGCGTGCTTGTTGAGTGCCTGGAAGTCGACGGTGCGCCGTGGTTTCCCGTTTTTCTTCGCACAAATCACCATGCGGTGACACCATGTCACCGGAGTGCCAACGGGCACTTCCTCCAGCACGCCAAGGCGGACGTCTTGGTCGAGGCCCGCTTTCACCTCATCCTGCCAGTGAATGGCCACAGGGATGGGGGTGTGGTAGGCGACGGGCGTTGCATCCTCATCAAGCATCAAGCGGAGGGGCGGGCCAGACATTCTCGGCAGAGGCTGATGGGGGCATGTGTTGAATGTGCTCTGAGCGTATAGCCTGAGCAGGTGTTTCTGTAGGGCCTCTCTGTTCGCCTCTGTTGGCGGCACAGGGAGTGTGGTTGGCATCGGCGGGGGCTCTGCTCTCCGCGGGCAGTCGCATGATTCCGAGGCCGCCAGGTTGACCTCACCTAGTGTCGGAAACTTGTCTGAGATCATGCCTAGATCCACACAGGCTGCACGGGAGAGAAATATGCGGTCTGACGAGTCTGTCACGTACGTGACCTGGCGAGACTCGAGTCTCCGGGCGTCGTCGCTGTCGCCCGAGAATCTGATGATGGCGGCTCCGAGGATCCGTATGCCCTCGTTGTTGGCGGCCTTCATTGTCATGGAGACGGGAATGAGGTCGTCCATATCCAGCCCCATCTGTTTGGCGACCCTGATGCCAACTAGACAGCTCTGACACCCCGTGTCAGCCATGGCAGGCAGTGTCACTGACCGAGTCCTTTTCTGCAGGTCGAATCCCAGCGCTTTATAATCGTCCCGTTTGATGGAGAGTGAGAGGTTAATGTATGGCTGCGGGTCAGATGGGCGCCTCATCCACTTGTCGCACATGTCATCGTATAGGTGGTGGGCGAGGGGGAGCGTGCGTGGTACGTAGCCTGAGCTGGTCATGGAGAGCGTGCATAGCTCCCCGGAGGCGGCCGTCTGCTGTTCGTCACACACCCCGTCTGTCTCCTCGGGTTGGGGCCTGGGTGGTCGGCCACCCAGGCAGACCTTCTCGATATGATTTTGGCGGCCGCATTTACGGCACGTCCTGCCGTACCCTGGGCACTCGGCGCGCCTGGTGCGCCACTGAGGTGTCTTACCATGGCCTGCCTCGCCGCAGTACACACACACCCCGCCAGGCTTTGCCTTCTGCATCTCTGGCTGGCCCCCCCTTCTGACTCGGACATCATGCTGCTTTATCCGTCGATAGGAGCTGTTGACTGCGCCCGTGCTCTGGGGGTCAAGCAGGCGCGACGCTGAGCGCTTCCCGGACTCCTTGGCTTCGACATACTCGATCATGTCCATCAATGGCATGCTCTGGTTTTTCTCACCGAGCAGGTCCAGCTGTATCTCTTGGTCTGCTATGCCTCGGGCTATTACATCGCGGAGTATTTCCTCTGTGAAGTCATTGATTTGGTCACACCCCTCTTTGGTGCACACCATGTCGTATTTACACGTGCCCGCCTGTCCTTTTATGCGAGCATGGAATGATCGAATGGGCTCCTCATGTCCTTGTCGCATGTTGGATAGGGCCACGCGAGCCACCATTATGTTTTCTGCACGTACAGCCAGTGCTTTCATTGCAGCTAGCACACAACTCTCATCACTGTCCATTAAGCTCCTACCAGCAGCACGAGTGAGATCTTTTCTCAGATCCTCCTCACAGCACTCGAGCAGTTGTGTTACGACGTCAGCCCCGACAAGCTTGGTGCCTCTCTTGTACTCCCCCCAGCGGGTTAGGAAGTAGGACCAGGTCTCAGCCGTGCCCGCTAATGCTATGGAGGGGCGTCTCATTTTCTCGACCTTGCCACTCGTGCCTGGGTCCCTGCCGATTGCAGCGTGTGCTGTGGCGTGTATGTTTAACATAGCCACTACCACTGCTGCCTCTGCATGTGTGGCTGTATAGTTACACCCCTCAATTGGGCAACGTGCATTTACGGGCGCCATCAGCACGGTTATATTGATTTATTTTGGGTGTCAAAGTTTATTTCAAGGGTCTACCTTTTATTCTCTCTCTCCTCCTTTCTTTTCCACTGCACGTGCGTATGCCCAGGCTCTCATGTGGCGCTCCTCTTTACTGTACAGTTCATCCACGTAAGTTATGCGTTTGCTTTCATCTTTCGCGGTCTCCGCCGTTCGGCTGGATCAAGTTGTTCAGTTATAAATAAGAACAACATTCCATTTGTTCGCACACTTTAATGTGAGAAGCAGCGAAATGACAATAACTGAACAAGTCATGAGCAACTCTAAATGCCGGTAACGGCTCACATCTCGAACGTGTGTTTACTTCCTGTTGCGTCGTGTGCCACAGCATAAAGTGTCCGTGTTGCAACATTCCCTAACCTGCTGGTACACAGCATGACAGGATGTGAGGGTCCATGCATGGGGAAGTTGTGAATGAAAAAAAGCCAAAGAAACACATTTTGTTTCATTGCAGTTTATGAGGGTTTTAATCAGCTAGTGCTAATACAACGTGCTATAACATTGTCTCCTTCCTTTACCTTTGATAAAGTTTTGTCAGCTTTAGTTATTTATTTTATCTTTATTTAAAACATTACATATTACATAATACTGAGCCATAGACATTCTGACTATACTGACATAATTTCTAAAACTATCAAGATACTGTAAAACTGGATTGCAGACAAGGGGACCCTTGTCTTTATTATTTCAGAAATTACCACGGGACAACAGGAACACCATGTGGCTTTATATGTAGACTATGTCATTGTTTTTGACCAAGATCTGAGTAAATCTATTCCTGTCCAGGTGGACCAGATTCAGACATATAGAACATTTCTGGCTGTAACGTCAATAAATCTAAAATCTCAGTTATGTTTTTAAACCAAACAGAAAGAAAATAGCTGCTCAGTTCAACTCAAGGTTGTTGATTTCTTAGCACGATACTTGGGCTTTCAAAGTGTACCATGTCTTGAGCATATTGAAGATGCTAACCACAGCCCTGCAATGCAAGAAATCTCCAATTCATTAGCAGCTCAATCACAAACAATCAACATATGCCTTAAACTGTTACTGAATAATGAAAACATACATATACATAACCCCAGAAAAGCCAGCGAGGTGACGTTTGAAACTGTTTCTGAAGCATCTGAAAGTATTTTTTTTACTTTATAGTTCTGGCAGAGAGAAGGCTTGTTATTGAGTGGATGACTGCTATGTTGATCCTCTGAGTATTGTGAAGTGATCACCCTTCTGATGACAAGGAAAGAAAACAAATTAAAGCGTTAATAAATCCTCGCCTATTGATAAATACTATACCCTCAGCTTAGTTTTGTCCTATCATGGAAAAAAACACTTCAGGCAGGCCAAGACATGAAGCATGAGATTAATAAAGAACAAGTAGCCACACACAAATAACCAGTTCCGTCTGTCTTTTCCTCCGCTCATCTTAAAGTCATGTCAGGCAGTCTGCCAAAAGGGCGTGTGGGCGAAATGAAAGGCCATTTGGAGTCAAGCAGGTATTCTGTGACGGTGAGATAAATGGCCTCCATGGCGAGTCACTGACTTTTGACATTTACACAAAGACAACTCATCAAAAGGTTACTTTAAAGATGCTTTGTACAACCCTCATCTAAAAACAAATTTTCAATCAAATTCAGCACTTGGCTTCTTTTTGACCACTAGCCATGCATATACATCACCTCAAAATTACTGCCAACGTGGTATAAAAACGTTTTAATCTATGACATATATCAGTTGACCCATCCACATATGAACTCTATTTCCAAGCACAGAAATCACGAAATGTGGTGGTGATGGTTCAACATTTCAGCATACTTTTCAATGTCACGTCTACCTTAGGAACCAATCAAGAAGGATTAGGACCTCTGATTCAAACTTTGCCACTGCAAAGGTGAAGGACAAACTAATCTGATCTTTTCGAGGGAACCATTTTTTTGTCAATATCTGCTGCTTATGCCCGGACACAATTTCTTTCCTTGTTTTTATTTATTGTTTGTGATATTTCTTGGAATAAAAATAGATGTTAGGCAATCTTAACAATTTAAAACAGATCTCACAGTCAGTGCGGAGGGGAAACCTGTGCCGTAAGCCAACTTTTGTAACCTAGCAACAGTGAGAAGTGCTCTGAAATGGAGGTCTAAGCGCCGCCTGTGCTTACATGGTCACAAGCTTAGCACCCAAATTCTGCTCAGCAATACTTTCGCACATTGGGTCACCTTGACTTCACATAGACTTTCAACTGGAGGCTAGCACACTTTTACCATCAATATCTCCTGACATCGTAGCTGTAAATCTAACTTAGTCATTGTTGTTGTTGCTCTGATTGTTGTTGCGTTATCCTTCTTTTTCTCACCGCATGTTTATCCCACTTTTCAACTCTAACGTCCGCAGCTGTTCAGCGGGGCGGCAGTAGCTCAGTCTGTAGGGACTTGGGTTGGGAACCGGAGGGTCGCGGGTTCAAGTCCCGGCACGGACCAAGTCCGGAAACTGGTCTGGTAACTGGAGAGGTGCCAGTCCATTTCCTGAGCACTGCCGAGGTGCCCCTGAGCAAGGCACCGAACCCCAAAACTGCTCTGGAGCGCTCGCTGTGGGCAGCCCCCTCACTCTGAGACCTCTCCATTAATGCATGTCACTAGAACCCTGTTTGTGCATGAGTGTGTATCTCGGCCTATGTGTGTGTTAGACAGAGTGTAAAAAAAACTGAATTTCCCCTCGTGGGATTAATAAAGTGTAAATTAAATTAAATTAAATTAAGTCTAGTTCTGCTCAAGTTTCCTGCCTGTTAAATGGCAGTTAAACAGGCTTTTATTTTGAAATAAGGTCAGGACCTCACGCAAAAAGAAAACTGCAACGGATCAAAAACTGAATGAAAATAGCTAAAAGTACTGGTTAAAAAAGTGTAATGTTGGCAGTCAAATGGTTAATATTACTTTTGAGTTGACAACTGAGCAGTAGAGAAGTTTGTCGATTTGAAATGAGACATTCAAAGATGCAGCTGTGTCACTCTTTTTTTTTAAAAATGCATTAATTTGATTTGGCCAGACTTATCTTTCCTTATTCTTTATTAGCCAGAAGGACATTGCAGTCATAGCTACTGCCATTGTTTGCCTTCACAATACCAATGGGTGACTTCACTGAGACTCCTCCCATGTTTTATACAGTCTATTACTCATATATTTCCCTGAATCCATGGGGCAGAATCTCTGAAGGAGCCGCTTTGGTGTTTAACGTTCCTCCAGAATAAAAAATTACTTGCCTCAAAATGAGCTTCTGAAGGGAACCAGCTCCATGTAGTCTTATAAATCTCACCTTGGAGTAGTGTGAAACTACCATGAAAGGGCAAATCAACAACATGAGGTTATTTGAGAGTTTAATCAGGTGGGGGTGAACAAAGAGAAAGTCTTAAAACTGAGTAACTTGGATGAAGTTGAAAGTGGACAATGTGCTGACTGAGTGGAGTATGGAGGTTGCTGTTGCCAGATCAGCTGCAGGATCAGCTGAGGGATCATGGGAGCTGAGCATGGAGGCAGTGCTCTGATCTTATTATCGTATTCTGTTCAGCGTGTGACTGCCACACACACACACACACACACACACGCACAAACACACACACACACACCTTTAACACAGAAGGGTTAAACTTAAGGAGTGGTCCGGCCGGTTTAGGTGTACGACACACGCACACATACAAGCCTTAAACACTAATCCTCCACCATTTAGTATACTCTTAAGCTGGCACACGACACACACACTCCCAGGGTCATATGAACTACACACAGACATGCTACGGCAGGTCAAAAGTCACGTGGAGCCACGAGTGGAAACGTATCTGATATGCTTGCAACTGAAAGTTCACGATGTGAGAACAACAGTATAATAGCCGTGATGCTAATCTCCTGAAAATCAGGAAATCATAATCTTGTGAGAGATATTATTACAACAGCATGTATTATATGTATATTTAGATTTGGAGAGGGGGGAGGGGGGGAGGGGGGTTAATGGTTAATGAGCCTGAAAATATTGAAACTGGCCGAGAAGTTTAGTGTGATCCTTTACACACGTCTGCTTCCCTTCGCTGAATGTTTCCTCGTCTGAAGGAGTTCATGTTATTGTGCTGCCTGACACCTGTTGAAACACAGGAGACTCTGTCATGATGAGACATGCATTCATGCAGGTGAACCACAACCAGATGAAAGCACTGCAGCAGGTGACACACACAAAACAGGTTAAAAAAAACAGAGCAGATTGCTGACTGGTGAAAACAGAGCTGCAAAACTCAAAATGATGGCTGGAATCAGATCAGTCATCATAAACAGCACAAAATATATGACCTATTTCAAAGTCTTCGGAGCTGATAAACAATTTTTTAGTGTATATTTAATCTAAATCCAGATAGTTTACGATATTCATAGCAAGATGAAACGGGCCTCGCTGCATGTATTTGACACTGCAGGCCAGTCTACAAGGAAAGCTAAGCAGCTCTGAGCCCCAGCCATTTCAACCGTATGATCAAAATCCTCGGATATGTCTGCAAACAAAGCCGACGATTCAGTAGTGGGCTCGCGCTGAACCTCCACCCTGTCCCGCTCTCTGCTCGCCAAGCCTCAGATCCACCAGCAGCCTGGGGAGTTGTACATCGCACAAAGGACCCCATTGTGCGGTGCTGAGGTAACGCCATAATTGTTACAATCTTCCCATTCAGGTAAAAAACACGCCCTACTTTTGAATCCCTGTGACATTTTGAGAGGTTTGTGGTCTTTCTGTGTATGTAGCATTGATCTGATATAATGAGGAGAAACGTGGGTGGCTCGTGCACCTGAGGTTGAGGCCGGAGACTTAAAAAAAAAAAACCTTCTGTTTGTATTTTCTAAACCAGCTGAGGTCCAGACCACAAGCTCTTCAGAGCCAGAGTGACACATTTAATAACAGCTTGATATTTCCACGAGGTGAATCAGGGATCTGTTACCACAGAAAAGTCCACTGGAGAGGTTTAATAAAACCCTAATGCCAATCAGAATCCTCAAATGAGAAAAAAAAAATCCACCTGGATGGAACTGCAAGATAATCCACCAGTCTAACAAAACATAAACTACAGTAGCATGCTGAGAGCAGAAAGCCTAAATTGTAAGATTGGGTTTCTCCTTTTAGGTCTTTTTTATTCCTTTCAGTCTTTCCACTGACTGTCTCTTATCAAGGAGCTTTGTATTCAACATTAGGGATTTCAGCTCCCTTGTCTTCCCCACGCGCCTGACATATCCTGCAGAGATAAATCACAAATATCAGCCTGCTGCGTCTGGGAGGGGCCACAGTGCGGAGGAAACAGTACGGAGGGTGGTCCCAGTTGGTCTGTTTCCAGATCTTTAGTTGAGTCTAATGCAGGTCTGTTAGGAGCTTCCCTGCCTTTCATCCGTTTAGGAAACATCTGGAATCATCTGCCGGTTGAATAAAAGCGTGCATGTGTGCGTGCGTGTTTGTGTATGTCTTCCAGGAGGCTTGCCAGGAATGTTATCATTGTGTAAAAATGAACCTCACTGCCCAGAAAATAAATTAAGGAAACTCACTGGTGAATCGCCAAAGAGATGTTTAGGCTTTGACATCATCTCCACTGAGCAAATTCCTGCTGAACATCAACAAGAAGTTTACGATCAGTCTCCTCCTTATTAGTCACGGAGGGTTGTCTGTCGCATACTCAAACTGTGGCCTACAAGCTACATTTACAAATGCACACCTGAAAGGACACCGTGCCCCTGTTTGCATCTGCACTTCACTGCAGAATACTTTCCCTGCTGGATGGGAGCTGGTGTCTCAGAATGAAGGAAGTGATGTGAAACATACAATGTGGAAACAGCAGACGAAGAGACAGAGTTCAATACTATAATGACAAATGTGTCTCAAGTTATTGCCGTGTTATTATGTGATGTAAATCAGCTCACCCCAACTTAAATCTGGGGAAAGTCGGGATGAAAAAAACGATCGTCATTGTTTAATAACGCAGCTGCAAAGGTCTGAATAAGCATAACAACTTCTTAAGATGACAGCTATATCAATGTTGGAAAATACTCGCTTTATTTGCAATCACGCCATTCTCTATGTCTTCTAACTCGTGAAAGAAAAGACTACAGACTGTTCACAAGAGGCTGCATTGTCGAAAGCAGTTACTCTTGCGCTCTGTGTGTCTGTTAAACAGATGGATATTCTATCCATGCGAGCAGGTGAGCAGACAAAGCCTGTGGTGGCTCGGCGTGTCTCTCCTTGCCCGAGCAGAGGCATCAGACACCACGACGTGTTGACAGAGGCAGACAGAGGCAGGGTCAGGAGTCACACCTGTCGAGAAAACACATCTTTCTCTGAGGCACGAGGCGCATCCCCCCTAAAAAACACACATGTAGCAGCCTGAGGGACAATGCCTCCAGTCTGCAGACGAGATCTTATGCACAAGACTGTATAGAAAAGTCAAAGTTTCGCACATAAAATCAGAAAAGACATCCTTGTTTTTACTTATTAATTGGCAATTTTTGGAGTCAAAAAAATGAATTCAAAGTAGTTCAGTTAAGAGTCTTTAACGCCTTAATAACTCCTGTTTTTATGTTCTCAAACATGTAAACTGTGTCAACAAACACCCTGAAAGATTACAGACGTCCCTCTCAAACATTACAATCTGAATGTTTTCACAGTGGAGTTTTACGTGCTGTGTCATTAGTAACAAACTAGGTGTGTAGGGAAGAGGGCTGCTGTGTTTGGACCGGAGAGAGGATGTTCAGGTCTGGCTGTAATGACACCAGGGGATGTGGATTTTGGGAGTAATGGGGAGGATGTTTTGCCTCCTGTGTGTTGACTCCTGACCTCCTCCATCCTCTCTCAACCTGTTTCACCTCTGTCCTATTGTGGCGCTTATCAAATGTTGTACATACATACAAGAGATAACACTGGATCAGTTTGGCTACCTCAGAGCTCAGATTGAGTTTCGTGTGTCATTTGAATCTCACAAGCTTCCCCAAGCTCTGCACTGTCCTTTTCCTACTTCGACGTATCCAATCTGCTGTTGTTTGCACTGCTCTCTTTTCGTGCACACCTTTGGTTTCTTGCTCTTTGGCGCGTCTCCAATCTTGTTCCTGGGTGTTTTGTCAGCGCATCGAGACTGCTAAGACAACACAGTGTCGTCCTGAGGGTGCACCGTGGCCCCTGCTGATCACACTCCGTTGGCTTGCGCCCGTACCGCTTCTCATCTCCTCTAACACGCACTGACATGGCGCTTTGAAGTCCTGGGGAGCAGCGTGGACTCGGGACCAGCCCAACAAAAGCAATCTGATCCTCTGCTGATGTGTCCAAGCATGCTTATGGTACCTCGACAAAAGATTAGGACAGCAAGCGCCCCCCTTTGCAGCTTCTGTGTGTTTTTAAGCATGGACCTGCATGTTGTTCATGAGGGACTGGACATGTGAAAGATCTGATGAGAGGAGAATTGATAGAAGTTGTTTTTTTCTACCCTAGTAGCTTGAAGTTCAGCTTATTCCAAATTACTTGTATAGGCAGAACTGACCTCTAGTAACAACACTGCATTTTCTCATTTTGATATAAAGGTAGATAGGAAAGAAAACAGATTGTTAGGCATTGTGAAAAAAATGGAGGATATGTTATTCTGAGTATTTCTGAAACAGGAACCTGGAGCGCTGGTAGCCTTAGTGCACAGAGACTATGGTTCTCTAAGTGGGGAGCCTTCAAATCCAACTTGTGGATCCCTACCCACATGTTATTCTCCACTCTCTCGCTCCCTGATTTGTCTTTATCCACTGTGTGTGGATATTTATGGGGGCTAATTATCTGTTTTCTTAAACCTGATGTATTTTAATTCTCAAAGAATATATCCAGATATTGATGCGGATATCAGTATCAGAAGAGCTTGAATCAAATAAACATGTCACATGGTCAAACCAGCTGGATGTCGTTCTGGACTCAAGGTCTTGTGTCTATCTTTAAGGACATAATGATGGAATATAGTGTGGACTGTGTTTTTCTGTGTCTAGAAGCATTTACATGGACCTTGTTTGTCTTGCAATTGTAAAAACAGGGATTGTCTTTTTTTTGGCCCTCAAGGCATCATAAAGAACTTATTCTACGAATAAATTAACGTGAGTATTTTGCTGTTGTGAAGCATTATGGGATCATGGCTTTTTTCAAAATAAAATCCAGCTGATGTGCCTCAGGCAAAACTAACAAGGTAATGTATCATAGTTTTATTCACTTTAAAATTCTACATGTTGCAGGTCACGTCAGTCCATTCAAATGAAATGGAACGTGTTAACAATTATGAAACTAGGAGTATCCAAATCAAAACAATGATGGAAACCAACCAGCTGTGAATGAGCGCTCATTCATCTTATTTAGAGTGAATCAAAGTTATATTGTAATTAATGAGTCACACGAAGGCTGCACCCTGGCTTACAACGGTGTTGTAAATCCTGTCGCCCATAATTCCAAAATCCAGTCACCCACACCAAAGTTTGCATCATGTCATTGACCGCTTACTTAATATCATCACACGAAAAAGAAATAAATTTTCTTTGAGCCAACTTAAGTGTATGATGTCTCGTCCTCATCCGTAATACAAAAAAAAAAGAGGCCTAAAATGAATATATATCTCTGGGTTTGAACAATGTTGGAAACATTTCGAATTAAGCACTTACAACAAAAGAAACCACACATAACGTTGCTCTTGAGACATTTCCATTCCATTCAGGTATGTCATATGTACTGTAGGACCTACGGCTCAGATACAGTAAAGGATAACAGTATATTATGGAAAGTGAAGATTTAGCTGATGGATACAAAAAAAAGAGAAGGATCTTTCTACATTTGAATTCCCTATACATGGTGCTGTGTTGTGATTGGCAGAGGCTCCATACTGTTTTTTTTCTCATACCATGAAATATTCCCCAGGATATGGAACACAAACCTGCTTTTTATATCCCCACCTAAAGCATCCCGGCAACTCTACCAATAAATATCATATCAAGGAACTACTTTTTGTGATTTAAAATGTACCACCACATTCAAGCATTCTTAGAGACAGGAACATCTTTTACACCTGCCCAAAACATTTCCTTTTTTGTCCTCAAACTAATGTGGACATGCTAATTATATACCACGGCAAAAAAAAGAAACTGAGCAGAAAAATGACCTCAGAGCAGAGCAACGCAGCATGTCCCATCACTACATCTGGATCACTTTAGCTTCAGAATCAACAAGTGCTTCCATTTCCACAGTGCTGCTGCACCCACGCAGAGCACATATGAATCATGGTGGAGACTGGCGCTACAAAGCCTCGCAGGTCCCTGCAAAAGCACAGCACCCAATGCATATTTCATGAGGCATTAGACGGCGTATTATTCATGCTGGTCTCCACTGCTGTTTTGTTTGGGGGGCTGAACAATAGATTCATGGCATAGTGATGGAGGATTAGAATACCTAGAGTCCACAAAGGCCCACAAGGGCTCTTTATTCCCCAGAGGGGTCCATTCATAATTGTATTAAGTGATTTTCTGTGGAGGAATTCTTGTTAATCATTCGTAGGAATTTCTTCACATAAAAAATGAGTCATGTTTTGGTGGCGGGGGTGGAGAGACGACTGGAAACAGAGGGAGTAGTTGTGGCCTCTAAAGGATACATAGTATGATAAAGCTTTTTTTTATGGCAGGGGAACATGAGGAAGAAAAAAATCTAGCTTCCTCCAGATGCCATGATGTGTTGGATAATCATATTTCAATATAAAAATGGATAAAAGCTCCCCACTGACAAAGCTCACCATGCAGGCACTGTGCAAGTTATGAAGACAAGCACACATTGACTGAACCACCTTAACATTGACCTAACCCCATCTGTAAACCTGCTGTCTCTACGTTCTACATATCACGGACAACGCTCCCTTTGTTCCTTGTTAGAAGAGTGGAACATGAATGAGAACGCAGTCCTCCACTGTGAATCATTGGAATCAGACAGGGTCACAGGTTTCTGGATGTAGTTTATAACAGCTACGCTCACTGACTATCAGCCCCACGAGCCACTTGGTCTCTGCCAGCTGCTGCTTTCTGTAGTATAAGCTCTTCAGGAAGCAGGCTCCGGAAACATGTCAAAGATTTTTATATGAACACAAAATAGATCAGGATTCAGACTTTACTGTGCTGCCATACATCTTAAGTTGATCAGTAGTAGAGGAAACACTGGGGCAGGGTTTTTTTTTTTTTGTATGTTGAATGTATTTATCTTCATAAATGAATGCCTTGTGTATGTTTTGAAATTACTGGTTACCCCAAATCCCTATTCAAATTAGTTAGTACTGTATTAGCTACAGTAAATAGCTGTATTTTTCAAAGATGTAACTTGGTGTTATTTTGTAGAGAGTAATCTGCTGTTACAAAGAACATTATACTGTGGAGGTCTTAAAAGTGTATTTGTTGTTACGGTCTGAATCGTATTGGTTCACTTCTCTCACGCCCTAAATGCACAACATAGGGACACATATATTATCCATAGTCCTCTGGTTATTAAGGAACCAATTAGCATTATCCTCATGTTAGCAATGCTGGTGAACTGTTCTCCTCCCTGTAAGGAAAAAGTTGCTCCGTGAAATATGCCCCTTAAGTTATGTTGGCAGTCACAGAAGAAGATCATGTACACCAAACTGTAGTGAGATATGTTATACTCATAAAAGTTCTTGTGTTGAAGCTCCATACATACACAAAGAAATGTATTTAGCACAGCTGTTGGCCACTGTGACTGTAAAACAGTTAACCCTTTGATTGTCTTTTAGGCCTTCCTTTTGCCTCTGGTTACTATTTTTTTAAGAAACATTCATGTTTACATTTTTAATCTTTTGTTCCAGTGGGCGTCACACATTATGGTTTGGATTGATAAAATATGTCCTCCTCTGCATCCCCTGAAACATTCAGTGTGTGAAGAGCCGATTTATTTTCTGTGTTTCCACTTTCCTCTATAGTATAACAACATCTTTCCTGCCTTCTAACATACAATGAATGTCTGTTTTATCTGATACCAGTGCTGTTAGGCATGAAGAGAAGAACAAGAAGGAGAGAAGGAGTGGGAAATAATAAAAAAATAAAAAAAATCGGGGGAGTCAAAGTGAGCAAATCCAATTTAGCCATTTGTGATCCTATCTCCACAGCAACTCTTTGAGTTTGCAGCGAGCAGTTTGTGGGCTTTGGCACTGACCTCCTATTCTCCCCATGTTAGCCCCTTCCAAACTGCCATCCCTGAAAAGACAGGCAGACAGAAAGAAAGGTGCTCAACAAGGGAAAGAAATAAAACGTATATGTGGGGAGGAGAGGACAATGGAGGAAAAATAGAGGGAGCAGGAAAAAAAACAGAGTGACTGGGGGGGACAGCAAGGTGATGAAGTGAGGGGAGACTTTAGAGGGCAGTGGCGGGACATTCCTGAGCCAGCTGTGGGTTGGAGGGGGAATTATCATTGAATGGCTGACAAATAAAACAAGACATGGGCTATTTCAGTATTCCAGGCAAAAACCCACTGGCACATCACAGCAGAATGAGAGGTGAATAAGAGATTTTGGAAGGAAAAAGACGCAGGCTAATGAGAGAACCAGCAGGCTTCATGGTATAGGCTCAGGCAGGCTTTAAAACCACAGCAGTCCGGTGGTTAACCTTTCGCTGCCTCCCCCTCTAAGGTCTCCTCCAAAATGGAGGCAGGACCTGGCAGCAGCAGCAGCAGCAGTTCTTGAGCCCTGCACACATTCCTCTTGTACAGACAGGTGGTGGGCTGTTTAATAAAAACAGTATTTGATGGAGGGAGTCAGCGAGAAGCGAGGGGGGTTTGGGGGTGGGGGGGGGGGGGGGGGGGGTGCAGTTAAAGGCCATCACAGACTGTAAACAGCAGAGTTGAGCTGCCATAATACGGCTACTGTTTTACAGAGAATTAAAAGCATAGACTAATAACTCCTTGTGAATGACTAAAAACTCAAAAGAAAATTTCTTGTGGATGGCTTAATTAATTAAAGCAACAAAATTCCTCCACAAGTAGTAGTTTCAAAGTGATTCTAACAATTTTTAACAGGTAGACAGCGTCTCTCCTATTTCCACAGATCGCCTTGGTCGCCTGCTTGGGGTTTTTTAGCAGGCTGGGGATCTCTCGCAAGAAGTGGGTACAGCTTTACAGCACTAGCCAGTTACCCAATGTAGGTGCTGTGCAGAGCAAGGAGCCAAGTGCACATCCATCTCGGTAGAGATGTAGTGTCATCGTTGTCTCGTGTTTTTCAGCTTAACCAGGTGCAAAAAGTCATTTATAATTTCGATTCAAATACATAACTAAATCCAGTGACATTATTGAACCATGTCAATCACCCCTCTGCTCGTCAACGTATGCATGTCGTCTGTCAGGAGAAGTAATGAGTAGGGGCGTGTCCAGACGTGTGGGGCAATAACTTATGCAGGAGTGGCCTGCCCATTTCTGTTGCTAAACTCAGAGAAAAAATAAGGTTATTGTGTTTGGCTGACCCACCTGTACCTACAAATTATATTGGTACAAGCTTATAGCGAGAGCACTATAGTAAATATGGAAGCCATGTTTGATCTGTACATGTCCTTAAACTCCCACAAACACATTTCGAGAACATCCTATGACTCCCACCTAAAACATTGCATAATCAAGCCAGTCCAACTCAGAAAAATGCAGAACACTAATTTGAATAATTCGGAGTTTCAAATTGCTGTATTGCTGTGTCTGTATGTCATGTGGCATACCTGCATGTTATGTCCATGACACCGGAAAGTATAAATAACGGGGGGGAAAAAGAGAAATGCAGCCAAACTAAAAAGTTCTTGGACAGCCATAAATGACTGATGTGTTAAAGCACTGGCCTGTTGTATTATGTTTTTCTTCATGGATTTCTCGTCTTCATGACACACTCTTGCTATTGTTCCATCCACAAGCAGAGACTTGCCTTTTTCAACACGACTTCCAAGAAGTGTGTCAGTTGTGTAGAGGGAGGTGTCGCGCTGACAGCTAGTAATAAGACATGAAAGACTGATTCACTTGGACGAATGCCATGAACATGTGACGAGCTGACTGCACCTGTATGTCAACAAGGACTTCATTAAGTTTCATGAACAGTGTAACAATAGAGATTAATTTGTGGTCATGGTACAATCTGTAATGTAATTCACATCTTTGTTTATATTCTGCCTATTACTGTGAGGGGGTGAATGTATTTTCCGTGTTGTTAAATGCTTGTGCTGCTCTTTTATATGAAAATGTGCATGACAAACTGTGATTATGTGTGGAATCTTCTGGTTTTACAAAGAAAATGTAAAGCTAATCCTGTCCCAGATTAAAGGCTTCATAGAGCAGCCTTTTAAGTATTTTTGGTGTCATGCAGCAGAAGGCTGCGGGACTTTCCGGTGAGCAGCGCTCCACTGTTGCCACCCAGGGACAGAATGGTAGCCATGTGTGTCAGCGGGCCGCCACATCACATCCACCCCGTCCCAAAGTCCCTGTGATCTTCCCAACAGCTCGCCTGTGCCCGTGCACGCACTTTTTCCTTCCTCTGCTTCCCTCTCTTGCTTAACCACATAGATGAGTGGAAATCATTTCACAGGGGGAATCCCACATCCTGCAACTTTATCTTCTTGTCTGTCTTAGGAGACTGATAACTTGATTAGGGGGTCGAAGAAGAAGCAGAATTAATGACAGTACTGCTTCACATTCTGCCTTGTAAAAGATAAAGAGCTGATAAACAGTTCAGTGTAGAGCATTGTGCACACTTCCTTACACTAGAGTTGATGTTAAAAGTCACTTCCCAGAGTATAGCCACTCATTTGAGATGACAGCTGCTGGTAAACCACTGCAGCTTGATCTAGTGTCCTTTCTTCTGCCGTCTACTCATTCTAAATCTCATCTCTCTCTTTTGCCCCTGCTCTAGAATTATTCGGCACCACTCACAAGTGACGCAAATCAGTGGCAGTTTCCAAAGGCTTTTCTTTATACAAATGGTAGTTGTTTAGTGATCTCCGCTGAACCGTTTGAGGACATTAATGTGGATAAGGAACGTGCCTCATGGAAACAGCCCTGCAGCAGCAGAAGAGTTCAGTCCCTCCTCCGTATCCCACATCACTGATGGAAATGATTAAGTTTATTGGAGTGTAATTCCACCCCCCTCAATCTGGCTCTTAAAATAGAGAAACAGAGAGGCAGGCGGCCAGCACGGGCGGATGTCTGAATTCCTCTGATTGGAGCAAAGCAGCAATTTGTTATTAGGCCGATGTCGACCCATGACCACAGCAGCAGGCCTGCCTTGAAAGAGAGCCGTATGGCATCACTCACTCAGAAGCACCTCTCCACTGCTTTGGCTCTTGTATTGCAGACCTGTTTTTTTTTTTAATCATACAAGTTGGTCTGCTGTGTGTCACTTTAATGTCCAAGACAGTCCTTACACTGTCAGTGAAATTCTGCTCAAACAGTGTACAAACGATCATGAGTAGATTCCAGCCATCAAACAACTATTGGCTAGAGTTTTTTTTAGTATCTCTTAATAACTTCTTCATTCTGGATTATATGAACCACATGTTTGAGTACTGTACACTCAGACATAGAAGGTACGAAATAGAACCTGACAAAGGGGTATTCGTCCCCATTTGAGAACCCCTGATTGAGCTTCTTATTATGGCTCTTGAAACATTTCAGAGTTAAATACCTCAAACTCAGCATGAAAGGTTATATCAGTTAACTTTGTAAAAAGGTTCCCCCCCCAATGTCGTGTTATACAGATAACCCATCAGCGATCTTTCATATCGCCTTTCGGGGAGGCGGTAAATGAGTCCGTATCGGGACTTGAGTTGGGAACCAGAAGGTCGACAGTTAACGTACCGATGCTGACCATAACATGGAAGTAACCCTTGAGCAAGGCACTGAACCCCCACCCATCCTGGTGCAGTCCCTGAATTGCAGTGGGTTGGTTTGATCTGAATCAAGTATTCAGTACAGCATTGTAATAAGTTGCGATGGTTAAATATCTTATTCTTCCAAAAAGGGTTTAAATCGAAATATTTGCCGGAAAAAGAATACTTTCTTAAAAGAAAGAGTTTCTGGGCAGAACCTTCAACTTTCAGAAAGAACCCTGTTAAAATCATTGTTTTCTCGGAGTGCTGTATTTATTGTGATAACGTACCATAGATATTTAGGCACACGTCTGGCACCATGTAGCTGCTCGGATTGTTGTGTTCACTGAAGACTGGTAGGAAATGAGGCATGAACAACTGATTGATTTCAAAGGAAGCTGAGGTTAGGTTGTGTGTATATGCACTCCAACCACCTGAAAGTCACAGCTTCAAGCCTTGTAATTCAGACTGCTGCTAAAAGACAAGGCAATTGTTACAATAACAGCAGAAAAGCAATGAAGAACTGGCACTCCCGGATATTTGAAAGCCACTGCGGCCTTGTGGACAAAGAGACAGGCAGCTTTTGAACACAAGTCATTGATCTGATGTGTTGAAGTTACCCAAACAAGATTAAACATTGGCCACAACCACATTTTAGATATTCAAACTTTCATTATATAGACAAACAAATAGGATTATTGAACTGAGAGGAAACACAGGAAAAATCTCATGAGACTAACAGATTAAGACATTTTACCAAAGGTCGGCTTTTATGTCAAATTTTAGTTTTAATGCATCTTTGAAGCGATCTGCCTTTGAGGGCCATGAAAAGATTCATTTCAATCATTGCAACCACAGCCTCTCAAAAACATTTGCCTACATCATAAAGATTTCTTGACTTGGCTTTGTTGAGCGTAACCATAGGCTAAAAACAAAAGAACTCCACTGTGACCTCTTATACAAGCATCACAGGATGCAGCTACGAATTAAATAAAGCACAAGTTAAAGAAGCACATCCCCTACAGATATATGGATGCAGCTTCTTAAATCCCATGACAGAAGAGTGCAACTGTCATACACCAGACAAAAATACCCTATCAGACTCTCATCTGAGAGTCCTGTGATAATCTTTGGGCCCTGCAGATGTGAAGTGTCACAAGTTCAAGACCTCGCCTCGGTTCACGACATGCCCCGCAGAGATCGTCTTACAGCCTTATCACATGCTGAGACCACAAACTCACGACTGCTTATTACTCATTTCCCACTGCGATTAGGTGACTATTCATTTTTCTTGGAAAAAGTTGTGCAATACCTGTGTTGATCAATGCACCCAAGTAGCTCCCAAATTAAAACTACATAGCTAAGTCCAGCAAGCACAGTTACAGAGGAAGCATGAGTGAAAAATGACTAATGTTACCTCATGTGATACTTATATGAAGTGATGATATCTGTTGATTCGTCTGTTTTTCTAGGTAATTAAAAAGGTCAGCACTGTTTTAGAAGGTCACGGTCATACATCTCTCGAATGTTGCATCAGACTAAAACCTTTCAAGCATAACATTTCCACTTCATCGACATTATTTATAATGACATTAAAAGGAGTAATTGTACTTGGTCAAGGGTTTTTATCTTAATTCTAGCTGCCATCTGTGCTGTTGATTTTTAGTCTCATATTACCTTGCTATAGGAATAACTAGAATTTTAACTGCTAACACTGTCATCAACTGGGGAAAGAGAAGTGGAACTCAAACAGCAGTTTAAGCCAAAACCTAACATTTTAGAGTCAACACTGTCAAACACAATTTCACAAACGTGCATTGAACTCAACATGACCAAGTGTACTTCTGTTGGGCGGTTTGATAATACTGTAGCAATGAGCTGCAATCACAGAGTTTCTGACCTCTGTGTCAAGCAGCAAACTCCCCAGCCAAATGCCAAACACTGTAAGCAGATCCAACTGTGTTCAGGGTTGACCCACAGGCCCAGAATAGGACCTACATTACATGACAGATGTTTTTTATTTCATCTTTTTTTTTTTCCTGCACACCACAGCCCTAACCTCATTCAAGTTATACCCCAAAGAACACCTCTCCTCTAACAAAATCCTTTCAAAGACCCTCGCTGAATCCCAGATCCAAACAGCAAAATTAATTCCGCTTGTCCAACTCATGGACTTGGCTCACCACTTTAAACCCATCCCCTAGACACTTTTTCTCCAAGCCCTGGAGTCTCCACAGCACCCACCTCGCTGATGCGTTCGCCCTCCCACAGACTGATCCTAAGGAACAGCCGTTAATCTCATGGAGAACGTTGGAGAAAGTCTCCTTTTAATTATCAGAAAGCCTGGTTGGATAATGGATTCCAAATGGTGGTGAGCCTGGGCAGGAACCGGTTCAGGGCTGGACCAGAAGTAGGAGGTGTCCACAGAGAGGGAGCATAAAAAGCAGGAGGAGCGGGAGCAAAGAGATATGACTCCTCAGGTTCTGACCCTTGGCTGCCCCCATGCCTGTGCGCTTTGCCACAGATTGAGACGATATTGCTGGGGTTACTCCAAGACATGAATGAATGGCAGAATAATCTCAAACATAGCCCTGTGAAGATATCTTTAAACGCTCCAGTCATCTTTACTTTCTGCGAATTGATAAAGACACTTCTTAACTCAGAATGCCAATGTAGCATTGAACTGGAGCTAGCACCTATTCCTTAAGCTAATACACAACTTTTTTCCTTCACCCAATCAGCATTTATCTCTACGAAGAAAGCTGAATGAGTTGGAGCCACATCTTTCATGCAATGTCCTCCTATATATTCCCAGGACACACTGGAAGCCTGATGAAGACAAAGCAGATCTTACATCCCAAAGGCTTAACACCCAAGCAAAAATAATAGAATCACACCGAAACAAAACACAAGCTAATCATTATGGCTCCGAACACATCGTACATAGTCATGCATTCACACACATGGACTACAGGACCACCCTTGAGAGCTGACCCGGCCATGCCCCCTGCTGCTCAGCGCTGGCGTGTGTCCAGAACAAACTGGGCCTCTCCGTAGGGAACTGTGGAGGCTCGCGGCCGGAGTGCTTAGCAGGCGCCGAGGGGGCGGCAGGCTGCCAGTGGTCAGTCCCATGCCGCAGCTTCTGGGAATGGTGTCACACTAACACTAACCCCCCTATCCTCACGCCAGCCAGCTCCTGGGTTCGGGGCTGGGTGCAGAGGTCGAGAAAGAACAGCACTCCTAGGAGCGAGCAGCTGGACCCGCTGTTATGCATGAGCTCACTTTGGCAAGAGTCCAAACAAGAGG
Source organism: Symphodus melops (assembly GCF_947650265.1). Lineage (NCBI taxonomy): Eukaryota > Metazoa > Chordata > Actinopteri > Labriformes > Labridae > Symphodus > Symphodus melops. The sequence goes on along the minus strand of NC_136707.1, from coordinate 17,718,139 downwards.
CGAGCTAGCCTCCCGACGTATGAGCTGTCTCTGTGAAGTCACTCTGCAAGCATAGATCAACACAGAGTAGCAGCAGCAGCAGCACACAGTCTCTGGCCTACAAACTAGGGACAGGAAATCAAAGTAATCTCGAGTACTCATCGCCTTAAAGGCAGGGTAGGTCAATTTCAGGTCATTTCTCTCTGTGACATCACTCAGAATTTTTCCTAACAACTTGCCATAAGGTGAGTGAGTGGGTATGATGACGTTTATATCATGCAACTGGTTAGATCATTATGCATGTAGGCCTAAGGGGGGCAGCTTCTTAAACTACCCCTGTCACAGCTATTGCACTGACTTCAAGGCCTGAATTTCCCTCGGGATCAAAAAAGTATCTATCTATCTATCTATCTATCTATCTATCTATCTATCTATCTATCTATCTTGAGTCCTGATTGTTTCTAAGTTTCATTGAAGGCCAGAGTGATGACTGGAAAAGATCTTAACCAGACTTGGATGGCTTGATTGTGCTAAATAAAAAAAACAGGGGTAGTATGGATAGGACAGAAGTTATTAAACTGGGCGTTAGGGCAAGGTGACATCAGAAAAAAACATGTCTCTCGTGCTAAATCTACTGTGATCATACCTATAATAGGATAATGTAAAAAAAATAAAATACAGAAATTCGATCAGACCTTAAAAACTCTGATGCCAATGATCTGTCGTAAGCAGCCCTCAGCTTCTTTCATCAAAAACAGTACACATGTAGACATTTACTACAAGGCTGCAAGCAACTCTCAGCCAGCCTCTTGATAACATTTTTACGCCAACAGACCCGCTGGACGACAACCTCCTCTTCTGCTCCCTTACGCAATACCTCCAGAGCATGTGTGCATCTGTGATCACTTGTCAGACACGGTAAAGCCATGCACAGTTATCATGCAGGCTATTTATGTAAAACATAGTATAAAAGGAAAGGTGGATGTGAAATCTGGGAGGTGCAGGAGCTGATAATGACAGTCAGACTCCTCCGTAATAAAAGTAGCTAACAAGGGAGGCTAACTATGGGGTAATAGCTAGTTTGGCAAGCTCATGTAAAAAAAAGTGGCCATGTGTCCCCATACAGGAAATAAGGTGGAATAGCAATCATGTGGGTGTCAGCAGCAGAATTATGACCTTTCCATTCAATTAGCCAATTTATCTGCAAACATCTGTGTATGCTGTTGATATAAAAACACACTGCCCATTAACCTGTGGTCTCCAGAAAGGACACAGGCTAAGCATTTAACCCACATTCCCAAAATCTTACCCAGCTGCCTCCATTTCCAAATGACTATAATTCTAAACAACGTGGTAATTTCCTGGGCAGAGAGCGTATGCCTGGTGTGCTGCTGATTATGGCTGTTTGGAAACGTATAAAGACTGTGGTTTCCTGGAGGGGAGACCGCATCAGCTGTCATATTCATAATTATAGCATCTCTGTTATTTCTATCAATCATATAATCATCCTATCTCTGCTATTTCTATCACTTGTATAATGATCTTATTCAATCTCATTTGCCTCATGCATTTGTTTTTTTTAAATGTCCTTAAAAATCCAGAACATCCAAAAGTTTTGCAACCGAGTGAAAAGGTTTTTGTCTTACAATTATTATCTCCACAAGATTCTCTTGAAGTGCTGGACTTGATATTTGTACAGCGAAATCAGGACGAACTTCTTCTCGAGGAGACTTCTCCTTCTTGAGGAGAAAAAACATGTCTGAGCAGGCCTGCCGCTGTCCTTACATAAACATTATACACAAGTCTGGAGCAGTGAAAACTATACGATCATGCAAAACTATCATTATTCAATTAGAGGGCTCCTCAAACCAAAGCCCAGCTAGTTGTAACAGCTGCACCAGTGCTCCATAAATTTAGGGCAATTGAGGCTGGAGCTCGACTAATGAGACTGACTAACGAGCTAGAGGAGGGTTCTCCATGTAGTTGTATTCATAAACAGGAAGTCCCAGCAGGAATAACACCTGGGGACAATAAACTCTCTCAGACAATAGCTTCATCTGTGGGCTCGGCTAAACACAATATACAAGTACATTTTAGTAGCCTACATGAAGTGAAGTTTCATGTGGCTCTTTTTGTTAAGGTGCATTTTATCTTAATGGTTATTAAGAAACAGGCCTGTTACATTATCTGTTTATGGTTCTCGTACTGCATGTAAATGCAACATTTCTGCAACAATCCCAAGGTTTGTATGAAGCACTTTGTTCTGGCACCAAGCAGCAACCTCCAGTGTTGAGAAATGCAGCCATTGAGCAGAACCTCAAGTGTCCACTTCAGTCTGTCTCCAAAAGTCAAGAAATAATCATGTTTACAGCTTGGTAAAACAAAAACAAAAAAAAATGGTTTGAATCTAAATGCCAGTTCCTTTATGTGCAAAATAAAACAGGGGTGTTTGGGGTGTTTAATTGCTCATTTGTTATGAGCTCAGAAAAAACTATTTAGAAATTTACAATGAAAGTAAAAAAGCATTAGCAATTGTTTAACTTCTTAATTCTCGCCCCATTAAAGCGCACCACACACATCTACATGTGACTATTTCCATGTCTTATTTAGAGTCTTCTTGGCACAGTTCTTATTGCTATCTTTACACCTGCACATATAAATATTGCATTTCAGAATATGTCCTAAAAGCAGTGAATGTTGCAGATTGCAATTGTCCTGGAAATGGGATTTTGGCTAAACCTAGTAAATAATGTGTTAAAAAAAAACTAAAAACGATTAAACAGGTTATCCTGAAGGCAGTTCGAGTAACATTGGCGTAGTGTGTTCACCCCCACAGTTGAGTCATTGAATGTGTTAGGGGATGACTGTCGTTATGTATGCTCCTTTGATGTTGATACCAATCAGTGGGTCATGAGGGGAATTATAAACAAAACTGTTTTTCTCTTCATAAAAAGAGCAACAAGTCCATGTACAGAGCCTGAGTTCACGTTGGTTTAAGTGCAAAAAGCACTCACATCTCCTCCGGCAGGCTCCATGATATGTTGCATATAAACGGATAAACCATAATCAAAACCATGAGCTGTGCAGGTCTTACAATGTGCTGTGTCTTTAGAGAAAAATTGACCCAGTTGTCAAATGAAGAACAAATGTGAACATTTTTCACAAGTATCTAAAAAGGAAGATTGAATATTTAGGCTTCAAACTGTATTATCAGTATAAATGCACTAGAAATCCTGCCAATACTCAATGGACAGGGTCTGCCCCCATCCCTTCATGATCATTCTCTTGAGTAAACTGCTTTGGGTACCACTTAATCCCATAATAACCAGAACAGTGCAAAGTGCTAAGAGGTCTTTCCCAATATCACACCAAATGTAGTCAATGAAGGAGCCGCCCCCCTCTCCTCTCTCCAATCCTCTAAAAGGCCACCATTGTATGTGAAGAATTGCCATGGCTACTGCCGACGAACTGTAAGCCTTTAAGAATTATTAGCATTCCTCTCTACCCCGAGCACTGTAGCAAAGCTGCTCACTTTGCTATCAATCCGCCTTGAGAGAAACACACCATTTCTTTCATTGGAAACTACAGGAATTTCCATCTGGCTGGGAATTAATTAAAGTCGAATTATGGGCTGCAGCAATATTGGACTACCCAGACAAATTCAACAACACCCATGGAGGGTACGAGTGAATGCGGAGTTGTTAATGAGCATGGTGAGAAGCCAGCGAAGCCACTTGTCAGGGGGCTCTACCTCAGCAGTAATAATGCAAGATGAGCTTAAGACAAATAAAGAGGGCATTGATAAATTCAGTTTTTTTCTTTGACACAAATGTTATTGTAGTCACCAAATTTAATGAGAATCATCTTCTTTTAAAAAAAAAAAACGTTTGACTCCAGAAGCATGACTAACTATGGCTTAAGATTTATATCTATTATCGTACATTTAAAGGCAGGGTTGGTCAACAGCGCTCCACAAGCAACAGTGCAGGGAGCACAGAGAGGAGGGGGTTGGTGTAGATGGAGCACTGAGGGAACATGACTTTCAAAATCATGCTAGTTTCCAAAAAAATTACAAACCCTGCCTTTAACTGGATTTATTAGCACAGAAAACAAATTAGAGGTTTTATTCTGATCTGCATGATTTTTCTGTCCTTATCCAGAGTTTCTTTATGGGAGTCAAATGTGATCACGTGAAAATTGAAACCAGAGGATCCATGTTTATAGAGTTTTGGCAGAAAAGTGTGTTTCTCCCCGATTAAACTGTAAAAGACTAACAAGGTAGTTACGGCCATGATTTTATTCAGGACTTTGCAGCAGACCTATGCCAAATGCATGTGATAAACAATGAAATTACATTGTTTTTCTCCATTTTACAATGATCATTGGGGATTTTTAAACCGAGTTAAATGAATCATATGACTGAAAAATAATGTAATAAAGTGATTACCAGGCTATGGCATCTCTGCAACATATTATAAACAACCATCTAATTCTTTAATAATACAGCAATTGTATCTGTGTGAGACAGGGAAGTTGGCTTAGACAATGTGAGCACTATAGAGACTCCGAAAGAGAAAGTCTGACACAACAGGCCCTGTTCCACAACTTGGGAGGCTCTGCTATCAGACCTGGGACTCGTCCAGTCACTGGCACCTCCAACCAACCAAGCAGAAAAAGTAGGTCTGCATGGGACCCTGGAGGACACAGAACCCCAGTGATTCCATGGTTTCTGCCTAAACAGCTACATGGTTAAGTATTTCCCTGGAGTGTATGCAAACAATAGTTTCAGTTACACAGCTCAAAGTAGTTCCAGGTACAGGTTACAAGAAAACAGCTCTGTTCAGAACATGTCTTGGATCTCACTAGACTCTGACATGAGGTGGACAATAAGAGAGGTGCTTTGTACAGAAAACTACTATAACAGGTTTTTTTTTGTTTTTTAACCAACTCTTTGTGTGGAAGTCACGATTTAACAGAAAAAGAAACAAGCAACAAGTTGATTGTTCTCATGTTCAGAACGTCACCCAGTAAGAACTGAACAGATAGATGGATAGATGGATAGATGGATAGATGGATAGATGGATAGATAGATAGATGTGTGCTGTGTTTTCCCTGATCACATGTAAGAGTTATGTGGAAATAACTAATAAAAGAAATATGGTGCTGTTGTCTATTTATTGTCATTGTTCTGGAAAACATTTTCTTTGAAATAATTCAGGGGAATGTACCAAACTTTTTTTTTTACAACAGTTAAAACACTTGAATGATTCTTTCAGCTCTCATGAAACATGAACAATCAATAAAGAATGTCACTTTTTCTTAGTCTTAAACAATACTTCACCTCTGTCATGCATTAGTGCTTAATTACAGTCGTCAGCTTTTTAACGTGCAGCCTTCGAAGTGCAGTTTCTTCAGAAGTGTCATTATTTAGTTTTAGTTTGCTGATAACCTGACACAAGGCTGCTGCAGAGGAGTAGCACTCAGTCTAGTTTTTTCTTCTTACAGCTTGTTGCCTACAAACATTATTGACACTTCTGGTTAACAGTTCACAGCCTCTAATGATCAGGAAGCAACAGAGGCACTCTGTGGATCATCAGCAGGGGGAAAAGATTTTAGATCTGTTCAACAAGGAGTTACATCAATAAAACGTTATGTCGGTTGAATCTTCACTTAAGTGGTGACCTTGGCAACCGCCTGTGGCCGGGAGACTCCCAACAAATCACAAAGCTGATTCCTGTGGAGCCGGACTGTAGCGAGATCACTCTCCCTGGAAGAGACAGCCAACGGTGAGTGCAGCACACACACACCAACACACACACATACACAACAAAAGCATCTGAAAACGACATCTTCATCAAATGGCATCACTTACCAATTAGTATCACTTAACAGGGTAGTGACGTCATCCAACACTTCTGGGTCTATGACGTCATCGTAGTACAGCAGCATCTCGTACATCTGGCTGGCTGTGCTCTTCCTGATCTAGAGTTAAATAAGAAGGACATCGTTCATCCTGTGTGGTAACTGATGCTGCACAAAGCAAAGTGAAGAAAAAACACACAGTGATGACAGCCGTGATAGAAGCTTCAGCATGTCACCATGCTCGCGATGATGAAGCTATGATGTTTAAATATCAGTAAAACATAGTATTAGTCAAAAGCAAACTAAAAATCTTGAACGGATGAGACATGATGAATGTGCTCGTTACACATTCCCTGTAAATTCATCTAAACGTTTACTGAGTCATCTCACTCAGGACATTAATATCAGCGTCATGGTTCATCAAAGTTTGTCAGATTCTTCTTCTAGAAACCATGAATGTCTATTTTTTATTTATTTTTTGTCAAGCAATCCATCTAATGGCTGTTGTATTTTCAGGACCAAAATGCAGGATCATGCAATCACAACCATTGCACTCCTGAAGTTAAACTACTAGTCTGGAAAGAGAACCTAGAGACATAATAAAGATATATGTCAGCCTGATGTGTTTTATAGATGTTTAAGGGAGTGTAAAGTGGCTGCATTTCTTCATGATTATTGACAGTTTTTCTGCAGTTTTATGAAAAGATGGCTGAGTTTTCCTCTTCTGAATTTACCACTGGGAAGGGATGGCAGAGCAGCATCAGCAGCTGGGACAAGACTTTCTTCCTCACTTCCCCCTGGAACTGGATCAGCCCACAAAAGCTGAGAAACAGCAAAAAGCACAGTCAGCACACTCGGTGCAAAAATAAAAGACGTGTTCCCAAAGAGATGAAGACTTACACAGATATACAGGCCTGCAGCTTGGAAATGTCTTTGGCCTTCCTGGACTCCTTGCAGAGAGTCAAAACGTCTACACAGAACGGATGACTACGAAAACAGAGACAGAAGAAGTTCAGCTTCACAGGTAGAATCTTTTGTTGTTGTTACTTTCTGAACAGGCGTTTCGGTAAGACTCACTTCTCTTGTGTGGTGAAGATTTCAAAGCAGCTGTTGGTGAGCATCTGATTGAGCATCTTCAGAAAAGGAGTGGACACCCTGGAGAAGAAGAAGGGGATACATCCGTCACGAAGGAGCTCAAAGATCATACTGCATATCTATCCTTATTCTAATAAAACATACAGCATCATCAAAAAGGAACAATAAAAGAAATCAAAGACAAAAAGAAACCAGAGTGTATAACAGAAGGAGACATCCAGATGTTCGACATGTCGTGTGGACGTCTATTCGAAGCCTTTAATAGAGCAACACATGACGCTTTGCCATCCCTCAATATTAAGCGACTAGTTGCCATGGTAACAGCTTGCCAATCATAACGCTTTTTTGCTTATGGTAATCAATGGGTTTTCAATCAGTTAAAGGAACGTTTTCGCTATAAAAAAAAATCTAAATTAGTGATTGACTAAAGGAAACTTTTTTACAGTTTTTACAAGGTAACATTATTGATAATCCTTCACAATAAAAAAGGAGAGTCACCCCATGATGGTCATTTTAATCAATCTTTGTTTGCAACAAGTAAAAATAAAGTTCCTTGAAAGATATGTAAAAAAAATGGCTTGAAATAGAAGAAGCTGACACTGAAGGGTCAAAAAACAACAACAACAAAAAACCCAAAGAACCTACCTGTCATTCTTAAGATTGTCTCTGAAGACCCTCAGCAGAGAATCTCCAAACTCTGAGAGAGCCGCATTGTCACGCTGGATCACTCTCAGGTAGTCGAACAACCATTGTGAGGAAAAGTGCACCTTAAGGAGAGAAGGACGCGAAGAGACGCAGTTCATACGCAGGACCAGCAGCTGGGACAATGACAGTAAAAACATCTGGACTCAAACTGATTTGAGTGAGCCTGGTTGGTACTCATGAGTATTTACCCTTACCCTAAAGTGAGGATGGTAGGTATAGTGTAAGGTACAGAGGTTTGCTTTAGGCCTGTGACTTGTGATTCACTGTGGTACATAAACACTGCTATGGATCCTTGAACAGATGCAATGACTATTTCAATACATCAGTAAGCATTTTGACAAGCAGTTTGACAGCGGAGAGTTCTCCTACCCTCACAGAAACTGGTCAACATGTTAAATACTGCGTTGCTGTTTTTTTTTTTTGTTTAAATCGCCTGTGATAACATTATACTTATTTATTGGTGAATTAATGCCCTGGGATACACGTTTAAACTTCTGACTACAGGGAGACACTGAAACTTGCAGCACAGAGATACACAAGCACACATGGAAACCTTGTGTTTGGTTTCCCTTATCCAAACTTGAATACAACATTTGAGGTGTTTTGGTCAGTGTCTCTTTAAAGCTGGATCCTGATTTGGAGCCTTTCGAGTCTGGACTGCCAAGAATGTCCACACTGTTGTGAAAAAATTATTTCTCTCGGTGACTTTCTGCTGTTTGGCTTTAGTTTCTCTCCACTCTGGTTGGCCTGCCGTGCGGCTCCTGGAAAGTCAGTGGAAGCTTCATCTCTCTCTGGCCTGTGTGAATATGTGCCTGTGGTGTGAGAATGGTAATCTTGGCCCACGTATCGATGCAGCGTTGGCTCAGTTTCCTGCATTCAGCCCTGTACAAACATATCAGTCGGCCCTGTCTCTCAGGCTGAGAGAGCAGGAGGTAAAAGTCATGCGAGAGCCAGATCGTCTCATAGGGAATATGTTTACGGCCTCGATTGGCAGATGAGGCCAGCTTTAGGGATTTCACTGCTGCTAAATACTTTAAACTTGTTTTTCTTTTATTATATCCACAAACAGGGAATGTTAAAAATAAGCTAACTATCGTAAATCTTTATGGGAAGGACACATTTTCAAGTGATTGGTTTTGAGAGGTCAGGTCAAAGGGCAGGAGGGAAGGGGGGTTTGATCAACCCCTTTCAGCGGCCAATAGGAGCCTCCAGAGTGATGGTGTGCAAGAGGTCAGGAGGGGAACACAGCAAACCTGCTTTAAAGATGTTATTGAGCACTAAGTTAACAAGTGATGGGAAAAGACATTTGCCTGTACCATGAGGGGCCCTGTGAGATCACGCTCTCTGGACACATCTGGATCGATGCTTCAGCTACAGGTGGTTGCAGCAGTGGTGCCAGAAGGGCAAAGGTGAAGATTAATAATACAGCATGATACCTGTCATATAACAATTCATAGAAAGTCCCACCTTCTAGAGAGAGTAAAAAAGACTGCAGCTCAGAGGACATATGCGTTAGACACATGGCGCCCCCTGTAGGCTCAAAACAGAATTGACTTTGTGATCACAGAGGAATTCTCCACCATTAAGTGTCCGTACTATAAATCTTTTTCATAAATTCTAGACTTGATGGCAGCAGTAAAAAGTTGAAACATGGTTAAAATGCAGAAATGTGTTCTATTTATAACTAAACTTTATACACCTTTATGGCCTCATTATGGACACACAGTTATAGGACCATGGTAAGAGAATCCTTGTTACAAAAAAGGCTGCGAGGAAATCAATTATGTTTTTGATCTTTGTATAAGAGGTCTGTCCTTCAACTGGAGACCAATATAATGGGTTTTTTTGGTGCTTGGATTTTTTGCAACGCTTCCCTCAAATCTCAGCTTATACAAAGTTGCAGATAGATTTGCTTCATGCTGTATATTGTCATTTCAGGATTTTTTCTTACTGTCACGTTGCTTTCAAATGCTTTGGCTTAAAGAAAAAATAAATGTTTGCAAACACCTTGTTAAATCCTCGATCCAATAGGACGCATGTTGTTCCTGTCTCATCAGTGTTTTTAAAACATCCCATGTCGATAGTTTCTCTCATACAGGGTTCATCCACTTCCTGCTTTATATCAACCTACAGTAGAAACCTACTTCTGTGCAAGCCTCCATGTGGAGCACAAGCAGAACCAATTTGAGTGCACTACAGATTATTAAATCATAATACCATGATAAACTTGTTTCTAAAACATCTGGTGGCTGGTAAAGCATATTAATCCTCCACATCAGGGCGTTAACTTATGTTACTGCACTCTTTCTTTTAATGTCTCTCACATCTGTAAAAATATATCTCTCTGGTTTGACTTACTGTGGACTCTGTGATCCCTCCTACTGACACAGTGAGGCCCAGCAGGGTGTGGTGCTGATACTGAGGCAGTCTCAGCAGCTGGGTGATATACTTGTAAGCTTGAGATGGAGCGTTCCAGTTCAGACTGGTTAAGGTCTCACTGTAAAAAAAAAAGAAAAAAAAAAGAACAAACATCAACATATTTAAAAAGTGCAGTCACACACAATCCCTTAACATGAAACTCTCATATGTAATGTGCGCTCAATCGCTGCAGCTGTCAGAGCCTGTTAGGCTGCTGGATGAGCTGCAGATTGAGAGAGAGCAGGGGTTACTCACGCAGGAAAAATGCTCAGCAGCTCCTCCTTGTGGGGGATGTGTGGTACTGCAGGGTCTGTGCTGTGAAGGAGGCGAAGGAGGATGTTTCCAGCATGAGCTCTGTAGCGATCGATCTTCTCTGCCGCCTGCTGGGCAAGGCAGCACATTGTACACTTCACCCTTAAAGAAAGAGTACAAAAAGAATCAGAAGAAAGACACAGCAGCAGACGGTCACTAAACTTGACTTCTCAAAAAGGTACCAGCAAAACAAGTCTAATAATAACTACTCAGCCTATGAGAAATGGGTCTGTTGATCAGAAATTCATCAATCATGTTACATGTCAGATTGTTAATCAATTGAATCCAGACATCTCACTCCAACTAAAGTCTCAAAGGCTGAGCCCTGCCCATAACTTGGGGTATGAATGTGAAATAGGGGTGCTTGTGGTTAGGGAGGCAGATGGAGAGAACAGGGCATGTCTAATTGGGAGTGGGGAAAAAAAAAATCAGTAAGCTGATCTTACTGAAAATCTGAATTTAAAGAAAGTTTGTGTTTATTAAAGTGAAGACAGCTACCTAGCAGAGGATCCCCTGACATTCATCTCACAATCAGCCAGAAGGATGAAAGGTGACAGCTGGAGAGTACATACAGCAGTTATTGTTTTGTTCCTCTGATCTATTTTTAAACTTCAGCCTTTATTTCAGAGGCTAGCGAGGAGAGAAGGCAATCAGGGAGAGAGATAGAGAGTGTGAGAGGGAGAGAGATAGAGAGAGAGAGAGAGAGAGAGGGGGGGGATGGACATGCAGGAGCCGACTTAAACCCGGGCCTCTCGCTTTAAAGACTACAGTCTCCTAACAGCTAGTCCATCAGCACCAGCAGAGCTACATTTAAAGTGTCATATCAAGCGCCCTCCTGATGTTCACGTGATTAAGACTTCTCATACTGTGAATAGGCTAAGCAGCAACACTGAGTGTGATTCATTTTATGTTTCAACCATCAACAGAGTGGATAATTAAATGTTGACTCTTTTTTTGATCCTGTTTCTCTATTATCATTACAAAACCTCGATGATCCAGGTCGGATTAAATTAGGCGGAGGTGTTTTGGCCACACCTTGAGACACCAAAGAAAACAAAAGCAGTGAGCCAACAACAAGCTTGACACCTTCTATGGTCACCTGCTGGTGACATGAGACTTGGGCCGGAATTTTTTTTCCTGTAAGGCAACTTAAAAAAAAAAACAAGAAAAAAAAAACCATATTGGTGTTTTTACACGAGCACTCCAGAAAGCTTCCGATATCCTCAGGACGAGTTGTTTGTGTGGATGGAGGCAGCCACATTTTTCAGCCTGACTGCTTTATTGTGTTTCTTGTTTGCCAGTTTGTTGTTTTTGGAACAAATGAATACGCCAGATTTGTTATGAAGGCAAAAGTTGTCATTGTAACGTCAACACTCTGCCGCTTTGTACCCCTCTTCCTCGTCTGTCCTACCCAGGCAAATTCCAACAATATCAGGGGCAGCCTGGCAGAATTTTGAGGAGTGCAGGTGTGACATCGGCCTTAGTTTGCTACTCACAGGTCAGGTGAAAGGATCTCTGGAGCACTGCCAGCCACCAGCAAAGTCACATCCATCAGACCGCTCATTGCTGCCTCTCTCACCCTGGGGGAAAAAGGTGACTCATTATTCCTAAATAACATGAATCTGCCTCACAGACTTTGATCGGGATTATCGTGATCTAATCAGCCTTTTACGGCTTTTGTTTCATCTTTTGAAACATACTTGACTAATGAGGAACAGGTTCAAGCAAAGACAGGATCTGTCACAAGAACATGCATCAAGGACCAGTGATCGTGACACAATGTCACTTGGGTTGTCAGTGTTACAGTCAAATCACAATCATTGCTGAGAGGTACTTTTTGTTTGTGTGAAATGTTAAATCAGGTTGTTTTTTTCCCAAAAATGTTACACACAGTTGCAACATGTTTGTCTTGAGAAAAGGAAAAAAAATAAAAAATGAGGATGTAAAAACAACAAAAAAAACAGATTCAAGAGAAAGATTGAGTTCATGGAAAAAGATTGCATGACAATAATTGAGAAGCAGCTCATTCCATGTCGAGAGGCCAAGTGACAAGCCAGGTGACATTCCTTTTGCTAAGCATGGCCTTGGGCTACGAGTGACAAGGAGCAAACGGGGACAAAGAAACACCAAGAGGCTCCAGGCATAGGGACATTCTTCCTCCCTGAGGCAAAACAAAAAGAGTACGTTTGTTATTTTCGGAGTGTTTGTGTATTTTTTGAATTAACTCACCACGCCCCTATGTCCCCTCTGCTGTCTGTCGTGTAGTCCTTCATGCTGTGAAGCAGAGTGCCATAGACCTCTGCCACGTTCTCGGAGCAAAGGAAAGAATCCGGGGAGCTGTGAGCACTAACACCCACCATCGCACACACTCTGACAGAGGAGGAGAACGAAAGACGGATTACAAAATGCACAAAGGGGACACACACACACACACACACGTTGCATGAAAGAATGGCTGGATATGTCATTCAGGTCCTGCAGGTATACTCAGCCATCTGTTTATTTTAGCATTAGTGACTGCACAGCTACTCTGAGCGAGCAGACAGGACGGACAAAGAACAGAAAATCGATGGAATTTTACGACGTGGGTCCAAAACAAAAATTAATATCATAAAAGGGTTACTGACTGAGAAATGGCTTTGACTGCATCCCTCCTGGCCTCAGTGAAATCTCCCGTCTTCTGGCTGACCGCGCACATCTGCTGAAGGCCTTCAAGGATCTGTCACAGCAACACACACACACACACACACACACACACACACACACACACACACACACACACACACACACACACACACACACACACACACACACACACACACACACACACACACACACACACACACACACACACACACACACACACACACACACACACACACACACACACACACACACACAATAAAAAAACACTTCATATACACAGAAGTAGGGAGATGTACAGCCTCCAAACACACCTGCGTCAGTTTGCCATGGATCATAAATCTCGGCAGGGAGCCGAGAGCGAGGGCAGATCCACACCGCGTGAGCATCTGAGGACTCTTCAGGCCTTCAACGTACCGAGACACCAGGACATCTACACACACGCAAAACACAAAGCCACACTCTGCTGATGAGGCAATGTTCAAATTCAGAGATACAATAAAAAAATATGTTTAGAGGAAGGACACAAATTAAACACACCCTGCATTTGTGTGTCAGCTTTTCCTGGTTCGGCCTGGTAGTTCTCCTCACACAAGGCAGACAAGGCCTGTACTGCTGCAGCCTGCAGACAAAGGAAAGGATAAAGATCTGTAAACCAAATGAATGACTGGTTTGTGATTGGATGTCTGCAGGTAAATAAAAGGAACTGATGTTACCATAATGCCATCCTTTGCACCACTAGATATAAAATGAAGGGTCTTTATGGTGTCATCGATGAGAGACTGCCAGCCAGCTGAAACAAAGTGTCACAGCATTAGACGTTAGCTCACCGCTGGGATGGATAGGAAACAAACGACAATCCGTGTCAAAGACTTACCGATCACAGGCTCGTTCTTGAAAGGCATTTTGGACAGGGACAGCTTTTCTATGAGACTGAACACTGTGGGAAAAGATCAAACTGATGACATCTACAGAATAACCAGGAAATGAAAGTGGTTTTAAAGTAAAGCCATGTGTTTTGGAAAAGCTCAGTAAAAAACAACATTTTCTCATTTGATTTTGGACTTACTTGCTGGCCTCATTAGCTCTCCACCAAAACCCCTAAAATAAAAAAAATAAGTTTGTTGAGGTTTGTTTTGGATGTTTGAATCACACTGATGGTGAAACGTCTGCTTACCTGTACTGTTTCCTGTCATCCAGCTGAAAGTAATAAACAATCGAACATGAGTAATACAGGACGTCGTGAGCAGAGGCAACTGTTATATATTTTGGTGTGCTCCTTTTTGAACACCTACCGCCTGATGAATATTTTTCAATGCATCAACACATTCGGGAGAAATGATGTCCACCACAGTCCTGAAGGAAGGAGACAGAGTGAGCACACGTGAGAGTAAATAATTCACCTCAGCATTTCAAAAAGGCTAAATCTTTAAAAAGGTCTAAACGAGTCTCAGAGCTCCACAAAACATGTCAGTTCTGCTTCTCTGTGTACAGTACGTTTGTATTGCAGAGCATTTTCCACATTATTCAATAACCATACAGGTTGTGTACCTGTTGGTCTGAAGGCCCAGCTTGTACAGAGCGTGTATGATCTCTGCACATGCCCGGATGGCTCCATGTCGACCGTGGAGGTCAAAGCCTACCGCCATGGGCAACAGCTGCGGCAACACTGAAGTTTGACAAAGAGGGAACATACATGGTGCATCAAGTCATGAACAATAAGTACAGGTTTTCCATCCTTCTCTTTAAAGCGTTTTGCATGAGCACTTTATTTTCTTCGTTGCCTGAGGAACAGGTATGGTGACATTGTTTACCTGTTGTCACCATGTATTCAGGCGCTTGAGGCGTCAGGTTGTGGAGCGCTTTAGCGGAGAGCTCTCGAATCGCGCTGCAAAAAACAAACACAATGAATAACAATTTTGCCTTTATTGACGTTGATAAGAGCGGAGCTGTACGAGTACTTACGAGTCCCAGTGGTTAATCTTCATGGCTATCAGATGATCTATCATGGCCTTGGTGTACTCTGGAAAACTGGCGACATAGACACTTTGGGGAACAAAAAAAAAGAGAAGGTTTTACTGAACTGCTTGCTGACAGAAAATCAACCAGGACACGACTGTGCTATGTAACCAATTAAAAAGTAAGGGTCACTGACGTCAGCCACCTTATATCACATTCTAAATCTTTAAACCTTCTTCCTTGTTGTGTGCCGTTCAACAGGCAGAAACACCCTGAGGCTAGAATCTTTTTTTTTTCCTCCTCGTTTCAGTTGCTACAGTGTTTGTTCTGCTGGCGTCCATACAGACTGTACATTTAACTTCTAAAACATCAACTACATTTCGTTGTCTTGATCGAGTATTTTGCACAATGACAATAAAGTTAAATCTGATCTGAGCATTCTGCCATAGGTGACATTTCCTGAAGCTCATCTTTTTTTTCCTTTTTTTTTGGATGAGCACATGACTTGATATACGTGCTTGATGTGTACGTTTACAAACTACCCGTGTTTATGTTATTGGTTTGTTTACTTCAAACCAATAATATTCACATTAACACGAGAGCACGACAAGAAGCAATGCAGCAGAGGACATGTATATAACTCTAGAAGAGGCGGATTTGTAACCCTCTGTTCAGGTTAAAACAGGTGAAAAATTCAGGTTACACAAGTTAGTGCATCAAACTGGCTCTATGACACTGACTGCACCTTTTCTACATGGTGTTAGTGAACTTTCACACTCTGGCTGTAATATAAAGACTTTTAATGGATAATAAAGAGTTTTCTATTATTTGTCAAAAAAAAAAAAAAAAGCAGGGATTTCATCGATGGAGAATCTGCATGCTAAACTCATCTGAGCTGAGGTGATTTCTCTCATTGACTGATTATTTGCAATTCTCGTTTGCAAAGAGAGAAACCCCTGCTGACCACTAGAACGACGGTTTTACAATCTGCGTCACCGCTGCTACCCCTCAGCATCGTTTTCAGGCTGCTCGAACAAGTGGAGGCCCACAGCACAGCTGTTTAACAAAAGTCTCGAGTGAGCGAGGACATATGAGAAAAAAAACAACTGTAGAATTCATTGTTTCTTACCTGATGCTCAGATAGCACTTGTTGAGATTCCCCACGGCATAGTAGTCCGCTTCCGTTAAGATGTCAATCCCATGAGGAAATGTCCCCTGAGAAATAAGCAAGAAAGCATCAGCTGGGAAGTTCACTGCATTGACTAAACTAACTCAATCCATACCCTGTCCAAGTCCACTTCGCCCCTACAGTCCAGTGTGTTTGACTCGTCTGAGTGCTCTGTTCTGCGTTCATGCACGGTACACTGCCTTGGCCCTGACATGGTTGGAAGAGTTGTGCTTCTGCACGGTAAAGTTGCTAATGTGTGAAGCGTGGACTGCCTCCATTCTCGAAGAATACCGTGAAGAATACCGAGTGTCACGGCTCTGTCTGACTGAAATCACTGCAAATAAAGTCAGAAAAGTTCTCATTCTCTGTGCTTTTCTCTGATTTGCGGACGGGGACTCGGTTTATATTTAGCTGCAGACAAATATGAAGAATGAGTGTATTTCAGTAGACGGGGAGTAACTTGAGGAATAGCTGACATGACATGGAATTAAGAATGTGTAGTTGACTGTCCAGATTTACATTTTGTTTAAAAATATGATCTTTGACAAATATTAAAGGTGTGTTTGTTAATTTTTGTTTGTAGAACTTCTGTTTTGTTTTTGTTTGATTTGTCAGAAATGTTCCGAACATTTTTTCTCCGATAAGTTTTTGTGTATCTGAACTCGTAGTGCCTCGTGTGAGCGCACACTGTTCGCCGCTGAGGTCTTGAATAAGAAACGCATTATTAAGTTCTCGTGTAATTACATAATATTAAAAGTCAATAAAAGACTTTTCTAATAATAGATCTATCCTTGTTGGTTGCTTGTAGCTGTACTTGGAGACTTTTATATTTTATGAAGGCAAGTTTGAGCAAGGCTGGGATATTTGGCAGCGAATACATTTCCAATCACAGTAATGCTGTGAGTCATTAAAGAAAGGTAGTCAATAGTGCGGTCACACACCTGTCTCCCAACATTCTCTTGGAAGGCAGCCTGGGACAAAAAGAGACATAAATATTAAACATCTGTCTTGAACCTGCACATCTCTCCATCAGAAGTCGCACGATTATAAACTTACAGAGGCAGCTCTGCGGCAGTTGACATTTCGGTCATACACGTTAGCGATCAGCAAAGCGCTGTGGAGAGAAACGTGAGCACAGATTAGTTGGGATTAAATGTGTGATAAAATATGCAATAATAGTTACTGGTAATTGTTTTCTCAATAAAAGAAAACTTATGAAGATGACATTGTTAGACAAATGGGATGTGGTGAAAAGAAAAGGAACATTCCCCCTCTCTGCTTTTTTTTTAAGCTATAAAATGATCTTTTCTATGATCATTATTTAAATATTTATAGAGTACCGGACACAGCTCACTTCAGCTCTTTTTTTCCACTTTTAGGTATCTTCCATTTGCTCAAATCTTTTCTCACCTAACGTAAAGATGATAACTATGACGAGTAGAGGAACGCAGACTCATGAAAATCCGCTCCTCCCTGTGTTTGTCAGCAGTGTTATCTCAGCTGGTTTCGAATAGCTTAGCTTCCAGACATCTGTAGGATTACAACATCTTAGCTTCCATTCAACATAGTAACAAAATGCCCATGATCGAAAACGCTACCTTCAGGTGGCTTGACTTTGAGTAGTGAGACTAAGAAAAGGTGTTGCAACATTTCCCATAGTATCAGTTAGTATCAAGATACTCGTTTCCTGAAAGGTGCAAAACAATGCATGTTCATAATTGGTTATAAGTAATTACTCCAATTAAAACAATGTCAGTGTGTACATGGTGTCATCGTGAGATTTTTGTTTGCGGTGTTTGGCTTCCAGGAACAGAACAGAAAAGCAGCCACAATATGATTAACCGTGACTCTCCTTTGAAACTGGAAGATGTGTCTGGTTCTGTTTTGACCTCATCCTCTCTCCACTCTGCAAGCCTCAGGAGGGCTGTGTTTGTGCGTGTGGGGTGTGTATGTGTGTGGGTGTGTGTGTGTTAAAGGGGGGAGGGGCATCCTGCTTATAGATCATAATAACAGCCTGAGACTAACTGCTGATGGCTTTGTTTGAGTTCCTCTTATGTTCCCTCCAAACATCCAAATTCAGGTGTCCAGTCCTGTCCCAATGTGGCTTTCCTAACTGCCCTTGCCCTAAAGGCTTGGAAACCAAAACAATGCTGGTTGCACTCTGGATAACACCCTCGAGGAGATTCTGAATTGTCTCTATGGCTGCTACATTTAATAAGTATACAGTGTGACTTGTGTGTGTGTGTGTGTGTGTGTGTGTGTGTGTGTGTGAGAGTGCCCCCAAGTCACTAAGTCCCACATGAGGTGAGCTTTCTGTAAATGTCATCATGCTGTGATGAATAGAACAGGAACCAGCTTGTCTGAGCGTTGCTGCCAAACGGCGACCGAAACCTACTGCAACAGGCGAAACCTGGCAATCCTGTAGGCTCGGGAAAGGGAGGGTGTTGTCGCGACTGCTCATGATAACGGTAGTCGCAAGGGAACAAACTGACACTGCAGAGCTGGTCTGCACAGTCAGAGGCCGCAGGTCCGAACACGCCAACCGAGAGAAAAGAGATCGAGGAGGCGGCAAACCGTTACTATTGACTGAACGCACGTCACAGGCTGATATTGCATCTACACTGGCTGCTGATTTCATCTTTTTAAAATGTTACTCAGAACTTTTTTTTTTAAAGCTGGCTGCTGAGGATGAAAAAAAAGAAGAAGCTTGCGAGTCTTTTTTACAAAAAAGTCTGGAGTTCAATAAAAACCATTTCTGAACAAAAATCAAAAACAAAATAGGTCAGAATGAAGGGAATGGGGGGAGTAACGTCTGGGTGGGTATAAAACCAGTGAACTGTAAATAAATGTTAAAATGTCCCAACGTTGATAGAAAGATGTTTTAGAAACGGTGCTTATTTAGGAAAAAGAGCGTTCACTGAGCTATTAGGTTATAGAATAATAATAAATTATTAATTATTAATAAGTTAATTAAAAACAAATCAGCACCGTAGTTCCTTAAAGAAAACGGCAACAGTCAGGGAATCACATTTCTGACAGATGAATGTCATTAAAACGACCGTCAAAACTTCCAATGACCATTGAAGTCAGAAAAGAAAGCACGCGACGGTCGCTTTTCGATACGATCATCTTTGACTGACATGTCTGATTGGCCGAGCTGAGGGCGACTGCAGTCGGCTTCAGAACATAGGGACGAAAGCAGCAGCCATGTAAATCAGCTGGTTATGTAGGGACATGTAAGACTGATGTGAGGCAGTAAATATGCGCTCAGAGGCAAACAGCACAGCGTCTATGCAAATTAGCACGACAATCACATTCACAACAGGCTGAAGCACACAGACATGTTCTGATGATCAAACTGAGTGTGCAGTCATCACACTTTCCAACACAATCACAGTATGTCTCACACTGTGTCTGTGTGTGTGATGATGTCATACATAGATAGATAGATATTTATTGATCCCGAGGGAAATTCAAGTCATTGGCTTATCATAGACTTCAGATATATACGTCAGTGACGGTGTGGATGTCAGGAAAAAGAGACGCTGATAGGGGCAGTTTTTCTGTTTTATATTTAATTTTCCTTTTTTAATCAGGGAGATTTATTTTGTAGTGTAAAATCAATAATATTTGATTATTGAAGTAAACGTGTATATGACACTATACTTATTAACTGCAGTCAGCAGCAAGACGAGATGACTTCCAGTTTTATTACAGGGCATGCATGACGTTAGTGAAAGCGTTACTGTTACAGTGAACTCCACAGATACAACTTTTGTCTATTGTTGCTGTAACGTGTCAGTGAAGGCTTCACAGACATGAAAAACAGGGAGGAAGGTTACCTGGAAATCTGGGAGACGAAAGGCTCGAGCTCTTTGGGTTCATAGGCGCGGGCGAAAGACCAACACACGTAGCAAGCGGCGTCACGCACGTTGGCGCCGACGCTGCACGCTCCCCTCTTTTCTTCATAGGTCAGGGATTTGATGATGAGCGGCACGACTGAAAACAAATGAAGAAGAAAATGATTGACTGGATCAAGGACATAATCTACTGTATGAAAAAATGCCCAAAATGTAGCATCTGGTATACAGTCTCTGAGGTAAGGATGGACTGTTTTAAAGATTACGACAGTATATTTTACAAAACTGTACCGGCTTATTTTATCATTAATATTAATTGACTTTATGTAAGGTGAAACTATCGATACTGGGGGGCACATTCATGACTCCCCCACACTCACCTACTTCTTTAAAAACTCACCTGTTCAACATCGCCTATAATCACTCAATCTCATCCTTCCCTCTTACATTGATCGTTTATATTTGTTGTTTGTTTTTTGTCAAAGCGTCTTTGAGTATTTAGAAAAGTGCTTTATAAAATTAATGTATTATTATTATCATTAAGGTTTGAAATCAGTATTACTGTACTTCTTTAACACTGCTAACAATAGAAAAGACAGAAGAATGCAAATATCACGTAAACCATGACGGCTTGTAAATAATGGAAGGTAAACTCTACATAAAGATGTTTCATCCACTTACACCTTTATGAAGAAGCACATGTGGACATTTCCAGAAAAGACAGAAATGGGGGAGAGGAAGTGGCCGTGAGAGCCCCCACCCCGCCTCCTCATGTAAATCATGGCTTGAGGCCTGACTAATATCAGGTACATCGATGTTGCCTGAGGGCCCTGCTGTTTGGGCTGAAGCCCCGCCTACATGTGAGACAACACCTCAGAGAGAGGAACTCACCATACGACTAACCAAACACAGCAGACAAATGCAACATCACTCACACTAACTAGCACACTCTGAACTTTAAGCACATACTGGAGCGGACGTCCTGACAGACACGCTGGTTGTGGACTTTGGGGCAGCTCAGGAGAGGACACGGTTGCTGCGGCCAGAACAGGTAAAACACTTTGTTGTTTATCTTCCATTTATAAACAAAAACGCGACATGAAATTACTTTTAAATAACTTTTTTTAAAGCACTTAGTCAATGCCTGTTTGTGTATTTAAAAACACAATATTGTGTCAAGTTTGTGTTAGTTTGTTGGGCAGCTTTAGGGTAGGTACGACACATGCACCTGTCACCTGTGGATTTGAACTATTTCCTTGCCACAGTGCTGCACAGACGGCGCTAAAGTAAAAGTCCTACAATAAACCGTCTAGAAAAACACATATAATTAGACAATATTTCCTTTTATTAGACTTTAATATTTGAATAATTTTGCATTCTGGTTGATAATTATTAAAAGGCTGCGCTCATAGAGATGAAATATCACATTTAAAGATGAAAACCAATCATTGTGAAAATGAAAAACTGAGCTAGTGTGGGTTATCTTTAAATTGCAGGGATCCACTATTTTATAAAAGGAGATTTGGAATGAAGGTTGGTTCCTTAAGAAGGGAGTGGCTTTGCGTGCCACTACAGCTGCACAGAAACTTGAGTGACAACTTCTTGCGACAGCGCATGACAAGCAGGTTCCTCGGTGCGGCGCCCAGCAGCACTTAACTCACAGCTTAAGGTGATGTTTCATTTCAAAGGCAGAGCTCGAGAGTTTCAGACGCAAACCCTGCCTCGCTGAAATAGTTCGACCCAACCCGTACTGCTCACATTAGCTGGAAACATTGGAAGATTATTCAGAAAATCTACTGCTCAGATCTCACACCTGCGTATGTCCAGAGTGGGTGAGTTCATCAATAATCAAATGAAGATGACTGTTAGCTGAGCACATCCCGCAGGTGTAGTCATGGGAAGCAGGTGGCTGGTGGTTCCCACGCCGACAGCGCAGAGTTTAGTAAGGTTAGAGTGAGAGCAAGTCTCTGCATGCCCTCCAGGTCTGTGTTAGTAAGTGCCTAGTCTGCCAGCACCTGCCTGCCTGGTACCTCGGCAGCTCTAACTTTACAGGACAGAGAAGCGGGACGATATCAGAACACGTCGACAGGTGGACAAGGCAAGCCGTGCAGAGGCGTTTGGAGGTAGCTGCCAATCAACCTCAAAACCGCACTATGCAAACAGGAAGGTTTTGCATACAGTCCACAGGTTTTCATTAGTAGCGATCTCCCTGCTTGGTGTGCATCCCGGTTTGAAGTAACAGTTGGAGGAATACATTAGCCTGAGGGTGCGGCGTTTTGTGCAGCGAGAGATTTTTTTTTTTTTTCAGTCTGTGCAGCTAAAGACACACGAAGCGGAAAAACCGTCCAACGCGAGCCGCTCTCCAACTGAACCAGTCCAACAACTAAGAGTCTAATACCTTGACAGCCAGCTTAGTGAGAGCTCATACTAAAGCTGTGATGATTCAACAGTGACTCTTGCATTTGTCTCTTGCACTTTAAATGGCACAAGAAACAAGTGAAGCTGTTGGAAATCTGAATCACTACTTGCTCCTCTAACAGTGAGTTTTATTTTTGTTCCAGAAAACGAGTGCTCTGTTCAAAATGGAAACTGCTCAGGAACGCAAACCAAAAAGGCCACACTACATTCCCCGGCCGCCAGGCAAGCCCTTCAAGTACCAGTGTTTCCAGTGTCCTTTCACCTGCAATGAAAAGTCCCATCTCTTCAACCACATGAAGTACAACTTGTGTAAAAACTCCATCTCCCTGATGTCACAGAAATGCGGGCTAACGGCCCGACAGGCCAAGGCCGTGGCAAAAGGAGTCCCTTTAAAATCAAAGGATTGTCCAAGCCCCCCACCAGAAGCTGAGAACAGCAGCCCTGAGGCCGAGGGAGTGGAGGGCGACAGAGCCGAGAACAGAGACGACACTGAAGAAGTAGACGTCGGGCGTGACAGTCCGTTCGTTAAGGACAGCCAGAGTGAGACTAAATCAAATACAGTCACGGAGGGAGAGAACAACGAGAGCAATGAGGGCAAGTCTCGACCCCGCCCTTCTGCCTTCTCCCCCGTCACACCCAAAAATGACAGCACGGAAGCCTTCAAGTCACCTGTGGAGCAGTCAGAAGATTCCCCAGCTTCTGTTCCCTCCTTCAATCACCCAGGCTTCTCATGGGGCACAATTTCACCATCAGTCCCGTTGAAACCGTTCCCCCCTCCGATCGTTCCAGAATACTCCCCTTATCTCCTGCCCGAGCGGCCGCTCTATCCGCCTTACTACCTGGCAGGGAACCACAACGTCAGTGAGTCCAACTCTTCTTCTTTACCGCCACATTTCCTGGATCCCCAGAGGCCTGTCGTACCACAACCGATCGCTCCACCTCACCTCTTTCCCCCGTACCCATACAGATACTGCCACCCTCTTAGTGCAGCCCCCCCTCTTCATTACACCCTGTACAGGCCGCATGAGCTTTCTATGGCAATTACAGGACCCAGATATATTCCTTTGGACTTGTACGGCCCAACTCTTGGGCCTAAGGATTATGAATTATACATGCATTCCCATTCTAGCCTCAACACATCCACACAAGAGGAGAACAGCCACGGGCAAAGCGGAGACAAGGAAACCAGGCTAAGTCCGAAAGAGGGCTGTTCAGCCTTGGGGTCCCCTGACAGACCAAGTCACGCGCACGTAATCCAGAGAGACTCAGATGGTCGCCAATACACCGACATAGGTGCGCCACAGACAACCACCCAAATGGGACGCGCACCTAATGCCGTGCCACCCTCCGACACTGACGAGAGACGCGAGGAGTCCGCAGAAAGTTTGCTGCAGTTAAGAATCCTGCATGTGAACAGAGGGTAGGTAACTATTTGGATAAGTTTCATTTATGTTCTGTCTTTATCGAGCGGCTGCATGTTGTATTTGTAAGAAGGGTTCTTCATTGTTTCTCTTTGGCTGTACTTTCTAGATCACAAGAGAGCAGCACGTCTGAGCCTTCTCTGGAAACGACATCAGAAAAGAATACTGAGGCCGGCAGAGAAGATCTGACGCCTCTCAACCTCTCCATTAGAAATCAAGAGAGAGCAAACGGCTCATCTAACAACAGGCCGAGGTGCTCCGACGGGGAGAAACTAAAGGCAGCGGATATACCTCTGAACCTCAGCCTGCGAGCCTCTTGCAATAGCCCAGCAGCACGTGGCTCTGCCCCGGACACTTCAGAGGAGCCTCGGCTGGGGTCAGACGCCGAGCAGGAAGAGGAACCGTTCGACCAGAGGCAGACTGCAGCACTGGCGCTGTGTCAGCTGGCCATCGCGAGCTCTGCGGCCTCGTCGTGTGACTTCAGCACTGCAGATGAGCTCTCAGAGGCTAAAAGGCCCGACTGTCCAAAGAAGGCCAAACACACAACGAAGACGAAAGTAACTGGCGTCAAAAGAGCAAGAAGTGGCCAGGACGAAAGTAACTGCCATAAACCTAAAAAGAGAGTAAAAGCAGCAGGGCGGGCTCTGAGGAGGAGGCCTCGCTGCTGCTAACAGCCGAACTCTGACCCTTTGTACATTTGGTAATAAGGACAGAATACTTCTAACCTTTATTACTGCAAGCCTCAATGAGATCTTAATAAACTTAATGAACCTAAATATAAAACTGTAAATCAAGCACTGAAAAATCTCTTTATTCCAGCAGGATCAAATGTGACCATGGAATATCTGCTGTTAAAGCACTGCGACAAAACGCTTACACACACACTGACTGTGTGTGGGTCAGGTTTGATTATTTGATGTATTGTTCTCACACTTGATTGGGCAAGGTGAAAAGACACTTGTATTTGGGTTGTGAATATTTAAAGCTGGATGTTTCTTTTTTTTTTTTTTTTTACAACAGAAGAAGACTGTACTGTAAATGTACATATGAATAAATGTATTGCTCAAAACTTCCAAGTGTCTTTCCCAATCAGTATTTGTTTATACGTACCATCTGCCAATCTGGAAGGCAGCAGCAGGCCTCTCCTACCAAGTTCTGCCAGCGCAAGGCAGCCTCCGTGCCAAGCATTGTCGGTCTCCTGGAAGCTTTAAAGTGAATTCACACAAACACACGCACAACATAAGTCAACCATGACAAATGTTAAGAGACATACTGCGCTGCTTGCAAAACTAAAATATATCGAAGAAATGATGACGGAAACGGTGTGATGAGAGAGGAGGTCCATTATGTGAGCCTACCTGAGGCAGTCCAGCACTGATCCAACCACCTCATCTGCCAGCTCTTTGGGAAGCCTCCCAGTCACCCTCCCGATGCTGACAGGTCAAAAAAAAAAAAAAAGCAGACGATTATTGTAACACACAAAACCCTTCTAAAGAACTGTTATATCAGATGCAACCTCGCATCTATTGAACCTTGGTATAACCTTCCATCCCCTCCCTCCACCATGACCAGCCTCCCAGGCAGTTTGGATTTGATCAGGTCATACAGAATTACAATTGGACAACAATCAAACACACTTTGAGATGAGATGTGTAAGATGCAGGCTGCAGAAGGGAGTACGTTTCTTTCAGCTCTTTAAAAGATGCCAAGTGATCAATGCAGAGTTGTGCAGTTCCTTTTTGTAAGATAAAAGTTGCATCAAGGCTGTTTTCAACCATCTCATTTTACTAGGTGACATCTGAACATATTGTTACCCCTTTGCTGCAGACCAGCGCACGATCGTCTCCTTATCTTTCAGTCCCGCTAGAAGATTTTCTGTAAAATAACACACAGATTTAATTTTTCTATTTTTTTAATGCAATATGGGACCGTTTTAACTTAGTGCATGAAGGCTGGAAACTGACCAATAACAGTCTCAACTTCCTCAGGAATGTCATAGTCCTCCTCTTGGTCCCGTGTCTCCACATCTGGTGTAACAGCAGCAGTGAACGAAGCACTTTGGGACATAGACAGATTTGCAGCGAGGGAGCGGCTGCCTCTCTGGTACCTGAAAAAAACAAAAAAACTGTTCAAGGCATTCGGCTCTGGGCTCCCCTGTTGTGACATAAGAGGCATTACTCACTATAATTCACTAGCTGTTGTTTTCTGGAAACAAACATTCATTTATTTTTTTGAATCAATGTGACAGAACTAACGTACAAATAGGTTGTAGGAGAAAATCTACAGCCATTATTATTCTTTGAACTGATCAATCAAGGCAGCCATTTTTAAATCAATAGCTTATTCCAGGTTTAAAATATAAAAGTGTTCTGCTTCTATTTGCTCTTAATTATTATAAAAGAAAAGCCTTTAGGTCTTCCAATGCAAGGTGAGAAAAAGGGGAACAACTTGAAGAGTGTACTTGAGGCTCTGGAAAACAGTCACTGTACAGATTATTAATCAAGTCAGACTACAGAGTAGCTAATGATGAATATGACAGTTAGATTTTACAGCATTGTATACATGAAGATGTCATGCTGCCTGACCTCCAAGCAGCTAAACGTGGCTTTAGAAAGGTGAGGCCAAGTCTCTGGATCATTTTGACACCAAGCTTCCTCAGAGTGGCTTGCCTGCTCTCCAACAGACGTTTCTTCTCCAGGCACTGCTGGATTGTAGGAGCTGGAAAATAAATCAATAAACATCAGCATGTATGTCATCTGATACGTATTATTTGTACCTGTAAACAGGATTATATCATACATGGTTTTGTAGATATCTGGCAAAAGGTCAAAGAAAAACATTGAACAATGCTGATGATAAAAAGATTGAAATATTTACATTCAAAATGCGTGCTTTAATGCTGCATGCACTGCAATATGCAAAAGCAAAAATAATTCATTTGCTTGCTAAATGCAGGTAAACTCTACATAAAGTGTATATCTTAAAATGTGTCTTAGAAAACAAAATCACAACAAAATTGATTATCAAATAATGTTTAAAATCTACCGTATTTATGGAAAGTCTTTGTTAGTGTTCCTTTTCAACGCAGAATATTTAGACAATGATTGGTGAACACAAATATTTCTGTTCGTTAAAAGCAACTGAACAAGGACTACAAATTATGCTACCAGACTTTGACTTCCACGTGGAGGTGAGAAAGCAAACTGTTCAGCCATCACATCACTGTAAGTACATCTAAACCTTAGATAGATTTTCCCTTTTGTGACATCACAAAGAGCAGTAGCCCCTCCTCCATTTTGCCTTTATTATGGAGGAAGGAAGGTGGACAGAGGTGGAGATCGGGGGAGATTGAGGGAAGCCACAGGCCGGACGCGAACCTGGGCTGCCCACATGAGGACTATAGCCTCAGTACATGGGGCAGCGCGCGCTGTTGCTGCACCACCGGTGCCCAAAGGTTATTAGCATTTAAAGCTACAGACACAGAAACAGCCTGTTCTGAGCAGGGTGGAAAGAAAGGGATTTATAGACATGATCAAATACAGGATCGGAGCAGATTTATAACAAGGTTGACACACAAGCGTTGGGGAGCTCTGAGACGTCTTTGTTTAATATGTGACCTTTAAAAGACAAAAGGGAACCGACCGTACTGGAGGAGGTCCTCCCTTTTGCCATGTTTGAAAAGCTTCGCCTAGGGGATGGAAATAAGAAAACAAAATCAACATTTTAAAAATAGTAACAGACAAACTAAGAATAAAATAAAATAATAATAATAAAAACACACATTAGTACTTTTACATCCATCTAAACACAAACCCTAAAAAAACAAAGAGAAAGGATGATTCCTCGAGGCTCTCGGACTGAACAAACAGAGCCAGTTTGGAGCGCCCTAAGCAACACGTTCACCTTACAGAAATCCAATTATTAGAAGACACTTTCTTAACATGTTATGCCAGTTTATATGCCACTGATGTGAAAGTAATAAACTTGCCTGAGGGCTGCATTGCACTACCTCAACCACAGGAAGTAGTTTAAAAATATGCTTTGAGAACAGGTGTAATGAGGCATCAGGTTGGAAAAGTGGAATTCCTTGAAACAAAGTACCCTGAAAGTTGTTCTCATTTGATGAAGAATCGTTTCGCTTAAAGCAGTGGATTCAACAGACATAAGTCACTTAAAGAAGCAGATCTCACACACGCACAGCAGGTGCATTGCACACCTGCCAAAACCAGAAGGCATTGTGTAAGACATACCAGTCATGTCAGCTCTTGTAAACTACCCTCTGTAAGTTTTAAAACAACAGTGCACATTGATTACACTAACATGAACTCGACACAGACGGGACTACACACAACACCGCAGGCTGAAGTGTGATTGCTGCCTGAGAGAAGTGTTTACCAGAGACTGCAGAGCACCATCCAGCACCATGATGTCTTTCATCGACTGGTCATCCGTTTCAGATATAGTGCTGAGGCTCCAGTCCAAAAAGTCCCCAAGGCACTTTTGTTTCACATCGGGGCGTGTCATGAACCTGTGCAGTCATGTGCAGTAAAACAAGAAAGTTAGAAGCTTGAGCATAAACAAATACAGGCAGGAATTAAAGACATTCAATGAGAAACCACGCAATCTATTGGCTGGAAAAATAATGACAGTTAAAAACCTTAACGAGATGCTTTAAGTTCATCTTAATAGACAATACATGTTGTCTAGAGGGGAGCAGTTATAATTAGCACATATCCACTTAGGAAAAATGTTGATTGTTTTCATATTGAAAGAAAGTCCCATAAAATGTATGACTATTGTATAGATTGAGTACAATTATTTTCTCGCGGTTTCACCATAATCAAAAGCTACTAAAATAAAGTGTTGAATTACATTTATCAAAAACATTATGCATTGAAAACTGATGCATCTGTTTCAGTAATGTTGCCATTACAGCTTTTAATACCTGATTCGACACTGAAGTAGTCCAGTGGAAATGCTTATATCTCGTTTGCATGCTTACACTGTGTTTATGCCACTCCTTCAAAAGCAAACATTGCAATAGAAAAATCAAGGACTTTCAACCAATCCTGAGAATATGACTTTTAGGATTACCATACTCAGGTGGAGCTGAGCAAAGAGAGAGACTGAAAAGTAGACATCAGTTATACTGTATACTAAACTGAGTATAGTACACTTAACACCACAGGATGGCGCCTGGGTCACAAACCTGCATCAAATGCAATGACCCCTCGATCTTATGTTAAACTCGATACGTAAATGTATATAAATATCTATGGCGGATCATTTGTTTGCGAAAGTCTGTGTTGATTCTGACCCAACATGACTTGTACCAGCCAGCCTTATCATTTCTTTTGTAACTCTAAATCCACGTATGTAGTATTACTCACTTTGAGTCTGGCGTTTTGAAACATGCACAGCTCAGTCAAAGTGTCTTGAGTTGTGCGCACTCGAAACAGCTGTGTTTTAAATCGTATCCAAAATCTCTTCCATTAAGTGAATGAGCGAACAAAGATGTCATTGTAGTTTTGTTTTTTATTATTATTTTTTGAGTCAGCAGTGGTAAAAGAAATCCTTGCAGGTAAGTCAAACCTTCGGGCGATAACACCGGGGAAGAAGTCCATGTGTCGATCGAAAAAAATACCTGATGGACATCTCGTCGGGTATTAGCCCCCACATTATTGTTTTAAAACATTTTTAAAGAGCGATCCCTTCTGGTTGGATTTAACTATATCGTCCAAACACTCATATTTCCACTGACCTTTCGTCCATATTCATGTGGAAACGTGTTGAACGGCCTCAAGGTTCAATAGATAGTGTCCGTTAATGGCTCTGCGCTATTAACGCAAACGACACCAGCATAACACAGGCAGGTGTAAACATCTATGGGTATAATAAAACTAGCTTTCTTCTACTGGACACAAGAAATCCGTCTCCAGCTTCGCAACATCTGTAATTATTTGTTTACTTCCTGAATCGTGTTACATTCAGGGAAACCACGGGAGCAAGTGGAGGCCTTAAAAAAAACAGGTCAAATATAAAGAGAGATTTGGATGTTTCATTGTAAAATAAAAATATCTATAGTGGTGGAAGAAGTACTGCAGGGATGTTGTAATATTCATATAAATATCTGTAGTAGGCTAATAACGCTATGGAAGTATTCAATAACTACTTAATTGCTGCACTAAGGTGTCACAGAGTCAGAGAAGGCTTTATTATTGTAATAGGCTTTCACTGAAATCGACAACTGAGTTTTTAGAGGTACTTCATCTGTCCAGTACAGTTCATGTGCTCTTCTGTGTCTATTAGTTTATAGCAGCTCACATTCAGGTGTATGTCATGGCTATAAGGAAACCTGTGTTTGCCAGTCCATTAGTCTGTGCTGGAAAGTTTCAGATGCGACAGGAATTATTTTTCCAAATATGACACTTTAAGAGGAAAAATAATTGATTATCTTCTGGATTATTACTTGCATGTTGACCAAGCACTTACTTTGATATAAGTACAGATGCAGCATCCCTCGGACTATCTTTAACAAGTAGGTAAGCCTGGGGGGAAAGTCATTTTGTTACAGAATATTGACACACACACGTATGCATGTATATACACAGAGAGAGAGAGAGAGAGAGAGAGAGAGAGAGAGAGAGAGAGAGAGAGAGAGAGAGAGAGAGAGAGAGAGAGAGAGAGAGAGAGAGAGAGAGAGAGAGAGAGAGAGAGAGAGAGAATATCATATATAGAACAATACCATTAGTCTTTAAAAAATAATAATTATCTATGAGCAAGTAGACGGTCAAAATCCCATTCAGATACTATGTTTGTGGATTGTGTTCGTAAATCATTTTATTTATTGAATTCCTCAGAAAACACACACACAAAAAAAAACAAGGAACAGCAGGAAATAAAACAGGACATAAAACAGGACGTGCAGACAGATTAAAAAAAGAATATATGATTAAATATCAGGATCCACAATCCTTGTAACTGAATCAGGCCAATACAGGGAGTAAACGTTTGATGAAAGGACCATTCTCTCTAACATTAACTCTTGACTAAACTTACCTTTGCAATAGCTAGAATACGGTCCATGGTGGACTCTCTGGCCTTGCCACTGTCTGACTCCAGATCACCATCCAGACGATACAGGTCAAATGGTATGAGGCAGGTCATGGACAGCCACAAAAGCAACATGAAGCGAGTTTCCCAAGTCTGAAATAAGTAAGCCGTCAAAAAAATATATTCATATATAGCAATAACAGTGTGCAAAGCTGCAGGATGCAGGATGCAACAGTTGTGTAATTTTAGATCATTTCTCCTCGGACTTGTAAAGTAAAGCCAATCTCACCTCAGTGTCCTCAGGATCCTGTCTGGACAGCAGGTCCAGAACTGGGTGGACATCAGCCACTTCATGGGGTAAAAGCTGCATGAAGATTTTATAGCCTCTAACCTGCAAGGAAAGAAACACAAACACCCTGGATAAAGTCTCACAAATCAGAACTGACAACTTTGCTGCCGCCCACAAACAAAGACACAGCTTGTGTAAACCAGAGTATTGTTATAGACTGACCTTGCAGATGATGTAGAGATACTTGAAGGCCATGTGAACCAAAGAAGGGGGCGATGTGTCACTGCGTACGAACTCCAGTAACATACTCAGCATCCAATCTGAGGCAATTTGACAATAAACCGAGTGTGTTAACAAGTACAGAGTCTCATTAAATGATCAGAAATATAAATATAAAATACTATATATACTTATCACTTGATATGTAGCCTACCTAGGTGTGGATCCAGGAGATTAGGCTGTTCTAGATATCTGTTCATTATCACTGTGAGAGGATATGAGCATGATTAAATTAAATTCATTTCAATTTTAATTGTATAGCACATTTCATACAAACCTAAACCCAATATGCTTTACAGAAGGCAAAGATAAACAAACAATACAAATTATTTAAAATAATAAACAAAACAAATCAAAACAGAGACACTAGCAGCTAAAGGCTCGAGAGAAAAGCAATGATTTAAAAACACTTAAAAGTTTCTGCAGACCTCAGATCAGCAGGTAGTTTAGTACATAACGCTGCACCTTGAATTAAAAGCTAACAGGATACAGCAAGCCATTCATTTTAAAGCACTGATTGAGAACAGATGTGTATGCTTTATGGAGGACTGTCTCACCTAAGAACCTCTGCTTGGTGGACTCGCTCTGCAGGGGATCCTCATGGACCTGCGTCAGGCTGGAGATCAGGGCTCTAATCTCACGGCTCTCACTGAAGCCATCCAGTACACAAGCATTTACAATAGCGTCCGATTCTCCTCCCTCACCGCCGGAACACCCATTATCTTTATCTGATAGACCCATGTTGTCAGCCTTTAACAATGAAGAATGACTGTGCTGTTATAGTATGATGCTAAAGCAGATGCGTTTGTTGTTGTCACTAGCTAATATTAGCATGCGTTCTTCGCAAAATTAACAACATAAAACTGGCCTGAGAACCGACAATATTTATTATATAAACAGCTACGACGCAGAGTAAGCTTTAAGAATACAGCCAGAAGACAATACAAAACAGTTCACTAAACAAACCCATGGAACTATGTTCAACGTCTCTGTGTTCAAGTGTTTGAGCTCGCGCCCCGCCCAAGTACGGAAAACGAGGAGGTCCAGTCGCAATTTCAGAGCGAAGCGATTAATAACGGGGTTTTTTTTTAAAGCTATTGTCTGGGTTAGTTTAAAACAGGATTTAATCTGACACGTAAAAATGTTATTAAAATACTCAGTGGAAAAAAATTTCAAGCAGTTATAAGCAAAGTACACATAACATTGTAAAAGGACGCCTATTCTGCTAAATTGGGAACGGTGGGTGGAAAGGTTTAATGCTGGTCCAATTCTCTACGGTTTCTTCACATGTGGATAAAAATTACAACAAGACAAAAGACTTATCTCAGGATTTATTGGATTTAATGCAATGGACAGGACATATTCCATAGAGTTATTAAACAGTAGCATTTTTGAGTTGTTGTTTTTTTAGTGTATTAATTTGTAAGCGATTATAACATAAACTCAATATAGTATATAGTTCTGCATTCATGGTAAAATCAGATGTCATTTGGAAAACAGTTTAATTCAGTCTTGTGGTGGTTAAATGAATGGAATGAGAAAGATTTAAAATTGGGAAAGAATGCCATATAGGTAAGATATAGTTATAAACTATTTTTTCCATTAACTTTGCTATGCATAGTCTGTATTTTCTACATATTTAAATGTACATTGCAATATAAGAACAATAGATTGAATCTAGTTAGCCATATCATTTTTGGTCAAATTACAAATCAAATTCTTGTCTATAGGTTAAGACTGTGAAGCTTTTCCTGAAGTGAATTCATGTGCACTTATTTCAGTAGATTCTTCATAATCTTTACTGAAGAGCCCCTGTAACCACCACCAAAGTGGTTCCAGTGGTTCAGATAGTGGAAGAGTTGGTAGAGCTGGTTCCTCTGTGCAAAGCCTGGTGCTTTAGGTATCTTTTCGTGGTAGGCGGAGTAAAAAGAGCTGTTGAAGCCACCAAACATCCCTGCAATACCCAGCTCATACTCAGAATGTCCATAGAAGGACGCTGGATCGAAGATGACTGGGCCATCTGCACACTCTGCCACATTGCCACCCCATAAGTCTCCATGGAGAAGAGCAGGGACTATCTCCACATCTGTGAAAAACTGAGGGATCTTCCTCTGTAAATAACAGAAAAAAATGCAAGCTGCACCTTCGAATTGTTTAAACATTTGTGCTGAATTGTTTCATATTAATTTTCTGATCGGGTAAAAGCGAGGCTGAACCTGTAGCTCAGCCCATAGTTCTCTGGCCTCCCTGTCTCCATGGGATTTCTCCACCATGTTAAGCTGTTGCTGTAGCCTGTGTCTGGAGAAAAATGTCACCCAGTCATCTTCCCACTCATTTTCCTGTGAGAGTACGGAGAGACAAAGACAACAGTGATACTATCCGACTTTGAAACCTACAACAAATATCAAATCAAATCAAATGAACTTTATTTATCTGTTAGGAACTTCGTTGCAGGGAAAGAGCCAGTACAGAACACAAGACACAACACACAACATTCACACATTAAAAATTCTGATTGGTCATGAAGACCCTAATAAATAGCTTAAAAACAATAATAGATTAAAAGCACTGGTAAATTAAGTGATAAAAAGTGATCACAGTCACTGTCAGCCATTTAACAGGCAGATGGAGGTGGGGAGGAAGCTGGAGCTGGCCCTCTTTGCCCTCAGTGGGAGCGCCCTGTACCTGCGCCCTGAAGGCAGCAGGGTGTAGTGAGGGTGCTGGGTGTGTGAAGGGTCAGTGGAGATCTGGGTGCCTTTGCTCAGGACTCTGGTGTTGTAGATGTTAGTGAGTGACTGCTGTTCCTGACCAATGATTTTACTGCTTATTTTGATGATTTTACTAAGACTGTTGCGGTGAGTGCGAGTGAGTGAACCAAACCAGGCGGTGATGTTGAATGTGAGGATGGATTCAATGAAACATTTATAGAAAACTGCGAGAATGGATTGGTGAACCTGAAGTTTGCGGAGCTTACGGAGAAAAAAGAGGTGCTGTTGACATTTAGAAAAGATTTGTTCAGAGTTGAGTTGAAATGTAAGTTTATGGTCGATTATGGAGCCGAGATACTTATATGAGGTAACCTTATCGATTATTTCATTATTGACTGTAAGTGAGGGTGTGGTGAAATGGTCATGGTGAATATATGTAAATATGTATGTATGTAATATGTAATATATAAACATACTAGATCAGACCACAATGCAATCCAGTTACACCATCTTACAACAGTATTTCTTTGTTTTTACCTGTGGCAGATATCCACAGCAGGTAGTTACACTGAATCCAAACTTTTCAACAGCCGCCACCTCAGACTGTCCAGCTCCTTTCCCTGTGTTAAATAAGAACCAACAATGAATTAGTACGGAACTCAAACATTTCAAGTTAACTGTTGACTGTTTTAGTGAAGAAATGTTAGGAGTTAAAGAGATAGTTTTATGAAATTGTATACATTTGCATGTTATAATAAAAGATTAAGTTGAATTATAAGGCATATTACCAACTGTCTGCTTCTCTTTATTTAACTTTTCCAGCAATTTCTTGTTGTGAATGTGCAGCTCGGCTAGGTTCTCTCCCAGGTGCTTTGAGTACCTACACATTGAAAAATAAATGAAGCAAAGCCTAATGTACTTTATTTTCAAAATGCTTTCAATTTTTACACATTGTAAACAGATTTCTTACTTGCTGAGACCTCTCATGTCAAGGTGTTCCATCACAAACACACATCCTCTTGTGTCAAGCTCAATCACCTTCACAGGCTTGGGGACTTTTACAGTTTCTGTCTTTAAAATTGCTTCCAAACTGGCCATTTCCCCATCAAACATCAATTTGGCCTGTTAAAAAACAAGCACACAAAAAACAACAAAACAAACCCACAAACAATAGGTGTGGTGTGCAATGCAGTAGCACATATGTGCATGAAGGCTACAGGAAAACCATTGTTTGTTTACATTCTGCAATGTGTGAACACACAGTTCAGTGATAACCAATGGACTTCAGAGCATGAGTGTTGTTCTTATCACATAAGTCATGCACCCAGTAAACGAAAGTCCTTTTCATAAATTAAAAGATGAAATAATGGGATTACCTCGCTCTTGTGATTTATCTTCACAAACACTCTTCCAGTGTCAGTATCATAACTCTGACCCTCACTGATACATCCTCCTCCTGAGTGTCCCGTTGACTTCAGCATGGTTGTCCCCAACTCCTTCTTCAACTTAGCCTCCATCGTGTTCAGTTGTCTCACCCTTTTTGCGTATCTGCCGTTATTACCAACACGAGAATCACTGCAGCTCAAGATCAGAGACGGTGGTCTTGTTTTGCTTCCGTTATGCTAATACAAGAGACTATTGTAGCCAATAAGAAACAAGGCGGAAATGACTATATTCTATTCGTCCTATCAAAGCGGCGTAACGCGTTCACGTGAGCGTCGCCATGGCTTCAGTGTTATGTTACTCTGCACACTGTCTTCGCTATGCTACAGCTAGGAAAAAAACATGTGCAACAATGAGATTTGTTTGCTTCTCGGGGCGACTAGCGTCGGAAAAACGTTGCTGTTGAAACGTCTACAAAATATCCTTGATGTAGCATGCTGCTGACCTTTTTGAACTAGAGCTTAGTTATGCAGTGTAAGAAACGTAATCTGAAAGGGTTTAGCTAACAAGCTAACGTAGTCTGATGATGAGCTTACAGTTCGTTGATGTTCTTTCCTTTACGTTCAGTCATTTTCTTTTTATGAATGATCCCATTTTCCATCTGTCAGTCAAAACCCTCACGAGTATTTGGTATGGTTTGACTACAGATGTTGTTATATGTGTCCACGCTGACTTCTATAGATATTTTACCCTAACAGATGTTTACACCTCAATGTGCATGGAATAGGTGAACTGGGGACACCTCCTTCTACTCTGCCTACAGTAAGCAGTAATAGAAGCTAGTTCACTTCACAGGCTTGATTACGATGAGATAAGTTCTCCATGTATTAATGCCTCACATCTCTTTAAACCTCCACAGGTAGGGACCAACCTGACTGACCTGACACTGAAGAAGAAGAAAGTGACATTAAGAGAGCTGGGGGGCTGCATGGGCCCAATATGGCCAAGTTACTTCAAAGACT
Organism: Symphodus melops; assembly: GCF_947650265.1. NCBI lineage: Eukaryota > Metazoa > Chordata > Actinopteri > Labriformes > Labridae > Symphodus > Symphodus melops. The sequence goes on along the minus strand of NC_136707.1, from coordinate 17,681,565 downwards.
GCTCCTCTGTGATTGTATGTACTTTGTATGTACTGAATCTGAATGTATTTGACAAAGGTAAACATTTCGTACTCTTTACATGTTTTTCTTAGTTCATGGTGGACTCATCCAACATTGCTCAGGTATCCTCCTCCTGTATCCAGCTGCTGTCAGTGCTCTCTGCTGAGCCTCTTTGCAGAGCCCCAGTGCTTATTGTCTTCAACAAAAGGTGACGCACATCATTACTCATTGTCAAAATGTACACCTGTCATATGTAATTGTCCGTAGATTCAACATTATAAAGGTCCAGTATCATGATTCTTCCTTTGGAGGGAAGCTGCTGACGGTTATTTTATTTGCATTAATGTTGTGTCCCATCCTTTTCCAGGGACATGCCTTGCTGTATGAGCCTCATAGAGATGAAGTCCCTGTTCAGAATGGATGACATCATTGCGTCTGCTTCTCAGCCAATCACAACACTTGAACTCAGTGCTCGCACTGGACAGGGACTCCAGGAGGTGCTGACTTGGTTGGAGTCCACCACAGTGAAGTGAACTATCCTACGTTTGCATTTTATCATGAAATGCTGTCCTCACAGGACAAAGAACGGCTTCAGGTCTATTTATAAAAACTGTCAATATGCTCCGTCAACAAAACTGTTAATAAAAAGGGATTTTTTTTTAATGGCATGCCTAGGTTAGTATGCTCTGGAAAAAAGTGTCCAAACATGTGAAAGAAAGTGTTGATATTGTATCTTCTTTCATATATACATTATGTTAAAATTTTAAATGGGGAGCGAGATATAGGCCGTTGAATTGTATGAGATATTGGTGACATCATGGCAAAGTGGAATGATGCCGATTGGCCATCGTAAGACATGTCAAGACTACACTGCTCTGTGTCCAACAGTTGCTTATATTAGTCACTTTTACTGTTAGAACTCCAGACAAACCAGTAAACTGAATGACTAAATGCAATGTAGTCATAGCATGAATGTGTATCTCTTCCTAGAATTGGATGAACACTGTATGCTACTTTGAATAAGGACTATATGTTTCTGAAATAAAATAAGCTCTCTCACCTTAGTTTATATCACTAATGATAGTGAGAAACATGTTAGCAGAGCACGTCTTTTCTGATTGACTTCTGTGAGAGTTTTGTAACATTGTAGTACTGCTTCATTACCATGAGGGGGCATAAAGTACACAACAAACATAACTGTTTCTGGGTGTGTGCAAAAGTTATGACTTCATATAAATGGTATTGATATCACAGAAAATGAGAAAACACAAAACAGTAAAAGCAACGGAATAATGAAGCAATACTCCGATGATACTCTTATATTTGATGAGAGTCAGTGGTTCACAAGCAATGAATTGAACTCATGATTCATACATTTTCTAATACCTTGATTATGGTAAATTCAGAAGCACATTCATCCCAAACTATATCTTAATTCAGTTAACCCCAGATTTTCAGTTCATTTTGGTAAAATTGTGTGCACACAGATGTTCTTCTTTAGATCGGGGTCCAACAGAAGATTCACAAAGTTGACTTGACGATGCAGCAACATTTCAAGAACTGAACATGTATCCTGTTCTCGTGTCTGATCAGAAGTTCCTCTTTTAGTGTTTCCAGAGTATATGACAGCAGCAGTGGCCAGCGAGGCCAATCACAACACCAGCAGTGTGAGCAGAAGACTTAGAGTGACTAGTTAAAATACTGTAACATTTTCCAGGCGATGAAGGTGAAAAACAACAAACTGTGCTTTTGTGTGAGTTTCTAGCTGTAGTCAATTCACAATGTGCTATGTCCCTAAAGAGTGTTTTGACACTAGTGATATAAATACTTTCTGTTAAAAAAGCGTCATCCCTTTCCTATCATATTACTGCATTCATGACATAAGGAGCGGGACAAGTAAAGCGGATAACCAGCTTGCATCATTCTAAGGGTTACTGTTTCAACAAAAATCAGGCTTTCATAAAGGTCCTTCAGTCTGTAGTTCGACCTTCAGTTTGTTATATTTCAATAGCATAGACTGAAGGCATTCACTTCTATCTAATGTATTTCCCAGTTTGGTTGGTCCTCATAAGAAAGGGTTCTGGCTGTTCTGTGCAGCCAGTGATCCCTCAGCGCTGGCAGAAGAGAAGGGCAACAAAGGCTCAGGGAGGTTCCCCGGCAGCTCCAAACCAGGCTGGGTGGGGTGAGTGAGTGACGAAGGGAGAGTGGCAGGCTGATGGCTCATAGGCAGGGGCAAGGAGGCACTGTATGGAAGAGACGTGTTGGGAGCTGCAGAAGAGGAGCCTGCACCCAGTTGATTTAGACTAAGTTTTGGCTGCTCAGTTTGGAATGGATTGGTGGGTGAGGGAGCACTCAGGCCTAGACAGAAAGAAAAAAAAGCTTTTAGGATTGCTTTAACAAGTGATTTACAATTTAAAATGTCCATTCCTGAGATTGGACATAAGCTGTCGGATATTTTTAACAATGACTTAAAAACTCTTACGCTCAGATCAGAGAATAGCTGACACTAATCTAAAGATAATCTGCAATCAATTAGCTACAAATGCAAAAGTCTTTGCTCCTAAGCCAAACACAAATGTCATCAACAACCAGTTTTACAACAAATACCTGAAAGAAAGGGGTTCTTGGTCTTGGCTGGAGGATTTGCTGGGATCAAGCTGTCAAGGTTCACCAAAGAAGCTCCTGTGGGGCCCAGGAAGGCCTCGGGTGTCCTGCAGGTTCGAGGGCTGGGGGCAGCCAGGCTTTCTCCAAGACGTGACAGGTCAAACAGCTCAGGGCTGCCCTCCCTTCGCCCATTCACATTTACCTGACCTCCATCCATGGCTTCATCAAACAAATCCCCATCTGAAAAGCAGAAAAAAAGTCAATTGTAATCTTATGGGATACAAAACCACAAAATGAGAGCAATCTATAATTACTGCATAACAGCTACATGTTCAACCTGTGGTGTTTCAGTTTACAAGCATTTGTGTGTTTTCCATAGAATGACAGTGCACCCACACCTACACAGGCTATGGTCCTTGAACTCCGACCCTAAGCACTTTACTGCACGTCATTCCCCTCTGCACTTTACTGCACATCATTCCCCTCTGCACTTTACTGCACATCATTCCCCTTGCATTTAATTCTCTCATTCTCTCGTCCCATGTTCCTACTCTATCCACTGTTCTGTCCTCTGAAAAAAAGAGGCAAAGCCCCCCAAAAATGTTCTATATAATAAGAATAGAATAACTGGGACATGGATGGGAGATGCATTTGTATTTTAAAACTTTTTTGGAAGAATATATTACCTGTGACAAACGACTGAGCATGAGTTAGCCCACATTATAATGAAGAGGTTGCACAACATCATTACAGGAGGGAAACATTTTTCACATATTCTCTATATATTAATTCCCATTAGACTGTTCCTGTTACAGCAGAGAAATATAAGCAAATGAACCACATGTAACACAATTCCCTTAATGCTGAACTGTATCAGAATGGGATGGATGTGAGGCAAAAGGGACCTTGACTTTTGTAAAACAAATCTTAACAGTTTGACCTTGAGTCAAAATGTGTGTCTGCAAAGCTAAAGATATTTGCTCCTGAGTTATCACATTCCAAGGTGATATGATAGACATTTTGATGTCACATTGAACTTGACCTTTGACATTTTGGGTCTCATGGATTTTTGCTATCATGTACTGATGTTTTTAACAATATGTTAAAATACAGCTATGGCCCTTTTGAGAGATCACAGTGACTTTGACCATCGACTGCTTAACTCTGCATTTTATCCTCGAGAGCAATGGATGTAATGGCAGACTTGGAAGACAATCCCTTCAGCTGCTCCTGATATATAGTAATCACATGAATGGGGTCGGCAGACTGGCCCACAAATGAAAAACATAATGCCCCGGGTCACTGATGTCGGTGGCACAGATGCAAAGAAATGTATTGTTTACCTGTGGGGCTTCCCATTCTGGGAGAAGGTACTCTGGCAGCTCCTCTAAGCGCTGATCCGTCTGATGAAGCTACAAACGGATCAACTCCTGAGGCGCCTGCAAACACAAAAATGCAATATAATTAAATGAAAGACTTTGTTTTTAAGTATAGGGTTGGGTTTTACTAATTGTCTTTTGCTGAATTTGGACTGTATGTGAACCCAAAGACTGACCTGTGTTGGCAGGGAAAGCCCACACTTGGCCTGCAGCATGTGGCATGGATACATTGCTCTGCGGATCATCCCAGTGGCCTGCTGGGGGCTCCCATGGTGGAGGGGGGCTGTTGGATGTTGGAGGTGCCATCCAGGGAGGATCCACTCTCGAGGTTTTGGTGCTTCCTTCTTAAGTAGTATAGATTTGAGGAAAAGAGCGGGTGGCCTTTATTCTACAGCTGAGCATTAACTCTAGCATGTTAGTGAAACATATTTAAACACTGTAAATCTATTTTGAAAAAAAGGATGCTTGAATTAAATTAAGCTATGAATTTTTCTTTGTTCTGAGACCAAACATCCGGCTTTGGTAAATGTAGCAGACTGAAAGCTCACCCAGGGAGTCCCAGGGGTCTGTTCCCCCTAGACGTGCAGCTGCCTGGTGTTGGTTGTTATTCCACTGATGGTCAACAGGAGGCGGATCGGATGGCACTGCAAAAACATCTACTAGGTCCATGAAGGCAGTCTGACCAAAGAAACAAGGAAAAGTGTGAGTCAGGTCAAGATATTGCTTGTATTAAATGGTTGGATAGATCTCAAAGCACAATATACCTAACGTTCAGGTCAATGTACTGTTGTTATATGTCATCACACCCATTGAGTTATTCCATACCTCAATATTTCATACCTTGCCTTTAGACTCCATCTCACGTTTGCTCTCCTCAAGAGCTTTTTGAAGCATCGACTCATCTCCTTGGCGACTTATTTGCTCCTGTTAACACATACAGACACATGGACTCCTTTAGGCAAGACGGCCTCTGGCAAAAATCACATATTGTCAGCGTCATATTATATTCATTACTCAGCAACTACACACAAACACAAACGCCAGCTGGTCATTTTCCCCAGCAACACATGACCCTGAGACAGACGAGTGCTATGTGCACGAACCAGAAAGTTGCTTGGTGGAGGAAGGAAGAAAGCAGAGCAGTTCTATTGGGCAATACATTAGCATACAGTAGGAAAATAAAAAGAGACTGTAAGAGAGGGAGAGAGATGGAGTTAAACAGTTGCCAGATTTACCCCTATAAAGCAAGAGAACAACTTTAAAAGTGGTGCAGGAAGCAGGAAGTGTTAATAGAGGTTGTGTCCATGATTATCATCAAAAGGAAAGAGTTAAAGACACAAATTCCCTACAATAAAACAGGAATTACACATTAAAGTAGGAACACGATACATAATTAATATTTTAGCTTTGAGCTATAACCCTCATGAAGCCTTGTTGTCTTTTTCTACATATTTTAAGATCACTGACTGATTTAAACAAATCACACAATTGGAGTATTTTGAGTTGAAATTTTGCAAAATAGAGCAAATTAACATGGACCACTGCCACTGTAAACCGTAGCTTCTACCTTTAATCTGCAGCATTTCTTCAGTCATACACTGCTTGGATAAATACAGCAAAATAGCTGAGTCAGCCAAAACCCTGTAAAATGTGCCCTAGTCCAAGCATCCTCTGCAGTGCGCTTATATTTTTATACTCTTTTTTGTGTTGTAGCTTCTGTGCTAGTTTGCACTTCAAGCAAAGATGGAGACTGCAAATTATTGATGTGCGACTTAGGAATTGGAAGCTTTGGGACTATTTCGAGTTGTGCCAAAAAGATTCAAAGCCCCAGTTCTTCAAAGAAGGCAAAACTCGGAGTCATCTATGGACTTGAAAAACCTCCATTGGCCCTTCATGTCTGTCTGAACCATCACCACACCTCACTTAAAGTAATAGCTTTGGTCTTATTTGTGAACAATAAAAATCCAAGTAGCCACATACCATAAAATGATCTGTATACTTTTTAACGTTATCTTCTAGAATGGATTAAGGGAAAAGCTGTATAGATAATGGATGGATGGGCATAAGCTGATTCGTTTTATTTTTACTTGGTATCAGATGGAAGTGTTTCAGAATCTAAAAATACTTTATTAATCCCAAGGGGGAAATTCAGTTTCTATAGTTATGTCTTTATTGTGTTGCTTCAATCTTGCTGTTGTTGTTGTTATCAATCATTTTTCATTTTACTAAAGCTCTTTGAGCAGCCACACTAAAGAAAGTACCCTCTGACAGCACCAACAATCTTGATAGTTGCCTGAAAAACAGATTAAGTAGCTGTGCAGACAGCATTTGCAACCACTGCAGTCATTTCTTCCAATACTTTCAATAAACAGTTGAACACTGACCAATTGTAGGTCTATAATGCCAAGTCTTCCACTATTGATCACAATCACAATTTTAAAACTTTTGCTCCCATTAGCGCTTGGCAGCTTCTCAATAAGCAAAGCATATCCCTGCCCTCAACCCCCAGACCCAAAGACGCCTACCTGCTGGTGCTCCTCCTTGCTCAGACTCAGGGCTAACTGCAGCTGGGTTTCCTCATCCATATCCACTGTTGGAGGTACGACACGTGGGACTGGCTGTGAAGGTGTTAACCAAGGAGGGAAGTGCAATCAGTATTTGGTCAACAATTATGGACAGAAAAAAAAAATGCCGCGCATCCTCGCTGTACAATGCATGCAATTCTACATATGTGCAAAGTTAGAGTAAAGGAGATCAACTCTTTGGTGTTCCCTGACACCACACCAGATGAGGTCAGTGTTTGATGTAGGTGTCTCAGACTAGAGGAGGAGAGATTACATTGTTAGTGGAAAGAAAAAAGGAAGCCACGTTTGTTTAGTCTTCGGAGAAAGTTACATGTCCTTTGGCTGTTCCGGGTTGAGGGAGGAGAGTGATTAGTACATGCAGCTGTTTCTCAGGAGGGCCCAGACTTGGTAGTGAGGCTTGGTTTCAGTGTATAGAGCAACAGGAGATGTGCTTGAGGGCAAAAGATGCAGATGAAGTGTGGTCCCTAGTCCCAGCATACTTGTACCTTCTGGGCCTCCTCCTTGCTGAGAGTCATAGCGATCTGGAGCTGGGTCTGTTCATCCATGTCCACTGTGGGAGGCGGCTAGGGTCAAGCAGGAAGGATTATGGGTAAGACTGATCAAAAGTACCTTTAAACCAGGCTGGATTTAAGTGCAGAGATTGTAAAATATTTTGAGGGTTAATGTGATTCTGAGGAGAGGGGTGTCACAGAAATCAGATGTATGGATTTCAGTCTGTTCAATAAAATCCAAGCTGCTTGGATTGATTGCAGACGCTGCTGTGCATTACAATATATCCCCACAATAGCTGAGCAGAAGTCACAGAGGGCAATGGCTGCCCTTGCTTTGGAGACGAAATCGTGCTGTGGATGCTTAGGAGAGGATCAATGCACACATCCTGTCTGGCTGCTCACTCTTTCACTCACGGCCTCCTCACTCTTCAGTGAGAAAGCTCTTCTCTGACACTGATCGGTCAAAGTGCCATTAATGACCACATCGCAGACAGGGATGATGATATCACTTTTGGTTAAAGGTTCTGGGAAATGCGGGCCGAGAAGAGTCAGGCCAAAGGATTTTTTTTGTCCGCATTGACAGACAAGTGATCAAGCTTGGAAGTGGGAGCCATTAAATGTTTTATAACAGTATAAAAACAAACATGTCAGCAGCAGAGCAGCTGAGAGGCCTCTTTCTGTCAGGCGCATGTGCTCTGAGGATAAGAGGTTTGTGTGTTTGTGCATGTTATCTTAGTTAGAGGTACCTTTTCACTTTCTTCTCGGCTCATAGCCAAGGCCAGCTGCAGCTGCAGCTCTTCTTCTCCGCTGGTCGTGGGCCGAGCTTGCTCCAGGTCTGGGGCACATCGAGGTGAGGAAGATGAGGCTACAAAGACAGAGAAGGATCAGAGGGGTTGGTGTTTTAAGCAGGAGACACTTAGAGTGGGGCTGTCAAGGTGTAAAGGTGGGAAAATGTACAACAAAGAAATAAAACACTTAAAGCTAATTGTTTTTTCAGGTCAAAATAGAGCTGGTCATGTTTTGCATGTTAAGTTTTTCCATGGCACGTTGTTTAGGGCCTTTGCTGGCATTGCTCGCCACAGTCTGCCTGCACAGCGAACAATGGGGCGCCTGTGTGGAGAATTAGGCTGGTGGAAAGGGGAGAGGAATGGACGGGTTGGAGTGGGGCCAATCTTATTACCCTGAATCGTCTTGGTGGGTTCCAGCATGAAGTGGGGGTGACTGGGGTGCCAGGATGTGGGTCATGGGGTTAAGAGCAGGCTGCATGTCACATGTTGGCAAAGTCAGATCACAGAACTCAGTCATTTTGTCTGTGCTAGCCCCACATATCTCCCTGCCAGGCTCCTGACCCGTACCCATATCATCCATCAGTATTTTGTTAAACATGCCAAGCATGTGCCAAGACCGTGGAGACCACCTTTATGTTTTTTAAAAATGAACCTGGACAGAATATCCAACTCCTGCATTGTGCACAAAAAAACAACAACTTACACCAGTAGGCACACATGAGTCTGTTTTGCTCCCACTTTCACACAAAAATGCAAATATAATATTATGGACGCATTCCTGTCTGCATAAAAACCAAGTGTTTCTAATTTCTCTCCATGACTGACAGTGTGAAACAGATGGTCATCCACCATGAAAGCAGCCTCTGTCTGAGGCTTTTCACTTAGCTTAGCGTTTTTTGATGATATCATGATAAAAAAAAAAAAAAAGTGTGTTTCTTTTCATTTAGCGCGCCACGCTCCTTTTGTAAAATAGCTGAACCACACAACTGAGGGCGGAGACTGTTTCGGCCACATGTTTCCGCTGGCACACATTCAGCCCCTGAAGAAAAGTGTGTGGGGATTTTTTTTTTCCAAGCGTAAAAGCTATTGAAGATAAAGTATTTGATAGTGTTAACGAAACAGTCGGATGTCGGTCTTTCTGCCATACAACCAGCCTCAGACATCAAAGTAGCTAAGAAGCTTGTGCACAAACCGCAAAAGCATGTAAATCATAAGGTACACACCAGTAAAACCACATTTACAGATGCCACTGTACATAAAGCTACTTGATTCTTTACACAATATCACCAAAGTTTGAAAGTGTTTAAGGTAATAGTTAAGTCAAAGACAAACGATGTCCTAACCTGGCTAAGTAAGGGCTCTGCTATTGCGTATCAGATTATATTAGCTCAAGTCAACATGGCATCCAGTTGTGCTTTCACATAAGAGACAAGCACAAACACACACACACACACACACACACAAACACGCACACGCACACACAAACACACACACACACACACACACACACACACACACACACACACACACACACACACAGGGCCTCCTCTCTTTTGTAAATCCAGTTTAGCTGACGTGACTTTAAACAGGCGAATGACAGGAATGCAGATGCCAGAGCAAAACTGATTCACCACAATACAAAAGACTATATTTCATAAACTATACTTATTAGGGTCTAAATGCTGACATATCTTGGTTAGAAATGACAAACTTATTCATTCAAACTCAAAGGACATTCAATTCTAAAATGGTAGCATCTCCATGAATCCCTGTCTGTCACAAAATGGAATATTTCAGGTGAAGTAAGAAGTGCAGGAATGCTGTTATTCAATTACCGTACATTCACCCCCAAGTGTAGATCTGAATTGATCTGACAAACCTGTGGCCTGTCACGTGCGCATTCCTGACAGTTGACTGATCACATGCCAAAGAAAAATGCAGGTAAAGTTCAGATACACTTTTTCTTTTAGGAACTGAATTCAAGATGAGTGCCAGTGGATCACAGTGGATTTGTAAACATCAGATATTCCTGCTACTCACAGTGAAAGCTGGATGGCGAGTCTCTGCACCTGCCAAACTCATCCCCATATCCCCCAGAAGAGCTGGGCTGACTGGTGCGGCGCCCCGGGTAAGGAGGAGGCAGGGATCCGGAGCCTAAACCACTGGTGACGCCTGTCATACGTGTCTTGGTCTTGAGTGCCTGACTCCTCTCCTTCTTCAGCTTTTCCTCATCTTTCAGCAGAGCGACCAGCTGCTTGGCCTTCTCCCGGACATTGATGCCCTGGTCTCGGCCATCTCGATCGATGTACTGGAAGTCTCTGAGTGTCTGGATGGTGTAAATGTTCTCCCGGCACTCTTTGGCCACACGCTCAGAGCCTGTTTTGATCAGGTAATCCAGCAGGGTCATCGCCTTGTAAACGTGCCTCCAGTTTTTACCATGGTCATTTAGCCGCTTCCAGATCATTCCCATAACCTCTGTGAAGGCCACCACATTGAAGGTCAGGTCTGCAATCTCAGACATGAGCGAGCTGGGAGGACCCCAGGGATCGTTTGAGGTGGCCTCTCGGACTTTGATCTCGGCCTCCGTGAAGTTGTTGACCATGTTTTTCATCTGGCGGCGGAGTGACGAGGTCTGCATGATGGCAGTAGTTTTTTCACGAGCAGCAAAAAGACAGTCAAACAGCAGGCCAGCCTACTGTGTTGCCCCAAGCGAGCTGAATTCAGTGGAAAAATGCAATAAAGTCGTCCTCCTGTTGGAAACTTCAGTCACGTCCACAGGTTCGCTCCTGCTGAAAAGAAACCCAAAAGAGAATCATTTCAGACTGGAACAGACTGTATTATTATCATCATGATGGCAAATTTAAATGGAGAGATCCAAACCTGTAGTATTGGTGCTCCTGTTTTGTCCTTAATTAAAGGCGACTACAGCTCACCATTGTGTTTAAAAGGAGAAACTCAGCGATGTGAAATACAATGCCTGGGATGAGTTTTCCTTGATCCAAATTAAGAGATCTGGTTAAGTGGTTAGTTTGGGTTTCCATTCCCTGAATTTCACCCATAATTTCTTCTTTCTCATAATGAAATTATTAGTTTCAGGCCTGGGGACTGTGTCTTTTTAGCTGGGAGTGTTATCAGAAACTCTGGGAGGGGAGGAGGCTCCACCTCTTCTGTTTTTCTGACCTGATTACATCACCACAGCCAAGACTCCAAAAAGGGTTTGGACAAATTCCACATATTCAGTCTGTCAGAATCACCTATAAATCCTTTACTCACTTTTATAATCAAGATGGGTCATCTTAACTCTACGGTACAGTCAGTGCAGTGTTACTTCCCCCTGGACATTAGACCTCTACTCCACAGTCAGACTCACAGTCAGGGCAGTGAGTCAGTCTTAAATCTATACATTCCCAGATCTGTCTCGTATATTCAGAATTGAGATGCGTGATCACAAACAATCAATCTCTTCACTTGAAAGTCAAGTGCTGTGTCATGAGTAAGCACTTTGACTTACAAAATATTAAGCATGAGATGAGAGAGATTTTGTAGTGGTTGGTATCAGCCTCTTCGGTGTAAGGCCACACCAATGAAGGAGTTTTGAGACTGATACTAAAATTAAAGGTGAAAAAACATCACACTTTATCAATATAGTTCTTTATGGTGAGTTTTGGGGCAGGAATGAATGCCAATTTGACTGTACATTGTGCGCTGATATTGCACTGATATGAGAATGCAAATGTAAGACTGCTGCTCCCTGTAAGAGTGTAACGTTATTATTGCATAATTAAACAATTTTAACCACTTCTCGTACAGACCACCATCTGCTGCTGTACATGTGACTGCAGACAAGCTGTTTCGGCACTTTTTAATTCAGGCCATTGTTTAATGCATAAAATGTTACATAAAACAGATATTGGCACTACCCAAAACGGCGTTTTTAGAGTTCTGGAGGCTCATACACTGTCTGCACGTTGGTAAGGGAATCTTTCAATGATGACAAAATCAGTTGGTTAGAGCAAGAAAATCCACATCTTTATTAGCTCTTCTGCAGCCACACTAAAGATGTGAAGCTGAAAGCATTGTGGGGTTTAAAAACCCCTCATCAGGCGCAGGCGATGATACTGTGAATAAAAGGTGACAGCATCAAACCAGACTGCGGTATCTGTCGTACTATGAGTGCTGCAAATAGATTGTTAAGTGGTGATGACAGACGAAATGTTTGTGGCCCAGCTGGCAGCATGCAGGTTAAATCTCAAGTGATAACCAATGCTGGCCCAGTTCACCATCCAATCCCATTAGCTCCTGCTTCCTGGTTGCTGGGGATTATTTGGCTGGTGGGTGATAATAAGATAGTCAGTTTAAAAGTATTCTTCCTGTGATTCTCCTCAAACTAAAGTGAAGAAAAGGTTTTGATATATAGTTACACATCAATGATAGGCGATTACACTGTCCCTCTCAGCAGAGTTCCAATCCAATAATGTTGTGCTCACATTCATTAGGAAATGATATATTTTGGGGCAACACTAATTACAACCACTTACTGTAAGTCAGAGAGATACTCTACAGTAGAGGCAGCATATTCTTTGTCACACATCCTCACTCTGGATTTCATCAGACTAAAACTGTTAGGCTAAGAATTTTGAAATAATTGCATTCTCCACTTATTTGTAAGCCAATTAAATTATTTATGATATCTGGTCAGCTTTCAAGCACATTTTGTTGAGCCCTGTTTCTGAGACAAAGTGTTAACTGCTATCAGATCAGGCCTACTATATAGGCTACAGGCTGAGCCAGGTGTCTGCTTTATGTGTCCTATAATTAAAAAAAGCACAATGAATCGCTGCATGAACGCACAGATCCATGGTCTAACTTCTCTGACATGCTGTCCCGCACTGGGACGGCTGCTCGGGACATGATCTCTCACGTTGCGTCAAATGGGACGATGGTGTAAGGTGAAGTATGGGACCGTGACTCAGCGTTGTTTCGGAGTTTTAAAGTTGAAATCTCGACCAAATAAAGAAGAAGCAAACTGAATTGACATTCGACTACTCACAGCCCTCCATTTCCCCCCTCTTACCTTCATGTCATATAGCGCGTCAGCGGGGTCCAAAGTTGAAGAGGCTTCGGGTGGAAGGAGAAATGCCTCCGCCCCTCGACATATCCCGGAGAGCTTTCGGACAGGGCGAAACGAACAAGAGTCCAAAAAGATTGTTCAATCGGAGAGAAAATCATGCGCGCAGGGCTGCGCGCTCTCAAAATGAATCCAAAAGTAACGCGCGGCGGTGCGGCTCTGTTATCAAACTTAAGTTGTGTGTTCATAACACAAATACGCTGGGCTTGCAGATGGAACAGGCCCCCCGACAAAAACACACACACACACAGTGAAAATGGATGTGGAGGGTGAGAAGAGGAGAGGGAGGGAGGGAGGGAGGCCTGCTCGGTGCATGCAGAGTCAGACTTAACCCTTTCACTGCCGAGTGTTAAAAGCATCTGTAGCCCTTCTCACTGGGGCAGGTGATGAATCACACACATGGATTGTACTGTACAAGCACAAAACATACATCTTTTTGGACAATGTTTAGGGAGGGATATAACACTTGGACTACAGCCTGCATTTGTTCAGCCAAAACTGCTTTTATCACATAGTCTGAAGAACAACAGTTATAGCCTCAGCTGTTGGATTACATCTCAACAGATCAATGAGCCCCCTAAAAAACTATAAGTAATGTAAGTAATACAATATTGAATAATATATAAACAACACATATAGTACATGCATACATATAAAGGGATGTAACACTTTGGAAATGGGAGGTCAAATTAAGGTGGCAATAGTGTGCACCCCAGACCCCATTAATATCCCATAGACATACTGGTAATGCTTCCTCCAGAGAAAGTGAAAGCTGTCCCAGTGGGGATTCATCAAAAAGCCACATTTCCTTTTTAGAAGATCATCATTGCATCCCTGCTCTTTACTTATTTATCAACCCTAATGGGATGTTATCTGAAGTCACGTCCTTATACATTATACAAGACCTAAATCTCTTCTGTGTGTATATTGGCTTCATTTCAATCAGTTTCACAAAGTAATCTTGATGAGAGTACACAGATGGATTATATCGCTGGGTTTAACTGAATAATGATTGCCTCAAGAGTGAGAGAGAAGCAGCAGAACAGAGCATGTGGGCCTAGTGGCTGGTTCACTGAACAGGATATACAGGAAATACCAGCTCCACCTTGAAACAACAAAGGCACAATAGTTGAAGACGATGAAGGTTGAAGTGTGTAGGAATAAGAAGCTTATCAAGAAGCAAAGATAAACCTTGATAGTTCAAGCTGTAGTTCGTATTATGTTTATAGTGTGCTTTCCTCACAGTGGGAGTGTACATTCAGTTGTTGAAGCTGACTCCCATATGACTCCACATTGATCAGGTCAATCCTGCTCAACTTCATACACCTCCTGCGGCCCTCCTCCTCTCTGTCTTGGCATCCCGTGTCTTTATTTCTCCTGAAAACAGATGCCTTAACATTCTTTGTTTCCCAACAAAGGCCTGGTGAGGTCAGTGCAGAGCGGGGGCATGCAGGGAAGGTCCTGGAGCACAGAGGGGGAGGAGAGACAGCTGACAAGTAACACCAGTCTACTACTGCTCAGCAGTGACATCACACAGGACAGGAAATGGGATGTGTGTGTTTGTGAGTTAGTTTGTATTTGTGTTTGTGTGTGTGTGTGTGTGTGTGTGTGTGTGTGTGTGTGTCTGTGTGTGTGTGTGTGTGTGTGTGTGTGTCAGAGAGACAAAGAGAGAGAGAGGGAGGGAGGAGGAGAGAGCTTTGTTTTACATTATACCAGTACATAGGTTAGGGTACAGTACCATTTAATGGTTCTTGCTACACATAACTTTTCACGTTTTCTCTTCTGTCCACTTTAGCAGGTTACTTTGAAAGATTTTGGAGTCGTTGCTGCCCTCTTGTGGACTTTTATTTTCTGGTAAAATTAGCTCATGCCAAGAGGAGCCATGGATATAAAACAAAACAAAGCCTGAAAGAACCACTTGATAGATCCAAACCTGTTGGTCTTACGAAATGTAAGTAATAGGTCCTATAGGTACTTTCATGACAACCAAAACAATTTGAAAGACAAAACATGAAAGAAACTATAGGACCTGTTATTTTTATTTTTTTAATTTCAATTTTTTTTCCAATCATCACATATTTGGAGTAAATAATGTCTGACAATAATGGTAAAGATCTGTAATTATACCACAGAGAATATTGTCATTAATGTATATGTCTGCTTATGTTTCATTAACAGATATATTCAGTTTAATTGCATGGACAATAATGACAATGACTCTTCAGGTTGTGGTTTTTTTTTACAATAAATTGGTGATACTTAGCAAGAGAAGTGTGCTGGATTTTTCTTTTCAAGTTCGGAGTTCATTGATTTAGTTTTTTTTATCAATCAGATAATCATTTTATCAACTTCAAGTGCTGGAAAGTTTCTCTGTACCATCAAAATATAAAACTGACATTATGTCACTAGGGTCAATGGGCACCCATGTAAAGTCTCTGTGCCCTATGAGGCTGAACAGACTGTGTATGTGACATGTGCCGCTCTGCTAAAAGGGTATTTTTAACATCATTATGTGCATCTGGTTTATTTCGTCTTGTATTTTCTTTAATGTGACTAATGTTTTATAATCATGCAGGTGACTATAATTGGTACATTGTGGCTAAAATTATATGTGATCTAAGATGACGTTACAATGAGGGACTATTTGATAGGTTGATGATGTTGTCCAATCATTTCCATAAACAATAACCCAGATGCGTCCCATTAGGAGGGAAATGGTTTCTATTCTTGAGTTACATAACCAGGAAGTGAACAGGTGAATGACAGTGGGTGTCAGTGCGCATGTAATTATCAGCCATTAGTGCATGATGATGCTGTACATACAGAGAGGGCAGTTTGGTCATCATAATATTGATGCACGACACAAAAGCTATATACTAATAGCTCACAATGACTTTACTTCCTCAGACTTTTTTTTTTTGGGGGTGATTGGGTGATTAACTAATTTAAGATGTGGTTTTCTTTCTAAGATTTGTATTTTCTTCTGACCTGTATAAACGTTTGCACATTTGATAAAGGAGGAGGTGAATGTGTTCAGACTGTAAAGCATCTTTCCCAGTTTTTATGTAGATCCTAAAAAGCCCTTAACATATGAAGCAATTGGTTTCAATTAGGCCCCAAAGACAAGTTGTGAATTGTCTGCTGGAAAAGTCCAAATGAGACTATTTGGACATTTTAGGGAGGCAGAGTTATATAAAAGCAACTATCACCACACCTCGTAGACTCAGAGGAGGGTGTGTTCCTTTGTGCTTGCCGTCTTAGACGTCAATGGTAGCTTAGGTTTGTATACAGAAACTGATGAAATGCCCTCCAGGAGGACTCTGCATACCTCGGGATGGTCAAATAGTTGATACATTCCTCTGTGTTTTTATTACAAAAGTTCAGTGGGTTGACTTTCAGTCTGAGATGGAATTTAACACAATTTATTTCTATTTCATTATTTCATTGATAAATATATCAAATTCTGCTCACTCTAATCTGATGCCCCATGGCACAAATCACAAATGTATTGTATGAAACATTGTATTTCGGCATGTTTTACAGCTGTGACCTCTAAGATGGGTTGTTCTCTGTAGCCAAACATGGATCAGTTTGCATCGATAAACTGAGAATCCATCTTACACAAACACCAAACATCATGTCAGATTTTGAAAAGATTTTGCTGCCAGTTTTATAAATATCTTTAGCCTCCTCCTCTGTTGACACTCTGTTCTGTAGTCTTGCACATTAATGTTGTCGGTTTTTATTTATATTGTTATCCTATTCACCTTTTCAATTGTTATTGTATATTTGGATCTGCATTGTTACACGTTACTGAGATGTCTTGAGTGCCATATTGCTCATTTAGCATTGTTTGTATTCAATTTGCAAATTTATATGAACCCTATTTTTTGTATTTAGCATTTATTAAACCAGAATCAGGATCTCTTTCACAAGGGTGACCTGGCCCACAGAGCATCTTTATTTATGATTCGTAATGCTTAACCTCTATACCTTTTGAAATCTGTGCACATTTGCACCTTGCCAATAACATTATTCAGTGTTTTATTTATACAACTTTTTTCATTTGAATCTATACAGATTTGGTCTTTGCTAAAATTTGTGGTGAAACTTCTGCAGAGCAATGTTTCCCTATAATCAAAATACATTTCTGGATCAAAAAAAAGTTCCCCGTTGTCTTCGTTTCTAGATGGTTCCATCAAGGTTTTCTGTACTCATTGAGCTGCACTTGTTGAAATCAGATACCAATCGCCATGACAATCCGCCTTCCCTTTGTGTATGCCAGCATATGCAACCCATTCTATTTATTCTTCCACATGTGGGCTCTTCATTCAGAGTGGCCTTGGTTTTTGTAAAGGACCGGTTTGAAGCAGTACAAAGTCACAATTATTCAATATGTTTTGATTCCTGGACTACATACATTTCAGATGTTCAGTATAAAGGCAGGAAAGTGAAGAATAATGTGTTGTATACCTGGCCCTTGACTCTCCACTCTGCAGTATGTATGCCCTTAAAGGGATGGTCCCAGAGTTTCTTCATACAGGGAATAGAATTAGATTGCTGAAGCTGATTTTGACATATCGAGGCTGAGGACTCATCATCCGACTTCATGATTCCTGCAGCAGAGAGCGATCTGTTTCTCCAGCCTTTCTACAACTCAGCATATCGTGATCACTGCAGAAAACTATGGGGGTAGTGCACAAGTATTGAATAACAAAATCCCAAATGCACTGTTATGTCAGACTCTGCAGGCCCATATTTCCAATAGTCTGCTGGACAAACACTGGTTTCCGTTACTACAAATATAAAAAAAATGAAAATAATTGCCTGCTGAAAACTGGAAATGGCTTGTCAGATTGACAGTGCTTAAGCAGAACTAAATGAACACAACTAATTAGTGTTCACTCTACACCTTCTGTGTCCATGGCTACAGGGATTTAGGCAATTATATGGACACTGATTATGCATCCATTTATCTAGAATAAGGCAGGAAACCCCTGCTAGTGTGGTGCTAGAAATACCCTTCATTTAATTAGGCTCTTGAATCTGATTATTTTAATGAACACAACCTATGTCAGAAGTAAATGCTCAAACGCGTGATATGAGTCACATCATTATAGGAGAAGTTACCAAAACTCATCTCTGTATATTTCCAGACTAATTTAATTTCTTCAAAGGAAAATAACAAGATCCATAAGTGGATAGCTTGTGAGCTTTTTGTCTCTGTCCTGAGGATGCTTTATGCTTCTATAAAAGGAGTGTGTTCTCTGGATGAGATCGTGACGCAGGGACTGCGCTCGGTGTGGGAGTATAAAGGATGATGCCCGGCTCTGTTTCTACGCACACATGGAGCAGCAGCTGGTTCGGTAAGATTCCTCGGTGACTGGAGACGCTTGAAAAGAACAGGGAGATGGACACAACAGAGAAGTTTTACCTTCCCGTTGATGGCATCTTCGAAATGTTCAACTCGCTTCACCTCCAATCAAACATTACGCACACAGTCCTCCAGGGCGCACCCCTTACCACATCAACCCAGCATCCCAAAGTCTCAAACATATCGAAGACAGGCATGGGTATAATCAAAACCGTCAGACGCCACTGGAGGCATCAGGATAACCGAGAAAGTAGGTCCTCCAGTTCTGGCAATCGACAGGTTTCGACTGATCGACTCCCAAAAAGGTCCGTGGATCTGCTGGAGCTGGGTCTGACCAAGCCACGGAACTGTCACAGAATAGTGGTGCTTGGTGCGCCGAAAGTGGGTAAAACCAACATCATTCAGCGGTTCTTGGGAAAAGAATTTGAAGAGGACTATGAGCCCACAATAGAGGACTTTCACAGGAAACTGTTCCACATAAACGGGGAGGCTTACCAAGTGGATCTGCTGGACGCCGCGAATGAGAGGAACTTCCCTGCAAAGAGGAGATTATCCATACTGACAGGTGAGCGCTTTGAATCATTGTTTGTGAATACTATTTTACGTAAATGACTTTGGGATATCATACATAGCCTCACAATAAGATTCAATATCATGCTCAAAATGGAGTTTCAATAACTCAAGTGATGCTCTCTTTCCCTTCAGGTGATACCTTTCTGCTCGTGTTCAATTTGGAGGACAAAGAGTCTTTCAATGAAATATGTGAGCTGCTCAACGAAATCAAAGCTGCGAAAGCAAAGTTGCTGAAGCTGAAACGTCCGGCGAGAGTCCCAGTTGTGATCTGCGGGAACAAATCAGACCTGGAAGCACCGAGGGCCGTCACACGGTCCGATGTGAGCCAAATCCTCGGTGAAGATATCGCTTTCTTTCAGACTTCGGCGAAAGACGGAACTGGACTGGATGCAATGTTCAGAGCCCTCGCCACTCTGGGCGGGCTGCCTTACGAGACAAGTCCCTCGAGGCATCAGATGATACCCCTCCTCACTTATCAGTCCCTGTACCTCGACCAGCGGGGCAGAAGATGGAGCCGCACGCGGGCACTCGGTGCGCCCTGCGCCGCCACAGACCCTTTGGCACGCCGACCGAGCTTCACCAGTGACCTGCGGCTCGTGCTGAATTCCAGCACCAAGCACAACAAACCCGAGAGGTGTCAGATTCAATGAATTGTGAGCCTTCTCTAAAAACCAATTGTAGTAGTATGCTGCAATGTCATTTTATGTAAGGAGTTATACTCTGACGCACCTGGCTGGACCAGGGCATTGATATTTTATTACGTGTATTATTATACTATAATAATAAAACATGTTTTTCTTCATACTAATAAGTGATTTGTCTTCTGTTTTTATCAATCTGCTTATTTCTAACCGTTTAAAAAATGTGCATGCAAGAATACTGGGCCAGATATTTATAGACTGGTAAGGACGTATGAAATCAATAATTCTCCAGCTTTGATGCAAAACATGACCGTAAGAGTGCGGGGGGGTGATGACTCAAACACCGACCTGAAACGTCTCTTAAGACACGACATTGTTCCCACTTTTAATCCTCAAACGACCCTTTATGTGTACACAGCCTGATTAATCAGCGCCACTACTCTACACACTCATGTATCACCATGGCGCTTACAGGAAACAAAGAGTAAGAGCATCGTTTTTTAATGAGGGGGAGGTGAGAGACACTGGACTCCGTGAAATCAGCACCATGGAGAGAGCTCACACTCAGCTCTGACTAAACTGTTCTGCAGCTGAGCACAAGTTCCATTAATATCCTCACGATAGTAAAAGCAATTTTGATGCACATCGTGCCCACTCACTCTTCAGGTTAACCGGAGGAGTGATTCACCCTGAAGGCTTTCCATTCAGAGTGGCCTTGGTTTGTGATGAGAAATGTTTGATGGGGGGAAAAAGACCCAGTTGTTCTGACAATTGAAAGCAACAGAAAAAATCATTTTCAAATATTAAGTGCTTTAAAGTAAAACATGGCCTTCGACTTTCTCTGCTAAACGTCATTCTTGAATCCTGCATTGATGTTTGCCTCTTGACGTCAATATAAATGCATACAGCGGAAAATAAAATCAGACAAAAGCAGCTGAAGCTGGCAGTGCTGCAGAGAACTCATTAAAAGGTTTGATTATTTCTACAGGAGAAAGTAAGCTTTTCTCTCCAGCCTTAGGCCTTTCAGCAAGTCGTGATCACTGCATTAAACAACAAAGAATGGATCAAACCAGCCTCATTGAAAAAGAATATCCCATATTTTCAGCTATAAGGGCAATGCAGGCCTTAATTCTAAGTGACTTCTGTATCAATCACTTTTGAGATGATTGTATGAACATAACATTTTGAAATGCATGAAATAAACTTAACAAAACAAACATTTGTAGCCAACCTAACAGCAATGTGTGAGAGGGGAATGAACATAACAATTAGCACTTCACACTTCTAGTGTCCATGACGACAGGGATTTGGGTCATTTAAGCACTCTGTACAAATACAAATACAATTTTAACAAAAATGGAAATCTACATCCTGTGCTTTGAAAGCCAAAGTATACTAAACTGACAAGTGACACCATCAGAGTTATGTATAAAATGTATAACTTGTTCTGTAGTTTTTGGAGAATAGTTTTGCAAAACTACATTTTAGGATCCATTCAAACGTTCACGGTGCAGAGGTTGACTGTTGCTGGATATCTATGACTCGTATATTCAAAATTACAAAGTTCTAAGACAGCTATTTGGTTTTAGTTCAGTTTGGTAGTGACTTTCCTTTAAAAGATGTGAAACATTACATCCTGATTACACACTAGAGCATAGTTCTTTTCTTTAACTTTGAGTTATTCTTCGCTTTACTTTCATGCGTTTTGAATAGCATGCTATTTGATAAACCCCAGAGCTGTGTCATTTATCGGTCAATACTGCCTCATCACTTCATAATTGCTCCAAGAAGAATTCAAAGAAAACACCAAAAATATTGCAAACATCTGTAACCATGCAAAACCAAATATCTACCTCCAATTGAGAACCAATTAGTTTGTCAAGGTGCAAATGAATGGAAGGTTCCAGTCAAACATTTTCTTTGATGGGAGAAATAAAGAGTCCAGGGTGAGTCAGCCAGCAGCTCATTATTCATTTCAATAGTACTCTATCTACAGTGTGCTTAATGGTGTGAAAAGACGGTGCAGTTATTGAGTGATGTGATTTTCATGAAGTGTGAAACTCTATGAAACGCTTTACTCGTGAGGATAAGGCTAAAGGGCATCTGTTAGTCAGTGTGATGGACGCTGGGACTGCGAAAATATGGAGTGATGTGAACATTCATCTTCTCAGCACGTGATTTTACGAACACAGCAAGAACTCACGTGTGTCCCAAACACACGCACACACACGACAAGGAACTAGCATCAGGTCAGACCATTTAGTGCTTTTTTAAAAACTTAAATCAGAAATGAATGTTAGGGTACAAAACGGAGTGAGTATGATGTGTTTCACCCGGTTTGATTATGTATTATTTTATTATCATTAGCTAAGTAAGACTGCATGGGGAAAATATTACATTATAAATCTTGTTTTTCAAGTAAGGCTGAAGTCGTGTCAAAAAGATGAAGTCCATAATATCCATTTGTTGTGAAAGCTATGAACATGTCAAGTCGGTCTGAAACATAAGTGAGCAGTCTCTGAAGTTCTGTTCTTCGCTGTCATCTTGAGTTGGAGGTCTTCTCTGTTTGTTCATCAGCATGGTGTTCCCTTCGAAACCTCGAACTGATTCCTCGTTCCAGCTCTACCAGTAAAGCCGGCAGCATGCTGTCCAGTAAAGCCAGTCCATCCCAGGAGCAGCGCAGACCTCTGACAAGGAAGAAAGAAGACAACGAATGAGATAAATACTACTTTTAGTTGTACTTCAAGGAAATGTTTAAGCATACGCCTGGTTCCTGAATGTGAATTTTCAGCCTTTTTCATGTCAGAAATGACTAAAAGATTAAGTTTTACAGAAACTGTCTCGCATATGAGCTATTTAATACAACACATGAGAATTGCCTAAAACAACAACACTTTAACAAAGCAATACTCAAAAGTCACCTCTCATCAAGAACAAGTTTCCCACTCTGTAGAAATTCCTGGACTTCAACAGATGTACCGAAGACTTCATACAGTCCCAGTTCATGGCTGAACAGCTCCCAGTGCTGTTAATAAAGGATCACAAACAACAGAAGGGAATGGATATGCATATGTAAACGTGCAGATGTGTAGATATCTATTAGCTGTCTGGTTTGTGTGTGTTATGTGAATATGCACAGAATATATTGTATATATCTGCATCATGGATGTGTGTGAACAACAATAAAAGAATTGTGAATTTAAAAGTGTTTCATGAAAAATGTGCGAGCTTCACCTTGTGATCGATGCCCTCAGTCATTCTCATTCCCATCACCAACACCTCCTCCAAACTACAGGAATGAAAAAAAAAACAATCATTATCAGTCGCACCAGAGCTTCAGTCTGACCAACATTTGATCATAAGAAGGACATGACTTGAGTGAGTATGTTAAGATTCTGATAATAGCCTTTAACGAGGACAGAAGGCGTGACAGAACAAGCACATGTACAGCGACCACGAACACAACGTTTCTCTCACTGTGTTTTGTTACTCTGCAGATTGGCTGACGCACAATTGCTAGATTTCACATGGACACCAGATTGTCTGGAAACAGCAGCTGCCCCCTCGTGTGTATTTGTCGCAAATTCACCCGTTACAAAGCACACCACTGCGGCCGATATGTGCAAGAGCTCACAGTTCAAGATGGCTGAGTCGAATCCGCCTACGTGTCCCATGTCCCCTCTGCTGGACTTCACGCATCCACACGTCAGGCTCCAGAGTCTGGGTCCTGGCCTCGCGAGTGACACCTCCCTCCCCAGGAACAACAAACCGCCCATGGGCTCCTGCCACAAACACATCAATGAACCACATTTCCCACAAGTACACTTTTAATGACTCGCATTTATCATCATATCAGATCACCTGGGCCAACACCGACGTACTGTCTTCCCTTCCAGTAGCTCATGTTGTGATGACTCACTGCGTTCTATGGAAGACAATGTTAAAGCATTATGGTGGTGTCGTGATCGCGCCACTTGGACGTGCTCCTAGGGGCCATATGGTGCAAAACAGAGCAGACATCCGCCATTTTTCTGTCTTCTTGTCAAAGAAAAGTTACCAAGAAAACAAAGCAGAGAAGCTGAGTGTTAGTCAGAAGTATCACTCGGAGTTATAAATAGCAACAAGCACTTCTGTTCTGTAACCAATCTTTGCAATATCAAAGCATTCTCTTGGAAGGCTGCACTCCAGCAGAAGTGCTTCAAACTAAGATATAATGAGATTTATTGAGATGAAGGGTGTCTGGAATGAGCAGCGTCGTAGATCTAAATTTGGACAGTGAGCTGTCTCTATGAAGTGCTGGTAACTCAGGAAGCACATGATCAAGTCATATCGAATGAATCACATGTTTAAATTCTTTCACAATAAAAGTCAAGTGATGACTAGAAGTAACCCAGAACTTTAAATCAGTTTTGTTGTATCACATGGATTATCATAGTATGATCTTTTCATTGGATTTAATCATCCTATATTTAGTGTTATGTTGTTGAAACATGTATATGTCAATGATATGCACAGAGGCTAAAGCCAGGATGAGAGGTGACGAGAGGTGTGCAACACGTCAGTTTCATGCTCCTTTAAGTGCATCGTCCCAATAAGACGAAGTAAATCACAAACCAACACTGCAATGTTTCGCATGGTGAGCCATAATAACATGTAAAAGAACAGAGATCTTCAACAACAACAGCAAGCAATAAGATTCAGCACCATATTGAGGATATGTTGTATTACGGTAACAATCTCAACACAGAAAACAAAAGAATGATTGAAGCTTGTGTCGAAGTAAACGAAATTGGTCTTGTTCTCAAGATCACTCGATCAGAATCAAAAGCATTTTTCCTCGACTTGTCTCGGTCTCAGACTGGGCGCACGACAGATTTCAAATCAAGAATGGTCACGACCACCACTGATAGGCTATTTTTCCACGTTATTACTATGATTAGAAGGAAAACGCCCCTTAATTCGTTCCCAGTGTCACGGTTTAAGGAAGTGACTCTCCCTGCACACTGGAGGATAATCTTTTTCACTGGTTTTTTATGATCCTTCAGCTTGACTCGGTCTCGACTCCTAAATGTCTTGGGTTTTGACTCAGTCTCGTTCTAGCACTACGTGTTTTATGAACCACATGCAAAATGAATGAGCTTCTCATCAGCGTCATTTTTACCGATAAATAAGTGTTAGCATGCTCCCAGAACAAATAACACAGAAAGAAACAAACAGTATAAGTCAATTAGATAAAATGATAGCAGTGTTTGCCAGGAGTAACAGGATTGAACTGAGTCCATGTGATTATTTGAACAGGTGGGTGTATCAACATTATGACCAAAGTACTGCTTCTGAATTATCTTCCTTCTATTTGATTGTGTTCTATATTAAGCTGTTTCCTGACTGTGTTTTTTTTCCAGCGTTGTAGTGCTTCCTGGCCTCGTGTTGGCCTCAAAGGAATGACTGTACTGTATCCAGCTGAGCAGCACAATCAGTGAGGTGTGTGTTATGTTCCTGCTGAGGAGGACCTACATGTCTTGCGAAGTTTGACACCTCGTACTGCAGGAAACCATGCTGATGGAGAGTACTTCTGGCACACTGGTACATCTCTGCTGTCACGTCATCAGCCGGTAAGGTCATGTCTCCTCGTTGTACCTGTTTGAACAGCTGGGTGCCTCTTTCCAAAGTCAGCTGGTACAGAGACACGTGGTCATCGCACACTTTCAGCAGCTCAGACAACTCCATTTCCCAGGATTCAACTGTCTGTTTGGGCCGTCCGAACATGACATCTACAGACACCCTCCCTGGGCACATCCTCCTGGCCTCTTCAATGGTTTGCAAAGCGTGATGTGAACTGTGGTCCCTTCCCAGAATTTTTAAATCCTCATCCTGCAAAGACTGAAGGATTGACCATGTTAAGACGTTATGGCTGATATTCCAGTCTAAGCAATGCATTTTCTACAGATTATATACTCACCTGGACACCAATGGAGAAACGGTTCACTCCTGCATGGCAAAAGTCCTCTAACTTTGACATTCCCACAGGAGTAGGGTTGACCTCAAGAGTGACCTCAGCCTTGTCTGAGAGCTTTGCTTGCTTGGAAACAGTGTTGAGGATTGCAGAGATGGTTGAAGGGTGAGCCAGGCTTGGAGTCCCTCCACCAAAAAATACTGACGTAATACTGCACGAAGAAATCAAAAGTTAAGGGGTGGGCGGAAACGAAGGTGATTGTATGTGGTTAACATATCACCTCACCATGACGCCTGACAGAGCTGCAGCAGTGTTGCAGTCTCTCTCTGAAGGCATTCAGTCATTATAGTGTCCTTATTCTCTCTGGGTATGTACTTGTTAAAGTTGCAGTAGGAACATCTCTTGAGACAATAAGGCCACTGTGAAAGAAAGAAAGAAAGAAAGAAAGAAAGAAAGAAAGAAAGAAAGAAAGAAAGAAAGAAAGAAAGAAAGAAAGAAAGAAAGAAACTCGTTAACTGAGTGCATGGATATACTTTTACATCTTTATTGACAATTTTAACTTATACAAAATATTAGTACAAACTCTTAAAAAGATGATCAAACAACAGTAAAATATACAGAACAAGTCATTTTACTTTCAAATCTGTCCATTAAAGTGAACGAGGCCCACTCACGTGCACGTAAAGTGACGTCTGCTCGGTGAGATCTGCACGGCCTGTCCGGTCACATTGAGTTATTTCTCCGGCTGAAGTGTCAGAGAAGCAGCGCACACCGGGAGAGAGGGCACGAAATGTGCGTCTGATCATTCTTGTAGCAGCTGTATGCTGTTACTGTATGTGTTACTGTATTGTCCACTCGTAACTCACTCCATCATCATCCATGGCGCGTAGTTTCCATGACAACAATATAAGGTCATAACATTTCTCAATCGAGAATAAATTATACAAGTAGAGGATATAAAATGAAATCATTAACTGAACTTTGTGGGTAAACTGTTGAGCATTTCAACTAAAACAGTGGGTAGACCGATTCAATATAAGCTCAAAGTAGATGTTCCCATACGACGTCTGTACTGTTTACAGTTTTAAAATGACTTCCTGGTAGCCGTGACGTCACGTTAACCAGGAATTGCGTAAACTTTTTTTTTTCAAAAACTTTATTGCGTAAACGTGATTTCCTTTTGTGTGCTCCGTAGTGTGACCACACCGAGGCGCTGTTTTACTAAGAATTTGTACAGTACAGTTGCCTAATCAGAATTGTCCATTGTGACCGTGTGCATAAATGTATTACTGTATAGTTAATTTCAGCTTCTTCTTCTTCTTCTTTTTTTTTTACTGTAGACACATCTTTAAAAGGTAGTCTTTAAAATTGTGAGTGAATAAATTAGTTCATGTGAACTTTACGCTTTTCCCTTTGTGACATTGCATTAATCTATAATTCTGTATTATCATTACAAAGAACAGGGAATACACAAGTTTGAGGTCTTGGTGTAAATGTGGTCTTAGTAGTGAAGTGGCAAACCTAAAATGGTTTCATAAAGTGTTCACACATCACACAGGCCTAAAAAAAGCTGTGTGGGAAGGAGGTACTTTTGAATCATAAAACATGTGGTTTAGTTACTGTGGGCAGTGTAAGACTCATTCTCTTAAACAGAGACTTCTATATTAATAATAAACCTATAGTCAAGGCTATCATGCATTTGTTTTTAAGCGCACCAACCAACTTGATTATTTATGTGAAGTAGTGTTAATGTTTTAAAGGGAATTGGTATGCAGTGTTCATGATGTTCTGTTTGCCTAAAGTTGAGTTGAATATGTTCTGATCTTTGTAAACACTGTTGTCTTTGTTGTTGAAGTGACCATGAATACACCAGTCTTTATTTGGAATATTTCTTTGTGCTGTACAAACACAGGATCAAACTCATTTAATGAGCTATTGATTTCCCTGGTCGCAGGAAAAAAACTGATGGGCTGATGGGTAATCTTAGGTCACCTTTACATACCAACTGTTTGTTAATAATAAGAAAAAACCCCCACAAATAAAACATGGATGTTTTAACACTCTTATTTAAATTATGTAGCTAATAAACAAAGCTCAAATAATGCTTGTCATAATGACTTGTGATCAGCTATAAATGCTGCAGTTCTTTTGTAACCACGATTGTTATACAAATGTTGTTTATCTGTGTATATAATCAAGAAAAGAAACTCTGTGGCTGACAGTTGGAAACATTATGTTTCTATTCTATTATCCTGTCATCATTCACAGTAATAGTAGTAGTTATTAAGTTATATTATTAAATAGTGTCCCATAATTGTGAATGTGCTCTTGAATTAGCGTCAAACCCTCAGGACATTTTCCACTTAATATTAAATCTGTTACCTAATTACCAAATCAACAGAGAGAGAGGCAGAGAGAGAGAGAGAGAGAGAGAGAGAGAGAGAGAGAGAGAGAGGGGTGTTTTTATTACATAATTACAGAGGTTGCACTGCTGCATTCGGTCCTCTGAAGCTTAAAAACTTCTTCATAGTCTTTCTAAATAAAAGACTGAATCTGTGCAGTAAATCTGGCAAATGGATAAGAGGAAGAAAGGTAAGCTCACGCTTTTATTTTATTATGACATGGATTTAACTTTCCTGCCGTACTTTAACTCAAGCTAAAAAGATCAGTTGTCTCATTTCAGTCAACAGACCATGTAGCAGCATTTAAAATTAAAAGAGATCCTACATTAGTTTGTTGAGTTTTGGGTAGCCATACACATATCTGAAAGAAAATTGTCAACAAATAATTGATCGATGTTCAATTTGGGACACACTTAAACAAGGTCATTTGTTAACTGATCCTCTGACTATTTATCCAATGTCATCACTTAGTCAAATCTTAACACATTCCCATCAGCCTCCGCTTCACTGTCTATGTTCATTTGCACGTGTTGTTGTATACCAACATAGGTAAAAATGATATTAAACATGGTAAGCGTTTAACCTGTGTATCATCAGAATATTAATGTCATTGTGAACATGTTAGCGTTTAGCTCAAAGCAGAGCCTCACATAGCCAAACAGCTTAGACAACGGAAAAGATAACAAGTATGAGTGTACAATGTACACATTGTACTTAAACAATGTAGGGATGTGTTCCCTTTTGGCATCTGCAGTTATTCACATTTCATTTCATGACCTATAACATATACATTTGATGCACTTAAAAGGTATAGACAATTTCTCTGCAGAAGATTCACAAAACATGTCTCATAATAACAACAAATCTTTGTGCAGTTCTGTCTTATTCAAACTGAACTCTTTGGTTTTTCACAGGGTCTTCCACAGAATTAAGGCTTATGATTGTTGGTAGCAGTGGGCCTTCACAGTTCCTACTAACCAATGCAATTCTTGGAAGGGAAGAATTTCCGAAGGATACCACTAGCATTTCTGACAGCAGGAAGAATATTGGCGAGCTGGCTGGCCGGCGAGTGGCTGTGGTTAACGCACCAAACATCTATGACAAGGATATATCTCGACCTAAGAGGAAGAGGGAGCTGAGAAGGTCGAAATGCCTGTGTATCCCTGGTCCACATGCATTTCTTGTTGCCTTTGACATAGAGAATATCTCCCTGAATGACATTGAAGCTCCCAAACTGCTGAGGAAGCGCTTTGGAAGACACTGTCTGAGGCACTGCATGGTCCTCCTCGCCTATGATGGAAATCTGGAGGGTGCTGCCCTGGAGAAAAGGGTACAGAAGACTGACTGGTACCTGAGAGAGCTGGTAGAGAAGTATAACGGGCGCTTTCAGGTTTTCAGCAAGAACTGGAGGGATCGTAGCCGTGACAGGGAGCTCCTGCAGAAGATTGAGCGGATGGTGGCCTCTTTGGGAGGGGGCTTCTTCTCCAGCAGAACCTTCCAGAAGGCAGAGGACTTTGTGAATAAGGAGGAGAAGAGGCTCAGGAAGAAGAGGTCAGCGGAGATAGAAAAGGCATGGACTGAGCTGGGGAAGAATATTGACGAGGACAAGGATGTCTTCACCAGCAATGTTGGCGCAGATATCAGAGCCAAGGCAGAGATGAACAATGGTTGGCTCAGAACTTCCCTGGCAAGAGGACTGGGGATGGGATTTGTAGTCGGGGCTATCATGGGTGCTCTGTTTGGGTGCATCGAGGGGCCAGGTGGGATGGTTTTTTATGGGATCATAGGTGGTGCGGTGGGCGGATCAGCAGGAGGGACGGCCCATGTAGCTATTAAACATATGGAGGACAGGGCGGCCCTTCCTGCCAGACTCAACTTTAACTCAATCTTTATCAATCGCTTCTTTGCTGCTCCTCGACCTTGACTTATGACCTTTAATTAGGTATATATAAAAAAACCTAAACACCATGTGGTCTTTTAACAGTAGCTTATATAGCTTGTGCAAATTTAGATAATAACCCTTTCAGTTGAACAAATGTGTTCTTATCTGAGCAGCTTAAGGAAAGCACCAATGATCAACAACAGCAAGTGTGATGCCTGCATTAAACCTATTTGTATATTCATTAAACATTACTGTGGTTTATGACAGCATGTGTGAGAGTTTCTTGTTACATAAGCACTAATCATTTTATACCACCCCAGTGCTTTCTGGTATCTCGCTTTTGGTTTGTTTGAGTAGAGCTCAGATAACATTTAGGGTGGAGTCTCAGCTGAGAGTGCTATTGTCAAAAGCACTGCCCCCTTTTTAAGACAACACACACACACACACATCAACGCACCTGTTGGGTTTCCACCATTTGTAGAGTCTATGTATTTATTATCTGAAGCTCTGAGAAGAAGCAGCACAGACTGTTAGACAAGATCAACTGTGAAATAGGCCGTCTTTTGTCAACTGGGAGAGGTAAGAAGAACACACCTGACTTATTTGATCTTTCTCCTTTCTGACTACACAGACAGAAATCTGGCCTGTTAATCATTAATGAACATGGTGCATAATCCAAGTGTTTCTTACATGAATGTCAGAGTACTAAGAGGACTAAACTCAAAATAACATGAAAAAACAAACCAATGATTTAGCTCCTGTTGCCTGATGATAGAGCTAAGTATTTGGTTGCTACCTGTTTGACTGCATACTTGACATTGCATCTTTCACTTAGCTGCTGCTGCTGTGTTTGCTAATGGGGCCTGATCACAAAGACATGTAAACCTCAAATATCTGCAACAAAGACCTAAGAAGTAAGAACACACATTGTGAAAGACTTCAATCAAAGGGTAACACTTTTCTGTGGTGATCTATCATCACCTGAACAACTGTTCTATAGAGAGAGAAAAAAAAAAAAGAATCACAGATCCGGTCCTTTGTGTGTTATTGCATAATACAAGAGGAATGTCTTTCTGCTCAAGCACATGCCGTCCCTGAAAGTCAAGGTGCTGCATAACTCAGCTCAAAGTATTTGCTTCTCAGAAAGCAAGTTCAAGTACTTTTCATTCATAAAGGATAATGGATACATTTATTGAAAAACAACAGCAATAGTATTGTTTTGTTACAAGAGGTTTCGAAAAGGAGTCGAAAAGGTGTCCTTACTCGATATTATCGACCTTTTCAGGTCAGGTGCTGATGGCAGCTTGATTATTGGAGTTTAAATTAAAGGGAACCTTTGCACATCCATTTTATAAAACAGGTGTTTAGGAGAGCAATGTGTCCAACAAAAACCTGAAGGTAAATTTCTGCACACTGTCTAACTTACAAACAGGGACAGTGTTTGTCTGATCGAAACATTGCCAATAAATGTTAGTTTGCAAGTTAGACAGTGTGAAGGAGTTTACATTTAAGCTCCACAGTAAGGACAATTCTCCTCTCTTTTTTTTCTTTCCTGCTCTATAAATCATCCTGACTTCTCAGAAATAGTTCCTTTGACTCTTTAGAGACATCCGACCCCAGAAGCCTTTATAGACTTCAAAAGTCTCTTTGACTACAAATGCTAAAACTATTTTCTTTAAAAAAAAAACACTCTGTCTGGATTTAGATTATTATAAATTGATGTTGCCCAAATTCCTTAAGACAGGCATGAATAAAGCGTCTGACCCGACCCACATTCTTCTCTCTGAGTTTCAGCTCCTACTCTATGGGAGAAGATTTAGGGTCCCACAGACCTGACTGAACCCCTATTAACAGTCGTTTGTGCAAATGCCCATTAATATTCTGAATAGCATTTAATGTAGGCTGTATGTATTATGTCAATATGTCACTGCTGCAGGAAGGTTTATGTATGTGGAATTGTTGTGTGTTGTGTATAATCCCTATGTGAGTACTTTTTAAAAATCTTATTGGATTGCAGGACAGAGTCCAAAACACATTCACCTTTGGGGACAATAAAGTATATCTTATCTTCATCTATTCAGTTACTATATGAAACCATGTATAAGATGTTGAGACATGAAACAATCCTCTGTTTTTTAGGCACTTGAGTCGTGATTCGGTTTCTGTGTATCTCATTAACAATTCAAACTTTCGCTGGCATGCGAGCTTTAGAGGTCTTTGAATTAAAAAGAAACATTTACACACTTTGCTGACATCATGTTTTACAGAACATGGCCTCTACGATTGGCCTCCTCCCTGAGAAGCACTTCTTGTGCCCTCTGTGTAAAGACATCTTCAGCAACCCTGTAACCACCCCCTGTGGACACAGCTTCTGTCTGTCCTGTCTCAGCAATTACTGGTCGCGACACCAGTCCCGATACTGCCCCCTCTGTAAAAGAGTGTTTGCTGACAGGCCTGACCTCAGTGTTAACCGCATTCTGGCAGACGTCTCAGACAACTACAAGAAGACTCGACCAGAGGAGCCACCTGAAGAGGAAATGGTACTTTAATGCATAACATGTCACTTATTTTACATGAGATGTGATCTGATGATTGACTAATCTTGCATGTTTGTGTGCACTTACGTCACTGATGCAGGTTTTAGACATTGGGCAAATGATTCAAGAAAGGCTGCAGAAGATAGAGCGGTTAACATATTCCCTTCAGCTCCAAAAGGTGCGTTGTAAACCTTTGTTTTTTTTATTCACATATGTAAAATCTTTAATGTTGATGCAGTTTAATGTCCAATCAGAACTCTTACCTCAGAGAGGTGCGAGAGAGCCAGAAGGTCTTCTCTGCTCTCGTAAATGCGATGGAGAAGAGTCACAAAGCCCTCGTTACAGCCATAGAGGAGAAGCAGACGGAGGAGGAGAAGAGAGTAGAGACACTGGTGGAGGAGCTGAAACAGGAGATCCAGGAGCTGAGGAAGCAGACCCCTGAAACTGACCCTCAGATTACTGAAAACAGTAACCAAAGTGAAGATATAAAGGAAGTTACTGTGGTGAGCATATTTTCCTTCTGCAGATCCAATTATGATAATAAGAGAGCCCTGATGTTAATCAGATTTCTTTGTTTGCATGCTGTAGAGCATCGTTTCCAACCTTAGCCCCTCTGAAATGAAGGACTGGTCCAAGATTACCATAGAAACTGACCCTTGTGTTGGGGTCACAAGACGAGCTTTGTCAGACGTGATGTTATTGATAAAGCTGGAGGTGAACAGGCTCTCCAAATCTGGTGAGAAATAAGATTTACTTTATATGTATAAATATTTAAATATATATAATAAATATATACACATTTATTTAAATGCTACTTTCATCTTATAAAACGAAAATAATGTCATTAATTTAAATGTCTGTTTTGTTCTTTGACAGAACTCAAGAGGATAGAGAAATACACAGGTACGTCTTTGTCTTGTTTTTTTTACGCTGATCGAATTCAGAATTCTCACAGTAGAAAATTCCATCATTCATTTTTTTCATCACTACCGTTCAATCTATCAATATACACTTTTTTTTTATTAAGAGCAACATGGCGTAATGTTACACTTACACTGTTTTTTTTGTCATTGAAAAAAATAATAAA
The DNA here is from genome assembly GCF_947650265.1 of Symphodus melops. Taxonomy (NCBI): domain Eukaryota; kingdom Metazoa; phylum Chordata; class Actinopteri; order Labriformes; family Labridae; genus Symphodus; species Symphodus melops. Next base: position 17,648,141 of record NC_136707.1, on the reverse strand, counting down.
CAAGTGGTTGACATTGTGAAACGTTTGTTATGTGGTTTGGTTTTAGGCAGCAAATCACCAGGTTGGATTTTGAAATAAGTTGTGGTTTCAGATACAAAATATTGTAGTTCAAGGCCAAATAAAATAGCAAACATGATGTAGGGTTACATTCATAGTGACATATCTAACACTGAACTAACTCTAGACCTGTTACTCCGACTCAGGTTTCTACAGACATTCAATGTTGTGTTTGTGTAATTATGGGTAATTAGATCTCACCAATAGACGATAAATTATCAAACTCATTAGGTCATACAAAGAGCAAAACTCCCACTAAATATATCAACACAGAGTGTTTTACTGTTTGAAGATGTGTCTGATACTGTTGAGGAGGCTCTTGCATTTCTTCAAACTGAATTATAAGTTTTAACCCCCTTGCTACTTGACATTGACGTTACAAGTCATGTTACTTGCCGTGTTACAGTTGTACAGGTATCCCAGCTGTTTGATCCATTTTTTAAAACCTTTCTCCTCCCTCTTTCTCAGTGGATGTCAATCTGAGTGCAAAGACAGCCCACCCCTCCCTCTCTGTCTCAGATGGCAGAAAACAGGTGAGACAAACGGACAAGCTTCAGGAGGTTTCAGATCACCCAAAGCGGTTTGACCGTGTTGCAAACGTGCTGGCAAAAGAAAGCTTCAGCAGTGGGAAGAGCTACTGGGAGGTGGAGGTCGGGGAGAAGACTGAGTGGAGCCTGGGTGTGGTCAGACAGTCAATCAACAGGAAAGGCAAGTTTACTGTCTGCCCTGCAAATGGTTTCTGGACTTTAAGCCTGAAGCCTGGTGGCCAGTACATCGCCAACACATCTCCTGTCACCACGGTGGCTCTGGAGCAGAGACCCAAGACTGTGGCCGTGTTTCTGGACTACAGCGTGGGCCGTGTGTCCTTCTTCTGTGTAGAATCTGGAGTCCATATTCACACCTTTACTGATACATTCACTGACAGGCTTCATCCTTTCTTCAGTCCTGGTCGCCTGCATGGCACCAAAAACGCTGCGCCCCTTACAATCTGTTCAAGTTTCTGCAGCATCTAAACACCATACAAAATATGTGATTTATATCTGTAAAGAATTATTGAAGTTGTTGTCTTTTAGTTATCTCATCAGTTAAAAATATAGCATGTAAAATATCGTTGTATAGTTACAAATCCAAACAGAAAACACAATGACCCTCATTTTCCCTGTCAGAACAGTGAACAAGGGGTTGCATAAGGACTGACTCCCTACTTGAAAACTTCAATAAAAGCCATAAACAGATTGAAAAGGCAAGACGAGGGTAGAAGAAAAGGGAAAGCTCTCATAAATGAACAAGTGAGTCAAAGTCGAAAAAGAGAAGAAAATGGCTGCCTGGGTTGGATGGATATGAGGGTGCTGCAAGGGCTGGGACAGAGGTTGACGAGGAGCAGCGAGAGAGGGCACAGCAAGACAGCAGGGCATTGTGCTCGTACACCAGGCACTGGGAGACACATTCAAACACATTCACTCATTCACACACTGACGCCGCCGTGCACACAAGCGCATGCTTCTGCCCACTGCCGCTCAGACTTGCGCTGGCATCTCAGAGGGCAGCCCCATCTTCAGTCCAGTCCTGGGTGTCGAAGCTGATCCACACTCTCTCGGCTTCAGTTCACCTGACCTCTGAGATACAGCTTCCCCTCCTGAGGACTGCAGTCAATTCTCAGGGCCGTCACCCACAGCCACCAGGTATCCCATTAGATCTACAGAAGTAGAGGAGCTGTGGACCAAGAGGAGTACGTCATTTGTGGTAAATATACCTTACTCTTTTTATCACTCCAAAAATAACTAACTGATGAATTCAATCACAATTGTACCACAATTTGAATATCCCTATTGCTTTGTTTGCAATAACTTACTTTGAAAGACGGCCGAATCGTTATTGGCACTAATTGTGAGGCACAGATTTTTTCAGAAGGATCTGGAAACAAATAATTTATGATAGCAAATTCACGTAATATACTTTGTTGCAGTGCAAACATGCCTGTCGGAATCACGACTCTAGATTCTTCATTTGATACTGATCTGACTTACATGTTAAATACGAAATGCTTCCTTTATATCTGATCTAGTCTCAGTCACGAAAGACCCCCCTGGATGTGTTTGATCCGGATAACTGTTATAAAATGTGGATTCTGAGAGCCAGGATACATAGATGACATATAGGTCCTCCTGGCCCACTCTACAAGTCTTCATGAAAGATGCTTGTGTTCAGTCTCCTCATGTTTTTCTGAGATAATCCACTCACCCAGCAAGGCGTAGCAAGACACCCACAGCTGTGTCAAAGACGGCTATTCTCTGCGGTTCTGACTGGAATCCACTAAACATGGGCCTCTTATCCTGTCTCAAAACAGTTACGATAAACAAATGCTTTAGTAGTCGTTCATGCTTTATTCATGTGTATAATATGTTGCGAGTAGTAATGACTTATAATTATTTTTGTATCTGTGTTTTGTATAGCATGATGTGTGCTGAATAAAACACATAACTTAATTTGCTCTCCGTTTGTTGTTTCTATATTTCAGGATACCTTCCCTTGTCTTATCAAGTTGAGCTAAACGACTGTCCAAAGACTGAAGATCCAGCAGTGGAACACAATATTTCCAGAACTTTGGACTGTCACATTTCTTCGTGGGACAAGAAGTGGGCCCCCTGCAGTCGAGAAAGACTGAAATAAAACCAAGGCAAATTCTGACATCTGATTCAAACAACACTTTTCACCATGGCAACGACAGGTATGCAGTTGCTGGGCCTAATCATGTCCATTTTGGGCTGGGTGAGCGGGCTGATAGTCTGTCTTATCCCCCTGTGGCGAGTCACTGCCTTCATCGGTAACAACATAGTGACGGCTCAGATCATTTGGGAAGGCCTGTGGATGAATTGCATCGTGCAGAGCACAGGTCAGATCCAGTGTAAGGTGTATGACAGCTTGCTGGCTCTACCCAGCGACATGCAGGCTGCCCGAGGCCTCACGGTGCTCTCCATCCTGATGTGTGGCCTTGCTCTGTCTCTGGGGGTCGTAGGAGTCAAATGCACCAAGTGCATCGGTGTAAACAGCCTAAAGGCCCGTGTTGCTCGAATCTCTGGCGCCATTTTTGCCATAGCAGGGTTCCTCTACCTTGTGCCCATCTGCTGGACGGCCCACTCCATCATCAGGGATTTCTACGATCCACACGTGGCAGCCCCACACAAGCGTGAGCTCGGCCCTGCTCTTTACATCGGCTGGGGGGCATCGGCCCTGCTCCTTATAGGGGGATCTCTGCTCTATGCTGGGTCGAGTCCCCCAGGGATGCCTGGCTCTCCAACCTTCAGCAGTGGAGAAAGTAGTCCTCGCAGAGCCCCTGCCTCACAGGTCAAAGGTTACGTTTAAGTTCCCAAAATGTCTGAATGCCTTTAAGTCCCCAAAATACAGCCCTGATATATCTTGTCTGATTTTGCTTCCTGTAATTATTTTATATTTAATGTTATTCCAATATGTTTTTTTTTCTCTGAAAAGCTGCAGGAGGCTGTTTGGTGAAAACTGAACTCATTTCATTATTTCATACCCGATATCCTTCCGTAACCTTTTTCTCTTTGTCTGTCACTGTAAGCTACAATAAAATGTCCTCAAAATGTCCTCTTTTGAGAGAAACCTTGTGTGTTTACATTTTTATTATAACAGAGAATTTAAAAAAAAAAACAATAGACTGTGGACCCCATAGGCCTCGTAGATTTTCAAAGATCTTTGTTTTCTCATTTATGTAAATACTACTGGAGGGTTCAGCTGAGCAGAGAAGAACAATGGAACAATGGGGATGTGTGTACATTTGGTTGTGGTGCCATATTGTTGAGAATTGTGTGCGTGTATATGCATGTGTGTGTGTGTGTGTGTGTGTGTGTGTGTGTGTGTGTGTGTGTGTGAGTCTATGTGTGTCCTCCATTTCTTTTCTGTCATGTCTTTATCCCAATCTTGGTTATTCAAGACCGATAACAAAGAAAAATACGTAAATGTTCTTTCACAACATAACAATTCTGACGTTCCTTCAACTGACTAAAATCAGCAAACTGTTTGCACAAGTAATCTCTCAGCGACTGTTTGTCAGGATCAGAATGAAATCTCTTCACCCATTACCTTATCTTGCATATTATTCCTAATGAATTGTTATTAACAACCAAAGTGGGCGCATTTGTGATGCATCGTGTGTGCGTATGCCTCTCTGACAGTGTCTCTGTGAATATGCGTGTAATGTGGGTTGTTACAATCCACAGTAGGAAAAGCATCATCTTTGTTCATGACACATTTTTTTCAGATCCTTCAGAGTCTGTGCTCTCTTAATCTAAATCAAATGATCATCCACAGAGAAATGAAATCAATTTTAGTGGATTAAAGAAAATAAAAGCCCATTAGTTTGGTTCTGAATTCATTTTGTTCAAGCTAAACGCCTCTAACTAGATTTCCATAACAGAAATGATACCCTATTTTTTCTTCCATCTGCTGTAAACTGACTTCAACTGTATAGCCACAGTTGTAAAATGATATAGGGCTCTGCCAGTTTTTCTCCCATTCTGTCCGTGACAGCAAAGGACAGAGAAACACAATGCCACTATATAGAGCATAACAGCACCAAAGCAACAATGGCTAGCAGTGTTCCAAGTGCCAGGTAGTGACTCATACATGACCTAAGTAGGCCTATATCAATGTTGGTGGTGTAATGCTATGAATACAGTAAGATAGCCTGTGCTGTAGGATTGTATTGGAGAAAAAATAAAGGAGACAACTGCACTATTAACATTTTGAATAATGAGGTCCGTGTCTAAAAATAGGTGTATATGTACCACACAGTTTAACAGTGATACATATTAGAAGTGCACTAATGAATAATTCAGAAGGCATTCATGATAAGGTGCCACCCACAGGGCCCAACAAAACAACACTCAGGATTTAATGACACTTCAATGATGTCTTAAACATCGTCACTCTGCTGTCAGCTCACCTATAGGATCCTTTTTAAAGTCCCAGATATAGAGTCTGTACAAAGGGGTCTCTTTATAAATACAAGATACAGTGTGTCTTGGATTCATCAGTTTGTGAAGTTCCTAGAAATAGGGAGGAGATATACTGTATATCATTTTGTTTGTGAGGGATTAAGATTCTATCGTGGAAATGAACAGTATTTTGGGGTTAAAATGAAATTATGGTTCATATAATATTTTAGGTAAGGACAGTTTTATGATTAGGTCATGTATGCATGTTTTACATAATTTACCTACCTACCAAAAATAAATTAATATAGCCTATTTAAAATTCTGGGAAGCCTGTGATGAAGAAGTAGTCAAATCTGTACTGTAGTGTTGCCAGAGTTTAACAGTACAAATGCATACTTGCTGATGCAGCAATAGAGGATAACCTGCAGTCAGAAAAGACAAGGATTTACAGGAACATAAATTGCATCTTACATGCCAAAGCTGGTCAAAGACAATTACATTTCGAAGTAGGCCTTGTTGCACAATATAAAACAGTAAGGTTGGCTTAACTGACCAGGTGAGACACGCATTGCAACTGATGTAGCAAAAACATTACATCTAAATCTATTGATATAATAACATTTCCAGTATACTCCGTTCAGTCTATGTTGCTTGTATGACTACGTCTCGGACGCTAGAGGGGGTAAATACCCGTATTATTGTTGCTTTTAGGGCGGAAGTGGGAAGTAGGAAGAGCCGTACAGCTGTGCTCCGTGGCTATCGGAGAAGCTAACAGGCTAACCTTAGCGGTGAAAATATCAGTGCCCGTGGACTAAAGAAGACAACTCGAGAGCCACTTTGAGACTTTCGATCCATAATGGGTAAAGGTGGAGGTACATTTGAAAGGCTTCTGGGTAAGTCATCGGCACATTTGTTCCATTGACACTTTATTGGTTAAATAGGAGTCAAAGTGCGTTGTTTTTCAGCGTATTGTTTTGGGGCTGTGGCTTTCAGGCCAGCTAGCTGTATGTGTTGCTGCTTTTGTTTCGAGGCCTATATTTTTAAATTAAATACGACAAATTGTTTAAGGAGCTAATACTAAATTGTTTGATCGGTATTATTACTCTATGTTATTGAAGAAATGTCACCGAGTTGTTGTTGGTGTCTCTTGGTGCAATCAGCTAAACTAGGCAGCCTTTAGCTTGATAACAGCTCCACACATTAGATCATTTATGAACATTAACTAGTAATACATGATAACAATAAAAATGTCACCGTTAATACTGAGTTATGCCTGGATCTAAACACATTATTTATGAGGTACTAACGACTTTGGGTGTTGTCATAAGTTGTTTTCTTTTGGTCATCAACATGTTGATCAGCTGGCTGAGACAGGTTTAAAGCGACCAGCTGTTCGTGACTTTCTATAGATGGACTGACTTTGATATTATATCTTTTTAATAATTAAGTAAAGTAGTGGTAAGGCCATTAGCTTAGTTGGTTTTACCCAATGGAAGATAAATTCATCTGTCATAGCTTTCGATGTAGCTGCTTGTAGGTGTTTTCATGAGTCATGCTCAAATTGAAATGTGTAGTTAAGCAGCCAAACAAACACCTCCCATCACGTCATGTTTTACTCATTAATTTAAATATAAAGAGGCCTCTCTGCATCTGACCAGGTTCAGCAGTGCAGGCTGTTTTAGGAAAGCACAGTCCTGGTTTAGTTACCATCACTAGAAGTTGAACCAGGGTTCAACTCACATTATTTGCATGAAATGCTTTTTGCATTCACAAAACTGCACACAGCAGGGTAACAAAGTTTGGTTTATTTGGATATAATTCCATTATAACTTTTTATTAGGATTGTGTTATTTTCATATATCTAGTTATTACTGTGTAACTATTCTCAAAGAGAAATATTAATAACTGTCTGACATCAGGCCAACACAATCTTAAGAAACGTGATCCTGTGTGAATGTCATTAGTTTTTGTTTAGTTATTATTGATTTTGGTGTAACTGTGGTACACTTCAACAAGGCCAAGAGTTGCATTAAGAAAAAAAGATGGATTAAACACGCTCTGAAAAAGTTTTTGAAAAAGACATGCATTTTACCGAAGTTCAGATTGAATACAAGACTGTTTGACCATCTTTAGTTTGACCTGCTGAGCTGTCAACTGGGCGTAGATATGCTTTCATCATAGTTTTGTTAAAGCATGTAATATGTCTCAGACTGTAATAAGGCCAGGAGGAGGCCTGTTTGTAAGAGATAATGTTTGACAGATATTAGACAATCCTTACACAACACTGCATGTTTGACGCTTTAACCATCTATTCTCATTGCAGATAAAGCCACCAGTCAGCTGCTGCTGGAGACTGACTGGGAATCCATTCTGCAGATCTGTGATCTCATTCGACAGGGAGACGCACAGTGAGTGACTCTCCTCTCTAGTACTCGCACCCCGTCCTGTTCAAGTTGGAGATAGTTCATCACATCTGCTTTTCCCATGACAAAGAGTTGTTGCCTCGACTTTCTGTTGAGAAACGTGTATTGTCCTTGCAGGGCGAAATATGCTATCGGGGCCATAAAGAAGAAGCTTAATGACAAAAACCCGCATGTGGCTCTTTATGCACTTGAGGTAAGACGAGCGTACAGTCACAGTTCTCCGCTTGTGCACTTGAACATGTTGAAGTTGAACTAAATGAGCTTGCTTTACTGTCTTTTTGTTGTGTTGTTGCGGTCTTGTGCTGGTGAAGTTTGCCATAATGAATAACATGTGGCCCCCACTCTTCAGGTGCTGGAGTCAGTGGTGAAGAACTGTGGCCAGACGGTCCACGATGAAGTGGCGTGTAAACAAACGATGGAGGAACTAAAGGATCTTCTGAAGGTTACTTTCGTTCTGTTCGTACTCGAGCCTCGTACTGCTGATCTGTTCGACTCCAAACATTTTTGTTCTGCGTTGCACACGAAGGATTTTCTCTGAATCCTGTTTGTCTGAATGACACTCAAAACATTCCTTTGAGCTTAAAATAAAACGATTCAACATCATTATGATAGTACACCACATCCCCTCTCGTCGCCCTAAATACCTGTTCTTGAACTCTGAACGGTATGTAACTTGTGGAACACATTACGGCACAGCTGTCTGACAGAAAGCCCTGAAGGAGAGTAGCTCCTGTTACAGGTCTAATCTTGGTACCCTGAACACAGAATTCAAGAGACAAAAGGAACGGGACGGAGGAAGTGGTCCTTAGAGAAATCAACAGCTTTTGCTGCTATTCCTGACTGGTTACATATTCAGATGCCTTTTTGTAATTGGCTGCAGTTCCAAACACAAGGATGATCAATTAAAGCTGTAAAAAAAAAAAAAGAAGACATTTAAGATGCTGTGATGATCAATTATTTAGCTCCTTTGGTTCCTAAGAAGACTGAAAGGAGAAACATTTTGGATACAGTTATTAGACTTTGTTCAGACCTAATAATTATTTGGATTATGTTTTGAAAGGGTCGAAGGCTGATCACCTTCCCTCCCTCCTTTACTTCATGTAATAATGCTCACTGCTGCCAGGAAGCTGTCTGCATTACACCACCAGCTAGCAACATTTGATTGGATCCTTGTTGTATCACGTGACATGAGCTCCTGCAGCCGTCAGCCCATGCCGTCTTCAACTTCCTGATGATGTCATAACCTTGTGACAGGATTTTTTTTTTTTTTTTTTCCCTCTCCCCCAGAACAACACAAGGGACTTCCCACTTCAGTTCATGTTTTCAAACACAAATCCTGCTGTATTCATTTAGTGTTAGGTGCACAACTAATGTGCCCAGTAAGAAGGAGATTATAAGAACCTGAAAGTGGCCTGTGGTGTGGAGAGCAGTGTTATTTGACTCTGTGGTTCTTTTACCACCAGAAACAGACGGAACCAAACGTCAGAAACAAGATTCTGTACCTGATCCAGGCCTGGGCTCATGCCTTCAGAAACGAACCCAAGTACAAGGTGGTCCAGGACACTTACCAGATCATGAAAGTGGAAGGTAAGTGGACAAAGGTGCCGACTGTATATGACCTTAGTTATCCTTTAAGGCAGGCTGAGGACCTGTACATTATTATCACACACAACGCTGTCTAAGCTGTGAAATATATGAGAGAAATGTCAGGTTTATGTGTTGAACTGATCCAAGCTCTTTTCTTATAGGTCATGTATTCCCTGAGTTCAAGGAGAGTGATGCGATGTTTGCAGCTGAGAGGGTGAGATAGTTTGTTTTCTTCTTTGAATGAGCTTTATCGAGTCAGATACCATACCATACCTGATGATGTGCCGCAGTGTCATTTGGTGCTGGTAACACCTCTAAACTACTGAGACCAAAAAAAAAAAGAAAAAAAGAAACTGCACTCCAAGATCCTTGCGACTTTTCCTGTGTCACCACTGTATCTGTAGTAATAGGTCTTTTGTGCCTCCCGCTTTAAGGCTCCAGACTGGGTCGATGCAGAGGAGTGCCACCGGTGCAGAGTCCAGTTTGGGGTTATGACAAGAAAGGTAGGCCGTGCCTCCTTGAAACTAGGGCACTTGGAGATTTGACGTCTTCCTTGATTCAGTTACAGAAGTGTTTGTTTGTGGATGTGTGTTCAGAGCGCAAGAAGCTGACGTCGACGTGTTGGCATTGATTTATTTTATTTTTCTCTTCCAGCACCACTGTCGAGCCTGTGGACAGATTTTCTGTGGAAAGTGTTCTTCGAAGTACTCCACTATTCCCAAGTTTGGCATAGAGAAGGAAGTGCGTGTGTGTGAGCCCTGCTTTGAGCTGCTTAACAAGTGAGTCCTGGGACCTGAACTACTGGGAGTTTCTGTTCATTTCAGTTTGAAATACTGAGGCGTGGATGAACTGCTGAATGTCAGTGGGCGGCTATTGTAGAGGACTCTCTTCTGAAAGTCAAGATGTTAACTTTGTGGTTGAGCCTTGATGTGCTTTTGTTTTGGATTGTTTTCGTCCTGCGTGTTCAGTCCCACCCTCTGTTACCTCGCCGTGAGCACGCCTTTAAAAAGTCCTCATTGCTTTGGCTAACATTGTTGCATGCTTGTGACATCGCTTGGCGTGAAAACAGTTATCGTGGCGGCTTGAGAGTGTTAAATGTGAGTTGATATCCGTGACTCGTTCCTATCAAAATTCCAGATTGTAGATTTATTATAGAAAAAAGGGAAAAACAAAAGGTCCAGAGAAAATGATGATTAGGGATAACGATGATGATTATGGTGAGAATGACAAGATGACGGTCAACAGAAAATATTTCCAACCTCACTCATCCCCTTTGTCTAGCCTCCTGCCACCCCAAATGCACAGGTAAAAATAATGTAAACCACACCTCTGCTCATTACTGGAAATAATATTAAACCCACATAAGGAGCAACACATAACGACTAAAGTAAAAACACACATTATGGTACCTACAACAGTCATTTCTGATCCTGCTTTTTTCATCCGTGTTTGTCGGTTAGTTATCACAATAACAAAGAAATGAAGTTTCTTTTGAAAATATTACAGCTATAGAGCCATTTATGGTCTTTTTCCGTTTTGATTTAGTTGGTGCATTAGACTGAACTCTCTAAAGTATCTCACACACGAGATGACTGTGAAGATATGAAAATGTATAATTTTTAGCTTTTTAAAAAAAACAATCTAACTCTGAACTATGCTGCATAATTTCAGTGTTTGACATTTAAAACATTTCAAAGAGAACAAGAATTCATATTATTGTGCTAACGACCTCAAAGGGTTTTGCAGCATTGGCAGCCTCTTCTTGTGTTGTTCTGTATTTGGAGAAATCTTGGTGTTTCAAACAGCATTCTCTCCTGATTTACAAGGTTGTTTTCCCTCCCTGATCCCTTTTCCTCACCAGCCACCCCTCCCTTTCTCCTCCACTCAGGAAAGCTGAAGGAAAAGCCCCCGCCGCAGGCCCCGCTGAGCTCCCTCCTGAGTACCTGACCAGCCCGCTGTCCCAACAGTCCCAGGTGACTGTAAGCAACTATAATTTAACAAACTAAATGGTTTAGTGAAGGGTCAACCTCTCCATGTTTAAAACCTCCCCAGAAGATAAGACTGACTATGTCATCCAAACATTGATGGGTTTTGATTGTTCTCCCCTTATTCCTGCTTTCTGGATGTTTCCGTTTGTCTGCTCTCGCTTTAGATGCCGCCGAAGAGAGATGAGGCGGCGCTGCAGGAGGAGGAGGAGCTGCAGCTGGCCATCGCCCTCTCCCAAAGTGAGGCGGAGGAGAAAGAGCGGATGGTAGGTCGCCCTGCTCATATTCAGAATAGTTTTTCACAGCCTGATTTTTTTTTTTTTTTTTTTTGTTTTGTTTTGTTTTTGTTTTGAGAATCCGATAACATGACTCGTATTTATACCCACAGAGGCACAAAAACTCGTACGCCATGTATCCCAAAGCTGATCCCACCCCAGTGACTTCCTCCGCACCACCAGTCAGCACCCTTTACACTCCCCCTGTGGTAAGGCGTCCTGTCTCATTTAAAGGTCAGCTTGTTACTGCCCACACTATTAAACGTTATGTATAAGTTTTTTTTTTTTTTCCAGAACTCTTCTGCCCCGTCAGCTGAAGATGTAGACCCTGAGGTACAGTTGGGATCCTTCTCTTCTTTCAGTCCTTGCTTATTATAAAATAAAATAAAGCGTCTTACATCCTGCTGTCGCTAATGGCCGTTTGTCACACTGTTCCAGCTGGCACGGTACCTGAACAGAACGTACTGGGAGAAGAAACAGGAAGAGGCTCGCAAGAGTCCGACCCCCTCTGCCCCTGCCCCCGTGCCACTGGCTGAGTCCCTTCCACCGATCAGCCAGCCCGTAGAGAGCCATGTGCCCGCCCAGCCCGTCAACATAGTGGAGGTATGTCGAAAAAGTGTGCTAGTGTATTTTACAGTGGTCCAGTTTATCATCTGCAGAGGTCTCCTACTCCCCGAAACAAACAAACTGGTTCAAATGAGTCTCTCTTAGCCGTTCTTCTGAGGACGCTCTGTGAGCGAAGCTGCTGTGACTTTGTTAAATATGTTAAGTCTGTCTTTTAGGGTTTTTTTCTTCGTGAGCATTCATCCATCACAGCGTTATTAGAAAATGATCGACTAAGGTCTTCTGTTATAGTTCTTTAATCTTTGAAGCTCTCCTGCCAGCTTAGCTGTCGCTTAAATGCTACATTGGGTTAAATGATGTTTTAACAAAATATGTTAATATCTCAGAATGAAGTTATAACAAATTTTTCTAAATGTGTCTTAAAGGTCTCATAGAGGCTTATATAGCAGTAAAAAAGGTTGTGTTGGATTAAAATCAGTAAATTCTACGTCAGGTAAGTCCTGTTTTAGTTTTGTATGTCAGGGTGAAATCAGACCTCGACTAACTTTCGGCCCCCTTTTTTGTTTCCCTCTTTCAGCAGCAGTACCAGAACGGGGAGTCGGAGGAGAACCATGAGCAGTTTCTGAAGGCTCTGCAGAATGCTGTCACCACCTTCCTGAACCGCATGAAGAGCAACCACATGCGTGGGCGCAGCATCACCAATGACAGCGCCGTGCTCTCACTCTTTCAGTCCATTAACAACATGCATCCACAGCTGTTGGACATCCTCAACCAGCTCGATGAGAAGCGGCGTGAGTGTTGGCCCTTAAAGAGTTTGTGCTTACCCATGTGTAAATGTCACCCTGACTTGTGTTTTATGTTTGTGGCAGTGTACTACGAGGGGCTGCAGGACAAGCTCGCCCAGGTGCGCGATGCTCGGGCCGCTCTTAACGCCCTTCGGGACGAGCACAGAGAGAAGCTGCGTCGTGCCGCGGAGGAAGCAGAGCGACAGAGGCACATCCAGCTGGCTCAGAAACTGGGGATCATGAGGCAGAAGAAGCAGGTAACAGAAAGATGCTCCGTGCTTATAACCCAGATGTGTATACACATTGCGTTTTACCGTGCTGACAGGTGTTTGTCTTTGAACTGTAGGAGTACTTGGAAATGCAAAGACAGCTGGCCATCCAGCGCCTCCAGGAGCAGGAGAAGGAGAGGCAGATGCGTCTCGAGCAGCAGAAGCACACAATCCAGATGAGAGCTCAACTTCCTGCTTTCTCCCTACCTTATGCTCAGGTATGCTAGCTGTGCGCAAGACTGGTTCTAGAAGCATATCGCCATGTCTAAAAGTGAATAATAAACTAGTGATTCAGTGTATCCCACTCCTCATTACTCTTTAGGAATATATAATTGTGTATATGTTTATGTGCTGTTCACACAGATGCAGTCTTTGCCCCCAAATGTAGCTGGAGGGGTGGTGTACCAGCCTGGTGCTCCACCCAGCTACCCAGGCACCTTTAGTCCAGCTGGGTCTGTGGAAGGGTCACCTATGCACAACATCTATATGAACCAGCAGGGTCAGACTGCACCACCACAGTACCAGGCCATGCCTCCCACAGGTCAGGAGCTCGAAAAACAGCTTTAAAAAAAAACAAAAAAAAAACCTTGGATGTGTTTTGAGTCACAGAAGTTACAATGTTCACAATTTACAAAAAAAATGCAATACTCAAGTGTATGTGACTGATGGTCTTTTCATCCTCCAGATCCCAATATGGTCAATGCGTACATGTACCAGGCTGCAGGCACTAATGGGCAGCCTGCTCCTCCTCCTGGTCAGGCCCCGCCTAATACCAGTCCCCCTTACTCCAATTATCAGCCCACACCCACACAAGGCTACCAGGTTCGAGCTGACTCCCATTTCTTACCACAATTTTCTTAAGGATGCTGATAAACATACCAACTGTTTCCACTTTTTGTGCAGAATGTGGTCTCTCAGGCCCAGAGTATGCCCCCCATGACCCAGGCTGCCCCCACGAACGGAATGGGCTACATGGGCTACCAGCCGTACAGCATGCAGAACATGATCTCAGCATTGCCGGGTCAGGATCCCAATATGCCTCCCCAGCAGCCATATATGCCAGGCCAGCAGCCCATGTACCAACAGGTCAGTCATTAACAACGATTTACACAGCACTCCCCTCCCCCCCAAAAAAAACAAAAACAAAATGAGCTTTAAACTTAAAATCTTCCTGTTTAACTTTCCTTTTTTTTTTTTTTGCTCAGATGGCTCCCCCTGGTGGTCAACAGCCGCAGCAGCAACAGCAGCAAGCGCCTCAGGCTGTGCCGGGCAGTGCAGAGGCACAGCTCATCTCCTTCGACTGAGAGCGCACACACTGCAGGCTCTGACACTACACCCTTTCTCCTCCTTTGGTCTTTCCCCTCACCCTCTGGACTTTGAGGATGCCCTCTGAAAACAAACACACACACACACACACACACCTGCACCTTCCACATGACTGTGATGTTGTGACAATGTAAATATTGTGATGATGTTGCAGAACTGTCTCTCCTTGCACCCCCCCCCCTCGCTGAAGTACGTGTAAGCAGGGGATGAAAGTGCAAGAGAGGGAGAGGGCACCAAAAGCCAGACCCCCTCCCCCCTCCTCTCCTTCCAGCTCATATGTATGTAGTATTTCCTTATTAAATGAGTAACCCAAGATCAGAATTAGTCAGTGGTAATACAGTTATAAAAGAATAAGAAAATATGATAATAATTGAGAAAAAGACAACGCATAACCATCCTTGGGCTCATATTTTTGTAAAGCAGAAGTTGCATGTTCAATTTTAATTATTATCTGGAGTGGAAGTAGAGAGACATCTGTGTGTGATGTGTGAGGATGCAGGCTGTGACGAAAGAGGGATGTTTAGGTAGAGAGAGAGAGAGAGAGAGAGAGAGAGCACAGCCGAAGGCCTGAGTCACGTACATCTTCAACGTTCACAGCTCGCCATTCCAGGTGTAGTTCTTCTGTTCCATCTCTTCTCATGCACACACGCTTTCTCATCCTTTATGGTTTTTTCTAATTCGTTGGTTGTGCACTGCTCAGATTATCTTAGAGTAGACACTTGGACGGCAAAACACAGTGCAGAGATTGCACACTGTGGGAGGAGAGTTAGGAAGTTAGCTGGACATTTGTTTTTTTCCTCACT
This sequence comes from Symphodus melops, assembly GCF_947650265.1. Taxonomy (NCBI): domain Eukaryota; kingdom Metazoa; phylum Chordata; class Actinopteri; order Labriformes; family Labridae; genus Symphodus; species Symphodus melops. The sequence goes on along the minus strand of NC_136707.1, from coordinate 17,633,109 downwards.
AAGTAGTTGAATAAACCTTAAATATGTACCAGAACATAGTAAAATCATTGGAACATAACCTGTTATTAACTACAAGTGTTTTCCAGGCTCTCCTTCCCGTGTGCATTTGGTTGTAACTGTCGAAGATGAGAATATCCTTGTGTTAAGTACACATGGTTTTTATTGGAGCGAACAAGACACGCAGCATGTTTCACGCAAACATTCAGTGACTTCTGTAACTCTTCATCATCCATGTGTGAACTTGTTTCTTTTATCACCGATATGTCTGACTTCAAGTTGATTTTAAAATTATATTTAATAAATATCTGGTTCTTATTGTCCACTTGCTTCATTTACTCTTTTTTTTTATTGAATCGACAACGATTTCTTGAACAGTTTTCATTGATTTTTAAATACAGGACTCAACAAAAGAAGGGTGAATGCAATTTGACACACATGCTACACAAACACAGGCTGAAATACACACACATGATCCTACAGACATGCACTAATGGAGAGATGGCTGTCCATGCCCAGGAAGTGAACTGACACCTCTCCAGCTACCAGACCAGTGTCTATATTTGGTGAGCACCGGACTGGAACTGGCGACCCTCTGGGTTAATAAAGGCCAATACGTCACGTTTATAAATGAAAATGAAAGGTTTTTTGACACATCTTCAAAACTATAATATGTATGGCTTCTTTAAAGTTTTCTAAATATGAGGCATTTGAAATAATCTTCCATTTCAACCTGTGAAAGAAGAAAAGACGTGTAAGTCCTCTATTGTTGTAATTAAGATGTCAATGCTACACTGTGTGACTCACAATTCTCTCCATACGCATCCCGTTCCCGTAGGCCATCTGTCTCAGCACATCGATGTCTGGAAGACCCCACTCTGGATTCCTGCATCAGACATTTCATACCCCTCTTTACTGACACTGTAACAGCAGAGCCTCAACTGAAATCTATTACAGTCATGATGTTCTCTCTGTATGATACATTAGAAAGGCAAAACTCGTCTCACATCTTTCGAAGCTCTTCATCCAGCTGTTCATTACAACTTGGTGTGATTGTTCCATTAATAGCATACGCCTGGGGCATGTTTAAGAGAAGAAGAAGTCTATGTTTAAATCCTTTTTTTTTTTTTTAACTCTGAAATAAACAAAGCTGCCAGTACGTACCCCGTATGTTATCAAAAGACCATTCTGCCTCAGGATCTGTCCTGCTCCGGTGAAAACACCCTGGTGGAGTTATGTTTTAGAGAAAGTGTATGAAACAAAAACCAACACATTTACACCTTTTGGAATAAACAGTGAAACTATTGCAGTATCGATACATTTTTTTCATAGATAAGCAGGCCCAACCTGGGCTGTTTTGAAGGAGCTGTACTGCATTAAGTTAATGGCAACCACTACGTCACAGGAGCTGCGAGGAAGGCCGGCCCATTTCTCCCAAGGTTCACTGGCATCCAGGTGAACGGGCTGCAGCACAGTCTTCACATGGGTTGCAGTAATGTATGCTTTAATGCTGTAAGAAAACATTTAGTTGGTTCATTAAGCATTTTTCAATATCATTCACTCACTGCTATTTCATATCCACCACACACATACGGTATATACACCTTACTTTCACCATTGTAGAACCCACTCATTTTGATTTTTAATAAGTTGTTATGACTGATATATTATTCCGATTAACTATTCTATTTATTTATTATTATTTTTTAAGACAAACCTGTCTCGACACTCTTCTTTGATGTCTGATGGTTGCCAGGTAACAAAAGGCATCTTCTGGGCAAAGCGTATGACGTGCTGTCCTGTTCCAGAGCCCAGCTCCAAGGCAAACAGCTGCCTGTGGGACTGATCCTCCAGCACATCTTCAAGCACTGAACACAAACCCTCCCAGTTCCTCTCTGCCTGAGGAGACAGCAGCATGGTCTGGAGGAAAGAAAAAAGAGTACAATGACTTACAATCTTGTCATGTTGTGTGGCCAGTCTGTGCAGTAATCTCACCTTCACTTGTGATGGTTGGACAGCAACAAGTAGGTGCATAACATATTGGAAGTGGTGGATGACTACAACAGCAGATGGTTGCGCAGATTACTTGGTTAAGAGGATTCCCTCTGTGCTCCTCCCCAGTGTTCAGCTCTGGTTCCATCTAGGCAGGTGAACAAACAAGAATAGAAAACAAAGTGAATGGAACCAAACTCTGTTAATGTAACACACTGGTGCCTGGATGATATATAGCAGCTATTCATTCATTAGGTTATTTAATATTTTTACTAATGTGCTATTTAAGTAGAAAAAATTCTAATTTAATCACCCTGACTTGAACAACTATTGAACAACACACAATTAAAAACCCTGTAAATAATAACATCGTTTTTTGCATAACACAAAATATTGACAGTAAAAAGATGCATAATAATGACGGTATAACGAGTCAATACAAATAAATGTGATAAAATATACAATGTTTGAAAATTCATAAAAAGTATAAAATTTTTCTGAAAATGGTTACTAAAACTATACAACTGTTTATTCTTTTTTTTGGTGATGTAATAGTCTGATACAATCAACAACAGTTACAACATAATTTTGTTGCGATATCGTAGGCTTACTTGTGAATTTATTGCCCTCTTGTGGCCAAAGTGGAGAGCTGCAAATACATGATTTATTTATTTTTGCAAACACAAGCTGGGTTTTCAGTGTCGAAAGGGAATGGGGGGAAATCGCAGACTGTAAAATCCACCAAAAGATAATAATTGTAAAACGGGCAGACAATTTAGTTCATTACATCAGTTCCATGTAATGAAATTAATGAAAGATACAATTAATAACTGTTAAGCTCTTTGATAACTGCATCTGTTTGCCCTGCTGTTTTTAATTTATATTGATAAAAAATAAACTTGTAGAACGTTTTTTGTTGCGCGCATTTCGTCGTCATATGTATTTTGTCCCACATTGGCTCCCGTAGCTCTACAAACAGTTCACGCGTTGCCTTGTGGGTAGGTCAGAAGCCGAGAGGACGCCATGTGCTTTTGATACGGGAGAGCTGAAAGGGGACTTGGCTGTCATAAACTGAGACTATATTTTAGGGGGACACCTGGATAAAACGCTCCAGCAAGCATGTACTGCAGCAGCCTCTGCCTCCGGACCGCGCTGCGGGCGGCAGCGACCACGCGCCGGTACGTAACGACGGCACGAGCTGCATCACATAACACCGGGCAGCGCTAACATAACGGGATATCGAGGGGGGTTTGAGTGCCCGCTTCGTCAAGGACAGACAGGAGACCGGGCACTGTTTAAGGGGGATGTTGTCTCTATATCCTTATTTAAATAAAAAAGGTTGCACATATCTGACAGGAGCTTCATTCATGTTTATTAGCTGAGCTAACGTTAGCCACCTCCTATACTTTATCTTGCAGTAATTCAGCCTTAACTGTCTTTAATTTAATCTCATGACTGTTTGAGCCCTGCGATATACACATTTCAGTCTCAGGTTGAGATTGGACTACAGTTGTAGGAGATGTTTGCCTTTCCCTGTACAGAGCAGTTATGCAGTTATGTTCATGTCAGCCAAGGTCGAATTAGTAGTTCTGAATATTCAGGTTGTTGCAGCTTCAGGATCCGGAAGCTCAATCGCCATATAAGAACTCTGTGTTAAATTAAGGGGAACATTATGAATTATAGTCTGATAGAATTCAAACGAAACCTCAATAAGTTAGACACAGTGAAGGTCTTAGTGACAGCTGTAGTGTCTACAACATTAATCCCACACGTTGTTCCCAGCCTGGTGTTTGGGTAGTCCTTACTATATGTGTCTGTATTTATTTGGTTCATCTATTTTCTAGGCAACATCTTCAGCGGCAGACACCAGCCCTGTGTGCTTTACGACACCTGAAGAGCAGTCCAGCCACACACTCAGAAGCCATCGCCACCCCTCAGCTGGACGGAGCGCCCAAACAGTATTCTCCTAAAATCCAACAGCTCGTCAGTGACATCTCTGGCCTCACTTTGTTAGAGGTGTCGGATCTCAATGAGCTCCTCAAGGTTCGTGCCAAACTGCTGGAAAGCTGAATTTGAACCACAGTATGCCATGTTAGAAAGAGACTTGTGATCAATCAGCTTATCCTGTTTCTTTTTTTGTTTTTTTCTGCAGAAAACTCTAAACATTCAGGATGTTGGGATGATGCCAATGGCGGCAGCAGGTGCACCTGCAGCGGCACAGGTGATCTTAGCACAGGGGGCACAACAACACTGCTTTAACACCGGGTCTATATGTTTATCACTGCAAGTTTTGCTAATCATCTATTCTCTTTCTGTGTGTTTGTGAAACCAGGCCACGGAAGAGGAGGATGTACCCGTCAAGAAAGAGAAGACTCACTTCATCGTAAAACTGACAGAGTTGAAAGCTGCTGAAAAAGTTAAACTTATCAAGGAAGTGAAGAACTGCATCCAAGGCCTAAACCTGGTTCAGGTAAGTCTCGGCCGTGCTGAGTGTTTGGTCACGATTTACACTGAGGACTAGAGTTCACTAATGAACAGCCATTGTGGGTAATCATACAAGAAATTAAGAAAAGAATGAAGACGGGAGGAAAGATGTGGGATTATAAAATAGATTTAACAATACTGACTATTCAAAGATCTGCTTAGAAATATGAATGTAGCTTTAAAGAGATGGAAATATTAAGTGTTAGACCGCTGTCCTTCAGGGGCTTCTTTGGTGTTTTTCCAACCGGAAATGTCCAGGTCCAAACATTTCTTAATTTTTCCCATATGCAACATCCCTCTTAGATATATAAACTACTGGGCAGTCTCCCTCGCTCTCTGCTCTTTGAGTGTGTGTTGTGATTTGTGTCCGAATGCTGTGCAGGTGATCAGAGAAAGAGATGTCCATTGTTTTGTTTCTCCTTAGATTCAAAGATGGAGGTGCGATGTCACCTGTGACATCTGAACCTGTAATCATATTAGTAGCTGATTGCTACCAATGTTTTTTTAATGTAAACGTGTAGACAAGAGCAGTACTTTATTTAAGAACTGACATACTGTGTCTGGAGGCTGGTAAAGATGACTATGTAGTTCTGTTTCCTTATAAACTTGTGTTTGGACCATTTCTGTACCAGTCCTACCTCACTCAATGAATATGTCTCTGTCCTTCATAAAACCAGGCCAAGAAACTAGTGGAGTCCCTTCCCCAGGAAATCCGAGCCAATGTGTCCAAAGAAGAGGCGGAGAAACTCAAAGCAGCTCTGGAGGCAGCAGGCGGCACCGTGGTGTTGGAGTAGCTCTGAGCCCCGCAGGTTCTCCACTGTTTTGCTGCTCCTGCACTTCATTCTTCATTCTATTATTTTCTCTCTTTTTTTTTACATGGCAAAGCAGAGGATCATGGGAAACAAAGAAATGCCTTCTGACATTCATACTGTCTTCTAACAGTGTCAGGCGGGGCGGCACAACTCAGACTGAACTTTCCAGGCATGCAGCCTGCACAACAGTGGCCGCCCCAGTGTTTGCTCGCCCGTTTGTCAGCTCACGGTTCTGTCTGATTTTGGTGAAGCAAAGGAGCTACAGAAACACTGGCCTGGGTGCTACATACGTCTGTTGGTCATTCTGTATGTGTATGTTAAACTTTTCAAAGAGTGGAAGATTATGCTTCAGGGTGTCATTCCCTGTGTTATAAAACACCAGATACTGTAGTTCAGGGGATGGCAGGGCTGAGTCCTTGTGTTGCTCATAGACTTGTTAATAATGTGATTAAAAATGAAACATCCATAACTTTGCCTGCTTTTGTGTGTTTTTGTGATTATAACTTGTTTTGAAGAAGAGTACTATTAAAACAATGATAAATAGTCTTCAGCTTGTGGATCGCTTTTCTAGTCTTCTCATTGCTCAAAGCGCTTTACACTGCAGGTCACACTTCAGCCAATAACGCATAGATGGAAGAGGTTGCTATGTAAAATGCCCATCAAAAGTAGCTAATCCTGTTCACACACATCACTATGCTGCTGAAGAAGCAGCAGAGATTTGGGATTAAATGTCTTACCTAAGGATGCATTGGAGATGTGGCTGCAGGAGCTGGAGATCGAACCCCCTGTTAGAGGCGACCAACTGAGCCGCAGATGCCACAAAACTATTGAAACCAACAGTAGACTGCATCCTGTTATTCTGCTGCTGACCACTAGAGGTCCTAAGACCTGTTATCGCCAGCGCTTTTTGAAACATCAGGTTTCTATACCTACTTGTGTCCTAATAATGCAGAAATAATTTGGGCATGAGCTAAAAAGTTGAAGGTGTCCCAGAAGATAAAGTATATTCCATTTGTAGACCAACGCTTTATGCTTTAAACCAACTCTTTCTCAAGCTTGACTGTAGTACTCTGTAAAAAATGACTGACAAGTTGCTAGGCAACATAATACAGAAAGATACTGAGAGTCCTGATGTTCCAAATTTTAACCGATAGCTGATTTCTAGTGATTGCTTCGATAAATCTTATTTTTTAATGAAGAAAGAAATTTCCATTCACTATCCAGAGGAAACTGTAACACCAATAGTAAAAGAAAACTAATACTCAGATTAATTTGGACAATAAAAGCAAGAGAAAACTCAACATGAAAATGTAAAACAAATAAGTAAATTCAAATTTCATTTACCTCAAAAAATATATATAATTTTTCTTTTGCCAAAAATGCGTTTGTTTTTGCTTTAGAACAACATGTAAATTAGGCTCTCTTCGCCTTAAGTGAAGAGGTAATAATTTACACTGAACAAACACTAGAGGGAGTCTTAAGCCCTACGAAAGCCCCCTACTGAAGCCCTAAGTGAAAAGGTAAAAACACATTTATTCTGTTAAAGAATATGAGATGTCATGACAGTGTCCAGGTCCCTGAAACGTATGCAGCTAAATGAAATTCAACAATCAGTCAATGTATAATGTCCAGCTGTGCTTTTAGAGCTGTGACAGATCCAGATGTCTGGTCTGAGAAAAAAGGTCTCCTGTCTATTGAAACTTTTCAAGAAATCAGGGAAGAGAAAGAACAGAGACAGGTGAGGATGAAGTACAGGAGGAAGTGTAACACTTTTTTGACTATAAAGAGTATAACTGTTTCATTATCTCACAGTTTCCCCCCCAATGGAAAAACTTAGTGGAGTCCTAAATGTGTTAAAAAAGAGAACCTTGCTGTGTTAGCAATGATGGGTACCATCTGATTTGTAGTGTTGAGACAGTGACTTGTATCGCTGCGGGAAGGCAGCACTTAAATCAAATCCAATCACTCAAGTTTCATGGGGATAAAAATAACAGACAGACACATCGAAATGAAAGTAAAACTAGATTCAGCTTAGAAACAGCCTCAGCAGGTGAAAAGAGACTACATTATGGATTGTGTGGCCGGATAAAGTAATTGCAATAAAAATTAATTTTAAAATTAATCATTATAACCAATTTCTGTACTATGTTGTCTGCCTATGACGCAGGACAGATCCCTCATTTAGGACTACCCCTTTGCCGTGTCTGCATGTGTTGGATCCTGCAGCAGAGAGGGTTAGCTCTCCTGTCTTACTCTTGCTCTCTGCTGACTTGGAGTGGGTGTCCAGTTACTGTTTCTGTCATTTGTCATTGCCCTCCCACCCCTTCCAAAACTCTCTCTGAGTCAGCAAACACAGAGCAGTGCCAGGCTGCCCATTCATACGGCTGCTGCACCGCTCATTAAAAACCATGTCATGCTGTAGAACCAAAAAGACGACTAGTAATGAGAACCGCACAGAAAACATAAACTCTTATTAAACATAACTCTTATTAAAACAGCTGCTGAATGTTCCATTCTGTAGCTGTTCACCCTTTGAATACATAAGAAGGCAGTGTCTATTCTTGACAAGTATGTGTTTGAACTTCATGATCTTTGAGGTGTGCAGGTGGAATCTTTGGATGCATACAGCATTCATAAAACTACAGCAGTAGTCAAGCTGACTTAGCCTACTATTTTTACATCGGTCACGTACGCTTCTGCTCTCAAACCAGCTGTACTCCTGTTCTTGGCACAGAACGATGGAGTTGCTACGAAGGCTCTGCAACTAGTTTAGCCACATGTTAATCCAAAATGTCCAGCTTTACATTACAACATTCACATTAAAGACAGTGTACTTTTTTAGGCTATAGTGCATTTTGAAATGAACAGCTTCAAACCATGGCAAGAAGTGAAACAGGGAGATGGATGAAGACAGCACTAAGTTGTTCGAGCAACCCTTGACAAACAGACACCTTGGCTTTTTCTTTTGGACTTTGTTTCACTGACAACATGCAGGAGAACCGCATTTCTCGCTGGTATTTTGGTGGAATCTCCTCAAGTGCGGCCGCCTGTTTAACACACCCTCTGGATCTGATTAAGGTAAATGATGAAGACAATTTGGTTTTAATTCAAGACTACTGAAGCACGTTTTTCTTTTTCTAAAAAAAAAATCTGTCTGGAGTGTTTTTTATGCATGTGTTGTTGAAAATGTTAATGACATTTTATTCTTTCATTGCCTTTCCTTTTCTTGTTGACACTCACTTTGGTAATAGCTTGCTCTTGTGTAACCTTGATTATAGAAGTCAATAGGCTTGTTTTGATTCTTTAAAGTGCATGTAATGATGATAGAAACATCTTCATGTTGGTTTTGTATTTCCTACAGCTATTATCCAGCTACTGAATTGATATTCTTCAATTTCACACTCTAATGTTTTTGGTAATATTTAGAACAGTCTGTTTCCATTACCGGTTGACTTTAAAGGGCTATGTGAATTATTATAAATTGTATTGTTTTGATATTTTATGAGATTGTGCGTTTATGAATAAGTAAAACCTTCATCATTTTACTCTTTTGACTGTAACAGTCTGTGAGCTTGAGGTGTTAAATACTCTCAAGTGACCTTCTTCCCTTCACCTCCTAGCATTCACCAACACTCCAAGTCCAACAATAACAAAAGTTAGATCTAATACAGCTGTGCGGCTTAAAAGGAATGTGCAGTATCTGAGGAAATCTAGGGTTATTTAGAATTGACCTTTCATTTCAGTCATTATGGGATAAGGCAGCTTTTGATGTGGTTTTGTTAGCTAACATTAGCTTGCTAACCTAGCATAATGAAACTCCCCAACAAAATGTCAATGCAGTGGCCTACTCATTGTTTTGGCACCTCTTTTAAAGGTCTCATATTATCCTCCTTTAAACAAGTTTGAATAAGTATTAAATCTCCCTGTCTGTGGAGTTTCTTGATAGAAATCCAATCTGATCCTGTTTTTAATGTGTTTTAATTTGTTTTGTTTTTCCCCCCTTTGTGATGTCAAAAGGGAATGTTTCCAAACAGCCAGTTTGAGCATACACTTTCTGAAAGTGGAGCAGGCAAAATACAGAGAGGATGGACTTTTCTTATAATTTGGGGGTTTGTAGACGTGCTAAATAACCATGTTAAAGTGTATTTCACGTTACCTTGAAGTGTTTTTAATGTGTTTTCTTAATCTTTGAAGAGATTGTGTTATTGGCAAAACCTGCTGGAGAAGGAAGAGAAAATGCTTTAGATGTTTAACTTGTCTACCTTTGCACATGTTCAGGTGGTTGCTGCTATCATCTAAAGTGTGAGTGACCTCCCTTCCTTACTGCCTTCATGTGGTCTTTTGTAGGTGCACTTACAGACGCAGCAGGAGGTGAGGCTGAGGATGATTGGAATGACTGTGAACGTGGTGAGGAGGGAAGGTATTCTGGGTCTTTACAGTGGCCTCAGCGCGTCACTCTGCCGGCAGGTGGATATTTTCAAACACATCACATGTTGAATGAACTGACTGTTCATCTCCCTGCTGATCTGCCCAACATTGACTGTTTTTTTCTTATTCTTGCAGATGACATATTCTTTGGTAAGATTTGGCATTTATGAGACTGTCAGAGACCAGATAAACAGAGAGAAGAAAGCTCTCATGCCTTTCTACCAGAAAATCCTGCTGGGTGCCTTTGGGGGTAAATGCATCATTACAAATCTTAACAGTTTTGAAATATAAGACTATTGTAAATGATATTAGCTTAGCTTTTTAAACACTTTCTTCACCAGGGTTTGTAGGAGGTTTTATTGGGACACCAGCTGACCTGGTAAACGTCAGGTGAGTTGAGTAAAAACATCAATCAACATGGTTTTTACTTTCACCCAACTCATTTGTAGCCTACATCAAATGATTAAATATACCCTTCTAAGACATTAATACCTTGCTTTGAAAATCTAGTTTTTTTAGAATATTTTTTTATGGTGAATTAGTAACGCATACAAGGAATTTGACTTGGTGTATTGGTGCAAAACAATAGACAAAGCAAAAGAGCAAAACCAGTGAGAAGCTATGAAACAGCAGTGTAATATAAAAATATATGATAGTATATAAACACAACATGTGCAAAAGGTACAATTAAGATATTTACAGTTATGCAGACATGAGCCTGATTTACAGTATAAATCATTGACATTACACATTTCCAAACAGTGTGCAGCGAAATCATAACGCCATTGCACCATTCAAGTTTAAAAGAAAAGTTCTTCCTGTACTCCATAGCATATGAAGGCCACTCGTCATGACAGTTGATTGGCTCTGATCTATTTGAATCTTTCCTCCATACAGAATGCAGAATGATGTCAAGTTACCTGTACAGCTCAGAAGGAAGTAAGTTCATATTGAACATGGACATAAACCCAGAACTAATCTTTTACATTTCATCAAAATTGACTATTTTTATCCTTGTTGCACACAAATCAACACATAGTGAGATGTTTCTTTTTCTCCTACCAGTTATGTGCATGCACTTGATGGACTCCTGCGTGTTTTCAAGGAAGGTAAGACCCTTAAACTTTACATTACTGTGCAAGTTTTTTTATTGCATACTTTATGTTGCCCGATACAGGAAAAGTGTCATGGACGACTTGAAAAAGGCCTTGAAGTTGCATAGACGGCTCAATATGTCACATGTACAAAAGAAAACCAGTTACAAAAAACATTCAACATTACAGCAGATGCTGGGACTTCATCCGCCGTCACATGTTGTACTTTTTACATTTTGTTCTGCCTCCTGAGTCCCCCGCTGTGAGCTCAATATCAAAGGTTTAATGTAAATAAATATATGCTCAGATAGCACCCCATGACAGCCCTACTTTATATGCAAACCTTTTCTCCCTCATGTTCCTTTGCTCTCCTTTGTCATTGTTTAAGAGGGACTGAGAAAATTGTTCTCTGGTGCAACTTTGGCCTCTTCTAGAGGTGCTCTGGTCTCTGTTGGACAGGTAATGACATCTGCGTTTTACAACTATTCAATCAGTATGCTGCTGCACTATTTAATGTATTTCTCTCCCTGCAGCTGTCCTGTTATGACCAGTCAAAGCAGTTGTTTCTGGCTACTGGTTACCTGACTGACAACATCCTAACTCACTTCCTGGCCAGTGTGTTTGCAGTGAGTCACTCACCTGTGACTTTTTATTTGATATTACCAGATTGTTCAATATAAGATATGTATATAATATAAGTTTGTTCTTGTTGGGTTTTTTTTACCTTTCTGTAAGGGTGGATGTGCCACCATCCTGTGCCAGCCACTAGATGTTGTTAAAACCAGAGTGATGAACTCCAAACAGAAACATGAGGTAATCTGTGTACAGCACACGCTGTCTGTGAGCTCTTATTGGTTGAGGTTACTTGGGGAAATTTCCCTGACATGAATGTTTTATTCATTTACTGTGCAGAATTACACAGCTTGATGAGTAGTTGTTTTTGTATCTTATCGTTGCAGGGCGTGTTGTACTGTCTGACAGAGACAGCAAAGCTTGGCCCCAAGGCATTTTACAAGGTAGAGGACATTCACTGTAATAATAACAAAAAAGGTTCAAACTTTGACTCTGCTCCCTCTGGTTATTAACTGTTTATATATTTATTGTGCAAAAGCTTTTCTATTTATAACTTATTTGGACCTGCTGAAATAATAATGTGATGTTTTTACCAGGGACTTGTTCCTGCGGGGATCCGTCTCATCCCTCACACAGTCTTCACCTACTTATTCCTGGAACAACTGAGGCAGCGTTTCGGTGTCGTGGTTATTGCCTGACAGCGTTGTGATGAAAGATGCTGCTTGGTGTTGGACATCATCTCTTTTCTGATTTACTCTCTCAAAGTCAGCTGAGATGAGGTCACACACCAATGTTAATCTGAAGAATGTTCTTTACATGTACATTGCAAAGCACAGATATGTCACTGCACTGAACCGAAATGTGACGTGTTTTCTGCTCCTTCAACAGCATTACACTCACAGACTGTAATTAACCTGAATAATTAGGTTTTGTTAATGTAGTTGTCAAATCTCTTGTTGGTCCCATTACCCAAGATGAACTGTAAAACTAAACATAAATTAACTTTTCTAATGTTTTTTTAAATAAATCTTCTTTAAATAAAGCTTCTTTCTACATTTTGGAAAATATATCTGGATTTGTATGTGTCATTTATAATCATAATTATAATAAAAAAGTACTATAAAATAGATTAGATTCATGGTTAAAGGATCAGTGCATAGGATTTGGTGCCACCCAGAGTTAAGTTTGCAGAATGCAGTTCCTGTCCTTCATGTGTGTAGGAGAACCAATACAGTGGAAACTAAGACCGAGGCCACAAGTACTGTAGGTGAGTATTTCTTGAAAATTGAGGTCTTCCGTGAATGTCACGCATACGTAAACTGTGTTTTAGATCACTAAAAACTCACCTTTTGGAAAACTCCTTCCACTGTCAAGATTTGTAGAAACTTTGTTTAATGTGTAGACATTGAAAACTACGTTGTGGTATTCATAGAAAAGGACATGCTTCCGGTGTAGACTTTACTTATAGTAATATGTATTTCTGTCTAATCAATAGAGTTACATAAATCCTACACAAGTGGTCTTCAATATATTGACACTGAACCTGTCTCACTCAGTGTTAATATGTACGGTGTATTGTAATGATACAATGCAGGTGTTTATGTTGGAGAGTCTTGTGGGGGAAAATTGCAGAAACAACTAAAAACACTACGGAAAAATGCTGACAAGAAAGAAAAGTTTTGATTATTAAAAATGGTCTTCATTATTTTTGTTATTCTTTTATTAAGATCTAGTCTCGGCTGTGTATATTCAGCTGCCTGCCATGTCTTCTCTTTCTCTTGAACAGAACTGAAAAGTTCAGCATGTACTAAACTTCACAATGGCTCCCAATTAGGATCACTTAAATAAATTGAACTATGACTATGCTTTTATAAGAACCATCAGTGGCACATTTTTAACTGAATTTCTGAGAAAATAAAAGATGTGAGTCTCTGCTCAGACGCAGCATGTGGTTTTGTAACTGGCCATTATTATTTCATTTTGTTCCAGGAATTTGTGTTTAAAGTAAAACAGGCACACACAATCCATCAAGTAGCATAGCGCAGGAAGAGGCAACAATCAGAAGATCAGAGGACCACAGGTCCCTCTTTGACTATTAGCACGTCTTCCAGATCCTGCTTCAGATCTCCTCTCATGGAGGAGTAACCAGGACCATTTCCTCTCTCTCTCTCTCTCTCTCTCTCTCTCTCCCTCTCTCTCTCTCTGTCTCTCTATCTCTGCCAGCTCATAGTCCTTGGAGACATAGAACATAGCACAATGATTCACAGCCATTCAGCCACAAATAAAAGCTACACAGACTTCAATTCTCTGACCTAGGCGGCCATCACAGTGATCATTATGGCTCGATCCTCTTTTAGCTGCACTGGGACTTGCATCTCACAAATGACCCATTTAAACAACTATGTTTGTTTTAGACCCTAAAAATGAGCGATAAATAATCACAGTAATATTTTGAAATAGTTCAAAAACAATTTTGATTTTGTGTTATAGGAATCTTTCAGACATTTGAATCTTTTTTATAGCAGGATGGTAGACCTTTCAAAAACACAGTTCCAACTAAACAGAAACAAATATACAAGAAATCCCTCTGTCCATGTTTAGCCCTTTTACCGTACAGGGGGACTTTAAAGTACATATTAAGAAATTATTAAATGTCATTTTATAAACAGGACCACCTCTCTCACAAATTCAATCACCTGTGTCTCATCAGATCTTTAATCTGCAACTCCCTAAAAATATAATACCTATATGAGCCTGCCTTACACCTCCAGTTTGTCTCAGTTTTGAAGACCCTGAAAATGTTCCTCTGGGTTGTTTCAATGCCTGTTTTTCATTGGATGCTTACAGTGCTCACTCTTTGGTTTGGAACAGAAGCAGAGTCGTAGGAATGAGCGATGGCTTCACATTATGGAAAAGTCTGTGGGATGGAGAGGGGAAGCCAGGCTTTCCTCTCGAGGTCTGACTGTGATTCCGAGCTTGCGTGCCTCCTCGTTCTCTCTCTGCTCTGGTCTCTGGCCCTTTTGCAGCTGACCAGAACAGAGATTTTTGGCAGTAATAGGAGTTGAAGCAAAGTGGGTGAATGTTACAAAGACATTTAGGACTGAGGTTTCGTGAATGGTGGACCAGAGCATCAGCTTCACTTGAGTATTTTGTTCAAAGCCAAGGAAGCAAAATGTTCCATCCAACTGCTCATCTGTTTTATACAAACCGGATCACAGCTTGTGTCCTATTGTATTCACAAATTTAAATACCATTTGGAAAACTGGGAATTGGTCCAAATCACAAAAACAAGAAGTTGATTTGTGTGGCCCATTGTTGTCTGAATTTATCTTTGTTCTCTTTACCGATCAAAATGCATTTTAATTGAGCCAAGCTAATGAGCTATTTCAATCTCACAGCAAAATTATGCTGATAACAATGAGGGTTTTTTGGCAGCATAAACAAAGTTTTCATCTTACGGACAACATTTACAATGCAACCACTTAAATAAACAAGTGTATTTGTCTGATTCCTCTTGAAGAATATCTTATTGAACTTAAAGTGAGCCATGTTTACTTTGCAGGTCAGGCAAAAAAGTAGCTTTGCATTGCTTATAAAAAGTAGAAACAACTGTTAATTCTTGTACATGTTATATTTACTTTATCTTGATTTTTTTACAGTTTGGACTGCTATTTGAAAGCATATAAAATATTTTTGTTATTTCGAAAGAACACTAGCTGCTAGGCCATCCAGCCTCTTTAGAAAGTTCAAAGACAACTTCTAAATCCAAAATAAGAAAATCTGCAATAACGGAGGTATTCTTTGCATACAAATGGTTAAAGTCTGTTACCCTGTCAGAGAAAGTTAATTGTTTTCTTTTGAGTTCCTATTGTTCTGTACTGCAGAAAGTGAAGTCACAAAACAAAAATCATTATTGACCTGTGGATTTGTCACAATGCTTTATAACACAAGCGGATGTGGTTAAGCTGTTAGAGGACAAGAGGAATCATATTGCTTACAAACCTGATAAAGTCTAGACACTGAGTCAGTGACACTGAACCCTGTTACCTTCTGTTGTCTTGTTAAAGAGACATCACTTCTACAACAACAGAGAGGGAAAAGAGCATCAAAACCTAAGCAGGTCCTTATGATGTAATCCACTTGTTTCATCCCAAAGTTTACGAGAGATCATTTTGAAGTTAGTGTTAAACAACAAAAGTCCCTCATGCAGATCTGCAGCATCTCTGACGGTAGCCTAGAGATTACATCATGCTTTTTAGATTCCTTCCCTATTACATAAAGATTCACATTAGAGCTCAAACAAATCACATTAATATCTTGAACAGCAGAAAGCATGACCCAGAATCAGGACACTCTGCATGGCTGGATTGCATTGTTACACATGTTCTTACACATTCATTACTTGCAGAGTTCTGAGGCTGGCGTCAAGCTTGTATTGCTGCAACATCAACCTGACAGCTGCTTAAAGAGGAAACGTTGTGCTTTTAACCCATCACTTTTAATCCCAGCTAATTAATCAGCCTTTATTAGAAAGAATGGTGTAAAAAAAACAACACACAATTTGGTGTTCAACTGAGGCTATATGATTCACTGATGGAGCGTGATCTCATTATTCTAATTGTTGAATTTGAAGGCTGCCAACTTGCTTCCAATGACTGCTTACTTAAAAGAGAGTCATGGAACATTTTGTGCTTTGGCAGAGCCATCTTCTTTTGTGGTCAAAGTGTGGTCGGAGCAGTTTACTCCTCCAGCAGGAGATGTTGTTTACCGCACCACGCAAAACACATCAGTGTTGTGATCCAGAAAACTTTTGTGTAAAATATTTTTTAGCTAAGAGGTTACCATGG
This sequence comes from Symphodus melops, assembly GCF_947650265.1. Taxonomy (NCBI): domain Eukaryota; kingdom Metazoa; phylum Chordata; class Actinopteri; order Labriformes; family Labridae; genus Symphodus; species Symphodus melops. Next base: position 17,616,882 of record NC_136707.1, on the reverse strand, counting down.
GCTGGATGGAATTGTTCTCCTCTTCCCCCTCCTGAATACTCATGTCTGTCTCTTTAGCATTTCATTATAGGTCCATTTATTGTTGAAAGTACAGCAAAGAGTGTCATTCTTTCATCACTCAATAACAATGTACGAGTGCATTTCATTATTCAGTTTATATCATTGAGTGTGAGGATTCAACAAAAGCATAGCTCACGTTTTTTGAAGTGGGGTTAAATGAGGACCTTATTTAAGGTCACAGTGGTCAGAAATGGCCCTGTATTTCAATAGCTGAGAACACATCAGTGACAATAAAAAACAAACTGTATGAAACATGAACATCACCTTTTGGTTCTTGAAAAAACAAAACAATTTAAATCCCCATTGACACTGGTGGCCAAATGGGAAATGCTATCTTAAACAAAAATTCAATCAATCTAGCCACAGACAAAAAGTTAGCGCTAAAACAAACAACTACAAACACATCTGCTTACGTCATCTTGGTTACGTCCATAAATATCCAAAAGTATGGCTAACGCTTAGCCTTCACATAATCCAGACAAATGTAATAAAAAAGTGCAACCCTATAGTTTTTTAAGCAATAAAGAAAGGAGCAAATAATCAAAATGGTTTATGTACCAGGCTATAAACTGTGAAAATTACTATTTTCATATGAAACTTCATGAAGACTCGTTGGCTTTTTTAGCCAACCTTAAGTGGACATGGGAGGAACTGCAGTTGTTGGCACTTCCACATTGGCTTCAGGAATTGCTGTTTTTTCTGACACAAAAACTCACATTAGCTTTGCACTTCTGTGGAAAGTGTTTGAGCCAAAGCAGGGAAAAAAGTCCCACCTGAAAAAAAGGTTGAAATTGACACTGTTTTTTAATAGTTTCACTTTAACGTCAGGTAACCCTTTCTTAGTGAAATTGGCAAAAAGTACAGACTACTGAAATACATCACTGATAAACAGAAAAAAACAGAGATAAAATAAAGTGCTATAAATCTAAATGGCTTTCATTACAGTCTTTCTGTCTCTCTTAAAGAGAACCTGTGTGAGACATGTCAGTGAAATATAAACAAACACAGCAGTGTTCCTCTTCACTTAGACTGTGTGTTGATACAAGCCCGACATTTATTCTAGATACACATCTAAAATCGAGTCACATGTAAAAGTCACCTTTGACTGACTCAGTTAATAGTTTTGCGTGAATGTGCCTGGGGATAGTTATTTTTCCATTAAACCATAAGAACAGTCAAATATTGCTTTGTGACCACATTATAAAACAATCGCTTTCATTTCCTTATCTTTGATGTTTTACCCCTGTGGCCAAATAGACTTGATTTGAAATAAACTGTTGATTTAACCATCTATGCATATTTCAGATGATGGAAATAACACTTGACGTTGTAGCTTTTTCTTTACTAACCAGAGGCGTATCCTCTATCAAACAGCGGAAGAACACAGTTAGTGATTTTTATTGTTTTGCTCCCATCATGGCCTCTGATATGGAAGCAAACCTGAAGACGGCGGATGCAGGTCATTAGCAGAAGTCTGTGGACTGAACATTTACAGCTAACACTGTGACAGGTCAATAGGTCTCAGCACTTTGACATACTGAGCGGTAAAGGTAATGTAAAGTGAAGGCTTATTTCAGAGCAGTTCTGCATCCGTTATAGTTTGACTTGTTTAAATTCAGAAGGTATTCAGTGGAAAATAACAAAGTCTAAAGGGTAACACTTTAAGGTTTTATTTTTTAACTTGAGTATTTTATGTGATTTTGGTATCATAGGCAGAATAAAATGTCTATAACCTGTAATGCCAGGGATCAAATGCTCGATAATTTTAAATGTTATGGTACATTTAAATGTTGAAACTCAGTTGCAAATAATGATTATACTGTATATTTGTATACGGTAATTACATTTCCCCCCTTCGTGGCCATCCAGGGGGCTGTAGCCCACAGGTTGGGAATCACTGTCATAAACATGACTAAAGTAAAGATGCCTCATTAAGTCCAAATTATCCAATTATTTTGTCCCAAGCATCTGAGTGCCTCTTACGTTTATCTTCTTTTCCACTCTGCCTACCCTAAATATGTTTATTTCATTTTAACTACCACCTTAGTGTATGTTTGGCGCATGATGTTTTTGAACTGCTTAACTCAGTGTTTGTTTTACAATTCAGCACCAGGGTCTAGTGTTTGAATCTGGTAGTTTAACTAATGAGGCACACTTTGTGTTGCACCCAGATGTTGCCAAAAAAGGTGAAGGAATGTGGTGTACTCTATATGCTCCTGTTTCCTAACTGTGGGCTCTTGATGACAGTCGTTCAGACAGAAGAAGAGCTGGAACAGAGGAGATGATTGCCTTTGTAGCTGAACATCAGCCATTCTCGTCTCTGGGGTTATTTGCATTTTATGAACAGTCATTCTCGGAGGACACTCTCAGGGGAGAGAACAGGAACAGGAAAATGATCCAGAGAAATGACTCTTGAGAGATAGGACAGGGACTGAATGGGAACATTTCCTGTGCTTATCAGGTACAGCTAGTGGAAGTGATTATTGCTGACTCACAGGCTCTTGGCTAAAAAGGAGGATATTTTAGATGGAGTAAACTACAGTATTATGACCTCACCATGGCTCTGTCCACATGCAGAGTCTAACACAATTTCAGAGCCGAGATGAAATAAAAATAATTTAAAAAATTCATTTTCCTCAACAATGGACAAAAAAGGTACTTAAAATCAGTAATTGATTAACTGAGATTTATTCTCTCAAAACACATTAAAAAAAAGTAGGCAACACTTAAGCTTACTCGGCTGTCCAATCGATAAAGGCCAAAAACAAAAGGAAAAGAACAGAGTAAAAATGTAAAGGAAGACTGAACAAAAGCCTGTTTGTTGCACGCTTACATTTATGAGGGTGAATTGTATCCCCAACATGACTGCTGCATATTGTGACGTTTACACAGTGCTATCCTATTTGGTATCCTTGAGATTAAAACAACATAACTGCAGTAGTATTTATTTGGCACATGGGTATAGAGTTTGATCCCAGGCTCCCCCTGTCTGTATGTTAAAGTAATGTTGCATGAGATAGCCAACATTAGCTTCCTAAGGCAGAAACTATAGTGAGCGAATGCGTTTGGACATTCAGCTGCTTTGCATTGCGTTAAATAAGTGTGCAAAGGGATGAACGCTAACTTGTGCTGACTAAAGTATGCCAACAGCTCGATATGGATGGCTGTACATTATTGTACAGTCATTCATGATGCCCAGAGAAGGAATTCTTCTGACTTTAGTGATTCCTGTATTATTTCATGTGGTTGAAAACAGTCATTGTTTTGTAGAAAATATGTTGATGAGTATGAGGTTTTTTTTGTTTTTCAATTGATCTGTGTTTTTTTTCCTCTTTATTTCAGGCCAATTTATTTGGAATGTAACCATTTTTATATTTGCCTCCACCTAATTAATTGTTTGTGATTTGAATGCTTATCGATTAAAAATCTATCACTAGATGAAAATACAGTTTTTAATGACCACCTGCAAAATGAAAGTTGCAACTATCAGAAAATATGGGGCTTTTTAGCTAAAGTTAGCATAATGACAGGATGGTGAAAAGGATAGTTATTGTAACTGTGAAATAGGTTAGCTGCCACGAACAGAGGGAGAAACACAGGGAGGAGGACCCAAGTGCAGAAAACCAAACCAAATTTATTAAACAAAAGACAAAACAAAAACTTACTTAGTTAAAAAATCCAAAACGTCCAAAAGAGCATCAAGAAGAAACAAGATAATCCACAGGAGCAGGGAGACAAACCACATACCACACCAACAGACTACAAAAAAAACAATGAACCACAGAGAGTAACAAAGACAGAGAGTAAATAGACATGAGGTAATTAGACACAGGTGAGACTAATGACACAGGTGAGGACAATCAGGGCAATCACACAGGCGGGAAACACAAGGAACAAAGAACACAAGACCAGAACACTTGAGGACAAGTAAAAAGTAAAACCCAACACTGACAACACCACCTAAATCAGATATTACAAAATAAAACAGGAAACACTAAAGACTAGACTTAAAACACAACACAGGAAAAAAAAACTTACAGGCAACATAGGAGGACACAGGGAAATGCACTAATGACTAAAGTAAACACAAGACTATGAAACAGCACAGAACGGAAACAATCAACACAGGAGGGAAACCAGAGAGGCAGAGAACAGAAGGCTACACAGTAAACATGAAAACACTGAAGATCAAACACAACTAAAATCTCAGGAAACACTAAAGACTGAACTAAGAAACATTAAAGTAAAACAGGCAACAATAATAAAGACAACATAGAAGGATACGAGGAAGCACAGTAACACGGAAAAACACTAGGGAATAAATAAAACCGAACTGAAATATAACCTAAACGAAACCAAACCATGACATTAGCATGTTCAGATTGTAATTAGAATGTCATTTTGTGTATGTTTTATTTTCTGCAACAAAAAAGGTGCTTGGTTGAAGCCTTAAAAGCCATGGCAGTGGCTTGTAGACCTAGCTTTACAGACATGCTTACCTCCAATATCTGACACACAGAACTTTGAACTTTTCTGATTAAATCCAAGATAATATCATGGTATTCCAAACTGTGCAATAACAAACTGAGGAAAAGTCTTCCAGCTAAGCCAACTTTCCAGTTTTCATTATATGTTACCAAATGCTATTTAGTGTGCACGTCAATGTGTGTATCGACGTACACATGTACTCATTAGGCACTTTGATGAAAGCTTCTTTCCAATCATACTGCTTGACTTTCAGGGACTCTAAAAAAGCACATCAACTCCCTCCTAATCATCCAGCTGCCCTCCCTGTGCTGCCGTTTTCATCAGTGTCTCCTGTGTGTCAGTGTTGTTTTTTAATGGGCACTAGGCAGAAGAACTTAACTGTCGACCTTAACCAGATCAGAAGATTAATTACACCTTTGCAGCACTTTTCTCACCTCCACAATTCTCCAGAAACAGTTTGCATGCATGGCATGGAATGAAAACAAAGTGAACACATGCATAATCAAATGGCTTCTAGCTGACAGGGCAATCACCTCGTCAGGGGTAATGCTGGTGCCATGACACGGTCGGCAGAATTAAAGCTGGAGACAGGAGGGAAAAGCAGCCCAGAGAAAACATTGCCGGATCATCCTTTTCACCTCATAAAGTGAGAGAGCTTTAAAGCGTTTGGGTAAACATTGCAGAATGCACTGGATGACCTTTACATAATGAAATGCAGATGAGGAAGCTTGAAATATTTTTCAGATTTTCCACGAAAAACCAAAAAGGTAAATTAACATGCTCTTCGGAATTTGGCAGTTTAGTTTTTGTAGCATGTGGAAATACTGATTAAGAGAGCTTTGTAATTATGTCCTGTGTACATTGACTTTAATTGTTTTCAAGTGGTCCATGTGTAAACATGATGAGTGGTCTGAGAGCCAGGGGAGACTCTACAAACTGGCAAATATTCAAACTGATGGAAAGAAAAAGCTTTAGCCTAGTAAAAAAAAAATAGTAAGAAACATAATATTTTATTCATTTAAAGTTGTATTTAGATTTTTTAAAATATATTTCTGCATGAATAGATTGACTTTCAGTCTCCCTACAATTAAAGGAGCAATGTGTAACTCTTCCACTTACAGCATCTAAAATGGATATTCTAAATTCAAAACATTGCTTAAAAAGCTGTCTCCCCTGGCCCTCTCCTCCCTAGAGTAGATTAACATGTAGGCTGTCATGTCGAGGGACAAAAAAGCTTCAGTGTTTAGCCAGCTCTGCATCTGTCTTCAAACCTTTCTGTCTTCTAACCTCTCTTAATTTTTTAAAAAGCATCTAAAATATTTATCCTTGTTTTACCAAGTTTCTGCTTGTGAGCTTTAAAAAAAAGCTGAGGCTTTTTAGGTCAAATAGAATCAGTTTGGCGGCTGGCCCCTCTAATATATCTTTTTCACTAGTTTTTGATAACTGCATTTGAGGACTCAACACCATAAATGTGTATATCTATATCTTTCTCTATTGATCGAACATAGATCTATATTGGCCAATACGTATATCTAAACCCAAAAATCCCATATCTGGGATCTCTCTCTACTTAAAACTGTCGACCTTCATAACAAATAAAGACCATTCAGGACCTGTATCGAAACTTAGAGGAGGACATTGGCACTGTCGTCAGAGAGGCCTGCACCTGAATACTTAATGTCAGATGAGATAATAAGGTCATTTTATGATTTGATTTCATAGATATATTTGGCTCCTTTAAGTTTGATAAATATTTATATAAAAGCATTTGAAAGGATATTTAAAATGTAAGAAGCATGAGCAACAAATGCAGACAGTTCACTTAATGCTCTGACTAAACTGTATTTATCATTAAGAATCTTTTGGAGCACATTTCAATAACTAAACATGAAAGGAGTCCTGTTTCTTCTCCTCTGCCCTTCTTTTTTTTTTCCAACGTTTTTTGATTCGGTCACAAGTGACCACAGTGAACCAGGGCTGCCCTGTGGCCCCAGGCATCTTTGTCCCTGCAAATGATGTTACACAGCTCTAAATGAGGAAGTGCTCTTTATACGACTGACTCTAATATAAACTGACTCATAGCTGAGCACGCAGGATCAGGCCTTTAGGTCACAATGTTACACCTGAATATGAGACACATCCGGTGTGTGGCTTGAACATTGTGGTTTTGCATGTTATGTGTGTATTTGTCTGTTTATGCATTTATGATGTGTTTTTTGTAAAGTCGTCTCCAAGAAACTTACTGAAAACAGGTTTGTTTTAGTTGGGATTTTTTTTTCATAAATTGGAAAGTTTTGAAGCCAAATCAATTCTGCAGTTTACATATACTAGTTTTCCTATAACATCTCTTTATATTACTTCCTCATATCAACATACATGAAATGTTATTATAGTCTATCAGATTAGTATTTTTGCAATTCGAGTTATGTGGAGGAACTCACTGGGCTTTTGTTATGAAATGAATTTCTGCTCTTTAATACAAAAGAAAGGTCAGCATTCTCAGGCTTGAAACTTGAAGCTCTCTTCTGTTGTAGAATTTCCTGAAGGAGGAGGCTGTCATGTGTCCTTTTACTCATTGACTCTCACAGAACTCTGGATGTGAGATTGGGCTTCGTGTTTGATGTCTTGTGTTTGATGTCTTGTGTATTGTCTTACTGTATCTCAACCCTCAATCTGTCATAAAGTTCTGAACGATTGATGAATCAGCACCATACACTGTCTTTCCTTTATCGTAATCTGACAGATATAAAGCCGAAATTGATCTTCTAACCATGATGGTTAGAAGATCAATTTCGGCTTTATATCTGAACAACCTCAAACCTCAAAGAAGAATAAATCTAAATCACAGTTTGTCCAATTTTAAAAGAGAATCTATGTAGCTGAAATCATGATGGCACCCAGGTAGACGTATGCTAGGTTTTTGTATCTACAAAACATGCCCCAATGCAAGAATGCTTAAAAAGGGAGAACAGTTTCATTAAATTCTCAACATACATTTTAAAGGGAACACACTTATGACATTTCCCGGCAGTAATATTAGAAAATGAATCTGTCATTCTCATATGGTCTTAATCACTCCTTCTTTTAGATTAATACTGTTTAAGGTCTTAATCAGATAATAATTTTAGAAATGTAGATCACTGAGTGCTGTACATACTCCCCGAATATGATCAATATGATTTTGGATAACCAAGAATAGGCTACTCTAATCAGTATAATTACACTCCTATTTACACTTCCACACAGGGAGGAACAGTCATGCTTTGCGGTCAGGAGGGCACAGATGGCCGGTAGACGACAGATGTAAAAGTTGTGGATTGGCAGAGTCTGACCTGAGCGTGGCATTCCTCTTCTCCTCTCACTGGACGTGTTTGATCAGCTGCAGGACATTATCCTGCTCTCCCTTTTCCACTCCACGGTTCTTGGACCGCTGAATTCCACTCAATCTGCAGTGAGGTGTGAAACACACCGTTTCCTGCGCTAGCTCGAGCGGAATCATTACAACCTGTTCTCCAAAGATAACTAACATGCCTATTTCGTCTTCCTCTCTCTTCTCCCTTCTTATCCCCATCACACTCCAACTATAGCACACCTCAAGCTGGCACAGAATTATTTCAAAAATCAGTTTTCAATCAGATTTAGCCAGCTTTAGTTCACTCCTTGTTTTGATTTGACACACGTGCATCACCTTTATCACCATCCAAGCTCTTACCCGCCTCTTGACGAAGTGGCGACCGATGATCTTGAAAAATAAAGCCAATGCAAATTCCTGCAGTTCCGCCAGGCCTACTGGAACACCGGAAACCACAACCGAACCACAAATTAAAACAAGAAATTAACATGTTAACAACGTGGCACAAAAAGTGAAATAGGTCTGATTAGTTATTGTCCTGTGCACACAATGAACTGTTTTAATTTCATGAACAGTTTGTGTTATCGATACTTTGGCATGTAGCTGTTGATTGTTTTCCCCACGATATTTCCTTTACATCAGAGATATGACTCTGGGTCTCCTTTATGAGATTTCTTGAGGTCATATGTAATATTTAGGTGAAATTCAGGGATGTTTTTATCTTTTTGTTTACCTATAAATCAGAAATCCCCATATTGCACTAATGAAAAAAGAGTTGCATACAGTGACCAAGCGTATTTAACTTTGTTACATTTAAAGGTTTTAAAAACATTTGTCTGACTTAGATTCAGTCAGATTGAACATACACTTAACCCCCCCTTTTCATTATTTTGCAGCTTTTCTCTCTTGCATTTGTTTCCTGGTTTGTTTGCTTTAGTCTCTGCATGTTAAGGCTTGCAGTGAGTTTGTTACTGATGTAGCATCTTTATTTCCATTAGCTGCATGTTTCTGTTTCACATTTGTTTTGGATTAATGTGTGTGTTGAGGGAAATTTCATCTTTTCTTTTCGAATTCCAAACATACACAATCCCACACATCGTTCTTATTTGCTCATTATTAAACAATTTATTTGAACTGCAATACAGTTTTATTATGCTTTAGTGAATTGTCTAAATTGAAATAAAGTAATAATGATAGCTCAGAAGAGGAGAGGGGCGATGGGTGGCCATCAGTTTCTCAGAGTGTCAATAATGGTTCCCACAGATAAGCTTTTAGTATAATTATAGTAGATAGTGTTAATGTTCATTTGGGATCATTGAGCATTTATTAACAGCAAGACTCCAAAAAGCCTTTTAAAGAGTCATTAGACTATCAAAGATTGGTAAAGCTACTGAGCTAACTGCTCCTGTTAAGCAGTTTAAAATCACAACTGTTACTAAAGCCTTGTTCACACTTGCTCAAAACTCCTTGAGAGCTGATGTGAGAATGCAGCACGATGTAGAGAGAGAGAGAAATTCACTTTGACAACCATAGACGATAGACTGTCAGCACACAAACACTGTCGTCTCCGTTCATGTAATAAAATGGTTGGCTTATGTTTTCTGTACTCCTGCATGTTCCTATTCGCCTTCTTGTTGATATTTTGATTCTGTCAAACTACATAGACTTAAAGCAAATATTCTCATTAAAGCACTTATAGCGGACTCTGTTGCTTTGTCCGCCACTTCCACTGTCATCTTTTTTCGTCGTGTGTTTTGCCTCAGGAGACCCCTTGATTTAAAGAGTGGGTGACGAGAAACATTCAAAGTCTTTCAAATAATTTCATTCTTCCTAAAGCATGTGCTTAAATTTACCTCATAAAGTCACGGGTGTTCAGATATGACTCTCATGAATAATCATTGAGAGGAGAGGGTTTAGCCAACAGTCATATTTTATGACGCTTCCTTAAAAGCATTTGCAGAGAGTTACCAGGATGAGAGTTATGCAGACCTTATTTGGTTATGCATCACCCCCAGTCCTTTGACTTATTCTTTATAAAAGACATATCATTTTTATAATTTATTGCGTTCACTTGCTGTTTCATGGTACAACTTTATGTGCAAGTTGTGAGCTGCGCGAATATCCGCTGGCTCCTTTTTTATGCTTGAGGGTTTTTGTCTTGTTTTGTTCTGAATTTACAGTTGTTAGAGGCTTGGTTTCTGAAGCTCATTCTATTATATTTAAATGTATTCTGCAAGGCAAAGTAGGCTATATTATCCTGAGGGAAACTAGGATATACTGATAGTGTGCATGTGTGTGTGTGTGTGCGTGTGCGTGTGTGTGTGTGTGCGTGCGTGTGTGTGTGTGTGTGTGTGTGTGTGTGTGTGTGTGTGTGTGTGTGTGTGAGAGAGAGAGAGAGAGAGACTCTTAGATCTATCTGTGATGCTCCATCGCCTCTTAACAGAGCAGATTGGAAACACTTAACCTCTGGGCACAATATTAATGTCATACATTTATATGGATGGAGGTATCCAATGATAACCCAGTGAGTGGACGAAGAGATAGTGTCTTGATTTTGTCTGGAATCAAGTAGTCTGACAGTGTCATATCTTAATGTTTCCATTATGTTGGCCATGGTTCACATGTCCCTAACACTGTCTGGTGAGGAAAGCTGCTGTCACTGCAGGAATCTCCTTAGAGCTGACACAAACTCTAGTTAATGAACATTTAATCAAATCCTACATTAAGCAATTATTCAGCCTGCTATGATTCATTTCTAATACGATTAGACTTCGGACCACTTGTCTTCTAGACAAATAAGCTTTAAAATGGAGGAAGTACTGAACTGAAGGAGTTTAACCACTCTGAATGGAGAAGGACTTTCTTATTGCCATGAGATATATATATAGTTATGTGATGTTTTAGTGTGTTTTATGTGCTTTTATTATTTTTTTGTGCTCTCTTGTAAATGTTTTGTTTGTATAGTGTGTTATGCTGTCAGGCGCAAGGCAAATTTCCCTAGGGGTAATAAAAGTTTTCATTCATTTATTCATACATATTCCTTTTTATCTTGATTTGACCCTTTTAGGTAGGGTCAAATCAATTATGTTTATATGAACCAGTTTGCTTTCCCACTGCCATCACTGCAACACCTCAACGCAACTCAACTTTTTTTATATAGCACTTTACACACAACACAGTTGATCCAAAGTCAATATATAGACAAAGAACAGCACAGATAAAAACATAAAACAAAGCATCCCAACACTTGATGGTCAGCCGTTACCCTGAAAGGGCTTGTTATGACTCGGCACAAAGGTTAAGTACCCAGACTCTGGACCCAGAGGAACAATTTAACAGTAATTTCATTGTGAAATAAGAAATAATTGTGCAAAAGGAGCAAGGGGGAGTGAATCCAGGCATACCAGGTGCCGAGTGACGAGGTGAAGTAGAGCGATGGGGCTCCAAGGAAACAAAAGGGTATTTATAGTTGAAGCTACACCCAGCCAGCAAGTCAACATATTATGCTGATGATATAGTACGTTCATTACGTGATATAATTCAATCAATATCTTACAGATTAGTCCTTTAAATGCTTGTATTATTTAGCTACTATTTGCTTACTAGCTTGGCATATCAACCTGGTGGTTGTATTATTTACACTGGTCTACCCCAACAGCATATAAGTTAGACATAACACTGTGTGTGTTCTCTAGAGTGGAGCCTTAACAGAGATAAAAAGTACTTTGCTTGTCTTCCTTTAAAGTAATCGTCTCAACCATTATTTTGACACTATCTTAGAGAAATAATGAACAGTACAGACACAAGCCATTAGTGCCTCATGATAAATTGACTTTTTTTGATTTGGGTTCATTGGATGGTCCAGTACAAATAAAGATACGATAAATTCTTTAAATAAGCAGACATGATGCCTGATCATGAATGAAGGTTTGCTATTGTGCTTGATGTTTCAGTCACCATATTAGCTTATATGATAGTGTAATGGCGAGTCTGAAGTAACAAATGACAATCTGTCAGTGGAGATGTAGTGTGCTTTTGTCTTTTATTGCCAAGTTGCCTCACAGTTGTCTGCCAAAGATTGATGAACTCCATGAAGCCAACTCAACCCTCTTGTAAGTTCAATGGCACGATGAGAACTATGAGCCAAAAGAAGTGGTTAGAATAATCACATCACAATATAACTTTTTTCTGATAATACATTTTTGACCTTTACCAGCAGAAATAATGACATTCCAATCAAACTCTCTTTAAATCATTGCAGATGTTTAATCCATGAGAATATACCTACATTATATACAATACATGTCATTTTACAGCAACAAAAAGAAAAATCAAAACCATCAGTTTGGTCTGGTTCTTGTTCATCATTCCTTCTCGATCTTGTGATTGAAAACCAATAAGCAGTGCAGATCCACACTCCCTTTTTTTTTGAATATTTGTACAGAAAACAGCCAAGTTATTACGAAGGAAATGACACACAACACCTCTTCATGGGCAGACTTAAACTGGAGCGTTCACACGGTGAGATAAGGTAGAGTTCACCTTTATTCATCTGAGGGATCTGCAGGAGGATCACTGATACACTGATGTGTGGTCTCAGATAGTAATCTTTCTTATTCTTCAGATTATGGTCCAATGCATAAATGGCTTGTAGAAGACACCAGAGGCAGACCACTAAGGATTCTCACCAGAGGATATGGCTTCATGGTGAGTAGCAATATCTTTTTCTGTAATCAGGTCTTTTTCTTGATGGATTACAAAGGGAATGTATTAAACCATGACTACTTTTGTTTTCCATTTTCTAAACCACCACTACTGAATTCCCTCTTTGGATATAACATCTGAACCAAGTGTCTGTATGAAGAAGGTTGCATCTTTAATACAAGAAATATAAACTGGCTCAAGGAGGCCAGGCAGCCGTCTCCTGCTGCAAATGCTCTCTCTTCACTGACAACATTTTTTTTTGGAAAAATGGTTGTGCTCCGAAAAAAAAACAGGATTGGATAATTGTGCATTAGTTTAATGTAGGGCTTCTTTTTTCTTGACAACAACCTTATTTCAATATTTGATCCTGTCCAATAATCCTGTAGGATTACTGTTGAAGGAGTGAACCTGGCTGCCTTTACTTCACTGGACGTCTCTTCAATGTACACCAGAAGCTTCTAGCACAACTGCCTGATGGTGATGCAGCCTCTTAGTCACTGCTTAAAGGTCTAGCTACGCACTACAAGGCGAGCTATAAATCACTTGTCACATGTTCTCGCTGACTCTTTAGTCAGAGTATCAATTAGGTCATGAGCAAGATGCTATTTTTGATCCTCCAGGCAAGGAAGGGATCTACTGATCTGAGACTTCTATAAAAAGGTCACAGTCTGGTCAAAGAGTCCCATTTAGAAGGTCATACAGATGTCAAGCGGCTTCCTCTTCCGCTCACGTGGCTCATCGATTCCGTTCGGCAAGAAAATCCATTCTAATCATGCTGTTTTACTCAATTCTGGGGTTTGATCCTACCTTTTGTGCTTCCACACTCAATACAAAGCTTTACACGATGTAATCAGGGGAATAAAGACATGAGGGATTAAACTCCAATAAGTTAGATATAGTTGAATTAAATTGCCCACATTGACAGTGATGAAACTTTTAGAGGGTTTTAAACCAGGAACGCTCCATCACTAGCAGGTTTTTTAAGCACCTGTGTAGCCCAGCGTGCAGCTTAGCAAACACTGCCTTCGAAATACAGCCTGAGTTCTCACCACACTTTGACCTGTGGATAAGATGAAAGTCATGTCAATGGAACTTGATTGAAGTACACTTAGTCCCTTCAAAGCTTTTGAGAATTATCGCTGCAGTGAAACTCTGAAATGGAAATGTAATAAGTGGAAGAATATGGAAAAAAATTGAAACAGTTCACTTCAGTTTTAAATTGTCATTTTTATTGTCAAACTACAGTTATTTTTAATAGAAATATTTGTGGATTTTGTGTTTCCTGCTGCTTCTTTTATCCTCATCCTTTCTGCTTTGCAATGACATTTTTGACAAGCTTGAAAGGCATGAAGGTTTCTCTAAAAGAAACACATAATGGACTGAACTTTTTCCGAGTATTTGATTCATTCTTGACAAGAACCTTCAGCTTTGAAAAATGAGTTGTCTTTGACAGTCTGGTACATTGGCTTTTTGGAAAGTTTGAGTGTTTTATGATTTATTTATTTTTTTCTGTCTATGTGTGGGCTAGCATTCAAGAAGCAGAAGAGGGTTTTCTGGTACAACTTCACCAAAGGAGTGAAAGGCTTGAAGGGTTCAAAAAGCTTACTTGTAGTAAGAAGATAAAACCTTTTTGACCTCTTGTGTGGGCTGGCATGACAGGCAAGAAGTAACATCCTAGCTTTGTTGTTAGTTATGTTAGTGTTTGTTTGTTAGCACTAACATATTCTCACCACCGAATAGTCAAACACTGACTTGTAGGTTCATTTAATGATTTATATTTTATATAGAGACACAGTTGCAGTGTTAAGGCTGTAACACGTCAGTCACCATGAGGGGTTGGGGAATAATCTCAGGGCAGTATGTAACTCTGTCCTGACTCATAATCTCACAATAGTGGGAGGTTATTTCAGTGCTGTTTAGAAGTGGGTTGGCATAAACATCACTAAAACCTTTCTGATTGATTTGCTCACAATTTCCAACTGAGTGTAAATAGTTCAGTTAGGAGAGACATATTATTTTCAGAATGCCTTTGGCTATAAGTGTACCAAATTTCATGCTTTTATCACAAAGTGCACAATTCCCTCATATTTTTTTAGCTAAGCCACTCCACTAACAAGAGAATTAAGAGATTAGTTATTTATGATGAATAACATTGAAATGTGACTTGACAGAAATACTTTGGCACTTGGGCACGATGGGCACAATGATGGTGGTGAATGTGATGATGAGATAAGATGGGTGAAGAATTGACGGAGGATGATTCTGCAAAGACGAGCAGTGATGGGGAGGTGGAGGGGCGAACAAAACCCCAGGATGAAGGATCTAAGGCAGGATAATAATCCTATGTAAAAGGAGAGCAGAATGATGATAGGCTAAAAATGAGGAAGGAACACCATGTAATTGTCATGGTTTGGTTTTGTTTATGTTTTATTTCAGAGTTTTGACGTCTGTTTCTCTTGTGTGTTTCTTAGTTCAGTTCAACACTAAAGTGTTTCCTGTTTTAATTTTTAGTTCTGGTCCTCAGTGTTGTCTTGTTTCCTGCCTCTCTGTGTTTTCCCTCCTGTCTTGATTACCCTGATTAGTCTCACCTGTCTCATTAGTCTCACCTGTGTCTGATTACCCCATGTCTATTTAGTCTCTGGTTTTTCCCCTCTGTATTAGATCATTCGCTTCTGCAGTCTGCTGGTATAATATTAGTTAGAGTTCCTTGTCAGTGTTTCCAGTATTTCCTTGTGGGTCCCTGTTGGTCTTTATAGACTTTGTTTTTTTTTAAATTAAGTTTTTTAATATAAATATATATGTATATATGTTTAAATATATCATCTTTTGTTTGTTCCTGCAATCGGGTCCTCCTCATTTGTTTTTCAACCCTTGTTGTGACAGTAATTGGTTGGATGAGTACCGCTGATTACCCAATGACAGCTCAAGAATGACAGCAGAAACATCAGTGAGCATGCAAAAAGGGAAGAAGGAGAGAAAGACTGGATTGTGAAGGCAATAGACTGACTGAACTTCTGCAAGAGCTTCATTTGGTGCTTAGTTTTTCCAACCCAGCCTGAATGTCTATTGTTCTATTAGGAAGCCGATTGGTATTATCCAAAGGATTACTTTAGAGTCAGTAACAAAGTTCATGTGGCTTGCAAACAACATTCATATTGATTGTATGGAGACCCATAAGTGATGTTTGAGCAGCATTATGTTTGTATAAGAAGATTTTTTTCAAAATGTGCTTTGATACTGGCATTCGACTGAGGCTCCGACGAATGAACCGTCAAGTACTCGACTGGGGTCACCCTTACTTGTAACTGGATCAGCCCACAAAAGCTGACAAACACCGAACAGAAGAGTCAGCACAGATGGTGTTTTCTGCCTCGGTCCAATATAAAATGTTCCTGCCCAAGAACACCTGGCGTGGAGACCTCAAGACTGAAATAAAAAATAGCAGAACAACATGGAAAAGAATCTCCGGACAGAAAACTCTGGCAGACAGTGGTCAATGGCTTATGTTCCATAAAAGAGCGATGGGTATAAGTATGAAACCTCAGGGATTTTGACAACTCAGAGATCTTGGAATGAAGAGGTAATGATGGGATTCAAACAGTCATTGAAAAGGATCAGCAGTCTTTACAGAGTAGTGTCACTGAAGTGAAGTGGTAAGAGTCTTCAAAGGAAACTACAAACTTGGCCAGATGATATTGGCTGCTGTCCTTCCCCAGAGAAACCACAAAGAGCTGTTTGGTTTCTGAAAGTCCTGGGATGTTTGCCATATGCCGTAATTGCTCATTTCCTTCCGGCAAGGATTTTTAATTCTGAGTAAAACAAACAATAGTAGACATAAATATGCATTATTGAAATGTGATGGAACTATGGGCTGCATTGTGGGGGTTATATCAAGCATTTTATCAAGTGGTTTCCACAAGTGTGAGGAATTACCCACAGGCATTCGATGGAGTATGGTACAAGTAATAATACATAGCACGCAGCGTTTGGTTAGATTACTATAATTTAACCACATAGGAATCATAAGAAAAAAAAAAGTATTAAAATAAAAGACAATCCATAATTATTTTTAATACACGAGGTAGGAAGCAACTATGCTGCTAATGTATGTTTGAATGGGAAGTTTGATAATGGCAAAAAGAAAAAAGTGTTCTGAAAGAAAAGAAAATCCTTAAATTCAGTTTACAGTTAAAGACAGGAACAACTAAAGCCCAGTTTAAAAACCAATGGTCCGGTATTGATCAGTATATTGGAATGGTTTGGTTGGATAAAGCCGGATCCTGTTTCCACAGCCGACTGTGCAATATTTGATAGGCGGTGTGTAAGCCGGATGCTGATGGTCAGCTACGTAATAGTGTCACATCCTAGCAGCTATTAGCTAACAGCTTCCCTGCTAATAAATTCTCCAAGCTGATGACTTCTAGCAGTTTTAATTTACATGCAGAAAATTGAAGAGTGATGGAATAATATCTTAAAGTCCCAAATTTGAGACCTATACAGGTGGATGCTGGTGCGGTGGTTAGGTCAGAACTGGCAATGAGAGAGCACAGGAAAAGACCTGAAATCAGCTTAATTAGACCACTAATTGGAAGGAGGTGTCAGGTGATTGTGGACAATGATGCATGTTAAGTATGAAGATGGGCAAAGAAGTTTGACTATTTCTATAGCTTGTATTGTTTGTAATCACTGCCACAGGGTGTTGGTTTCAGACAAATTGATAGACTATACAGTGCCAAAACAGTCTTTTTTTTACATTTCCACTGCCATGATTAGGAGAAATAATATGATAAAATGATATATCTATATATGATCAATTTGACTGATAAATGAAAGCATGATGATGTTTTTAATTTAAAAGCACAAGTTACACATGTTAAGAACATAATCAGAAACTGTGGGATGGGTTACTGTCCTTTCTGATGTCACAAAGGAAAAATCTTTTGAGCCTCTTTGAGCACACATTTGAAGCAGGCAAAAGACAGAGAGGAATTTTAACTGTGGAGATGGACCAATGACACACACAAAAAACATGGAAAAGTGTATTTTGCACAATGTTTGACTTTTAACATTTATGTCAATAGCACTTTTGGGCTTTTGCAGACAGACCCAAGTGGACACTGCAGTTTCTTGCACATTCGTATTGGCTCCATTTTTCAACACTGGGGGATGCTGCTTGGATGAGACGTATCACTTTGTTCATATGGGGCAAAAAATTGACACAAACCACAGTTCAAACCATCCTTCTTAATGTTCATAAACAGTAGGAGATGTCTGGACACATACTGAATACATTCTAACTAATCAAAATAAATGTTGTTTTTGTCTAAGTGGAATTATTTTCCTCATCATCCTTGGAACGCCTTATCATATTCTTATGTCATGGACCAGAAAGTAGACAGAGACACTCTTACTCAGAATTAGATCTGATGTCACCATCACAAGCTGTTAAATCTGTCATGTCATTCATCATTTATGGATGAAATAATTGGTCCAACTCTGCCTGGCGTTCGACTTACAATTGAAGAGAATTAGTGTCTTACATAATAGCAGGATGAAAGCAATTGAAGAAGTTCTTTTTAGTCCATTCAAAATTGCTTTTCTTTGAATGTCAGACCTTTGCTTTTTGAGGTTATTACAAAAGCATTTACAGCTTTATGTGTGTAAATTATAACAGATGTCCTTTTTATCCTTTTGCCTCTGGAAATTAAAATAATGATAAAGAAAGCCTGGAAGTTGTGAATTACCACAGGACTTGAAAAGACTGATGATTTTGAGGTTAGTATTTCATGGCCTTTTAGGCCCATCAAAATTTAAAAAAGAGGCTTATTTCCTTTCTGGCATGGGGTAGTTTGATACAGCTCTCTTGTCTGTAAAGACTATTTGCCAATAGCTATAAGAATAAAAAGTATAAACAGCTAGCCCTGCTTTGTCAAAAATGAACAATATCTGTCTTCAAGCTTCCCTTTCAAAATTCATATCACTTCAATCACTCTAAAAAATTAATGTAAGTACTCAAGCCTGTAATTTAATATTTATCAGACTGGTGAAATTCACTCTGCTAAACTGCCGATGCTCAAATCCTCACATTGAGATATGTGTTTTATCAACTTGATCTTTTTGATGAAGAGGAATGAATTGCACTTTTATTTGATTTTATTTGCTTGCTTGTGACCATACCATGCGGGGCTGTTCATTCAGACTATTGGGCCGCAATGAGAGTTGGTAAGCTGAGATGGTCTTCCTCATATTACACGGGGATGTAACTTCAGTTGACCAGGTTGTCTCGACCCAGAGTGTGTGAACCCAAGGGACTCTGTTGTGCTCGAGAGAGAGAGAGTTGATAATGCAGCTAATGAGCTCTAACAACCTGACCTGTGACGCTCATACACTAACGACATAATGAACCCCCCACCCCCCTCTTTGTTTGCTTGTCATCTCTCCTCCGTTCTACGACCTGTGTGAAACAGGATAACCTATGCCTCACTCTAGCTGGGAAACAGCAGGAAATGCTATTCAATGAGTTATGCTATGTGCTTTTTATCTGAAATGGTTTCGTGCAAGAATAATATATAATGTGACATTTTGTCATTTGAAATTGGGACAGATATGCATTCACCCAATGTCATGCTTGGTTGCAACGTTTGCTCCACCAGTGTCACAGCCAATTATAAAGAGGAAATTGAGTTTTGCCTATAACTTGAAATAGACCAAACCTTATTTGTTTTCAAGAATTATTTGCCTAGAAACACATATATAAATACTGCACATCCCCCACTGTACAGAGGTCAACATTTTTGATTACCCATCCCTTTTCATTTCATGAAGGACAACATTTATTCACAATAAGGTACGTAAAGTAGTTGGCCTGACAGAGTGGTGTGTTGTAGCTGTTTGTCAGAAAGCTGAAACCCGTTCCAGATCTTAGGTTGTTGTTAAGTTGACGGAACATTAGGGTGAACATTTTAGACACAACGATGGGACTCTAAAGCCCCCTGCAGTGACAGATGAGTGAGGCCACTCTGGGTTCGTCTATCAATATTTACAGTCTATGGTCTCGTCCTCTTCCCAGTTTCGATCCACTTAACCAATCATTACACTTGCGGGTCTAAAGGTGGTTGTGGTTCATTCATCAACAATCAATATGGTTGCATGTTTTGAATGTGAATCATGTTTATATAAAATAAACTGGTAGATATTTAATTGTTAATGATTTTATGCAAATAGCTTTGTATTTGGTTGAGCTTTGTGCTGAAATCAGCCTCACAGCCTCCTATAATGTCATGCTTTTTTCCCTCCAGTTGTAGTGTTAAGAAATAGCTTGTCCAACACCCATTGATAATGCCAGACAAAAAAAGAGAGAGATATAAAAACATCATCAAATGGTGGCCCCTGTCAACAGATGTTCTTACTATGTTCAGAGAGGAGGCAGCTCAATTTGCACCTAAAACACTGTCAAATTTCTTTGTTTACAATGTACAATGTGGCCTCTATAATTTACAACAGCACATAGGAGAAAAAAGTGCCAGAGATCTTTTTTTCACATTAAAGGAACACACAAAGACAGTAAGAATGACAGAAGAAGATGACAATACAGGGAGAGCAACAGGAAAGACACAGTGCTCATAGCGATTCCCTTCTTGAGCACAGTCATTGTCTCCATCAGAACAGCATGATATCTTATGGGTATTGCCTCTATGCTCTATGCATCACATCTGTAAAAGTAAGGCTTGCCTGTTTAAATTAAACAGTTCTTGTGACTGTACTGCATTATCCAATAGGGCAAATCCTCCTCAAACAAACATGATATTTGGAAGTATTCATTGCCTTTTAAGACCTCCAGAAGAAACTGCAGCACTGATATTAAACCCATGTGAGGTATAATAAAGAAAGAATTTTAGATCACTAATGTAATCTCTTGTGATTTTATCAATTGCTGAAGCACATCAGTTCACCTACAGTGTTGATTAATAAAATAATATGTGTGTGCATTTCCATCAGACATATATAATTGAAGTAGTTTTGTGATATCTGATGTAGATTGATAAATATTCATTCATGAATGTACACCTACATTCCACATTGCCACACTAAGGATAGTGATGTCATGAGAGCTACACGTTTGCCCTAAAAGCCTGTCAGAGACATAAGAAGAGAGAATAATTGTGGCTTAGCTATCGCACATAAGTCGGTCGTCCAGTCGAGGGTCATGCGGCCAAACTTGGTTTGACATTAAAATTAATTTTAAAAAAAAACAAGAACAACAAATAACAGTTTCAAAAGCTTAAAGTACAAAATACAAAAAAGAGAAAAGTTAGAACCCTTGACTTGACGAGCAAAGCTCGCAATCATGGACTCAAACATGATTTTGAGAAAGTTTGCGTGTGTCCATTAACTGTGCTCGCGCTGTCTGTGCTCATGACATTAGTTTCAGAGGGCTTCTCAGAGGTTTTTCATGTTGCTAGGTTACTGGGCTTGATATTTGCTTTTATTAAATACAATATCATAAGAGAACATGAAAATGTAAAGGAATTGTTTCGGTATTAGCAGAAGCTCTATAGCCCTGAAAACCCCTGCAGAGAGATACATGCATATCTGGTCCTAATATTGTTGACACAGCTCATATCAGAGGTCTAACCTTTTATTCTTTCTGATTGGTCAACAAGGGACAGGTGATATTGATGAACACAGCTGAACTTTCTTCAACTGAGAGTGCTGAGTGCAGCCATACATAAAAGCTGTCACTGGGTGTTTTCCCACTCCAGGCAATGAAAACATTGAAATGTATTGTTTTCTTAAAATGTATTGCCAGCACACACAAAAAAAAACTCAGCCTTAGGGAACACAGGCCTTTATAGAAACACAGCCCTCAGTTATTCTGACATCAGAAAAATGTCAGGGGAGGCAGACTGTGTTCAAGCTGTGATGAAGAATACTGGCACCTTTGGGATACTGGTTTTATGTGTTCTTTTCTTTTTCATCACACAAAAGACGCAACAAATAAAAGCCCCGTTTCACTTACATTTCAATTTATTCTTTCACCATTTAGACAAAGTTTGATATGCAGACACAATATATGATGAACTACACCTGAACACAGTTTTTTACTGTTTGGTTCCTTATAGCAAACATACTGTACATGAGCACTTTTAAGAGGAACTGAAAAAGGAATATACTGGTTTGGGCCTCTTAGAGAATACATTCAGACAGAACCACTTTGGTCCAGAGAGGGCAGTGACCCAAGCTGCTGGCTTCAAAAAACAAACATGAATGGGCTTATGATCACAGCTTCAAAAATATGATTTTTTTTTTTTTTAATGAAATTAGCAATAGACTTTTATCACATATTTTACTCAATACCATTTCACTATGTCAGTCTCTTAATATTTATCCATCTCTGTAGAACAAAAAAAACACTTCTGACCTCTGAAAAACAGAAAAAGCAGTGTGTGCATCATGCTTCCTGCACAATTCTAAGTATTGATGTCTACCTGCTCTACTACAATCTTCAGCGGTTGATGATTGATAATAGCCCCAGCCTGCAATTTCTCAACACCAGCAGCACCTGGCTGAAGTGTCGAGCTATTATCTGAATGGAAAACGCTGTTTTGCTCTTACTGAGCTCTGCAATACAAAATAGAACACAGGCAGTAGCACTGGCTTCCATTGTTAACCACAGAGCTGCATTTACCTTATTCATTACATTGCCTTGCCATCGGGGAATGTCACGTGGTGCAAAACTATATATGCAAAAGCAAGACTGAGTCTGTGCTCTGTGTGAAACCAGTTGTACTTCATTATATCAACCCATCTGGATGCAGCAATGAGTCATCTCACTGTAACATGTCTATTTATCTGGAATACTGAAAATATACACATTCATACCCACCTGAAAAATACCTGTACAGACATGCCTTAAAATATCTTGACGGCAATTAACTAAATCATCCGTTCAAACAAATACTGTACATACACATACACAGTTTCTACCAATTATAAATTAACATTTTGCAAAAAGTCATACATACACAGTTGTTGATTCAGTTCTGGCAAACTCGATTAATGTAGGAGGCTTCTTCTTTTAAGCATTATCCAAAGCAAATGTACCAATAATTCAGCTTTCATTGTCACTAATGCTTAGTAAATGTTTTGTTCTGCATTTAGGGTTCAAGGATTTGTTCTCAGTGTCCACTCTACAGCCCCGGCACACACACAATATGGCAGCATATTACACATGTAGAGTAACATGGAGTTAGTACAGTCTCCCTGACGTCTTGCTGCAAGAAGCCTCTGCAAATGATTTGCAGGTTGAGCTTCATAAATCCAGCAGTCTGCATGCATGGCAACATATGTATATGTGTTTATCATGTCCAATCACCTTTGTGCCAGAGATGTTATTTTGACTCAAAGTGTTGGATTCCTTCCATGTTGGTGGATTTACATTTCATGTCTATATACTGTGTATTTTTATTCTCTTCTTGATTTGAGTGCAAGGTTTCTCCTATGAGCACCAATGGTTGAGTGCACTACTGCGTGGAAGTTCATATATTATGCCAATAAATGTGAGACGGAGGATGTCTGAGTGGCAGGGGGAAGAGAAAACACATTTTATGGCACAGGATTGCATGTAATCCCTTGGAAAAAAAAACAAAACAAACATCTGGCGCATTTCAGTGTAGCCCTAAGCAGTATCCAAGATTGTTTATTTTTTTTTGTATTGACATTTTAAAACACCCTCTTTTCGTAAGTCAAGGGCTAATCATTTTTAGCTTATTCATAGTTCACCCCAAACAGTCTGTTGATGTCTTTTAATCATCTACACAGTATGTATGCCAGGAATGTCCAGATGGGAACAGCTGCCAATTTCCAAATGAGCCCTGGATGGGGCTGTTTGAACACCAATGTTTTCTTCTTTTCCAAAAAGTCAGACAAGAAATAATTTACAGAAATCCAAGCACAGCTCCTTACCAGGTTGTTTTTTGTGTCACTTATTTGGTCTTTTTTTTTTTTTGTACACAGTTCAATGTCCAATTTGCCTTTCAACTCCAGTACCACAAAACACACATTTGCTACACAACATCGATTAAAGCAGAGGCTCAAGCAAGGACCCTGTGTGTTTTTTTTTGTTTCTGTCGCTATTTGAGGTTTCAGGGTTTTCTCTCATTATTGTACACATCTTATCTACCTCAAGATGCTGTTGTTGCACTGTCCAACATGCAGCAGAGTTTTTCCACTGTCAATCAAACACCTACAAAAATCAATTTACAAGGCTCACATTGCTCGAGACACATCAGCGTGGGCGTTCGCTGTATCATTCTCAGTTTGCAGGCTTTGAAGGGGGCTGAGTGTCTCACAGTGGCACTGATCTCTGAGGCAAAGGCCGCTCTGACAGATGACTCTCTGACAGCCCATCTCTTAACAGCCACCCAGGGCAGTGTGTCAGAGCTGGACGAGAGCTCAAGGCCCTCCAACTTTTTCCATCAAGTTATGGTTCCCAGCTCATTTCAGAGATCGCTCTCCACGTTCTCTCTCTGAGCCTCGTAGCCCTGCACCTTGTCTGTAATGCTGATGTCCTCCTCTAAGGTGGAGTTACTGATGGTTCCCTCGCTCCCGCACTTCCCTTCTCTCTTGCTATCCATCATACCGTTGTGGCACCCAGCAACAAGCATAAGCGTCTCCTCCGGGCTGCAGACGGGAGCAGAGCTCTTGGCGATGTCTGGGAGCTGAGTCAGTCTGGAAACGTGGTTCAACAGGCTGGCTGTCTTGGTGTTGGGTGTATTGCTGTAGGTGTGGCGGTATTCCTCCTCAATGTTCCTCCCTAGCTTCCAGCGCTTCCACTTCTTCAGGATCTCAGACTGTACCTGAGGAGAGGCAAAGATCAATGTTAATATTTGAGATAGATGAGGGATGATGAATGTGTGTTTGTGGTTCACACAGGAAGACTCACTTCTTTGTTGACAAAGCAGTACAAGATAGCCACCAAAAGACCCTGTGGAGAAAATCGACATTGAGACAGTCCTCTACATTACCTCAATGTTGTAGATACAATATTCTCACATAAATGTCATCTTAAATACCCAACATTAAAAGCCATAAACTCTGATGTCTGCATGTTTTCTCTTCCTCCGGAGTTTCTATTGTTCTCTTCTCTTTCTTTATCAAGACAACCCCATGGTTGTTGAACATTAACACATTATCCATGTTCCCATAACTTAAAGGTCATTGTCATTATGTCACAGTGTGATACTGCCAGTTAGCAGCTCAGTGCACTTATTAATGTGAATCTTACTGACACTCATATGAGTAAAGTAGCCTACTTCTTTGTTGGCTGCAAAACTGAAAGTAAAGGAAGAAAAATTGCAAAACAAATGTCACATCTGAGATGATCTGCAGTAGGAAAAAAAAGCTTCAAAAAGATTGTATACCTGCATTAACATCAAACATGCTGCCGTAAAGCAAACCATGCAAATCCAGTTTAAAGCAGACGTGCTCTCGGACTTTAGGGGTGAAACAGTTTGCTTACTAACACACGATAGACTGACAATGCACTGAATGTTTTGCTTGGATGTGAAACTAGCATAGTTTGACCACCAAAAGTAATATTGACTTAAGTAGAGATGTAAAGCTGAGTCCATTATGGACTCTGCAGACCTTGGTTTAAAGAGCTGAATGTGAGTTATTTTGGGGAAGCCCCCGGGAGGCCCGGATCTGCAGGACTATCTGAGCCCTGTCATGAACAAGTACATGTGAACATGTGCTCAGAGCGGGCCAGCTAAAGGTAACGCTTACTTTGTGACGAATTGAGGCTCTGGATGCAGCTAAACTTAGCAGTGTTTAACTGAGCATGCCTACTCTGGTGTTGGCTGTGAACATGCATGATGTTGATGGTTAGAACTCAAATTAGCATGGGAGCTGAGGTTGGAGTATAAATTCCTTCTGTAGTATTTTTTAATGTTTTTTTTTCTTTTTCATTTACTTAATAAAATAACAAATGCCTTTTATCAAGTTCATTTTCCAGACTCTGACCTGGAAGGAGGAGAAGAAGAGGTCAATGAAGAGTTTGGTGAGACGCAGACCAATGGTTGCCTTGGTGGACTCATCTGTCACAAAGATGAAGACCACCTGATGGATACCCAACAAAGGGATCAGGGTTAGAGTTGACTTAGCCAACCTGAGATCCAGAGACACAAGAGGAAGAGAGAAAAAAACTCTGGATTAATACATGTAATAAAGTAAAAAAAAAAAAAAATTACTTTGAGGTTTGAACTCACCGAAATTTGTAATCTGTGTATCTCATTTGATGTGCCCGAAGTTTTGACACAAGAATTTTGATGATATGGATAAAGATAAGGAAGTTGATCTGTGAAAAACAAAGACACTGCAAGTAAGAGTCAGTCAAGACAAAATTATTTTTCTGATTTATTAAAAGTGACATGTAAATAGACCAGTATTTGGTAAATCTGCACAAAAGTTGTAGAAGTCCGCAAAATCCTTTAACATGAGATTAGAGAACAAATCACAGCTGTTTTCTTTGTGATTCGAGAGAAGTGACCCTTTGACCCTTTTTTATACACATGGAAACAATTTTTTTCTCATAAGAGATACATTTTTCAGGCAGTGAGCATTTGAAGAAACGATGGGTGTTTTTTTAATGAAATGATGTAACGTTGTATCTACAAGTTACCAGTACTTTACAAGAGCTGTATTAGCCAGTCATTTTGTGAACTTGAATGGGGCTTTTAAAACAGCTGAATGCAGCATTGTAAACACGTTACAGATAAAATCTCTGAATACACGCGCTACAATTTGAACAATATCTATATACTGACTGTGAGGGCAAGAACATGTTTTCTTGCACGTGCAGTCAGACAAACACAAGCATGCATGTAGTGTTTATTTGTGAGTTCAGTTTTCTGCTCTACTGTGCAGCCTGAATATGGTGGGATCAGGATAAAGAAGGAAACATGGAAATGGGAACTAGCAGGCCTGTCCCTGCAATGACTCAAAGACAGGAATTCCTGTGAGATACAGGCCACTTAGCAGCACGATTAATGCATGGAAAATGCCGGGATGTCTGTTACTAGCCTGACACTAGGGCCATGACAAATTGCACGTACATGTATATAAGAAATGGCCCTTTCTGCGCCCACCCACAATAAAAGCAGAAAGCCTCCATAGGGTTGGCTTTTGCTTTTATCTAGAAACCTCTGATTGTCAAGATATTGCCTTCATATTAGGCCTGGAGCACAGACAGCCTTTTATACGTCATGAGTAAATGAACTGTTATTAATGTGGAAGATTTTCTTTGAGTAAAAGTGAGAAAATGTTGCATAGAGATGTAGGAGTTATAATTGGCTATTTATTCTTAATGGCACAAACGAGTAAAAACTAAAATGAAAGCCGGAATTGAAATTGTTCAGATACAGAAAATCATGATGATAACATAACTAGATTTACTGCTGTGCATTTGCAAGTCTCAGCCAAACAGTTTATGTGGTTTAACTGCAACCTATTTCTGTATCATAAGATATCACATTCACATGACTGTGAACAAATAGAAACATAAAGCCTGTCGTCTTATCTGTAAAAAAAAATAAAAAGATAAATTTAAAAAAATGGAGAAGCAATGAAATGAGATGGAGGATAGGGAAATTACCACCACTGCCAGTAGTATTGGGGAACGGATGATCCACCAATAGTTCATGTTTATATTTTGCTCCCAGCACCTGAAAAAGAAAAGCAGTGTTGTAAAATAAAATAAACCAAACACCTCACATGCTTTTTGAACTCGCCCTGTAAATCAGTGTTACAGTGTTTTACAATTTTGGCTAAGGAAGAAAACTTTCCTCTCCTTGGAGAGACTGACGGCCAAACTGAACCTCCAGAGCCACGACCCACTAAAAACTTAACATAACACCATCTGTGGGCAGTTTAGAGAGTCTGGTTTTGAAAATCCCCCCCCCCCAATTTGCTGATTTGGTGTATTTCTGATTTAGAGACTGCAAGATCAAGTGTGGCTGTTGAGAATTTAACTGAACATATAAAGGGGCTGCACACAGCTGTTGTTCTGACATTAGTTTCTGTGGGTCCTGTAAATGGCAACAATACAGCCATCTCTTTGTTTAGTAATGATGTGTTAAAATCACAATGAGCTGCTGTGTAACAACATCCACACACTTCATAAAAAGACAGACAGACAACTTTTTTTTTTTTTTTTAATTGGAAGTGCTGTTCTGATTATTGAAACCAAACAGCTGAGCTAAAATGTAATATGTTTGTTTGTCAGAGGCAACAGTAACAGGATTTAAGTAATTAGCAACAGAGAGTGAGTGTGCTGCCAGAACTTACTCTTGGTTTTCATAAAGGTATTTGACTACAACCCAGGGCACAAGGAATATTAACGGGGCACCTGTGAAGAAACAAGAGCAGTCTGATTACAAAAAAAGTCATTTTGTACACAAGCGTATAACAGCCTTTTACAGCTATCAGCTCAGATAATTTCCTATATCGCAGGCAAATCATACAGTGCGTAATAACCTTAACTTGTAAACATGCAGAAATACACCCTAACAGACACCTAACAGGCTAGCTCACCCCATCCGATGCACAGGTAGATTTTGAAGTAGTTTCTCTCTGTAAACACGGTGATGACCAGGAGGTTATGGAGGTAGATGCCTTCCACCAGCAGCCAGTAACTGTTGGCCATGATGCTGTACTGCATCATCACCACGGCCATGCGACAGCTGATCGTCGTCTGCAACATAGCAGTCACATTTGTCAAGCTGCCTTGTGTCAAAGATTAATTAGATATGAGTAATGAGGGGAGCAGCAGATGGGAGCTCCTGATTCAGGCATTGTACAACAGAAGCAAACTTCAATCCCATTCTTCGCCAGCTGTGACCCCAAACACAAACAGAAGCCCTCTAACACATCAAACCATGTGGTTGACCCTCACCCCTTTCAGATGATTCATCACTACAGTGATGTCTGTGGCTAGCATTACCCTTTCACGGTTTTAGAATGATTTACTTTGCAAAAAGCATTTCTGCCAAACAGAACCTTGACCTTCTCTGATGACGACATTAATAATATAAGAACACAAAGGGCAACATCAGAAAAAGGGTTAAATGTTAGATATCAGCTTTAAAAATTAAAATCTCTCCAGAGGAAAAAATGTGACATTATGTTACATAACAACGACTTAATTCATAATTGATTAAAAAAACAAGTCAACACATGGATTATTTAAGCCAGAGTAATGCAGTTATAGATGCACAGGGGTGCAGTGGTTAGCAGCAAGAAAGTTCCTGATTCATTGTCTGACAGGAGTTTGTAAGCCCTGTCTCTATATGTCAGCACATCCAAACATCTGCTCATCACCATCATTAGATTCAATGAATTTGTGCTGCTCTGTTTATCATAAACCATAAACTAATCATGAATATTGGTGGGAAGTTTTTCTCTGTTTAAATGTAAAATGTTCAATATGTGCAGATGTTAATACTCTAAGTATGAATAACCCTTAATTTTGTCTGAATTATTTTATTACATATAAATATGTACATCAGAAAGTAGGAGATCACGATACAGAATAACTTCCCTGAGTACCCCACAACATGTCTGACGTCTTCTGACACCTTTAGAAATCTGTCATTTTGTTCAAGGTAACAGAAATATAATTTGGACACACCATCATTTCCCATTCAGAATAACTTAAGACCAGCACCATATATCAGTAAAATAGGGCCCTGATGATTTGAGACCACTACAAAACACCACCCGTCTTTCCTTGTTCTTAGAGCATGACTGACCTCATTGTTGAACAGCAGCTCCACTGGGGGCATAGATGCCTCGGGGAAGCCCTGCTCCTGGTCTCTGCTGCTGAGGTCATGCGATGTGATGTTGGCTTCCAACAGAGCATCTTTGATGAGGATAGACAGAGCTCGCAGGATGAAGGAGGCAAACAGATTCATGTGGATGTTGTTCCTCATGCAATGCAGCTTCCTGATGAATGAGAAAGCAATAACAGTGACTGTGATCATTCAATGTTAAAGTGCATGTGCAAGAACGCTTTATAAGCAATTGTGTGAGATTTTTTTTTTTTTTTTTTGAGACCAGAAGCAGAATCCTCTCTGAAGCAGACCAATTCAAATGTTATTTAATACATTTTCACAAATGTCCAAGTGTCAATAGGCTAATTAACAGGGTCAGATTGTGGTCTGAACTATTTCATGGCTGGCAACAGTTGCCAGGCAACTAGTAAAGACTAACGGAAGTAACTGCTTAGCGCCTTGATACAAGAGAGAGACCATTAATGTTGCTTGAAGTTTCTGTTTGTCAGACTTTGATAGAGTGAGCTTTGTTCCATCTTTGAGCTGAGGTGAGATAGAAGATAAGAGAGGATATTGTTGCCTGCAGCTCTACATTAAACTGCCTGTTACAAGAAAGGTGTCAACCCTTTTCTTTCTGTCGCTTCAACAAATGAGCTTATTTTATACCAACTTTGTAAATACCCTCACACACATTGATGTGTAATTCAGAATTTAATGTTGTCGTGCACTCCAGTTATTGTGTTTTGCTAAATTTAGCTTGGAAAGGATTCAACTGAAAATTCTCTTTACCTGAAGAATATGAGAATGCCAAGAGCCAACACCAAAGCCACCAGTGATAAGGAGTAGCCCACTGTGTACATGATCCGGATATGGCCATAGTACTGCTGCAATGGCAAACACAAAAATAGACCTCTGAGTCTCCTTCGTTGTAATCAGTCATTTTATGTGTGCCTTTTAAATATGACAAAACATTGGTATATTCCGTATAATTTAATGGACTTGTCTGATGTTTAACAGAAGGAAGGAAAAGAGACATATGTCTTACCAGACTTGGATCATTGGAGTCACACTCGCTTGTATTCTTCGTAGTAACCCAGTGGCCGTCTTCATCACACTCCTGATACACTCTGCCGTGCTTAACTACACAAACACACACGAGTACAGACAGATGTCGTTCTCTGCAGGCTATTTAAACTCTACACTTACACACACCTGCCACACAGACTGCATCTAGCACACATCTATTACCTTTATTGTGCCATGGCAGATACCACGGACACGACACACTGACAGTAGTGTTGGGGAGTCCATCAGGCCAACACGCATAGTTGTCAAAAGTCCTGTTGCACACAAGGCCTGAAAATACACACATGAAATATGGGTACGATTTTTCCACATAATCTCTGCCCTTATATGTTTATGTCTATGGCCTGGAGTAGTTCAAGTCATGGACTATAATAACGTGACTTTGAAGTGATGGATGCAGGAAGGTCCTTATGTCATCTGTTCACATCGTGGCTTTTCATCTCGACTTCAGAGTAAAGTCCGTTATAGATGACCTTCTGCTCATGCCAAACATTTCATCGTGAGGACAGAGGATGTAAACAGTGCTGTTTTCCATGAACTGTACAGGTGGAATTTCGACATATGAACACATCTGTTCCATCACGTCAACACCTGCTAATCTACTGGTACATTCACAAAAAGGCTGTATGAGTGCTGCAAAGTGGTGTGATTTGTTTGCAGGATAGGAAGCAGCTTTTATAAGTTAGAGCATCAGAATTCTCTGACGGTAATTCAAACGAAGCCAGACTATAATGCAACTGAAGTGCCACGTGTGTCATGTAGTTAAACACTCTGTCAGTGGAGCCAATTTTCTTTCTCAGTGTGAGCAAAAGCAGAGTGTTCGGGAAAGCAAATCGAAGAACACCAGGGAGCTGCTAACCTGGGGATTGTACAGTATTTGAAGCAGGGAGTGGAAATTGCTGCCCAACATACTCTGGTGACAATACTTTATTACATTTATTACATCGGTTGTTCCTATCCTTTTTTCCTTGGGGGTCTCCCTTATTGTATCAAAATAGAAACGCCCACTGGGGCCCTGGGTGGGCTCAAAAAACATTGCCATCAATTTAAGTGTTTTGATGATAAATGTCTTTACTCTGCATATAAGTGAAAAGTATTGTTTTTTATTTCATCCCAACGACGTAGCCCTGCACATACCTGTGTATTAAAGGACCTTTAATAAACTATCCAGTATGTGTGTCACCACACTTTCCAAAACCTCAGAGCAGACAAAACCTTGTGCTCCTGCTGAGATCTTTGTGAGTGCACTCAATGTTTCATAATATTTTATTGGTTTTACTGCATGCAACTTTACAGATCAGGTTTATTCTCTCTCTATTCTCTTTATTAGGTTTATTTTATTTTATTTTTTGAGCAAGAAGCAGTCAGTTTTCGTCTCTTACAAACCCAATGCCTATGCAACACAGAATCAACTGGATGTATGAATGGTGACAAATCCCAGTGTCTAAAAAGTTAGCACAGACTATAACACTGAACAGTACATCATCATTTGCAGCTCACCGGTGGTTGGTGGGTCTCGACTGTTGTTGTGATCACACTCCTCCATGTACAGTGTCCAACTCTCCTTTAGCTTATCCAGAGTAGCAGTGGGAGACACCTAAAGACACAGTGGAACAATTAAGAAGAATATGCAAGAATAAATGTTTACTTTACATAATCTACACAGACAACTTTGGCTTTATTAACAGTATTGGTTGTTGTATGTTTCTCTTAAACTGATCTTTCCATCAGCTGTAAACAACCTGTCCCCCAGATCAGGATGTAATCCATCATTAAGACATTGTTTCACTGTCTTATGTGTTGACTGTAACAGGGAGTTTTGTACATTCTACTTGTTAAGACAAGCAACACCGGTGTCATTAAAAAAAGGGACACACTGGCTTGTTAGAGACAGCAGAGTTAACAAGATAACACCCACCCCTGCACTGTAAAGGTCAGAGGGGAGTTTAACGGCTTGCATGGTAGCCGTTTGCCTCTTGGTAAAGGTTTGTAATTTTGTCCAAGTGCTTGCTTGTGTGATTTTGTGTGTTGTACAGGAGGTGTGTGTTTGTGTGTACGTGCTCTCTGGACCCACCTGGATGCTGCAGGAGAAAATCAGCATTGCCAAAAGGAAGAACAGCCGTGACATCCCTTATTCCTGCTTGGAGCGGATACTGCAGGACAGGGAAGGGTTTTCACCTCATACGGGGGGGGCTTATCTACACTCGCCACACTGCCTGGATGACACAGAGACACACAATCGGTCAAAGCTCATTGCAAACACTACTCGACTCAACTTGGCTCAACTTGGCTGTGCAAAACAAAAGCGATCAAAACAGGAAAAAGGCAGGGTTAAACCTATCACAATACAATCATTCAAAGATGTAAAAGCATGTAGACATACTATGAAGAACATTTCAGTGTTTCTTGACTCTGAAATAGACTGAGTGAAGGATATCACAGAATAAACTTCTTAAAGCTAAAAAAGACGCTATTAACTGAATGATGCAAAGGTATCCACAACTAGACTACTCTTTATAGAACATTAAACACAGGACCAAAAAGATCCAGGAAAAGCTATTTAGTACCATCTGTGATACACCTGCAGCTTGGTACAGCTGCACTCACTCGGTGAGTCACAGTTGGCTGCTGTCCTTCTTCATCTTCTTTAGTCGGCGTTTCAGTGTTCGTTTTTGCCTGAGGTTACTCACCTGTATACCGACGGACGCCACAAACTTCCCCAAGAGATTAGGACGAAGCCGGAGAGCGGAACGAAATCTGAAACGTTTCTGCAAAAAACACCTTGACCATGGAAACATTTTTGGCTAAAACGTTTCAAATTCCATTCTGTTCTAGTCTCGTGGCGGGGAAAGACGCTGTGCTCATGTTGATGTGTACTGAATTTCTTTTGGGGTTACAACATTGGCTCTGGAGATAAGAGTATAATGTTTCATGACTGATGAACGAGGTTAAATGTATGTGCTTAAAAATCCATTCCTCCACCTTTGAAACAAAAGTGTTCTTAAGTCTGCTTTAACTGAACATGTCAACAAAGTTAGGGTTGAACAAGCAGCCATTAGTCACAAAGTAAAGAGCCGCCCTATATATAATGAAGCAG
This sequence comes from Symphodus melops, assembly GCF_947650265.1. Taxonomy (NCBI): domain Eukaryota; kingdom Metazoa; phylum Chordata; class Actinopteri; order Labriformes; family Labridae; genus Symphodus; species Symphodus melops. Next base: position 17,583,266 of record NC_136707.1, on the reverse strand, counting down.
ACTTCCAGATAATATCTAAAGCCATATTTTCTAAATGGCCTGTGCAGTGTAATGACCACAGGATGCAGTGAGCATTAGCTATAGTACAGACTGATTGCCCCGGGCGCCTCAGGGATCAAAGCTCCTCTTGTCTAGTCTGACATCAGGTCAGGACTGGTTCAGCTGAGATCACAGCTCTGACTGGTTCCCTTTAACACCATCCGACATATTGAAGCCACAAATCTGTTATTGTTTATAGAAACATTTGCGGCTTAAAACAAAGAAGGAAAGATCCCTGGTATGTCTTTCTTAGACACTGGCTTTGATTCAAATCCGTCACAGCTAAATAGTAAATTAAAAGCACATGTTCACCTTTTAAATCTGGTGCTATACACTAAAGAGATGAACCAAAATAACAGCTAATCTCTGTCAGTCACACCTTACTCTAAATTGAAAGCTTTGCAATACCAAACATCGGCACTCTAAATGTGACTAATATGTGTACGTTCTTACCAAAGAAAGTAACCAGGCTTCATTCTGTGGGCGCATAATGTGTAAGCATGTGTCCGATGGTGGAGAGGCTGAAATACATGTGGGTGAGCACATGTTCCTTCTTGCAGCATGTGTGACAGTTTTACAAGGGTTTCCCTCTTCTCTCCCTTTCCCACAAACACATCAAGAGTCTCATTTCCCCACACGTCAGCCCGCCTGCATCACTTTTTGCAACTATGCACATTAAACGTGCAATGATTAACCAGGCTGAGTGGTCAGTGTAGTCCTGTAGGTAAGATTATGAAAAAGAAAAGGAGAGAGAGACGTAGAGAGGGTACACCAAAGTTTGAGAGAATGATAGAAAAAAAAGGAGGGTCTTCACTCTTTTTAGCCCCTGGTCCCATTTTTAAGTAGTTTGTACAGTATGCATTATTTACTTTTTATAAGATAGTTTCTGACTTGCAAAATAGTCACAATAGGACACTGTGGTGTTAAAGGTAGATTGAAACAGACATTGATGATTTGTTAAACTGAAAAATGTCACTGCTTTTGAAAAATTACCCATTTGAAATTTGAAGCCAACAACAGGTTTTAAAAAAGTTGGGACAGAAAAACATAACAGTAGAATAGAAATGTTTAACAAAACACCGGGTTCAAATTTCAGCAGTAACAGGCAACAGGTTAGTAACACGATTTTAAAAAGAGCATCCCTGGGGCGCATGGATAGCCGAGCAGTTATGTTGCACGCCTCATGTGCTGTGGTCATCGTCGCAGCAGGCGTGCGTTTCAATCTGACCTCGACCCTTTGCTGCGTGTCATCCCCCGCTCTCTCCTCCAAACATTCCCTTTCTCTTGTCAGCTGTCCTACCCGATAAAAGCAAAAGTGGCCCACAAATGTATCTTTTAAAGAAGAGCATCCAAGACACACATCCAGCTTGTTATTAATGCAGTGTTCTGAAGCCAGCATCAGTAGTGGCATGGGGGGCATTTATACACATTTGTTCAACACTAAACCTCACAGGAATTGAACATACGCTGCCAAATTGAAGACTTGTTTTTCAGAGAAGGCCTCACTTATTTTAGCAGGACAATGCTAGTATTGAAAGGCATATCTGTTTTTTTTTTAAAACAATCAAATTTCACAACTTTTTAAATGTTGTCCTTTTGCCACTTCTATTTTAATATTGGGATTCAATGTTTCAGAAATCACCACATCCTGTTTTTACATTTACATTTTGCACAGCATTTCGCACTGAAATATGAAATAAGGTGACAAACCAACAAAGTCCCCTACTTTCCTCCCCCTGGGGAATAAAAACTATTTTTTAACCATTTCAAATTTGACCAATTAACATCATTCTCACATTGCAAATCTGCAGCTTTGCGCTCTGACTCATGTTTTATCTACATACATATTATGAGATATAACCTCAACAAATGCCCCAAAGCCGAACACAAAATTTCCCTGAATGAGCATTCTTTACAGCTCATAAAAAGACGTAGAGGATTTGTAAAGATTCATCCCGAGGAAAGTCATTTTGTGGGTCACTCATGCTTTTTTGATGCACATTTGTCAAATCCAATGTGTCTGCTTGGATGCTGTGAAGGCAGGGTGATGGGAATCACAGCAGCCATTTAGCGGGAGCTGGAGTGGAACTAACAGCCTAGAAGGTGTGATGCTAATTAGGCTTGTAAACTCTGTTGTTATCATATGCTGCTTAAACTACAGCCAGCTCCAGATCAAATCAAAGTCTGCTGGAACGTGTTGTTTAGCCCCGCTAGCTGTCAGTGCCTGGGAAAAAAGTCACGCTCTTATCGCTTCTGTTGCACATCGGATTTAAGCCACAGCTGAGAGTCAAACAGTCAGAGGCAGAGAGACCTCTCAAGGTATGTGCGCCTGTTTCATTTAATGTTTGTCACCCTGAAATAGCCACAATCTGCTTCGGGATGTGACGTAATGCTTGTTTTTTCTCCCCCTTGTTGATGTGCCGCCTTGGATTTAAGCAGACGCAATTAAACTGAAATACAAAAAGGTCATCAATCCCTTTCAATAAAGCGATACACAGCCATTTGTCATAATAAAAACTGGTGATTAATTTGTATTTGTGTGAGATATACACAGAGAATTGTAAGTGAATGGCGGGGGTTCCCTGAATGTGGCAAAAAAAACAAAAACAAACATGAAAACTGTCCTGTGTTCGAGTGCATGTTGGATGGCTCAACACAATGGCCCTAACAATCACTGTTGTTTGTTCAAGAGTACTTACCTTTTATTCGATTACACTGTCTAACAAATAAAATCACAAAAGCGGAGTGTGCGTGTATGAATGCAGGCGGCGAGGATACAAAACAAACCTCTTGGAAAAACACAATGACGGTCCGGTTCAGAGAATGACCCCGAGCAACAATCTATCATGCAGCTTTACAAATGCAGAAACTCACGGCATTACTCGTCGAATAAAACATTGCTCTCCATTGCTAAAGCATGTTTGTCTTTCTTAGCAATGAAGTGATTGGATTAGAGATAGGGGTCATACAGCTTTGTTTGGAAAATATACGTCAAAGATATCTGCCAAGCTAGATGATCATTAATGCAAATACGCAGCTACAACTTTATGTACTCTTCATTCTTCCATTGCTTAGATTTAACAAACCAAAAATGCTCGTACCTTAGGGCTGCAGATGTTAGGCTGAGCATGACAGTGCTGGATGAATTCCATCTGATAATAGGGTAAAGCAAAGGGCCAGGGGGGGATAGAGCATCATGCTGCGACACACTCTTTGACTTGTCTGCTGCAATGAAGATGGAGATAGCACACTCATCTGTCATTGAGCAAAGGATCCATCAACATCGGCTATTTCACTTCTCTATAGGGATTTCTGCATGATAGCTGAGGGACTTGAGGATTTTTTTTTGTTCTGTGTAAGTTCTGCAACTGTTCAAATAAGTGTGTGTGTCTCATGTATAAAGACTGATAGCAGCTTCCTTCTGTATCGTCGAAACACAAGAGTCTGTGCAGATTGAGATTAGTCCCATTGAAAGTCAGTAGGCTGGAGAATGTATTCAGATGTAATCAGATCATAAATAATTAGATAATAATAGACCTTATCTGATGACCATACTTTACCTCGAGCTGGCCTATTAAGGCAGAGACGCCCGGTGGTTGTACTTATTATTTGAGTAAAAAACATAAGAGGGATTCATTCAGTTGACTTACAGGTATAATATGTGACGTTCTGAGTATAATCATACTAAATGTAATTATAATGTAATGAATTCCAAAAAAAGACATTGTTTTCAATTCCCCCCCCCCCCCCCCCACCCCCCACCCCCCCCCCACACACACACACACACACACACAACAATTGGCCGAGGCAATAGTACTAAAGGAGTACCAACAGTCTTTCCTGACCAAAGAAAAGACTTTCTTTGACCTAAAGACAAACATATAACAACCGAATCAACTTTGAGATACAAAATGACTTGAAATGTGTTCATGCAATGCCTGTTTCAAATTGTACTAATTAGCATTAGTCTCACATCACAGAATCTTGTTTGTGGAGGGGGGGAGCTGAGGGATGAAGGAAGCGTTTCCGAAGAGAGCATTGTTTTGATCCTTTAATCTGCTCAGTCCTCAGGGTGTGACTGGGGAGGATGGATGTGCCAAACAAAAGGCTGACACCCAGTACAATGGGTTCTGTCCCGTTTTAGACCAGCAAAGTTTAGTTATGTTACATTTTCATTAAGATGATGCTTCAGTCCAATGATTTTGTTGTAAAGGGGATTCGGGAGCCCTTGATAGAGTGGAAGATGAGAAAGAGAAAGGACTTTTTTGTGTGTACATTGATGCAACATATTTTGGATGTATTTGCTTCAAGAAGAGTGGGAGGCAAAATGTGCAAACAGAACGAGAAGCAGCAACACTCTGCAACGTAACTCATCAAGTGAGAAGCTGTGAGTGCTCAGTTCACACAACTCTGCTCAATCAGACACGACATGGCTCTGCACTCCGATGCTTGCACGATTAGCTCTGGGATAGCTAATTCTGGTGTTTAAATTCTCACACAGAGCTCCTGAGAAATGAAGTGAATTTATTAATTGGCACAAAACTGCAAAAAGCACAATTATGTCTTTTCCATCAAGTCTTCTTTTTTCCAGGATGTGAATGTGAGGGAAAACATTCCTACTTGAGGTAAGTTTTATTTACACTCTTCCCTCCTCAACAGTAAAATAACCATGCAGATCGAGGCCTAATTTGGTCAGTTCTGTCTGTGTTTAGTTGTCAGGTGTGTTGGATTGGTTAGGGGATATGACATGCAGTGCTCTGCAAACCGTTTGCTGCCTGTTGGCATTTCTCTGCTGACTGGTGTTTGGAAAAAGTGTCAAGAAAGACCCAGGCTTTGCTCACCCTTTGGCTCCCACCCTTACCTCTACGTGTTACCTTTTCCTCGGCTCAGTGAACATGATCGTTTTGACAAACCGAGTTGCCAAAGCTTCCCTTTTTTCCACCCTGCCAAAATATTCCATAAAAAAGCTTCAGCTGCTTTGACATGAATGAACTGAATTGAGGTGTGTTTAAAAAACATGAATGGCACATTGTACTACATTGAATAAACAATTCAAACGGTGTCAGAAAGCAACACATCACTTTGTTTAAGGGTCCACACTTGAATATGCAAATAGAGAAAAAGGAGTACTCTGTAGGGAAATAGCAAAACACAGCAGAAGTGTTTGTATGTTCATAACCTCCTCTCGCCATTTCAAATATATAAAAACATGAAGTATTTACAACCTCCATATGTGAACGCATGTCCCCTCACACTATTATGTATCTTATATAAAGCATTGACGGATATCTATATATCACAAAAGGACTGAATACAACCATAATGTGTGTGGGAATAGCAACATGATCAACTTTAGACTACAGCTTTATATTTTTAGTGCCCAAATTTGTCAAGATGTACAGTAGTAACCTTTGTTCGGTTTGCATTTGCATTTTCTAGTTCTACCTTTTTAACACCTTTCACCTTGTAACACCTTGTATCCTCAACTGCATTATGTTGGTGTCCAAGTTTTACACAAGTGAAAACAGCTGAAGATTCACACGTGCACACACTCAGACATGTACGTGCACACACACACAACGCTGTTCCGTCTTGTGTCTCTGATGTGAAATATTGCCGCTGTCCCCCCCTGATTAAGACTCTGTTACTACCCATCATGAAAATATTTGAAAGTATAAATAAACCTCTTCAACTGAAGTTCACAATAGAACCCCCAGCAACAAATGTGTACAGGGGAGAGAGACTCTACACACTATGGAAGAACAGATAGTGAGCGTTTAAATGAAGTGAAATTGTCCACTTATCTATTGCTCTCTCGGACTGAGAAAAATGATAATTCAACCAAACGATTCCTGAGGATGGAATGAGTTTGAACTTGACCTTTGACCAACATTATCAAGTTCTCGCTTCATCATCATAATAAGACAGGAATAACAGCCAGTAAATTATTTTTTATAACAGTAGGATGTGAAGGTGAATGTTGACCTTTCGTCCTCTCTTTTAGACATTACAGCTACTATGAGGACTTTTAGCTGGTTATGAAAGAGACTTAAATTAATACTGATGTCACTATATGACCAACAAAAGCAAAAGAGACTGTAGACAACAAAATAGACTATTTGTAGATTGAATCTTTGTTGTGCCAAAATGACTACTCTTGAGGGATTCAGATTTCTGCAGCTGTGTTATGTCCCTGCACTGCTCAAAATGTTTGTCACTGACCCTGTTACAATGTGTGAGAGGAGAGTGCGACCCATCTGTGTTACATCTCCAGTGACCTGCAATGGACGCTCAAAGCCTTTTTTTTTTGTGAGCTGATTATTTGTGTGTTTTGAAAAACGTTCATATTTCCTATTCAGAGGAGAAGTGGGTGGGAAACAATGACCGCACCATTGTGTAACATTTAAGATGTACCTGTATTGTGTGGGTGTGAGTGTATGGGCCTTTTATGTTTTGTAACGTACATGTGAATGTGTGTGGGAAGTGTTCGGCAGGTCTTTCATGAGGTGAGCAGGACCTGCGATCTGTTTGGCAACAACGGCCCTACAGGGAGACTTTGATTTGATTCCATCTTCACCCTCCTACACGATGTGAAACTTTTTTTGTCAAAACTGATTGTTAAGTCATCCAGATATTCTGACAGATGTTAGCGATATTCCAACAAACACATAACATCTATTTAAAAAGAAAATAGGTTAGAGGATACATCCCCTGTTATTGGAAAAGAAAAAAAGACTTTACATGTTTTTCAATTTGTCAGTGTTAGAGCGTCTTGTCGGTGTTAGTGTGCACACCTCATGTATGGAGCTATAGTCCTCTAAGCAGGCGGCCTGGGTTCAAATCTGACTTGTGGCTCTCTTCCCGCATGTCATTCTCCACTCTCTCTCTCTCTCTCCCCAATTTCTGTCTCCATCCACTCTCCTGTCTCTAAATAAAACACAAAAAACAACCCTTACAAAAAAAAGTACAACATTTTACAAAAGGAAAACATCATCTCTCCCATGCATACCTTTGTATCCACAGTTAAACTGACTCTTATCTAACGAGAATTTAAAGAATTTGTCCCAAATATTTTAACACCGCACTTTGTCATACATCGAGCGGAATGTCTGCGAGTCATAAGAAGGGCAAAATATTCAGGTCTTTACATTTAACGTCACCTGCTATCTGCAGTATTTTCAGTGAAAAGAGCTGATTCTTTATCCTGTTCACAAAGCCATCCGATTCCTCCTGGGAATTGTGTTTGTTGGTACAACTAAGACTTTGTTAGGATTCCAATAACACCAAGCAAACTTCTGTGTAAGAGAGAATGATATACAAATGATCACGCACCAGCCAGCGAATCTTGCTTGCTGATAATACAAACTGTTTTCAAGAGTATTGCAGACTCTTAGATAGATCAGAATTAAACATGATGTTGATACAACAGTAATACTGGCAGCCATAGCCACACTGGCCGAGCTGGCACAGAGAGGCAGGGAAATTGAAATCTCTGTGTATTTTTACACTAGCTGTTGTTGTGCTAACCAACCTGCTCCATTATAGAGTCCATGTTCAATTTAAATCTGAGCAGGCATGAAGCCGACCCACGCACAAGCCTCAGCCGCTAACATGATTGGTCACACTCATCAAAACATGTGTGCAGTCTGTACAACGCATGTCGGGAATACTTCTCCAAACAATCAGAGACAGAACCATAAGAATGCGTGTAATGAGAATGGAATTGGTGCAATATTTTAGGTATTTAAACTTTACTTTTAAAATGTTATACAACTTGTCTTTTTTTTTTTACGCTATCCTAACTGTGAAGCTTCATGTATCGCACATCTTACTGCACTGAGTTTATTTGACAGTAGCAGTTTTGTGACCAAGAAAATAAAAGGGATTGTGGCCAACACAGATTATTCTATCATTTCTTAATCTGATTATCATGTTGTCAGAGCGCAGTTTAAGCCAAGACTTCACTAACACACCCGGGCAGCTGTGCCTCAGTTAGTAGACTCGGCCGTCTCTCAACTGAAAAATCAGTTGTTTGATCCCCAGCACCTGTAGCCACATGTCCAATGTGTCCTTGGGCAAGACCCCAACTCCCTCCCACTGCTGTGGCGGTGTATGACTGTGCGAGAATGGGGTTAGTTACTTTTGAAGGTCAAAATGTTTGTCTTGCCTGTGTCGCTGATTACTGAACCACAACAAGAGTTATCACAGCTCTGTAAATGTTAATACAGAAAGTACAGTGCCTCATTAAGAAAAGTGCACTCTGTATACATTTTGACTTAACTAAACACAGAAGAACAAAAGCAAATGTGTAAGTGGAAAAAAATGTGCGCATGGACGAGTTGTGTTTACGTACAGAAATATCAAATACTTAAGGATTAAACTAGCAACAAACGCTTCCTGGACCATCTGCAACATTTACAATTCTGCTTTAACTTCAATCTACTAACTTACATTGTGTGTTCCCCGAAGCTCTTTGCACATGCTGTTCTGTGCATGTGTAAGAAGTGTTTGATGACTAAAGATCAAGTCTCCTCCTGCAGTCATTACAGAAATGTACCACTCACATGTTAACCAAGCTGTTTCTGTGCAATGCCAATTATCTCCTCTGACTGACACCTCCGACTAAAATAATCCTTCAGAGACAAAGTCAGAAATAACCATCTGCAAAAGTCCCCACAGGAGCTTTCAGTACATAATGTCAAATATCCTTCAAAATATAAAGCTAATAATGTTAACTCTTCTTCATGAGTATTTTCACTGATGACACTTATTGTACATTATCACACTATAACTATACTAGAAGTAGAACTTTTATGTCGTACACAAACAAAGTGTCTCTTTAATGCTCGATCCTTTCAATCACAACAACAGCGACAGACATTGTTTGACATCATTAGAGTTGTCTTTGTTGTTAAAAATTGATTTCATTTTTTTCTTATTGAAACAACCCAAATGTTTCTTACGCTACATTAAACAGTTCCTCTAACTCTTTGGGAGCAAAGTTGAAAACATGTGGGATAATGCAAGTGCAAACGGCAAGAAACGTTGGCCTGTAGGCTATTTTAATGATGAAATGTTACTTATCACACCTTAAAGAAATATTTAGATTGTGTAGTCCTGTTTCTAATCAGTGCAACCAGGGAACCAATCACCGGAACCCTCACTGAATCCATTTGATCATCACAAAAAGGGAATGTAATCTCAATCCGTTCAGCTCCAAACAGCTCTAAAGCTGCCAAATGACTTCATCAGGACATGATCAAATACAAACCAACAAGTTCAAACTGTACTGCTACGAACAAAACAGCATGAAAGCACAAAATAGTAAATCATTTAGAGTTGTCTCCTGGGACAAAAACTGTTTCACCACAGTAATAATCTTTTAGTGACATTCACACCGATTGCCTGAGATTTGGTGTAAACAAGCGAGCAGGGAGCAGGGCCAACACAGCAAATCCACCTGTCAGCACTTGCAAGGAAGCATGACAAGTCGAACGAAGATTCAGCTGCGAATACACAAAACAGTCCTCACACTATGACATTTACTGAAAGCATTATGCCAAAAGAGTACAGTTTGTGGTGTCAACAATTTCTTATGTAAAAGTGGCTCAACAAATGTCAAATCAATATTCCCAATAGATTATTGATTCAGTGATGCTTCATTATTCCAATGCGGAGAAATAGGAATAAAACCATAATGTTAAAAATTCTCGTCTGCCTTTTAATTCAAATATCACAGTCAAGGGCTTTCCTATGATGCTCTGAAAATAAACCACATCCCTGAGTCCTAACACGGGCTCGAGTTATGGGAGGAAAGCAGCTGTTTAACAAAACACTATTATCTGAACAAGACCACATGATAACACAGCCTAATTGGGTCCAATGGAGACAAAATCTGAAAACAAAGCACATACTGGACCATAAATCACAGCACAATCTGTACTCTTGTATTACCATACCTGGATTATAGTTATTATAGCCTACCTCAAAGGATAGTACATTATGTGGGGTAAAGCACAAACACACCATTTTTAAAACCACATGCACTGAAATGTGTAGGGCTAGTACAATTTTAAAAGGTGATAATCACGACCAAAGCAAAGAATAATTCAATTCTGTGCAACATTCAAAAAGAATGTTTTGCGACGAGGACGGGGGTTTAATTAAAGAAGAAACGTTCACAAAGCTAAGAGGAGTGTCTATTTCAGGGTATTTGGTAGACGAGTGGAATGGATCAAAACAAAGCACAAAAATAAATCAATAAAAACAAAATTGCAGGAATAGGGAAGAGGAAGGGCTATACATTTTTATTTTGTATTTTGTTGCTAATAAACTGGGGATACTTGTTTGTATATTTGTATACGGTGAATATAAATATTATAACATTAATAGAAGAAAAGGCAGTAGGGATTTATAAGGATCACTTTAATCCACTCCTTTTGGACACTTTTATTTTTGTTTTTCGCATCTTATTTTGAGCATTCAAAATAAGCATACAGAGATTGCAGAGAGACAAATTAAACTGAAATGTCCCTGCACGCTGGTTTTAAATTGCAACATTAACACAAATCAAACCAAATAAAAAAAATGAGACAAAATCTCAAAGCAGCAAAGATTATTGCTTTCAATATTCCTGAAGACACTGGACAATAGCGGTAACTTAAGAAATGAGACTCCAAAATACAACAGACAAGAGATGAGAGAGAAAGAATTTAAAGTAACTTACTTGGTTTGTTTTTGCTGTAGACAAAAATGTTGCCAAATTGCATGCAAAAAAAAACATGCATATGAGGGAACTCCAACTGGACTGCTGTTCAATTAAAAAAAAAGGCCTGAGTGATCCCTGCACCTCGTCTCCCCGGCTCTCCATCAACACTGCTCTATTGTATGTTGAGCTTTTACAGATGAGGGTAGCTACTGTTTATGTGCACTAATCCCCCTGAGCTTCTCTTCACTGCTCTGTCACCCCACCATCAGCCTGAAACTGATCAAACACTTAAAGGAGGGGGCTGTCATTTACTGTGTTCTGCACAGATTCTGGACGCTACTAATAGATTAATTGAGTCCCTTAGATTTAACTAGGCAGCTAAACCTAAAGAAAGGAGAAAAATATATTATTGATCATGGAGAAGGTGCATGGGAAGAGTTTACACAGTTTTCTTAACGGCTGCTTGGTAGAAATGTGCTGGAAGAACATTTGCAAAGTACTTATTAAGCCTAACTCTGGTATGTTTTTTTTTTTTTCAGTAGGTGGGCTTTAGTAGCGCTGAGCACACTAAAAAGACCCCAGGTCAAATGAAATGTAAAGACATCCAGAGATGATGACTCAAAATGTTTCTTTAAATAGAGATAGTATTTGTTTCAGTGTCTTCAGAATGACCCTGAAATCCTCTGAGGAAACCATAACAAACAGAAAGCGCCTCAGTCTGGAAAGTAAATCATCTGTGCCAACAGATAAAAGGATATTAATATCAAATACCGAGATGAACAAGAAACTCTCTTATTGATTATGATGAAAGACAGACAGTCCAAAATAATTCTATCTTGATTGACTCAAGAACTACTGATGTGCTCGAACACTTTCTTAACAAAAGTTAGATTCAGTAAAAATATAGAAATATGTATTTTTTTTATTTCAAATGTTTCACTGATGGACTTATGATGTCTTTTAATATGAAAAAAAGAAGATACACTTCCCCTGCGAGGGGAAATTCAATTCTCTGTTGTTGAGAATGCTACATGGGCTGAAATACACACGTACACACAGGATCCTGGGGGCATGCACTGATAAAGCGACGGCAGAGTGGGGGGGCTGCACACAGCGAGCACTCCTGAGCTGATGCCTTACTCAAGGAAACTTCAGCAGGGCTCAGGAAACGAAGCTACCAATGTCCAGATTTGGTCTGCACCGGGACTTGAACCGGCGACACTCTGAGGCACTAAATCCCCAATAGTCCAGAGAGTTTACAGCCAACAGTAAAGGAAGAGGTTAACATGAGCAAAACCTTAATCAATTTAAATTTATATAACTTAATCAACATTAATATTTCAGCCATGAAGTAATACAACAGGTTATTACTTTTGGTACATTTTGTTCCGAAAACATGCTTTACTTGAATAACATTACTCTTAATACCTATAAATGATGGCAGTCCATTCAGGTAAATTATATGTACATTGTTATTATATGAAACCCTAATCTTAATATAATTTATGATACAATCTTTAATTCTTTCAATTTGCTGATTTAAAGCCTTATCTTTTAATGTATTGTGATTTACAGTAAGTTAACATTTGCCCTGGTGGTCACAGTCTTCCCTTCAGGCTTCTGCAGTGATACAGAGACTGAATATCAGGCATTTTGTGGCTCAGATCAAGTTAATGATAAATTAACTCATCATCTGCTCATATAAAGAAGCTCAAGAAGTTTACTGCTGGGAATCTTACTGCATCATTTGTTGGTATTCTGTGGGGACTCTCCCACTGTCAAACATCATAAATGGAGGTAATTTGTCTCGATTTCACTGGGCTCCAACAGCCCCCCCCCCCCCTTTTACTGTATCGCTCGTATTCCTCATCTGTGTTATCTCACTCCATTTCCCCCCCTTAGCATCTCTATCATCCATAATCTAAATGAACTCAATGCCTCAGTCGCCAGAGAAAGCAAAGCGACTTATCTGCCGCTCCATCGTCTCAGTTATACAAACACATTATGCTCGCTCATTCTCTATTGCTTAGCCCACTTATAAAAACTTTTGGAAGATTGGTGTACTTACAGACTTTGTTTGGAAGATGTTTTCCTCAAGTGCTTTACAATTAATCACAATTTATCTGTTTTCCAGATGTGTCTCATGTGCATTTTTCTTTTTCTAGAAAGCACTGTTACTGTAGGTGACTCCATCTGCTTGTTAGCATCAAGTAAGCCAATGTGCCTCAGTGCAGTCTATTTTATTCTGATGTCTATGCTGCAACAGAGTGATTCATGGAAAGCAGCTTGGCTAATGCTTTAGTTGTTCGGAGCCGCAGGAGTAAAACACAGTAAGCCTCAAGTGACATTTATTCTCACATGATGTGCTTTGGGTTCACTTGGTGCAACTGACCCCACTTATGAATGAATTAACTGCAAAAGTGTTCAGGTCACAGCAACAACCGACATCTAGTACAAACACACACTGTGCTCAGGCTGAGATGCAGCAAAAACCAGAACACAGAGCCGATCCATGGACTGTTGTCAAACTCTTTGTGCGTGGTTCATTTCAGTCATTTAAGGCAGCCAGGCAGACACTCTTATCATTTCCCATGTCCTTAAATCAGTGGTGTGGTTTATAGAGCGTAAAGCAACATATCCTGCCTCTCATCACTGAGGAGGAGCGACATGCACTGAGAAGCGTCAACATCTTCAGTCATTCATGAGTGCGTTGCACGGTAAACAAGATATGAGCATGTCACGTCGCAGCGAGCTGCAGGGAGAGCGAGGGGAGAACAGTGGCTCGTTAGCAGAAGATGAGTTAAGGACAATAATGTGAGGAATAAATGCAAAGCCTCCACTCATACATTTTAACTCAGAGCTCTTTGCTCACGTCGATCACTTGTGCAGTCTGAACAACGGGCAGCAAGATACATTTATTCTTTATTTATTCATTCATTTAATTACGGTATACTTCAAATTTACTCTTCTGTGTGTTAATGTTTCCTAGTGTTGATTGTTTCCGAGTGTAATGTTATTGTGTTTACTTGTTTAGTCTTTAGTGTTTCCAATTCTATTTTGTGATGTCTTCTCCCTGTGCCTTTCTGTGTTTTCTTACATTCTTCAGGTCGCTGTGTTTCTTCAGTGCTCTATGTTTAACTTTCTAACGTTCTCAGTATTGTTTCCTGCCTCTCTGTGTTTCCCTCCTGTCTTGATTAACCTGATTAGTCTCACCTGTCTCATTAGTCTCACCTGTGTCTGATTACCCCATCCCTCTGCTCCTGTGCATTGCTTTGTTTTTCCCCTCATGGCTCTTTTGGACATTTTTGGATCTATTATTTCAGTAAGTTCGTTTTTTTGCAGTTGGTTTAAATCAATCTTGTGTTGCTGCAATTGGGTACTACTCTTTTGTTTTTCAACCCGTGTCTGTGACAAGTTTAGGGTTCATTGACACTCATTTGGACAGTGAGGTCATGCTAAGGTCAGCACAGTAGCACCATAGGAGAAAGAACATTGCACGCAGTGAACACATACAGACTGACGATCATTAAGGCGTACGCTTTCCATTTTTGTCTGCTCGGGTTGAACGACCTGAAAATAGTGACAAGTTTTAACCAAGAATAGTAATTCTAATTCCAGGAAGCACAAATCTTAACAACACACTTCTACTAGACCAGTTGTCAAAGGGCTCGGCTCTGCAAACACCGGAGACCACGGATGCAGCGCTGAGCCGATGAGGAGCCACTCCATCCGAACACACACCACTTGATTTTACATCACCGCCAGCTCCACTATCTGTGGGCCAGGATTAAACAGACTGATAGCATGCTACTGAATGTTGTCGATGACAAACTTCCCATAACTGTTGAGTTTATTGCCTTCTGAGGTCTGAATAAATATTTCAGAAGTAGGCAAAGCAAACTGCTTTAAAATTCTTCTATTTGATGTTTCACTTTTCTTCTTCTACATCTTAAAGCACAGTTAAAATATTTGCATCTTCAGACAGTAAGTATGATGTAATACAGTAGTGTCAGAGCTGCAGTAATTTCAGCCTGCAAAACACGGCTGTCAGATGGTCCTGTAATGCATTCAGCAAACAGAGAGTAGTTAAGCAGTAAAGTAGATGAACTGACAATTATGTACACACACACACACACACACACACACACACACACACACACACACACACACACACACACACACACACACACACACACACACACACACACCTGTTTATGCATCCTTCTGAGGACCACAGGCGGTCTGCAAACACACAATTTGTATTAAATGTCTTGACTTGGGCTTTTACCCATAAGACATCACTGCACACAAAAAATAGCCAATAAATAAATAAATAGAAAAACTCAGGCTCAAATTGACTCTGATAACAAGAGACAGGCTCACACAGAAAAACTTTAAGCACATATGACATACCAGTATGACTGTAGATTGATCTACTACAGCCTCCTGGGGATAAGTCACACATAGGGAAATGGTGTACAACTAGTGGTGGGATTTAAAAAACAAAAACACCTTTTTAAAGGACTAAATAAGTGTTGGTCTTCCTCTGGCTCAGAGTCTGCAGATAAGATCTGTTATGCTGATAGCTGAGAGCCTGATAGAGAGTTGTTGAATGAATGTTGTGGGAAACTCTTCAGCTCTTACAAGACCCTCAGCAGTTCAACACGTTTGAGGAGGGAGTGAAAAATGCTTATCAGGAGCAGTGTGCTTGTTTGTAATGAATATTGAATGTGTTTAAAACAGTGAACCTCAGGGGAGGGTGGAGAACAGAAAAAGACAATGTTTTACAGGAGAGCACTAAGGACCAGGATACAGACAAGTGACAAGCGCAGAAAAAAGAAAAACTGCTGCATAATGCAACTATTCTCAGAATAAAATGAAATTTCAATGACTGTATCTGAATCTAATACAATTTCAACCTCCCTCAATTTTTTATCAAAAATGGAGTCAAAAATATGCCCTATGTGACAAATGATAGCATATTTGTGTATTAGGTAACAGCATTAAGGTAACATCACTGAGACTTTTTCAATGTTAAACACGGTCTATGATGCAAACAACAGGCCTTTCCATCAGCGCAACTGTACTCAATTTAAACATGTTAAAATTTACTGGTAAAATGATAAAATGCTAAATAAACTGGTCAACACTGTAATAATGGTACCCACAAAGCACAAGCATTTTAGCAAGTACATTTTGTCGCTGTTGTATGTTGACTTTTGCATATTCCTCAAAGACGATCGCTGTGCCTCAGTGCTGTCTCACAGAGAAACTATAGTCTGGCTGTATAATTGCAGCCAACGCAAAACTGCTTGTTGGATCGACACATATCTTCCCCCACGCCTTACCGGTGTCGGTTTAGTGAAATACTATGTACAATGTAGTACTATATTTTCTGTGACACGTTTCTGTACAGAGGGTTTTTTAAGTCACCCAAAGTTCCTGACTGAGGTTGAACTGTGTTCTTCTGACAGCCCACCCCCCCCTTTGTTTGAGCTGATAGTGATTAATATCCATGCCTTTGTTTCATCAAGCCTTGATTACTGTAATTCTCTTTTCACATGTCTTAAAATCACATCAGTGAACCACCTACAAGTGGTCAAAAATGCTCCCACTCAGCTGTCATCAAGATCTCCTGAAAGGTCTAAAGTTACTCCAGTCCTTGGACATGTCTTTGCACTGGCTTTCCAGAATCCAATTCAAATTTCTTGTGATCGTGTATAGAGCATGGCCAAGTACCTGCTTGAAGTAATTTCAAAGCAATACAACACCCCCAGGACTGGCAGCTCTTCTGATCAGGACATTTGTGAAAAGCAGTGGAGTGGAGACCCATTTGTTGAGACTTGCCTTTGTTTGAACCGCCTGTCTGTTATGAATTAATTATCTGTATTTCATCTTACTTATTAATCTTTTATTTTGAAGCACTTTGTGTGCGTGCGTGCGTGCGTGCGTGCGTGCGTGCGTGCGTGCGTGCGTACGTGCGTGCGTGTGTGTGTGTGATAATGATTCAGATGGAGGTCAATGCCTCTGGCTTGTGTACACAGTATTTTGAGGGCCACATCCGGCTCCTCTGGTCAAAAACAAACTGACATCAGCAGTCTCTTCAGTGACGCAGGAGGACTTGCTGTTTTCCAACTCCTCAACAATCACCAACACTAAGAACTGAGGAGAAAGACTTCATTCACTGAACGGTAGCAGACATAAAGGCAGCTCTGAAAGATATTACTGTGACACCGACTACAGTTTAAATCCAATATTTCCAACCCTCTCTCCAAACCGTTTACTTGTTGTAGCACAAACACTGAGAAGCATTGCCGCAGGGTTGACTCCTGAAATCCTTTGAAAACATTTTACATTTAACAAAAATTCTGTTTTGCTCTCCAAGTTTTTACATTTTTCACACATAGTTACACAGTAAAAAGTGTTTGATGAGATGGAGCTGTCACTCATTTACAAGTTTTAGAAGTAACTTAACAGTATTGTGAATGTGAGCTTCAGAATAAGCCATTTGCACTCACTCTGGTATATACTGTTTACTGCAATCACCTCGGAATAATTATCTTGTGTCGAAATTCACATATGTTCTTATTAAAACCATACAACACTCATGTCTGACAAAGCTAATAGAAACATAAGCCAATTCCAAAGTAGAACCTATGCGATGAAGACTGTATCGTACATGAGTTAAACTAACGGCCAATGTTCATCATTTTGTAGGGAATATTGTGGGTATCCTAATCCCAAATGTAATTTTGGATTTATTGCTCAGGTCTATAAATAGATGTTTCAAAGCTCCACTGCATAAAAAAACCTCTAACAACATTGTGTCATAGTCCTTTTCATGGGCCATAGGTGAATGTGTTTTTTCAGCTTCATACATTTTCACACAGTTGTGACTAAACCGCTCTACTCAGCATGAACTGTGCAGCAAAATAACAATATTTGATGCCTTTCGATTCTGACACTTTCATGTGTAAGCAGCATTGGTCAACGATGAGCCCTTTATTCAAAAGATGTATTTGTGTGCCACAGTCTGGTTTAAGAATTGGAAACAAATTGTGTTATAGCTGTCTCTTTACACACTTACAGCAAACTACAGAGATCTGATTCTTTACATTATTTTTAATGCCAATGCAAGAACATTTTTATCCGTCCATTTGGTCCTAAAAAGTTCTTTGTGTAAGGCCAGGGCACTGTATGTTTCAAATATGTTGTGAAATGTCAGCTCACAGTGTATGCCACTGAATTATTTATGACACATAACCAAAGCTCACGATGTGCTCGCACTGCGGGTTCTGATTGTCAAGCGCGATTTGAGTGCTCATGCTGCAAGAGTTTAATTGGGACAAAGCATTGACAACTGTCAGTAAAGTTCAGATCTCCATGTATTTCAGATGTCTTATAATCAAAAATAAATACCCTCAACAACCCTCTAAAACACACACACACACACACACACACACACACACACACACACACACACACACACACACACACACACACACACACACACACTCATTCATATCTTTAGTGAAATGAGGGGAAAGACACATTGAACGTATCTGCTGAAGTCACAGTGCCTTTTAATGCTCTCTGCTTGTTTAGCTGCAATCAGAAAAACAGCCCTAAAGTTGAGGAAACAGCTTTTCCTCCACTCATCGTTTGAGTGTATGCAGTTATGTGACTCAAATATTAAACATGACAGAAAATCATTCTACCAGGGGGATACAGCAGACTGGGCAGTGACTGGCTGCCGTGTTCAACTACTGCTCGTCTAATGTTGTAAAAAAAAATAAAAAATAAAAAATTGGGCCCACTTCAAAACAAGTTGTGATTTGGAAATCAGGTCAAAATCACAGTGTTTTCCATGCTTCCGGCGAATCTCGGGGAAGCATTTAAATAAAGAAAAAAACACAACTGGGGGGAAAAAAAAGTTTCCAGTTGAGCAGAAGATAAGGTGGCTGATGTATGTGCTCTGTACTGTGATAATAGGCCTTGTTGGGGAGCAAAAGGGAGCTTCACTTGGCCTTTGACCCACACACATTGTGATGCAGGTTGGGTATTTTTAGTGCCTCACCAATATGGATCTGAACAAACAGAAAATGGCTCAATAACCTTACCCCCTCGAGGGTTTACAAAGCAGTTCAGAGAAAAGCAAAACCTTGTTGTGAGCTTTTATATTTCAAACCCTTTGCTCATATTGATTTTCTTGCGATAGATGTTTTTGTTCCTGTCTCCATGCTGAATGAAAATGTCTCTGAAGTGCACTGAAGAAGAATGTACTTCCCACAGGACAAACAGGTTACCCCCACCACCTGAGCGAGATGCAAGTTAACACCGCTGCCACCTTTTAAGCTAGCAAGTCTGATCCCCATCTTGAACCCTGAACGGTCACATGCACGTGGCCCCTGTTCAGTCAACACTGGAGCGTGTAGGTTGGTCATTACTGTGTAATCATATAAGCCAGTTTCAGCCTGATTGTGTGATTTATCCTTGAGCAAAGACAGCAGCGGTGTGTTTCCATCATCACAACCCACTAACGTCTCCAAGCCATACATGACTAATCTGTGTGATCAGAGATAATTCAAGTCATGACCTCCTGAGCATGGGGTTACATTCCTCAATCAATCTGCAACACATAAGCTCCTCCTGAATTTAAATGGCAGGTTGATTTTCTGCACTGCCTTTTTTCTAAAACATTAAGAACTAACATATGGAAGGGAGCACTAAATCCTTATTTGTCATAGAGTGTAAGCTCTCCGCTCTCTCTCACATGCACTGTTCATTTTATATGATAAGAGTGTTAATGGACATTGCTGTATAGGGTGCTGCATAGCCTAGTGGGTATAATAAAAACGTTTTTTTCCCCTCTTTCTTAAGCCGACTGCTCCCAAAAAAAAAAAAAGAGCCAAAAATAACTTAAAAACAAAAGTGTCTTTTGATATCAAGAAATTCTTGCCTGGCAACTGAAGCCATGTCTGTTTGTATGGGGCTGTTAAACATTTAAAGCTTTTAATTTTGAAAATCACGTTAGGCTTTTATTCTTATTGTTTATACCAGCCTAAGCTAAGAGTAGTTTGAAATCAACTGTGCTTTTATTTTGAAATACATAAAGTAAGGACCTCGAAGATCAAACTTTGAACTTACTGTAAAAACCGGAAAACTGAACTTGTTGTGGACCAAAAGCTAAATGAAAACTGGGATGATAAAAAAAGTTCAGTGTTCGATGTCATAATGTGGATATTACTTTGGACTCATCAGCTGAGCTGTATGAGTTTGTGAAATGAGACATTGAGAGAGGCAGCAGTGTCATTCTCTTCCATCACGGTGCAAAATAGCATACAATTAATGACAATTTAAGAAAAGTGTATATATTAATATTAGAGCTTAATTAATCACGATTATAGTTATACTGACAGCCCCACTGTTATGCCCTTAAATGCAATGGATCTAAATGTGTCTCACTGTAGATCTTGCCAGTTTTTTTACCTCATCATAAAATGTGTTTTGCGCCAGATCTGCCAAAGCCTTAGGTATAATCAAAAACAGACACTGTTGGGAGTGTCTGTAGCAGCTGTGATTTAAAGAGTCGAGTATCAAGATGCCCTCTGTTTCCATAACACGTGAACTTTTCATCGAATCCTCCTCTATGTCGTGCACTTTGCATTCTTTCCATTTCTGCCTTTTTTTTTTCCGTACACATCATCATCATAAAATCACATTTCCTTTAACGAAAATGAATGAAAGATGCCTACTGTATGTCGTAATGTCTAAAACATTACTGTGCTCTCTTCTTTTTAAAGAACGTGTTATTTCAAAGACATCCGACTTCCACAGCGTATTGTTAATGGCATCAAATTTTACAACAAGGATGTATTGATTATAACTAATGGATACATTCTTTTCTTGTAGGCTGAACAACACCTGCTTCAACAATCAGACTGTCAACTTCTACGACCTTCAAATACTCCCTGTGGGACTTTCTTTACATTATTAATTGAATAAAAGGAAGTGTTTGAAGTGTTTCATTGTCTAGTTTATCCAGGGGCGGAGGGGGAAGTGATGGTGAATCTTCATGCTGTGAGGCTTAAGGAGCCGAGCTCTAACAGAAACAGGCATGATATGGCAATGGGGTTTTTTTTGTTGTTGTTTTTTCAGAACTCTACATCTGTAGTTCTGCTGTATTTGCTTTATTTGAAGAGTTTGCTTATGCTTACATGCTGTTGTGTTTTCTAAATGAAAACTAAATCTTATTGAAACAGATTCCCCCCCCCCCCCCCCCCCCCCCCAAAAAAAAAAAAAGAAAAAAAAGAAAAACGTTTAGACACTCATTGTGGACACAATTCGAAGCTCAAAGGCTGATTCCTTTTGAGCAGCCCTGCAGAAACAATTGAGCCTGTCCACCATGAGGGCACGTACAGCTCTTTCAGCCAGTCAGAGTGATTAATCTTGTCGTTTTCCTGCAGAGCAGGCAACATCAAAACATTGTCTGGATTTGTTCACAAGGGCAGGAAGGTAAGCTGTTGGCAGCCACCCAGTTAGTGATGGAATGTGCTTCAGTTTTTATTAGATTCGCATCCTCAGAGGAGAGCATGGTCAAAAGAGAACAGGCGCTTCTCAGAGACCAGAGAGCCACATCGGGAAACCACTCAGGTGTGCCAAGGGGGAAATAGTTTATGTCCTAACGATGCAAAAAATACAAAACATATATGTTGTCTTATTTTTGATGCATCTTTTAAAGAAGTGTTTGTCCAATGCCCTAGCTATGGGCTATACATTTGGATCAGTATAATCCACTACATCAGTCAATGAAATGATTGATTCCATGATTTATTAGAATTAAAAATAATGTTTTACTTGAAGTCAATTCTTCATAGAAACATTGGTCTACACAGCAAGCTGCTGTTTTCTTTTTGTTTTTTTGGGGGGTTTTTTCAAACCTGGGATTATTATTGGTGCCACTTCAAAAAACTCATTTGAGATCATCTTTCAAACTCTGTCAGTTAAAAACAGCCGTGTGGTGGAGAATAAAATGTGAAATTAGTGAGAGTAGGCAAAAGGTGATTGTTTCACTGATGTTTACAGGAAGAAAAAAACACAATAGTAACAACAATGTGTACAGTATGCAAAGCTTCAGTTTCTAACACTCTTTTTACCATTAAAGATCAGTAAAATAAGACAGGTGTTCAATAATATGTATTTTTTGTTTGTGTTTACCAAAATTAAATTCTCAGTAATTACTGATACAATGTTTAACCTATCTCAATAATAACACGGAAGGAGCAAATGTTGTCAGAACATTAAAAAAAAAAAAAAAAACAACCATTGACATCCCGAACATTGAGAAACTGTAGCAGCTTTCTGATGCTCATGGAAGTGTTATCTGGTACACACAGTGTATAAAACAAATCAGTAACAGGATTTTCCTTTGTAGGAAAACAGATTATTTTGAAGAGGTTTCATTAAACTTGACATTGCTTTGGCACACTGTTAGGTGTACTTGGGAAGATTTCATTTACTCTAGCGTTATCCATTTAACATGGCACGTGCCTGAGAGTAGGAGGACAAAATACACCAAGAAATTGTGTCTCGAAGCAACATGGGAGTCGATGTCTATCGAATTAGCAGTAGATATTTCCTGCCACTTCGAGGGGGGGGATTTTATCAGGTCCTTTCAAATGTGTGGTGTAAACTGTGGATCTGTACGATCAGTACGTGTGTCTAAGTGACCAAAAGAAAAAGAGTGCATGCAGGTTCTGCTACCTGTGCATACACAATATTAACTAAATGTAACTGGACTCTCCAAAATGGGTTTAAATATACAGTAGTTTTGTCTTTTAATCTCCTCAAGTTGGAATTAGGTTTTTGTTTACTCATATGCCTTTGAATACATACATATAATAAAAGTGTGTGTGTGTGTGTGTGTGTGTGTTTAGAGACACGGTGTTACGAGCAGGATAGCATATATGGCTAAGTGGAGCCTAGAGGCGATATCTGGATGGACCCTCACAATCCAGAGTGACAGTTCTTTGTAGTGGATGCTATTCTTAGCCCTCCTGGCTCCCTTGTGGGGGTTCTTTTGAATTGGAGCATGTAGAGCTTTACAGGACGTCAGTGGTCACTTGATGGGTGCTGACACCTATTCTCCCCCTCACACCTGTCTGAAGCACTGGCACAGGCTGTCCAGCAACACGGGATCTATTATCTTTCTCCTCCGGTTTGTCTGCTTTGTTTGCTCTGTAAGTACAGCCCGATAGACTGTTTCTATCTCTGCCTCTTCGTGCATTCTTCTCTTTCAATCTCTTTCGCCAAAGGAATACAGAAAGAAAAGAAGTGAGCAAATCATGAAAAAAGCTAAAGCCATTGTGTTCCTCTCTTCTTATCTTCTGTCTCTCACTTGTTCTCTTGCGCTCATCTTGTTAGATGACTCATAATCAGGAAACAAAAAAAAAACAGAGATAACGCAACACTGTCTCTCCTCCTCTCTCATGCTTCAAGTCTTTCTTTTGTTCACCTCTTTTTAACCTCAATCCCACAGAGTGTCAATTATGTTCTTTTATCATCATCAACCAAAAGCCTTAGTTTAGATAAAAGCACATCTTCTCCCTTTCCACGGGCTAATGCTATGACAGGCTTTCCTCAGAACAAACAGCAAAAAGGCCAAAACAGTTGGAGTCAAATACAATGCGTCTAACAACAGCAAGTAAAAAGTGAAGAAGTATTTTGTGTAACATACACACGCACATACACATGTGCACGCACACTCAAACACGCGCACACAATCGCATCACTAATTAATCATAACTAATAAGGCTGCTGTCATCATGGTGTTTTCAGATTGCTTGTCAGTTGGTGCATGCACACTGGACTTGGGGAATCGGGTCAGTGCTTTGCTCTCACTGAGTGTGTATAGTTTTATGACCAACATTTTAGACATGCCAGAAATTCATCTGACCATTTGGCGGCAGATTCGGGCTAAATCGGCCATCCTGCACTTAATGAATAGAACATGCGAAAATTGGCCCAAATTCTAAATTAGTTTTAGGATTAAAAAATCCAGCCTTAAACGGGCTGAAGCTAAATTGTACACTCATTTTTAGCTACATTCAGGGAAACAGGGTGTGGCTTAAATTACAAGTCTTAACTAGGTCAACCAGGTTGACCCATTCATCAACCACTATCACAACCTCAAACACATGTTTTGTCTCCCTTTGTACCTGACTTTCTGTTAGATCTTCTGGATGTTGTGAGCAATTATTCTTAATGTTTAATATTGCTAGCAAAGGGTTTTACCATTGTGCGTATTTGAAAGCTTAAGTTCGAGGCAACCCTATTTAAATGCATAAGGTACCATAACGGTTGGGTAAACCGCCTGTAATTCAAAACCTGAAAGATAATGTGACATCCATCTCTTTTTTGGTGTATTGTACTCATTGAAAGTCTCTAAATATTTCTCCAGCAGCCACACAGACAGAAAGTTACATGTTTACAGATATATGGGGTGGCAGTAGCTAAGACTTGGGTTGGGAACAGGACGGTAGCCGGTTCAAGTCGCAGTGTGGACCAAGCCTGGAAATTGTTCTGGCAGCTAGAGAGGTGCTTTCATTTTTAGTTCTTAAACACTGTCGAGGTGCCTTTGTGCAAGGCACCCCCACCATCACCAGCACAAGAGTGCCCCTCCCCCCACCCCACACTCTAGCATCTATACATAGGTGCATGTCCATAGGATCCTGTGTGTGCATGCTGCAAAACAGAATTTATCATTGAAATTCCCCTCGGGGGATTAATAAAGTAAATCTTTTTCATATTATTATTCTTCTGGCAGCTTGATTATCCAAAACTTGACTTAGTATGTTGTAGATCAAAGACGTACAGGAAAAGCAAATGTTGTGAATTAGGAGAGCCATAAAGTGTTGTGCAGCCAGCGCTGTGATTCATGACTGTTTAGTTTGGATGCATGGCTGAGAGAGGCTTCAAAAGACATCACCATCTTTTTATTTTGTAGAATACTTCGGACTTTTGAAAGTTATGTGCTTATTTCATATTTGGCCTGACCGCTAAAAGCACTTAGCGTTACATGTCACAGTCATCTTGGCAAATAGACACACAACATAGATGGCAGACGCAAGATGCAAAGTGCCAAACAGCCCACCAGCACTGATCTTTTCTCACTTACACAAACATTTATAGAGCAATGACTTTGCCTTCAGGAGCAATTTCGGGTTCAGCGTCTTATCCAAGGACTTTTTAGCATGTTTACTGCAGCAGCTGGGATCTACATAATTTATCAATCAAAAGTTAAAAGATGACACGCTTTACTTTTCAACCATGTGCCCTATAGGGAGTGTATTGAAAGAGCAAGAGAAGGGTCTTTTTGCCATTTGTAATAAACAATTGCTTACTTTGCAGTAACATAAATATTTCCTTTGAAGCTGAAAGGTTTCCTGAATCTGGAATCATGTTATACCTGATGTACAAACTTAGCCAGTTGCACAAGTTTAACCTACATTATCTAAGTCTGGCATGGTGTCTGAAGAGGTCAAACAGGCCAAAAACATAGTTGGGTTACATCTTGAGGTCCAGCTTCCACTCACCATCACAATGATTGAAAAAATGATTGCTTGTTTATGTTGTCACAACAGGAAAAAAAAAAAATCAATATCACAAGTGGGACTGTTTCGCTTGACTCCACATCACTGCCTTTAAAGATGATTCAATTGTCTTGATGATTGAACAATAATGTGCTATCCAATGTTGTTCTTTCCGATTTTAAAACAAATTTAAAGACCAAGTCTTGGAAAAAATCTTGAGGGCTTAGTGGATCACTAAATGGTGCGTAAAGACTGTTGAGACAGCTCCTTGCCCTGTCAGCATGTACGACATACAGTATTTACTACAAGTGAACTATAACAGCCTGGTATTACTCAACTCAGACTTACTGTTCATACAACTACTATATAAGCACACAAAACTGCTTTGAGATTAGAGGCTCGTCTGACCCAGCACAAATCTTCAGCTCAGCATAAACTCTCACAGGTGGTTTATACTGTGATTATAGATTTAAAGAAGGAAGTTTAAATAAGAACTTTTGAGTTGCTTTAAGTTTATTTACATACAGGAACCACCCAACTTTCCACAGCCTGAGTGCTGTAGCCATAAACACACTACAGACCAATTGTGGTTACATCATGATACTAATATTGCTTTGCTCAGAGCACGGCAACACACAGACGGGGAGTACAGTATTTTGAGTATAAATGCATGTTTTCTCACATGTTCTATGAGATTTAAAGAAAAGCTCCAAAGCTGATGAAGCTGTAAAACTGTGGAAAAGCCCTTCTTTGCAGGCCTCGGAAAGCTTTAGCTGAACGGTCTCATATGGCGTACAGCACTGACATACTCTGGAGGGAGGGAAAAAAAGATCAGAAAGTACTCTCTGCTGTCAGTTATAGCCCCACAAGCCCGGATCTCCGACTGAGCCATTTAACCTGGAAGCAATGTACAATGTGCATGTGCTGCATGCATATGAGGAGGGTCAAATATTCACATAACCTTTTTAAAAATGCAACAACAAAGCCATTATTATCTTTTTTGTTATTTTATCAACAGACATAAAGGAAATTGTTCACCCTGCTGATTATAAGAGCACTTAAAAAGCACAAGATTGCTTTATGCATCACAACATTGCACTGATGTCTATTTTGTATGCATTGAAGCACCTGAGCCATCTTCTAATGCTTGCAAATTACCATCCATGTGCAACATACGGCCAAGCATCCCTCATTCAAGTGGTGTGCACCTGTAGGCACTACAAGGCTTATGCAGCTGCTTCATGAAAAAGCCATGTTTTTTCTGTCACCAGCAGATGTGTTGTGGTGGTAATGAATATGTTTGTTTAGTTATGTAAGAAGTGTTTTAACATTCATCATATCAAGTAAAAGCACAAGGGACTAAAGGCCCACATGTTGTTCTCTTATAACGTGATGCTGCCCAAGTGAGTCTAATTAGGATCACAATCAGTACAGGACAATAATCTCATCTAATGTTTGTGTTTACTGTTGATGTGTGTGCACACAAACGCTTGTGTCTTAATTCTTTACAATGGGCAACACAGGACGCTCACAGTTCATGTTGTCCTTTAATTCATAGACGTGAATAAATTAACATTTCATTTCTTGATTAATAATTGTTTGAAGGTTTGAACATACACAGTACACAGTCTGCATGGCCTCAGGTGTTTAAAGCTTTATTGTTTCCATGTTCTGTAATAGAAACGCTTCCTTTGCAGGAACTCATTTAGTTAATAAGATCATGTTTGTTGCTGTTCCAGAAACCTCAATTAATTTCCGGATGAGTTTTGTTTATCTTTGGAAGGTGGATTTATTCTTAAAGCTCGGACAGGAGTTCAGCTTGACTGCTGAATATCTGAAGAGTAGGCTACACTACAGAGCTAAATTAGAAATTACACAAAGTGGATAGAATGAAACAGCAAACACAACATTTTACAGAACCAACATCACTGTTTAGTTAATCTCTAAATATTTTGTGTTGCATTTGCTGAACATATTGCAAGTGCTGCCTTATGACCACAATGCAGCCTGATTTGTTGTTATAGAATTATTTTAATATGTCGTCAATTGGTTTACAAACAGCCATATGTGTTCTGAATATTTCACTTTTGCAACATCATCCGATCTCCTTATTTAACTGAATAACTGCTGTGAACAGAGTAGGTCACATTTACCTTGACATCCACTTAGACGTAAACACACTTGTGAGTTTGTTAGACTGGGCAGCAGACCAAGTGCAGATAAAGGACGGTAAGGTTAACACTATATTTGAACAGGAGTGATAAGAGATAGTAAGTACCCTACATTTGCTTGAATTCAGAAAAAAAATTATCTTTAAAACCCAAGAAATATCACAAGTCTAAATGCTGGTGACAGTATCGGAAAAAGCTATGAAAAATAATAAAATAAGAAGGCTATAGCCTATATTCAAAAACGAAAAAAAATTAAAGTCGAAAAATTATGGAAAACTGTGTAGTGTTCTTTTGAAATTAACCTCAGTAAGTGATGTGTTTTATTTTGTTTACTTTCCTGAGTAAATCATGTCATTTCAGTTCACGGGATAGCTCCATGTGGACATTTCAACTGAATAAAATAGGCAATAAAAATAAGAATAATTTACCGGTGACAGCCCGGGATTCCGCTTGCTTCTCTAAACCGTCCTCCACTTCTGCTCATCTTCTGAGCAGCATCTGGTCGATTTTATTTCCTGTCAATTCAAGTGGCTCCGTCCGTAATCCAACTTTCACAATGAAATAACCATCAGCTTCGTTTGGCTTCTCAAGTCCTCTGTTCTCTCAGCAACAACTAAACGGGGAAAGGATTTTGAATTTCAGTTTAAATGTAAAGACAAAGACGAAATGTAAAGTACTGTGAGGTGTACAGAAGGTTTTTGATCTGTCGTAGTAGTTGGCTGACTGAGCGCGAGACACTCCGCTGCTAATTTGCGCTCCTTGTACCCATGTGACGTCATAGACAGAGGGGTATCCAGCCCATACACGGGGTGTGTGTGGGAGTGTGTATGCAAGCCTAATTTGACTTGCAGGATTTTCTCTATCACGGTTTGTTAGATGAATACAACCAAATAGCTGAATGTATTTTATAGCACTTATTGGTCTCTGCTTTTATTGCTGCCACAGCCTAATTAGCATAACATTTATTTATTGATTGATTGAAATCAAAGTTTTTACATTGCAAATACGGCCTATGGTTATTTGTTGTCTATCTAGGCAACCACAAGCAGCCAGATAACTTAGCATAGTATCTCAAATCCCAGGTAGGTTATGTAGAAAACTGAACAATGTAAACCTCTCTGTACATATAGAGGTTGTGAAAAAAAACCGAAATAGTTGAGGAGATATTGGTAGTTTTATTTTGTTTTATTCCTTTGAGCAAATAAGGTGTTTTCCCTTTTCAAGACTATGAGGAAAAAAAGAGTGTAGCCATTCATCGTCCAATCCAACTCCCTGCAATATGGTGAGTTAGTTCTGAATAAAAAGTCAAACTTCATAGAATGTGCCCTTGTGTTTATATGTTAGCATGTGAAACATCCACAACAGTGGGCGTCCCTCAAATTTCCTATTTTTTAAAGTTTGGATTGACTTTGCGCTGCCCCTTCAGAACACCTCATCTTAATGAGCTTTCAGTTGACATTTCACAAAGCTGTTTTGTGTTTTTTCTCCGAGATGAGGCCCCTT
Source organism: Symphodus melops (assembly GCF_947650265.1). Classification (NCBI taxonomy): domain Eukaryota; kingdom Metazoa; phylum Chordata; class Actinopteri; order Labriformes; family Labridae; genus Symphodus; species Symphodus melops. The sequence goes on along the minus strand of NC_136707.1, from coordinate 17,554,254 downwards.
CATATTCTATACTGAGCAGAACTAATGCATTTATGAAAGGGACTTGGTGCAGTGATAGTTCTTTACTGAAAATGAGAGTTAACTTTGATATTATCCTCGCTGAAATAGAAACAATGCTGGAAATAAAAAAATAAATAATAAAAAAATACCTTCAGATGCATATGTAATTTATGTTGTAAGCAGAACATAGATCATGGAAGACTTGTGGATTGTGTCGTGGCATTAGGTCAGATTGATAGTGTTCTTAAAGGATTAGACTCAGTGAGAGCTACTATGCATGGAATGATGTCAGAGTACCCTGAATTAATGGGGAAATGTGAGTTTTCCCAACAAAGGCATAAAGAATGGTCTGGGTAATATCTTTGACCCCATACCTGCAACAATTACTGAAGCATTGAATCAGATTGCATATCATGCTGTGACCAAAAAACAGGAAATTAGGTTTAGGTAGGTGTTCTGAACAAAACACTCGTACTCTTGGAGAAAACACATATTATTGTCAACATGAACTTTCCCCCCAAACAGAGTTTAATGACCTTCTGCATGAGTCAATAAGCCCTGCAAGGTCGAAGCAATGATCTACCAACAGAATGCACCTTCAAAGAATGATGTTAAACACAGTTTCCTTCTGTGAATAAATAATTTAAGCTTTTATCAATCATATGTTTCGATTCACATTGCAAAGGAAAACAGTAGTGCTATCAGATGTGTCCAAGTTTTTTATTCTTTTATTCTTTTTCAACTTCAAACATGTTGCTTTAGTGATCAATAACTCTTTCATCTTTTTTCACTGTAAATTCACAGTGGCAACAGACAGTCGCCAGAAGAAAGGCCTTCACCTGCACATTAAATCAGCCTTACCAGCTTGTGATGAAGATGCCCAGCTTCGGACAGCAAGATAGAGACCGATCAGCTTCTGTATCTTCTGTACTCTTAGAACAAAAGATGTGCAAAAAAAAAAAAATGCTTGACTGAGCTGACGTTAAAAGTCACTCAATCTCTCTGAGGTGAGTGTCTCACAAGGTACAACAATAGCATTAATCAGACAGGCTTCACCGCCTCAAAATGCTTTTAAATCAGGTGGAAATAATGAAAAGTTCACTCAAGGGATGGATGTGCATTATTCCCCTTTTTATCCCCCGAGAGGTAATTTATAACAGCATCTAGATAAGCGCACATAAGAAACGAATCCATCCAGCTTATCATTTATTTTATCATCTTGATTTGTAGCTTGTTGTAGAGGAAGTCAACAAGCAGTAAAGAATGAAAGAGGAAATACCAACGAGAATAAAATGCCTCTATTTAACTGAAACCCTGAGGGCTCAGTGGTCTCTTTATATATGCAAGTGGATTCTTGCTGTTAATGGGAAAAGCCACACAGTGGCAACAGTAAAAGTGTGTGGCTGCGTGTGTTTGAGGCAGGAGGACCTAGACCTTCCAACAGAGGGAGTCATTGCTACAATGCCAACACAGTGAGACACAAACATATTAGACAGCTACAAAAAGATTAATTATTATGACAATTGAACTCTATTTTTAAATTAAATCAAAGGCACAAATAGATATGGTACTAATCTCCCTTCACTTTCTCTTCTGTTCCTGCAGGCTGAAATCTGCACTTAACTGTCCACATTACAACACATGCATCTGCCAGCAACTGCAGAGGGTTAATATTTGAAGAGAGATTACTCCTTCTGCATAAGGTAATGTAAACACTGGATGTATAGTTAAGATTCAGTTGGTGTTTTGTGGTTTGGAGCCTTTTTTAAATAACAAAAACCAAACTATATATCCCAGATATCAGAGCAGGTTTTTACTCGGCTGCAACAACAGTTTGAGTCACATAAAAAACTCAAGTGTCATTCAGTCCTAACACACAACTACCCTGTCCTACTGTTGTATTAAGAGAAGGTAAAAATAACGTGAATTGTTGTCAAGGCATCTGTTTACATGATATCAAACAGCTTTTGTAAGTCTTACCGGCGGGACACAACGCTGAAGAGATTAACTTGTGTTCTGATGAGGTTGAAGATCTCTGCTCCACATTGTTTACAGTGTAGGGAACAGTCAGCACCAAGGTGGAAAAAGGTCTTAAAAAGCAAGCTGGCATTGGAAATAAACAGGCCAGAATGGCGTATAATAGAAGTGTGTGTTGTGTGTTTAGGCCCACGGGGGTTTGTCCTCTTCTCCCACAGAGTATAAAGTTTGTTTCCAGAGTCTTTGTCTGGCTATTTAACTGGCATTTGGCAGGATTGCATACTCCAAGCAAGACAATGAGATCAGTGCACTGTGGCATCCCGAAGCTCCTTCATGGTACTGAACCTGATTGGAAGCTTTTGAAATAATGGGTTGCTTTTGTTCTTTACATACAGTAAAGCATTGGGCCTACATTCTTGTTCATTCAGGGCAGATATGAAGTCTATGCATGGGGGTCAAATGAAGTGACAATAGATGTCATCCTACAGAATATTTCATGCCTCCTCCCTCATTATCATCCATTCATGTAGTTAAGGATCACAATAAGAGAGCATCAATAAGGCCTTTGTCAGAGTTTCAACAAAATAGGCTCCAATTAGTTCAGAGACATTCATATTTCTAGGAGCTAATCTAAACTCTTTGAATTAAAATGTTTTTTTGCATCCACATCTGTAAATCTTTCTCAAGTTAATTTTGCTTTTTGAGATTACAACTTTTCCCTTGATGGATCTAGGATTATGTGTACTGTTTTAAAGGGTTTGAAAAACATTTTTGTAACTTCGAATCTGTATAAAAGTTTGTCTCTTTCACCCTTAAAAACTTCCATAAGAGTCCATCGTGGAAGAACATCTGTAATGGCATCGGGTCAATGATGTGTGACGCAATGGAAAAGCACACATTCTTTCCCAAACAACCTGGGGTGACATATGAACATCCAATGAGTGTGTTTCCATTCATGCCTTTGAGTGTGTTCATAAGATGGCCTGGGTGTTCTGCAGCCAGATCCCCGTCATCAGCAGAAGTAGTGTCAGAGTGTTCAGAGGAGAGAATTTAGATGTACAGTCATGCTGAAAGACTATCAGCTCTGTTCTCACTCGAAAGTACCTCTGACAGCCAGCATGACTCCCTGGGGTGAGTCTGTGACATGGACCTGTGTTGGAGGCACCTCTTATACCAACTCTCTTTCTATAGTAAACCTATAGGAAGCCTGACTGAATGCAGGCTGGGTTGATGCACCGAGAATAACTTCTTTAAAAACAGAGTGGCTGCAGTGCTACATTAGAAGGTGCAAACCTGGTTTCTAAAGCTACAGAAGAAATGTTCGTCCTTTATGGATGGAAAGATGTGTTCAACAGAGGAACTCAAAATAATTACTGTGAGCTGAGAGCAGTAGCAGGTGTTTATTTCTGTGGTCTCCAGAAGCACAATGGAGCCCAGCAGTCCATGACCCAAAGTTTAAAAATAACCATTTGCTGGGTGGCCTTATCAGACTATTCACACAACTACTGACCAACATAGATACACCTTTACTGTCCCTGTGCCCTAAAGTTTCAAACTTAAAGCCATTCAGCAGCATCGTTAAGGTGTTTTGTTCTGGTGGAACTGGTGGATCAAAAAATCCATCTAAAATGCTTAAAAAACATGTCAAGATTTAATTCTAGCTCATCATCAAAGGGGTCTTTCTGTTTTTGTAATAGTAAATAATTTTACATTTTGGGCTCAGTGGAATTTTGCCTGGATGCTAAAATGGCTCTATAATTACAGAGGTGATTTAAAGTCTCAGATGCACTCTTTTGTGTTTTGGACAGCTTGCCACTCCCTCCATGTTGGTACTCCTCAAACAATCAAGTCATTCTGCAAAGAGTTGCAAACAGCTATTGTGAATCCTGACATCGCTGTGAAATAAAAACAAAGAAATGGCCAGTAAGTAGTGGAAATACTTTGTCAGCATAATTTTGCTGCTGCGAAATATAATATCCAACAATTAAAAACAGAAGAACAGCATTTTCAACACATCCAATAAATGCTGTATTGACTCAAGTCATGATCATCTACTCTGTAATTAGATGAATCACTCAACCAGACACAGCTTAGCCACTCTTTCATATAACAGGCTCAGCCTGAAAGGGGTCGCTGAGAATTCAATTATGAAATAGAAGATAATGATACACACCAATGGATGTTGGATATTGTTCATATGAACAGATTAACACTGTCCTTCAATATATACTTTGAGTTAAAGGAGTCTGTGTCTCAAGAGCACTGTGAGTCAAGACATCTGGACCAGTCTGCTCTCCATTATTCATTTTATATTCATGTAATTATTGCTGCCCCTAAATTCTCCAAATAACATTTGACGACAACATGATCCTAATAGAGGCTTGTCTTTTTAAGTGACTTTAAAACCAAAACTCTGCTTGTCTTTGTTTCTCCAACATGAATCAATGAACTGGATTAACCTGTCATTATCACAAATCCGCATTATTTATTTTACCCATCATCAAATTAGGCCCTCATTCTGTCTCACAGCTGTTAATGTGTTTTGAAAACTGAAAACAAAAACTTGAATCACATCCTGTTGTCTGATTTTATAATTAATCCCATTTAGAAAAGTAATTGCTAATGGAAATTAAATGAAACTCTGGAGTGTTTGTTTGTAAGTAAGCTGCCCGAAGATGAAACAGTCATGATTATGGTGCTGACTGCATGTTGAGTGGAATAATTGTGATGATAGGGGTGAAGCTGGTGGGATGCCCATTCTTTTTATTTTGGCTACAGGCCACGCAGCTTATTTGCATACATCAAAAACCCAGTGGCTGCACACCACATGCAAACGCCTATTTATCATCTAGAGTGCTGCACAGGCAGTTAGAAGTGGCATTCATAGTGCTACATATATACTGAGAAAATCAGTTTGAGGTATTCATGTCGGAAGCTTTTAGTACACCCTTATGAAATCTAAAAAAAAAATTAAAAAGATTAAAAAGTGAAAAACCTTAAAGGGGACATATTAGGAAAAATCACCTTTGACAGTGTTTTTGAACTCTTATTTGGGTAACCTGAGTGTCTATCAACCCATAAAATTTGAAATAAATCCATCCAGTCCTTTTCCTGTGGTCTGTATAAGCCTCCAATTCCAGCCTAAAGCAAAACTTTAGAGCAGGTCTGTCATTTTTATTGTGGCTCCCGAAGGAGTGGTTGGACAACACTAGGGGGCGCTCATTGCATTTAAAGACATAACAACGAAGCGTTCTGGAACTAGTTTAAACAGGGTCACAAACTTCTTCTGGTGATTGATTCATGTTATATTTTGACCAAAGCACAGCAAAGATGTTTCATTTAGACCACAGGGGACTGTTTGAATAGGTGGAGAAGGGTTATAATATGTCCCCTTTAAAAAAAGATCTTAAGCTGCCCAGAGATTGATTTTAAAGAATTGTGTAGGAAAGGTTGTGTTCCCTTTCTCTATTTCTATTCTTTCTTTTTGTTCTTTTTCTTTTGTGCAGCAGGCTTTGTGATTGATTGCAGTTTTTCCAGGGTGTGATTTTCGGAAACTTTCAGCTACTTGCAGATCCAACTTGCAATCTCCTGGCTGACGTGATACACAATGGTTTCTGTTCCTGCAATCCAGCAGTTCCATTTCATCCTTCACATCCATTACAGTGAACAAAAACAAAAAAAAGTAAATACATTTCTACTTTTTTCTGTGATCAAATATCCCAAAATCTTTTGTACCCATGTTGATTAAAAAACTGAATAATGTGGTAGCATCATAGGCTGCTTTGATGTTTTCTTTCATTTTTTGTATTTCATGCAAATCTTGTTCAATATGGGTAATGTGCAATATATGTTGTGTTTTCTGTACTGGTACATGCTTTTACATGTAGATTCAGTATTTATTTTGTTCTTATTTATTGATTTCACTGTTGAAGCTTAATGTCTGCAGCACCTTCAGTTGAGGACACGTTTCAATAATCATTACAAAAAAGTTTATCATATTGTACCATTCAGTATTGTTCAGTTATTGCAGGGGTTCAAAACATTGACATACAAAGGTTATTAATTTCTATCAGGATGCTGACATGTGTTTGAGTTAAAGATTTTACGAGCATGTTTTCGACACAGTGTCGATGACTCATGTCAAATGTATCTTCATGGTATCTTATTCTATGGAATGGAAGGAAATATTTACCTATCTGGTGCCACATTTTGTATACGACCTGCTGCATTATACAACAATATATTTGATTTAAGACATTTGAAACAGGAAATGTAAGGAAGCAGGAGAGATGTCTTCACAGCATGATTTTAACCATGTGTTTATGTAAGCGGTGACTCATCTTTGTTACTATTTTATGAACCATGAGAGGACCAGAATAATGTCCTGCAGTTCACTGTTTTAAACAAATGGATTTTGATTTCTTCCTTTGAAATATCATTGTAGAATAGATTTGTCTATGATTAGATTTACACTTTAATTATTTTGGTTCTCTATAAAGACGTTCTTCACTGAATGTGTAATTGTATGTCTTTAACTCTGACTTTGTAGTTGTAGCTTCCTAATTTTCCTTTGCGACACTGTCACTGTTGGTGATGAAAGAAGATGATGTTGAGTGTTATTTGGATTTCAAAGAGAAAGGGGTAGATACACATAATAAGCAGATTAAATCAGAAAGTACCTCTAATGTCTCATTTTGGATATGCATAATGTCTCTTTTACTTGTGCCCGCAAAAATCTGTTATCGAAAGATAACATTAAGAACACATCAGGGTGGTCAACAGGTGCAGGGCCTTGTCAAAGGCTGTAACAAAATCAATAATTCAGAAGCGCTGCAAATTCAAAAGCAGATGAAACTCCAAAACAAATGAAACGGCTAAAAAAAACGTTGCAAATGAAAAAAGAATGATGCAAAAAGCCAAAACAAGCATTAAATTTCCACATTGATTGTTCATGCAGTTAAGGCATTAATGCAATAAAAGGGACACAAATAGTACCATAAATCAGAGATGTTTAATGTGTAAGACAGAGCTTTGAGAAATCATGAAAAATCTTTATTTGATCAAAGAAAGACAACCTGACCAATCTCAGACTGCCCGAAGAAATTTAGCATTATGTAGCCTAAATATGATGTTATTTCCTATCTAAGTGAAATCCTGCTCTCCTCACTGAGATATCTGGAAGGAAGCATAGACCACTACTGCCCCTAGAGACCACATAGAGTAAAAGCAACCAATTTAGACCACATTCTCTTCACCTGTTTTGTCCAGTCATTTTTATAGTCATATGAAAATTAATCAGGTGGCTTTTTTTGTGTTTCCATGGGAACAGGAAATTGGCATATAGTCACCCAAGCAGGGCCTCAAATTTATTTAAGGACCCTGTAAAATAATCTAAATACATCCTGACACAGACTCTCACAGAGGCTTCACACCATTCAAACTGTGTACTGCACTTCAGTTTGAATCTACCAGCTCTGCCCAGGCTGTGTGATTTCAAATAAAGGGCAAGTGTGCTTTTGACCAAATAAGACGTTACTGACTCTTTTTTTTTCTGCACCTGTGTGTTCATCTTCTCCCCCGTAACAGGACGGAAAGGATGAAGTAAGTGATGATGACACATATCGCTCCAGGAAACCCACAGCATCATAGCCAGACCGGCCTCATGATGCTCCCTGAATCCACCTGTCAAGCCCAGTCTGAAGACCCAGGAGACAAGGGAGAGAGAGAGGGCCGTACTCGTTTTTTATAACATCTGGCACACTATTACAGGAGTGGAAGACATAAACATCTCCCTTAAGTTAAAAGAAATATATAGTAACATAGAAATACTCTACAATAAGTAAAGGTCATGTATTAGAAACAGCATGAACACAGAAGTAGGAAATGTGCTCTGAACCAACAATGAAAAAAGGAAAGCAGCTGGTGTTACTATAACATTGTTAGTAGTGATGCATCCATCTGTAAGAAGTGTTTAAAGGTTGAAGTTGGTGCACAGTGAGCCAGTTTAAACTGTGTTTACATACACAAATTGTGATATTAGTTTAAGAGTCAGAAGTCTGAAAAAAGAGGATTAAAATGGGGAAAGATGGTGGAACCGACTTGTATTAATTGTAACTTATTGCATTTAGTTTCTTTCAGTTTTGTCCTTTGAAGAGTTAGGATTAATTTAATTAATTGAAAACCTCCTTATGTTGTGAAGTTGTTGGGTTTTTTTGTTTCAAAATGGCTAAGAAGTCATTGGTGTCGAGCACTTGGAGGGCATTACAATAACAAAGCCACAATTTAGAGAGTCTTTATTCCCTCAGGACATCGAAATACAGCATGAGATCCTCCCCTCCAGCCTTAAATGCAGGACATGCTGTAGAACTTATAAAGGACTCCTGCCACAAAACACACCAGTGTATGATACACACTGCATCACACATACGACGAAGAAGAATATTTCACACCGGTGAGTGAAAAAAATATTTCCTTTTGTAAATTGGTCTAAATCTAAGCTGCATTTATGCATTACCATTATTACCATAAAAAATACATGCATCTTGCCTACCTTTATGTCCACCTAAAGAGGAGGTCAACTTCTTTATCACAACTAATTTGGGATGAATAAGTGTGTATGAGTGGAATTTAAGTGGGCTCCCACTCACCTATTATTCAATACAATTTCAAAACGAAGGATTATTTGACTGGAAAACTCTTACACCCTCACATCTGGGCAAATGAATGGATGCATGGGTACATGTTCTGTGTTAATGTGTAGTCTTCTTCATGAAATTTTAAATCTTGTAGAGGTTCTATCTTTAGTAAGAACTGTGCTTTTATTTTGAAAATAAAAAAAAATTAAAAGCAAAGAGACAGTAAGTTCTTATTTTTAAGTGACTGCTAAACGATTCAACATATATCAACAGCAGTTCAATATCAACAGTTTTACATTTTCAGAGCTACACATTTAGAAGTTGATCAACAATGTTTAAGTGGTTACAATTCCAAATATTGAATTACAATTTGTGCAGACTTTTTAAAGACACAAGCTTCTAAATTAATGAGGAATAAAACATACAAAACAGTTGGTTGACACATGCCCCTTCCTGTAGCAGCTTTGCTTTGACATGTTTTTAGATTGCATGTAAAAGATTTTAATTGTACTTCAGGGTATTAAGAAACTAAATAAATGCTTCAAAATGCTGTTAAAAATTCTGTTTTGTATTTGTCTTTTTCAGTAGATTAGCCTGCGGAAGATTACGATTGATTAAATCTGCCATCTCCAGAGACAAGCATCTTGTCAAAGGGCTTCACTCCTCCGTCAGTGTGATTAGCCCCTTAGGAACGTGTGTGTGGCCCCAGGTAGAGGCAGCAGCACAGAGAGGTGAGGAACAGCCTCCACTGAGGGAGCAAAGAGGAGAAAGGTCCACCATTAAACCAGAATAGGTCCCTTGATGGCTGTACGAGGAACAGTCACAGCCTCTGGCTCCAATAGTCCATTCAGTGCAGGGAGGGAGGAATGGGAGCGCAGCTGTACTGCATGTAAAGACTCAATATTTCAAAGAGCTTGTGTGAATCAGCCTGAGTCAGAACTGCTGAAAATAGTCCTTCATCCAAGAACAAAACCAGGGCTTGAACGGCAAAAAAAAAAAAAAAAAGACATCTCTAATTGTATCCTTTAAGTCTGATTTGAGTTTACTTTAATAAAAATCGAAATTCAAACTTTTTAGGCAACCATCCTCTTTGGTTAGAATTTGCTTAATAGGTTGGTACATACAAGAAACAGGCTTTCAATATGAACCAGGATACACACATTTCTGTCCTACATATCATTCAAATGTCTACATGCAAAATGCAAACCTTGAACCTTTGAATTTGGATACTCCTGCCCTTTTATTCTGTTCTGAAGGGGTGGGGCTTTTAGTAAGAGTCCCTTAAGTGGGTTAGACCTCCCTGCATACAGGGACTCACATTCCCGGTAGACGTGCGCACAGATGCAATAACAAGAAACAGCCTGAGGAAAAGCCCTGAAGGTGTTTGCTACATGTTTTTGCTCTGCAGGTTCTGTGTTCACTTTGCTCTGCAGCTGTAGTTTAGCCCAACTGAGAATAAACATCACAGGATCACAAGGATTCCCAATGAGCACTTGACATGGCCTATAGGTAGTGCTACTCGTTTGTGTATTTAAAAACAAGAACAATTCCTATTGAGACCTCAGAAAATGTATATTAATTGTCTTTTTTTTGGTGAGCAGCTGTTAAAGTAGATTATAAATCTAAACACTGATGATTCTTATACCTTCCCCTCAGAGTTTTTTTTTTTTTTTGCATTTGCAGAATCATGGAGAGAAATGCATCCATACCACTCAACTCTACCTCTATCCCAACTCAGTTCCCCATCAATGTAACTGCTGACATCAACGCCACAGTAAAGCCCTTCAGTGTGTTTGACGGCTGCGATCATCAAGTGGAGGCCATCCTCTTCGACCTAACTCTTCAATGTATCAACGTAGTTGTCGGAATCCCTGCAAACATACTTGTCATTGCAATCCTCATCCACAACCGCAAAGATCCCTCCACCTCAGACATGTACCTGGGCTGTCTGGCCTTCATGGATGCCTACTTCGGTCTTGTGCCCCCTATCAGCTTCCTTAACCTTTACCACTTGCAGAGCAAGGAGGTTTGGTCTGCGATTAAATTCTCCTACGGTGTGAAAGACACCAGTGGGCCGTTGTTTCTTTCCTGTATCTGCCTAGATCGATTTATAGCTGTGATCTTTCCAATCAAGTTTGGGCAGCTTAAACACATAAAGTACAGGATGAGCCTCTCCATTCTGGTCCTCTGCCTAACTTTTGCTTACTCAGCAGCCAAAACTGTTGGAGGCCTCCCCAACTTTGAGAAAGTGTTCACCGGTGAGATCCTGGCAGCGTTTAGCTGGATGGTTATGTGTAATATAAGCATCCTGTGGGCACTGAAGAAGTCTCGTGGTGCAGGAAAAGATGAGATGCACCCCATGAAGAAAAAGGCCTTCAAGATGGTGCTCTCCATCCTTTGTATCATCGTGTTTAACTACCTACCACCAGTAGGGCTGTTTCCCTTTGAAGACTACTACACCCCAGATGTGTTTCGCTGCTATGTACAGCCTGTGGGCTTCGCTTTCCTCAACATCAGTAGCACCATCCAGCCTCTTGTCTATCTGTCTCGTCTGGAAAAGGTGCCTTTTCTCCCAGACACCTGTGTGAAGAAGTGGTGCCCCTGCTTCTGTGCAGAGAAACACAAAACCCCACCAGCTCCAAACCAACAGCGTTAGCTTTAGGAAGATATAACACATATTTAACCTTGTAGCTTACATATTTTTATTGATAATGGTTAAGTTGCTGCAAGATAAAGAACTGTGATTGCAATTCAATGCTTTGTTTTTTCTCTGACTGATCTAATTTCTATTCTATCTATTTGTCAAATACTTGTTTTTGGTGAAAAGATTATTATGTTAAGTAACAGGAAGCAATCTTAAAACTGTGAATCAAGAATGAGTCAAAAGCGGAAAATCAACATTTTAATTTCAATTTGGCATAGACTGATCATGTTCTTCATTGATTTTAACCAGATGAGGTCGAAGTGTTAAAAGTAGTCCTCCCTGTAATAAAATACTTCATTATAATTGTTTGACTTTGGCGCCATCATGTGTACGAACAGCTATATTGACAGAAAGGTATTGGCCAAACCCTATTAACCACTCAAACGTAGCCTTGCTAATTAACCATACCTGCCACTAATGGAGGAATAAGACAATCAGAGCACTGTGGTCAAAGGAAGAACTCCACATGCTGGGAAATATATGGTTTGTTTTTTAGCAAATACTAAGATGTCAAGGAAAGCTACGGCAATTGTATGTATCCCCAAATCGTATTTGCCCATACTGGCTTTACAATCTGCACAGCCAATCACCACCCTCTATCTGTAGACCCCATGTAGAAAACTAATGCAGCTTACATGGTTAGAAACGAAAAGGTAAGTCGAAAAGAGGGACACCTCTGGCCTCTCTCTGAAAGCTTATGTTTCGACAGATTAAACAATAAAATATTATAATGTGCTGTATATTATTGAGTTTTATATATATTAGAAAGCAGCTCTTTATCCCTGTGAGCAGGTTTGTTATTTTCACTGTAAATGCTATGTTAGCCAACCAGCTCCTGGTAGTAACTTATTATACAGACATGAAGCAGTCGAAATCTTAGCATTTTAAACCAAAAACGCACAACTATATTTTGCAAAATGTCTGTCTGTTCCTTACAGTAAAGGTCATGAGAGGAAATACGTTCATTTGGATTTTAGCAACCTCTATGGACAAAGTGCTATCTGTTAGACTTTGCTGATTTGTCCTGTATTATGTTGGTAATTGTTATCAAAGAAAATGTAATTCATCTGTCTTTTACAGTCAAAAATATCTCTCAGATTCATTGCAATCACTTCACCTGAGAAATTAACATCACCTACCCCATGGTGCTGGTTTCAGACACTATAAATAACTTCATAGACATAATCTCTCTAGTCACTGATGGTCTAGTTTGCTTGGTGGGTCATTCAGAGGCATCAGTATTAATTTTAGTCTATTTGATAACCAATAATTTTAAAACTCCTGCTTCAAAGTTTTTGAAGCATCAAAATAGTTAAGACTTCTTTGCATCCTCATGTGGGAGGCTTTAACACTAATAAAGCCAACCAGTAAATAATTATTTATTGGATTGAAACAAAACTGAGACCCTCCTTTCTCAATTATTGAATCATTAATCGACTTGTGATGAGTACCTTTTCTGGCATTATTCTCAGTGGGTGGCTGCTCTGTGTGTAAAAATATGGAAGTAAAGGTTCTTTGAATGTTGTTGTAAATTCATAAATGAGCTTGTCATCAGCAGGGTCGGAAAAATATACTGTCCCTTTGTTGTAATCCAGCTGTACTTTGACTTGTTTGGGTGGTTTTGGAACTTTAAGTGGAGTTGGGGGCGAGGTCATTGCCCTAAGCTCTCCATCCCGGAAGCACAAGGTCCAGAAGCCGTTCTCGGGCCGAGCTGAGACCTCAGTGTTCCTGGGTACGGACAAAGAGGCCACGCCCAGGAGCCAGTCCTGATTACTTCCTGTTTCCACGACCCAGTGGTGGCTTCCTGAACCCAGCGCAGCCATGCCTACCACTTCAGCGCTGATGTGGAAGCGCTCTGGGTTATCAGGGCAACAGCTGGCCCGCTTTGAGTATTGAAGGGAAGTGAGGTCGTCAGACAGGATGAGGCAGGGGTGTGCTGTGTTTGGGTCCAAAGTCACTGGGACTGAAAGAGGAAATGAGCCATACAAAAGGACTAAATTATTCAACAGGGTTTGGGTCATAACATTCTGCACCTTTTGCCTTTAAGTCTAAAGGAAATTAACATTATGTATATACTCACTATAGTCTATTTGGTTCAGTAATGTGTTCCAGATTCTGTACTTGAGGTTGTCAACATGCTTGGTCACATCAATCAGTATCCCAGATATGCTGTCTGAACCAAGCGCGACACTTTTCCCTCTGTGATGACAACAGAAACCTCACACTGAGATAAAACATTAAATCAAAACGGAGTGTAACCACATCACTCCGCTGACTTACCTTTCATGAATGTCTTTGAAATTCTGGGAGAAGGAAACATTCAAAGTGGGTCATTTGAGGGGAATAATGATTTTAAACTTGACATTTAAAGAATTGTGACACACCTTCAAAAAGACCATATCCTCTTCTTTCAGCTGCTCCTGTATGGTTGAGATGATCTCTGTGAGGTTTGACACTTCTTCTGACAGTTCTTTCATCTTATCCTTCAATCCTGCCAGCCTCTCCTCCTCTTCTTTTTTCACAGCTGCTACCCTGGCAGACTCCTCCTGGTGGAGCGCTTGATGGAGCTGCTCGAACTGGCTCTTTATCAAACTCTGCGTTTTCAGAGCTTGGGTCTAAGAATTCACAATTCATGATTTAATTGCACTTTTACACTATATTTGAACCGATCTTTTTTATATCCTTAACTTTCTGTCATTGTATCACAGGTTACCTTAATGTACTTGAATGTGTCTGCAGAGGTCTTGTGGATTCTTTTGAGGCTGTCCAGCTTGTCTTGAAAGCTCTTGAGGGATACGGAAAGTTCATCCTGTAAATAAAGCAGACCTTAGAAATCAGATATCTAAAAGGTATGATGTTGCAGTATATAACTAGCACTTTGATTTGTTTTTAGCTCAGACAGCTAAAAGGTAACAATCAGGACAGACTTGTGGGACTACATTCTACCTTTAGGTGTTACCTTAAATACTTAAGGATGACAAAAACAGTAGAGTCAGTTTATTCGGGTTGATGTTGCAATGTAGGCAAGGAACACATTGATGTGTTTTTTTCCCCTACCTTGCAGTCCAGTGCTGCCTCCTCGATGGGCGAACAGTCATGGCTCTTGTGCAGTTTAGAAGAGTGACATACCACACAGATGGGCTGTTTGTCAACCATACAGAATAATTTTAACTTCTCCCCGTGTAGACCACAGTTTGTGTTGTCTTCCTCCACTACCGAGCTCTGCCTCCTGACCTCTAAAAGAGCTTCGCACACATTCTTCAGAGCCAAGTTAGTAGGAGCACTGGACTTAGAGGCTTTTTTTCTGCACACTGGACACTCACGTAAGCCGGTGTCCCAGCAGCGCCTCAGGCAGCTCCTACAGAAGCTGTGACTACATGCCAACAAAACAGGATCCGTGAAGATGTCACAGCAAATTGGACATGTAAGATCCTCCTCCGGGAATGACATTCTTTTCAAATACAATTACGTAAATCCACAGTTTAAAAGTGCATAAATCCTAGACTTCAAGTCCTTAATGAGTCCTCCGTCACAACATCATTTGACTTGCTGGGTGAAACTCATCTCCTGTAAGCGACAGGGCGCACCAACTGCTTTCTATTGTCCTTGATGTGAAGTAGCCAACGCTCTTCTTGGTTTTCCTGCATGACTTTAGAGGGAGTAACTTAAATCATTCAGCGGGGTGAAACAACACTGTATGTAGCAGCGCTGGGAAACAGGAAATAGAGCCCTATTGGCCAGTCGTTGGAAAGCTTTAAAAAAACAAACTGATTGGTAACTTGCTGCATGTTTGGAATGTCATCTTTCTGGATATACATGAGTAATTAAGTGCTGACACTTGTGTTAATAATTCAAGGATGCACACAATCACACTTTGTTGTTAATTCAGTGTAAGTCAAAGAAACTCCCTATGACCTTATACTCCAGTGAAAAATGTGAATTTAGTTTTGTGGTTGAATCACTCATGTTCCCCTGTTTGGTGTCTATTATTGACCGAAACTATAACCAGCTCAGAGTAAGACATACGTTTACTTAAGCACTATTATTATAAACTAACCAGCAACTGACTTTTTAAAGTTCAGAAAAAAACATGTGAATGTACTGCCTTTAAGACTATGTGAAAATGTTTGTCTTTTGTTACGCATCTTCCTCCTGTACATGTTATTGCAGAACAGGACTGTGTATTGACAACTCACACAACATACATGCTGACAACCACTTCCTCAGGTATATATTTTCTCTTTGCTAACCAAAGACTGGAATGTAAAATATGTGTTAGCCAAAAATAGATTCAGCACAGTGAACATTTCATCTGCAGCCTGAGTTTAAAGATTTCGTTTTTGTTTTTTAAACATGAAGGTGGGAGGCAGGTGAATATTCCAAGTTTTAAAAAGAATACAATCTGGAATGTGTCCCAGATTCTGAAACCCAACAATGTAAAGGGAGTGTTTAACATTAAGCTAAGAGGTAGAGAATATTCAGCATACCGGTAGCTTTTCAGTCTGTTAAACTCATTTTAATTTAGGAAACCAACAAGGGAAATTAAAGGAAAGTTTTGCTTTTTCTTGAATGTGTCTTAAGACATAAACTGAGTGCTCAGTATGAAGAATGGTTTTGCTGATATTTTTTCCTCAGCAGGTCATACAGGGCAGGGAGTGTGCCCTCTTCATCTGCACACCTTTTGGAAGGCGAAAACATTTTCAAGACCCCCACATACACATCTACAAGTATGGATAAACAGTCATTGCAAACACGAAAAGTGGAAACTCTAGTGTGACGACAAACAAGCCATGCACGTTTAAAGAACAAGCATCTTAAAGTGATGCTGTAACATGAAATTTCTGAATGTGTGACTTCTGGTGTAGATTTATGTCCAGTCTCATGTTTACCTCAAAGTCTGCTTATAAAAATTGCCATGCTTTTCTATCAGTGAAAAATGGTGTTCATTGTTTTTGTTAAGCCTGGTTAGACCACCCTGTCATAACTCCTGGCCGCCCCTAGGGGTCCCATGTTCCCCTTTCAGTTACTTAAAACGTACCATCATTAAAAATATATTTGTTTAATTTGCCGCCGAATTGGAATAATTAGAGAAACACTATTTAGGCCTACAATGAAAAAAGGACACAGTCACATATAATAGAGGACAGTCAACCTCTAAACTTCCAAAACAGTTGAAATGAATGAAAATAATGTTAGTATAATATTAATTCCTTTTGTTTTCACTGGATAGCCTGTTTTATTGAACCTGACTGGGGTAAAAAAATAATAATAATAAAATAAAAAACAACCCTAAAAGCACAAGGAATTCTATTAGAAATAATTGACTTGATGGTGATTAGCTAATTGTCAAAAAATATGACCAATGATACTTTTCCCAACTCTCTGCTGCTTTTCATGGTTTTATTTGTCTAATATATCAGTGTTCTCATGTCATTTCTACTAGGCCTAGTTTAAAACATATATATCAGCCTTTTAGCCTCAGTGTGTTTTTCAAATGCTTGTCCAACAAGAAGAACTGCAGACATTCTTCATACTGTATAATGGGCCTTTGGTAATAAGAAGTAGCCTATCAAATATTATCCAAGCTCCTGTTGTTGGATTTTAGCTTTTATGTTACATGTGTGCCTGGCCTTTAAAGATATGACTGTTTGATGATGTTGTGTATTTGACCTGAGAAAAATGAACTCGGTGTGCCCTGCAGTGTGCAACACTAAAAACTGCAAAGTGACGACCTTGACACCAAGATGTGTAGCCAGGCCTCAAACACTCGCTACTTTGTGTGTGGATGTGGGTGTTTGGAGGGGTTGTGTGTGTACACTCTGTCCGTGAGAATAATGAGAATATTATCGACAAGTGATGTAGCTCCTCCTCGCACCCTATCCGCCATCTCCACGGATCACGGACCCTCCCTCTCTCCTCCGCTCTTTGGTTACCATGGAAATGACGTCAAGTTGCGCCACCGATTTCAGCCCTCCACAGTAGGCGGTGAAATAAATCCCAGTCACTCGACGCAGGAAACCAACCATCCTGTGAGCCGTTGCTGCTGTGATTTTCGTCTCCTGCTCCTCCATCCTCGTCTACATTCGCTCAAAATGCGCGAGATTGTGCATTTGCAAGCCGGTCAGTGCGGAAACCAGATCGGAGCCAAGGTAATTTTAAGTTTTATCTCTGCTCGGTTTTGATTTGTGCAGGAGGCTCATGCAAGGGTGCTTCATGGCTGAGGGGAGCCGTCTAATCCACCTTCAAATCATTCTCTAGAATAAACCCACCCAGAGCGATGTAGCCTACAGTCTTGTTTGAAGCGTCGCCGTAAAATGAATTAAAATCATGTAAAACGTTCAATGTTGAAACACATACGATTCTCTCATTGACATTCTTAGAAGGGCGTTATTTGGGCACAGTATCCATGCAGCCCTTGATTAATTAATACGACCGTAAAGCATAATAAGCTTATGATTTGATAAGCTTTTGAGTTTTCTGAATTTGCAAAAAGTGCTGCAAACGATTATGGGTTGCAATAATGTAACCATTGTAGACTGTATATCAGCTTCCCCTCCCCCTCCACATTTTGACCCATTTTTACATATAATTCTTTATAAGCCAGAAGCTTTCGAAAATGTCGATTTCCCAAACAGTCTTTATGTTTTTTTTTATTTTAACATCGCCAAATTACATTTTATCCTCAGTCCTTTTGTCCTTTTAAAGTAAAGGGTGTGCTGGTTAGATTTACAGATAATTACTTATCAGATTATAGCCATCTGCTGGATTCCTCCTGAGACTGTCCGCATTTTAGACTACTAGATTGCACGTTTAACTGGCATTTCAGAATTAAACATTCTCAAAGCTCATTATTATTTAACTATTTGCCTACTTTAAAGAGCCTTGATTTACTTAAGGCTCTTGGTACCACAACTTTATTTATATTAAATCAACTTTAACATATATATATTTAGTACCTTTGACCTCAGGCTAAATTAACATCTGCCTCTCTCTCCTCTCCTTCCACGCCTTTTTTTTTCTTCTTAGTTCTGGGAGGTGATCAGTGATGAGCACGGCATTGATCCCACTGGTAGCTACCATGGAGACAGCGATCTGCAGTTAGACAGGATCAGCGTCTATTACAATGAGGCCTCCGGTAAATTCTCCTGCTATAAAAACGTTCTCCATAAGCCTATGTGTCTGGTAAATTGGACAAAAAAATCCAATCTTGCTCTATTTGAACTGCTTTCAGGGGGAAAGTATGTGCCCCGAGCCATCTTGGTGGATCTGGAGCCTGGGACGATGGACTCAGTCAGATCTGGCCCCTTTGGGCAGATCTTCAGGCCTGACAACTTTGTCTTTGGTAAGATATGTCAATTTAGTAACAAGGATGAACTCATAATATTTTATCAGAAGGGATTTCAGTGAATTGTTGTACTCCTGATTTCAGGTCAGAGCGGAGCAGGAAACAACTGGGCCAAGGGCCACTACACTGAGGGAGCTGAGCTTGTGGACTCCGTCATGGATGTAGTGAGGAAAGAAGCGGAGAGCTGCGATTGCCTCCAAGGCTTCCAGCTCACCCACTCCCTGGGTGGTGGCACTGGATCTGGCATGGGCACCCTGCTCATCAGCAAGATCCGCGAGGAGTACCCCGACCGCATCATGAACACCTTCAGCGTGGTGCCCTCTCCCAAGGTGTCAGACACGGTGGTGGAGCCCTACAATGCTACTCTCTCTGTCCACCAGCTGGTAGAAAACACCGATGAGACCTACTGCATTGACAATGAAGCTCTCTATGACATCTGCTTCCGCACACTTAAACTCACCACCCCAACCTATGGAGATCTCAACCACTTGGTGTCCGCTACCATGAGCGGGGTGACCACTTGCCTGCGTTTCCCCGGCCAGCTCAATGCTGACCTCCGTAAACTAGCTGTCAACATGGTGCCATTCCCCCGTCTGCACTTCTTCATGCCAGGTTTCGCCCCCCTCACCAGCAGGGGGAGCCAGCAGTATCGCGCACTCTCTGTCCCTGAGCTCACCCAGCAGATGTTCGACGCCAAGAACATGATGGCCGCCTGCGACCCACGTCACGGACGCTACCTCACCGTGGCTGCAGTGTTCCGCGGCCGCATGTCCATGAAGGAGGTGGATGAGCAGATGTTGAACGTGCAGAACAAGAACAGCAGCTACTTCGTGGAATGGATCCCAAACAACGTGAAGACCGCCGTCTGTGACATTCCACCCCGTGGCCTCAAAATGGCTGCCACTTTTATCGGCAACAGCACAGCCATCCAGGAGCTGTTCAAGCGCATCTCTGAGCAGTTCACCGCCATGTTCCGCCGTAAGGCTTTCCTCCACTGGTACACCGGCGAGGGTATGGATGAGATGGAGTTCACAGAGGCCGAAAGCAACATGAACGACCTGGTGTCTGAGTACCAGCAGTACCAGGACGCCACCGCTGAGGAAGGTGAGTTTGAAGAGGAAGGAGAGGAGGAGGTCGCCTAAAACCAGTTTCATATCAACACTCCCCCAAGTCCATCCTTTTTATCGCTCTCCATCACGAATCGAATGGTTCCCTTGCACTCTGGAAAACTGTTATCACCTAGATCACTGTTACTCTAGTGTTAGACTTTGGTGTTGATACTAGTGAAGGTTGGCTTTTCGTATGTTGTGAATGCATTGAATTATTTCACCCTTTACATCTGTCCATTGATTGCCTTGCAAAATTCAAAAGCAAGTGATTTTAACTGTGAAGCCTTGAAATTAAAGGATGATTAAAACCTTATCAAAAGACCAGTTTGACTGCGTTTGAGTTATTTATTGTCTGCTCTGTCCTACACAGTGCTGTCAGTGAAAGTATTTCTCAACATGAAAGCGTTCTCTGAGGGGCTCACAATAAGATTCATGGGGCTTGTTTTTTAAACGATTTGTGTAATACTCATCAGTAGTAGCTTTAAAACCTCTTACTTTTGCATTGATGCAAAATGTTGTACTGAGGGATAAAACAAGCCCAACAAAGTTAACAATCTTGTCGGTTTATGACCTTAAAGTCCACTTGACTCCAACATTTGGATTCAACATGGAGGCAGGATTCATCCTAAAAGCATATTCTCTGAAGTTCGAATACAAACTCCACCAGTGGAAAGTCTCACAGTCAGATGACCGAATGTAATGTGAGTGGAACAATGAACAGTAGAAACAATTAATCTTTGTGAAACTAATCCAGCTCCCGTGATTTAGAAGGAAGACATTTTTTCAGCAGTTTTCATACATAATTCCTGTGAAAATTTCAGTCTGGGATGTTTCCTACAAGGCCTGCCTGTTCTGTGCTCAGCTGAACTGTAGATAAGCTTCCCTTATCAGAGGGATGTCTCGCTGAATAAAACGTATTTACCTCCATAAGTCATGGCAAGTAACGGGAAGCCTAGTATTAACAGAACGTGGGACAAACTAAACACTATTTTGTAAATCCTGCATTAATCCGTTTTCTTACTTGGAATGGTGTTTTTTTTTTTTTTTGCACTTCACTCAACTGATTAGCAGATCGCCACTTTTATACTGTATGTTGGGACACTCCTCTCTCTGGCAACAACCATTGTAAAAGGCAACACTTATCTAGACAACACTATGAATACAAGTGAGCTAAGAGCAGAATCTCTTCAGTTTATCTTTCTGTTATCATGAGGAAAGGGAGCTCATTCCTTGGGCCATAGCTCATTCATCACAAGACAGCCAAAAGTCGTTTCCTGGTATTACTCGTGTTCAGAGTTACATGTCAGTGTGCATGGACTGTGTATTGATCTCAAGTGAGTGCAGCTGAAATCCCAGATCGAGAAGCTCCCATAAGATATGTTCATCCAAAAAAAGTGACTGACTTTAATAGTTCTTTCCATTCTTAAAACGAAGGTGGGCTCAGATTATCAGACTGTAAACCAAGTTAACAGTTAACCAAGATGGCGGCGCGGGCACACGCAGCGGCTCCTCTCTCTCCCTGCAAATCACCCTCTGCCCTCAGTTCTCTACCCTCCTTCACCCCTCTGCCCCCTCTGCCCTCCATCCCCCCCCTTTCATCCTGCCACAGTCTGCCCCTACAGGTCCTGGCATCACCCCCCTCCACCTCCACCCCCCGCGTGCTCCACTAATTCACGCACCCTAAAACTCTGCACAGCCGTTATTGTATTGTTTATTGTATTGTTTATGCTATTTGCACTATTTGCACACTACCTCACTTTTTAACTTTGTAACTTAATCTGCACTCTGTTTATATTGTTAATACTGTAATTTATCTACATTCTACCTCATAGTAATTTATCCATATACTACCTCATAGTGGAACACTCACAAGTGCCCTTGTCTGTCTATTGTCTGTTGTTCGTTATCTGTTGTCCAAATGTCTTTAGTTAAGTTATTTGTTGTATAGTATTGCTAGTTTTTTTAGTGCTCTTTTTATACACTGCAGGTTTGCACTGGGGGTTAGGGGGGGATTGCAATTTCATCTGTGCTGTATGTTTAACATGGAGCATATTTGACAATAAAGAACCTTGAACCTTGAACCTTGAAACACAAAATTTCCCCTTGCAGGATCCATAAAGTCAATCTTAATCTTACATATCTTTTCTTTCTACTATCGTGATGCTTTTGATGTCTTGTGCAAAGCACTTTGAATTGCCTTGTTGTTGAAATTTGCTATATAAATATACTTGCCTTGCCTTACATGTTCACTTTGAATCATGTCGGCCATCTTTTCTCTAAAGTTCTACAAAATGTCAGACGGAATTTCTTTCCTTGCTATAGAAACTCACAATGGCTGCTGAGTTATCAGGTGTGGCCTGGTTGCAGCAGCTATGCATTTACACTCGGATTTACAGGGATCCTAATCCATCTTACTCTTTGTCATGCTTTGAATGACTGTACATATTCTGGCGTTGTGGTTTAATCTTGTTTGACTAGGATTGCACATAACACTACAAACAATGACAACAGGATGATTTAGTCAGGGATACATTTACATCGTCAATGCTTTGCAAAGTTTAACCATTCAAGTAGTTTACAAACTCTTTGCATTTATTTAACAAAGGCATAAATAAACATTGTCAAATACAATATCCGTTTGATTATGATGCATGTTGCTTGTTTGAATTGGGTTTGTTACATAGGAAATCGTGAGTGTAAACTATTTATCAAATACAACTTTCTTTTACAAAATGATTTTGCTCTTTGATGAGACTCTCATTGTCAGACTTCAAACACTTTCAATGTAGAATCAGAAGCACTTGAGGACTCAGGTTAGTTAAATAAACGACAGCTTGAGGTAAAAGATCAGCATAAATGATGGAGGTGACAGTGTTTCATAAAAGACTCAATCAAATCAGGTCAAAGTACATGCTTGAATATATATTAAGACATCATTATCAAGTGAAATATTCTGGAAACTCAGATCATTGACGGTGACAAAAATACTAAATCTTGCGTTTCATTTGTAAAGCAGAAATGTTCAAAACCTTCTTTGAAATGTCATTTTGTCTTGAAATCCGCGAGGTCTATTGTGCAGGTGTGTTTCTTCATAGTGTCACACAGGAACAATCTGTTACTTGATGACTTGAAAGTGGTCAAATGAATGCATCATGGTCGTGTGAACACTTGGCAACCTGTCCTTTCTTAAATCCCGGGGGGGGAATTTGTCTTTCCTTTAAACGCTCACAGAAAGAGCATCGTCACACTCACGCTTGACACTGTGAGACAAACTCTTCACAGCAAGTGTCCTTACAGAAGTTTGTGCAAACATAACGCACAGAGTCTCATATGAGTCGTTCCTCTTTTGGTAACTTTAATGCATCTGGTGCCGCGGCGCTGCATGAACCAGATTGTTCCTCAGCGCTGGGTCTGTATGTCCCTTCAGTCTGTCTCTTCTTTTTCACCACGCAGAAGAGCCAGGCCAGAACCGCCAGCACTATGGCCAGAACTCCCAGGGTGACCGTGGGGGCCACAATAGCAGCAATGTTAGGTCCCTGCACAAAAAAAAACCACAAGACAGTGATCCTTGTGTTGGTAGAGGATATTGTGTGGTTAAATGGTATTTATGAAATGTTTCACTCACTGCAGTATTATTAGAACGGGTTTCACTCGCAAGATCGGTGTAATTTCCTGTGAAAATAAAAGCATGTCAGGAACACTGAGGAAACAGCAAACCTTTCAGGTGAATAGTTGCTGAGTTCCTGTTTATATGTACTACACACAGTTGGCTACTGGACACTAACTTGAACTAATTGGCTGTCCATTAAAGCCAGAGTATACAGTGCGTTTTGGAAGAATTATTGCTAAATTTGTTGAAATCACCCACGCATACTCATTTGAGTCTTAAACATACTAAAGCTGCTCATTAAAGACCGGCAGAAAGAATTAGCTAAACTCAGTTAGCAATTAACCATCCTGTGCTCACAAGCCTCCATCAGTCAGTAATAAAGCTCATGTGTGTTTGTGTGTTTTTAAATGGGTTTTTTTTTATGTCCACATGTTTTTAAGGGAGCAATTCAATTCAATGAGCTTTATTAGCATGGAAAACATACATTAGCATTGCTAAAGCTTAATAACAAATACAACACAAAATTACGTACAATATAAGAATAAACAAAAATTTAACATTTAACAAACAAAGCGGTTCAGGTGTACCTTGTTTTTTGTTTTTTTTCCCAAACACAAGACAGAAAAATTAAATAAACAATTATATTTCAAACTTGCTCTTACTGGTAAAGAAGCTGCTTATCCAAACGTTAACTATTCAGTGAACTAAAGACATTGCATTACTTGACCTGGCTGTGTCACCTCACTAAAAAATGTGAACACTTGTTATATGTAATAACACATGAGCCTGTTATGTTACCTCTCTACCTGCCTTTAAACATGTGCAGCACATAAACCCACCTTTAAATATGTTGTTACACCCTTTGGTTAACAGAAAGTTCACACAAGTAAGATACAATGTGTGAATAGAGATTTTTGGGGGGGGTTAGGGTAAGATAGCGTTAGAGTAAAATAATCAAGCTTGTTTAACCACGACATTTGCAACAGTGACTGAGGGTAGCTGATAGCTAGCTTGTGTGTCATCTGACTGCATGAAAATGGCGTGAGAGCGTATTGAAAGCACACCTGCTGAAGGAGAAAGCAGTGCTTGCTTGCACAAAAATCCTTTGTCTTAGTTATTGTGATAAATTCAGATCTTTGTGATGTGTGTATTTTGAAAGCTCATATTGTGATAAAGATAAAACTGTGATGTTATTGTGCAGTCCTAATGCACAGACACTGAACAAACAATGCACACAGATTAATGCAGATACAGGTCTTTAAATCTTAATGTGTAATAGTGCAAAACGCTTGAACACTTTGTTAATTCAGATGTGACTGCCAGTCTCTGCTTGTGACAAATGTCCAAAAGATGGTTTTGTTGTCATGATCTATATTCAACTTGCTCAAAAGATGTGTTTAGCTCAGTGAATAAATGGAGGTAGCTTGAAATCTACTATGGCCATTCAAACATTAAATACCTGCAGCAGTAACGTTTTTTTTTTTTACTATAGCTGATGTAACAGCAGAAACTGCTTTCACCCAAGCGCACACTTTCAAAGCATAAAAAACTCAAAAATGCAGAGTACCAGATATCCAGCCAGTCTTGTGCTGCTTCAACACATTTTATCCATGACCGACCATGTGATTACTCGGGGACATCACGAAACTACAAAGTAACTACTTGACCAGGAGAGGGAAAGAGGAGGAGGAGCTCAGGAATGTAGAGCGTACTTCACTAGTACAGTCATCTGAATCAAATAACGAGCTTAAAAAATGAAAGCCCATAAATATGAGGGGTAAAAACAGATTAGTTGTGAAATTGTTTGGATAAAAGGCGTTAAATTTGATTTTAAAAAAATCTCTTAAAAATAAGATTTCGTTACAGGAATTGTATCTCTCTGATACTGTCTTCTGACTGAGTCAATCATTCACAAGGGTAAACAGTAACCGTTGCAAGGACATAAGTTCAACTTGATAACAGGAAGCATGGGTTACTGACGGGGCGGCCATGCTCAAATGAGCATATATACATGTATATATGGCATTATAGTTGACAGAATTTGAATCCCTGTTTCTCATATAACAGAATGTGTTTCTGCGCTCACTGTCTAGATTTTATTTTCTAGGCTGACAAGCTGGTGCATGTTTCAGAATAGCTTTGGCATGTTCCCTATGTTGTTGTTGTTTGTTTTTTTTACGCTATCATTGCAGGATTCTATGCTGCATTTGTGTGTGTAGGTGCGGTTAGATGTTTTGCTTGTGAGGGAGTGTGGAAGATAAAGGGATGGTTACTGACTCACCCCATACAGGATTATTGCTCAGCACCAGCAGTAAAACACTCCCAACCACAACTCCTCCAGGTAGGGCCATCACGTCCAGACTGGCCGCCATCTCGTCCTGGGACCAGCGAGGCCAAGTGATGGCAGACTGGTACTTGTGGGCTTCAGCTCGGCTCCATTTCATTAGGTGCAACATTCACTGTATGGATTTATATCCCTCCTAAATCAGCTGAAGAGAAATTGTCACAAATATTTAGACAATTGTTTTAAGATTTGACAGACTTAAGGACTTATTTAATCTGAGGCTGAGCCAGGAATCCCTGCCACCTTGCAAAACACTGAGTCACAATCAGCCTGATGTTGAATCACCATTTAACCAGCTCAAACCACAGAAAAATAATAACCTTTAAATAAAATAGCAGTATGCATTAAAAAAAACAAAGGCTTCCAAGTTCAGTCCTCAGTGTTCTAGTAAAAAAAAAGCTTGTCAAAAAGAAAGAAGAAATTATGTTATGTTACCTTTAATACCCTTGATGAGGCTGTTTTCAGGTGATCGAAGCAAAAGGGGGAAACATCAGGTTGATCCCTTGCACATGCAACACAGTGCTTCCGCAACGAGTGGTTTAGTCCAGGTGAAAGACAGGTAACACTAAAAAGACAACAGCGATTTACGTGCTACCTAGAAGTACAAGACTGCCATCTTTGTCGACACCAACAGTTGGAGTTTTTAGGCTGCATGTAAAACAGTTTTTTTTCTCTCGCTCTCTCTCGTCTGCTCTTCAAATGGCCCTCGGTCACGTGGTTCAGTTTCGTATTACCTGCGCGCAGTTATCCACCTGCTGCAGAGCGAACAGACACTCCTTTGTCGAAGAGAGACGCGGTTTACTGAAGCACAGCAGAGCAGATTTCTCCTGATTCCCCTGAAAAAAAGACTTCTTAAAAAGACTGTATCATACCTAAACATTCACTATTCTAATCTGAGTCACTTCTTGCCTGTTTACACCCCTCAGTTGTTTTAAACTGAACTTTTTTTTTAACTGCTTCGGGTACCAGGTTGCTCTCACTTGCTGTAGTTTAATGTCTGACTGCACTCTCTGCCAAGCACTTACCTAGCAACCTGTCTGTGTAGGCCGCATGAAATAGCGCCTCCCTCAGGGTTCAGGTTGCCCAACATGAGAAAGGATATCAACATTCCTGAGATATTTGAAGGATGAATTCGGCGGCCAACTGGTCCAATGGACTCTAATCCTCACATAATCTCTCCCTCTCAGACTCAGAGGGGCAAAGAAAATGTGGCTGCTTTGTACCTAATCTGTGGTGCTCAGATAGTTTTCATTTGGACTGTGTGTGAGAGCAGAGATTATTTTTTTTAAGCAGAGGTACTATGGAAAATTGCTTCTAAAATACAGCAGTGAATTTCTTGAGCATGAGAAGAGACAGGCGCTCATGTCAACCGCTAAATATTTACTTGCTTACTGTTTCAGTAATGAAATAATCAGGAATCATTCATGAAGGTTAATGTATTACATTTTTGTTTTGATTTGCATAACATACGTTTTAATCGAAATCCTGTAATACAACTGAAGATGGAAAGTTATTACATACAATTTGGAAGACAGGTTTAATTCAATCCCTTCAATTGACATATTTTATAATCATCATTCTAATCAATTATTAACATTGTTGTTCCCTGGTCTCTGAAATGTTTAAAAAAACTTCTATAAATCATTTGACCGTTGGCCTATAATTTGCATTAGGGTGTCATCACATTTACAATGACAGTCATACAGGGTGTTAATGTGGAATTGTTGTGATGGCATTTGGCCGAATGTTTATCCTAAAATGTGCCTATTTTTTCGTCTCCTAATGGGAAAAAAAAGTCAAATGCAGGCTATGTAATTGTTTCACCAGGTTTATGTTAAGCAGTTGGCTTTGGAACAGCATCAACGTACCTGTAACATGTTATTTCAGCGGGGAAGGGCTCACCTCACGTTGTTAAATAGTCTCCAACTTAATTCAAAAATGCAGTCAGGCCTTTTAAAATTATTTTTCTTGCAGTTTTTTTTTATTGCGCATACTTTTCAAATGTATCCACTAGGGGGCATTAACAGCACTTTGCTTTTACCTTGATGAAGGTTCATGATAACAGTCAAGCACCACTCGCTTGCCATACGCGTGGTGGAGTCTGGGTAGCACAGTGAAAGCGGCGGGAGAGCAGTGCATACATCCTATAATTTAATAAATGCCATCAATGCGGATTTTTTAAGCGAGTAATTTGCATGCAGTCTCAACATTAAGGCGCACTTTCGAATCGGATTAGGTCACCCAGTAGATGAAAGTGTTGACCCTGTTACAGTCTGTGTCACTGTTTGTGTTGCTTTGGAGGATTCCCCGGGAAATTAGTTTGAACGTTTTGTTTTCGGCTAACCCCTTTCTTTCTAGCACTTGAGCAAACAATGGCGAAGGTTCAGGTGTTAAATGTGGCTGTCCTAGATAACCCCAGTCCCTTTGGAAACCCTTTTCAGTTTGAAATAACGTTTGAGTGCATGGAGGACCTGCCAGAAGGTGAGTACAATCTCAAATAAAGCCGCGATTGTTGTGTATCTCTGACCAAAGCATTAGCATCGTGCCTGCTCGCGTACCCAAAGTGTGCTAACCGCTAACGGCTTGCTAGCATCACATTAGCTCACTTTAGTTAAAAAAACAATAGTCGTCAAATGTTTAAATGTTATGGAAAATGAAAATTTACTAAACGTGTCTCTCGATAACACATCTTGAAAGTAGTCATTTAAAGTAATGCTCGTGCAACTGTATACTGTCACAGACGATTTTAATCTTAATAACATGACGTGTTGTCAAGGCAACAGTCTGTGGATTATGCTGATGTTTTCGCGCTCCTTATGTTTACCTAAATGAAAAGTTGCATCAAAGAAGTCTAAATGTATCCAAGACGGATGATAGTTGTTGATATAGTTTGGAAGGAAACCGCACAAATAAAGAAATATGTTAATGCTAGCCTCATTGTTCTGCTCAGAAATGTAACTGAATTTAGACAGAGCTGCATCATATCAAGAATTTCCGGAAGGTACATGTAGTATCATCAAAGTATAAATGCACGAGTAAAAAAGAAAACGTTAACATGTTGTAAACAAACGATTTGTATATCTGTTCATCGATCAAAATGATCAAATGAAATTCACAGCACAACATGAACAGCTTTTCATTTGACCTTCAAGAATAATTAGATTTTTCTTTGTGGTTTTATTTCTAGACCTTGAATGGAAGATCATCTATGTCGGCTCAGCAGAGAGTGAAGAGTATGACCAGGTCCTCGACTCAGTCTTGGTTGGTCCAGTACCTGCTGGGAGACACATGTTTGTGTTTCAGGTGAGTACAAAGTAACCAGAACAATTCTTAAAGTCACTCAAAAAACAGCTTTTGTTTATTGATCACTTTTGAAGGTGCTCTTCTTATTTGGATAATTGTTTGCTTTCTATCCATGGAGCTGTTTGGAAATTTGAAATGACAGAAACGTGTACATCTTTCAAACAATCTTTTGAGCTTATTTAAAATGTATCATTATCTGTGTGACTGCTTATATGTGGCTAGAAGTTGTAGAAACATTTTTTAACCAGTGTGAAGATTGAATCAACCTTTAGCAGATATGTTATCCTTCTATAAGATAATGTTCTACCTTGTCAATGTCCCAGTTGATGTTTTCATGAAATATCAACAGAGATGCACACATTGATCAACCACCGTGGTGCTGGATCAAAAACACAAAAAGAGGACAAGATATAAACCAGATCTGCACCCAACATAGCTGACGTTCATCATTTTCTAATCTGCTACAAATATATGAAACATTATTTAAGTAGCAGACTATTACAAGGCTAATTCAGAATGGACATTTTTCTGAAGAACACAAATGTCCATAACACACGCAGTTAAAGGGCCTGTACACAGAAAATATATATGCATTCAGATATATAACTACCAGTGCAAAAACATGTACCACAATAGATAGGAATAGTGTTAAATATAGCTTTGTTCACCACACATGCAAACACACAGAGGTTAAGTGATGAAGTTAAGTTATGAATTCGACAGATGGAATGTGACAATTATTAATTGACTAGGTTTGCTTTTGGCATTAGAGAAGGCTGAGTTGTTATGATCAGGAGATCAGCTTCAGTCTGTTGAGACTTTACTGGATCCTGAACGGCCTGTTCTGACATAATGAATTGGTGGATGTAAACACGTTTTAAGAGTTGAAATGCCTCACAGATTTAAAAAAAAAAAAAGGAGTAAAAAATTTCATGATGACGTCACGGCTGTTATGCTTCATCGATCAGCGGATTTGCCAAGATAAGTTGTTTATTAACCTAATATTTGCAAGAACACTGTAAAACATGACTAGAGGCTGTAAGGAGGATTAGGGAGAGAGTTCCCGGCGTGATGACGTGTAACGTCTGCAACAACCACTGTAGTTTCAGTTAGCTACTCGTTAGCAACCGCCGTTTAAAGTTCGCGTAAAAACTTTAAAATTCACAAGTGGGGTCTTAGTTAACGTAGTTTATCTTGTCTAACAAAACATCAACATCTCTTCATCTTATGTTAACCACAGACCTTATTTCAGGCGTCTAAACACAAACCCATTCAAAATCCCCATTGACTTTTAGAGTTAGGAACCCATGGCGCTAAAATGCTAACTCACTTCCTGGTTTTAGGACTCAAAACTACACCAGTCTATCGGAGCGCTCATATCGGAGATTTTAGATGTAGTCCGATAGAATCCGTCATTTGTTTTCTGGCTGATATCAGACCGATTTTCTGGACACCCCTAGTTTTCATTTATGTACGTAATTTAATTGATGTTCTTTATATCAAAGCCACTGATCCAGTGATGATATGGTCACTTGTTGAATCGGTCATGTCATATATCACATACCTGGTGCCAGGAATCCTTTTTGAGAAGTAAAGAGTTAAACCTCCTGATGTGAATGTTTTAGATATATACTTCATGTGTGCTGTTTCTTTTTCACAGGCCGACGCCCCGAACACTGGACTGATACCTGAAAGTGATGCTGTTGGTGTAACCGTGGTGCTGATTACCTGCACATACCGTGGTCAGGAGTTCATTCGTATTGGCTACTATGTAAACAATGAATACACCGACCCAGAGCTTCGTGAAAATCCACCCATCAAGCCAGACTACACACAGGTCAGACTAAAGACAGAAAGACTTTATTGAGCACAAACTGGAGAGTTATATACATATTCAAAGTGGATTTCTTCATATTCTTTGTTGCTTACATGACTGCTTTACCCGGGTTTGAAATGGTATTCTCAGAAACAACATTACATGAACTAGAACATCAATGTTTTTTTTTGTTTTTTGTTTGTTTTTAATTTAAGGGAATTTTGCTCTGATATTTTAACCAAGCACACCCTGGTAGCTCCGCAGGTCATGTGTGTTTCCTCTGACCATGGCAGCGTCCTTTCTGCAGTGGCTGTGTGTTTAAGTCTTGGCCCTTTTCTGCACAGGGAACTCTGTCTTCCCTGCATTTCTTAAATCTCTACAGATTTCACTACCCAATAAAGGCCAAAATGAAAAGAAACAAAAATCCTGTCATTTTAAATGAATGGAAGAAAAACACCTTTTCACAATGATATCCTTTGAGGAACACATTTATTTAATAAATAGTGCAAAAAGCCATCAAGCTGTCTTTTCCACAGATACTGTTTGAGAATTGCAGCTTTGTTTGTGGAGACTGCACTTTGGAACAGTAACTGCTAAAATAATCCTTAAACATTCCTTCGGTTATATAACTAGTCAAAATGTTCTAGTATGGATTCAACTTAGGAACTTCAGTTAGAAGCCCAAACGTGTTGCATAAAGATAAAGCACATTTAAAGCAGGCTAGCTTTAGGATAAAACTCACAGATGCAGAAATTATTCAAATGTATTTAACATTATTCATTATTGGTTGAATACGATTGTATACCTTTGTACCATTCTTATCTACAGGGTTCAAGTTTACGTACCCTCAGTCTGGATACCTGATAAAGTCAATGATAATAAAGGGCAGTGCACACAAAGTTTTGACCTTTTTTTTTTTTTTTTCTCAACTTTCTTTTTCAGCTCCAGCGAAATATTCTGGCATCAAACCCCCGTGTTACGAGATTCCATATAAACTGGGAAGGCTGCGCAGAGAGAATGGAAGACTGTGAAAATGTGGATCCCAGTTCAAACTCCATGCTCCCTCCATCCTGTCTCCCAGGCAAGGCCCCACCCCTGGGGCTACTACCAGATAACTCTATGGACTGCTTATAGAGAAGAACCCCACCCTGAAGGTGATAACTCAAAGCACCAGACATTACTTTTGATGAATGCCTGTGGACATTCTAGTGTGGAAGTACAGACAGACATCTTCGCCTTACAGCTTGCCTTTGATATTGGAAGCTTCTCAAAAACAAAACTCGGGCTTCAGATGACAGTTTTCTCCAAGGAAGATTATGAACATCTCACTGGTATTATCAACACTTGCAGATGTGGAGTTCCTTGCCATAATGTTACATGCCACATTGAGGTAGTTGAACTATTTTAAAAAGGAAACCTGTGAGAAAATGGGACAGCTTCATAGAAACATAACAAATTGCTGATTTGTGATTCACCTCTCTTTCATCTATTGGAGCAGAAAACACCTATTTAAGAAGATTTCAGCCATGACGTAATAGGCAAACCAACGTCAATTTGTTGCTGTACAGGAATTTAATAATCCACCATTATGTGTTCTAATTCTTGTTGCACTTAAACCTTCTCCACAAAGATTTTAGAGCTTTGTTGGGCTTTGTATAGGCTATGTTATTTCACCTGTCATTTTTTCTTTCACCTGTTTTGTTTTTTGTTGTTTTTCATTTTTGTGTTCTAATAAAAAACATTGTTATGTATCAGTGTATGGATCTGTCTATATCTATATATGGGTTAGAACTATGTTACTCTTCATTACTTGGCTAAGTTTCTTTACTTTTCTCATCTTAGACTATAGACTGCAAAATTTAAATTATTACATAAATTATTTTCAATGTGCCTTAATGTGAATGTCAATACCAGAAAATGTTTCATTTTAAGATTTAACACAACGGAGATTAATATCTGTAACGCAGCTATACGTATGAGTATCCTAATATGTTTTCACAATTGACTAAAAATAGCCTGTGTTAACGTCACGACCAATCACACGTCGGTATACTCTGTGGCTAGGGTACTGAAC
Source organism: Symphodus melops (assembly GCF_947650265.1). Classification (NCBI taxonomy): domain Eukaryota; kingdom Metazoa; phylum Chordata; class Actinopteri; order Labriformes; family Labridae; genus Symphodus; species Symphodus melops. Next base: position 17,521,337 of record NC_136707.1, on the reverse strand, counting down.
TGTATTTGAAATTATTGCTCCTCCTATAGAGATAAAGGTTGGTGTTTTCAAGATGTGCCTGGGTTTTTTTAGGCCTAAATTAAATGTAATCAATGTAATGCAAACTAATAAAGATTAGGAGAACAAAAGAAGAAAACACAGTGACAGTTTTGGGCGTATTTGATTATAGCCGTCTGAGGGCCGGAACGAAACCATATAACTGACGAATCGCATCAATGCAATTATTGGATGTAGTGACGCCTAGCCAATCAACACGGGAGTTATGACTTCTGTCGTCTAAAAGTCCGTGTATGTAGCCAATCAGACGCAGTAAGAGGCGGGACTCATTCGATGGATGACTGGAGTTTCCCCTGCGGTCTGAAGATTAATGGAAGGGGTCTGTTGATCTTAGGAATCGGCTATCAGATGGTCGGCCCCAGGAATCCATTGCGCTTGACGCCTGATTTGTAAGCGAATGGCGAGAGAGCCAGTTGAATAAACAGACAGGTTAACCGACAGATCACTTTTGTTATCCAGGTCTCACTTTAAAAAAGGGCCTGTCTACACGGAGATAGCACCTGGTTTGCTCAGGCCAGGATACGACTTCGAGGGACGCTAGAAGCTAAGAGTAGCCTGCTCGTGTAATTGACGGAAAACATCTCTGAACGATCTGTTTAATGTTCCGGATTGGATTTTGCATTTTGGATTTACCGAGTCGTCTCTGGAATTGAAGCAAAACTCGAGTGACATCTTTATTTGCCGATGCTCGCTTCAAAAAAATTTTGACGAGCTAACGCTGCAAAGCTAACATCTACCGACCAATCCCTGCTAGATTTAGCTATCGTGCTAGTCTGGCTAAGCGTCAGTGTAAAGCTGCATACTTGGAGATCTCCGCCCGCTTGGTTCGAGGGACACTCTAAGATAAGATAGAGGAGTACATGTGTTTAGACTTATTGGTCGATAATGATAGCTGTTAGCTAGTGGGCAGCTGTCAGCTTCATTGAGCTCAGCGGTGTGTTAGCGGTGTAGCATCACTCAGCGACTTGTGAAGGAAGACTTAGCCCGAGCTCAGGGACTCGACCATCAGCCTGCCATCATGGGCAACACGCCCACCGCAAAGAAGGGCAATGAGATGGAAAGCGGTGAGTACCCTTTATGTCGTATTTGCTTGTCATTCCTCCTGTCCTTGGATCATTTATTCTTTTATTTGTTTTGGCAGCGAAAATAAAATAACAAGATAACACCTGTGAAAGGCATCAAGGCCCAGAGAAGCTCCTCACTTACACTATGATACAAATCTGCAAACGTGTTATTCTAATAGGAACAAGTGAAGCAAATGTCAAACTTCATGCAACTTTGCATGGGTCTACATGAAAGTTATTGTTAAAAGTAAAAAAAGTACAAGTTCAGCTATGCTGTTACACCCACTTCATCCAAGTTAATCAGCTGTGGATGTTATTCCTTTTTTTATCTCTTTGATTCTGTGGAGAAGCTCGTGATTAAAAGCCCCGGGTTATATCTAGAGGTACAAGTTAAAAAGGCAACAAGTAACCTTTATACAACAGTCATAGAGCTCTTCTTAGGGTCACGTGTTCACATGCTTTCCCCCTCCCTCCAATCATGTAATAATAATAATAATAGGCTACAATAGCATTGCCCAACAACACTAATGACAAGTTTGTCTTTTGCACTTTCTTGTGAAATGTGTCCGTATGTGCTTCTCTGTGCATAGAAACACAATGCAGAGAAAGTCGTGGGTAATGGGTTTTTGCGTCAGCACTTAGTTGAGTCTTAATGTAATGAGGACCAGGCCATTGAGTCTCTCAGATTGTGTTCGACTGTGCATGAGGGGAAGGGAGACGGCAGTTATCAGAGGAAGGCAAAAACGCCACCAGGATGGGGGTCATATGATGCATGAGAGGGATTCTCTCCAGGCAGAAACTTGGGAGTAGAGGAGTCTCTTGAACACCATGTGATGAGTAGCAGCTAGAACAAGGGCACTTGTATGTGTCACTAAGTGTGTGTATGTGTGCATGTTGCAGAGAGGAAGAAGTGTTGAATCTCCCAAAAATGTTATAACTCCAAATTGTGTCGACATTAGATTTTAAAGCGAAAACATTGAATAAAAAGAGTACAGTTTACAAGAATAACCTCACAAAACATCTCAGTTATCCACTTTTGTAAAATGTTTAGTAGGCCTTCATCCTATTTACTTCCTAACTTAGCCCAGATGTTGAGGGTTTGTTTTCCTTCACTGAGGCTGATCTCTGGCCTTAAAGAGGGCCTTGGCAGACACACTTTATGTTTTAATCCATGAGTCTATAAATAACCCTTGAGAGTGCAAAGTCTGAACAGGTATCTGCAAAATGAGTGTCAGCTCCTTGTTGCTGGTGGAGAGTATGTGTGAAGAATTGCACTCTAGTCCCTCTGTAACATTAGCCCAGCAGTGCTAACTAACCCTTGTAACAAGACCCATGACTTTCAGGTGTGATAGCTCAGCACCTCGCCACTTAACAAGGATTGTAAATGAAGGTATTGGTAGGTAAAAAGCAGAGACAGAGGAGGCCTTACTGGTGGGAGAATTTTTTTTTTTACATGCCATGCTTCACATCCTTATCAAGTTGATCACAGAGGGTTCCACCCTGATCCCCAGAGACAGGTGCAGATCAGGGGCTCAGAGCCCACACGCTCGAGTGTTATTTTCCACAGACCAGCTCGAGCTTTAGGACAACACTGAAGTCTGTTTTGATTTCTGCGGCAAAAAGGAAATAGATTGTTGAGAGCTCATTTGGGTACAGAGCGTGTGTGTGTGTTTCCCCTGAACTTTCCAGGCCGGAGAAGACAAACAGAGTCGCTCAACTGTTATACAAAGTTCATTTCTGGCCAAAAGGAGGAAGCAGGGCGGACAGACAGACAGAGGGACACTGTGGAAGTTAAGGAGCGCGGAAGGTCCAGCCCAGGCTCCGCACAGTTGGTCATCACATCTACGGCTCTTTAAAAAAAAAAAAAACAGGATAACTTCAATTTTTTCCCCCTAAATGAATTGTGATCAAACGTTGTGGATATAATTTTTGTTCTGACGGCCTGGATCTTGTGCAGTTTGGAGACTCGGCGCTGGCTGTCGGCTGGCTCCTCCTGTCTGGTATAATGTCTGTTATCCACAGACTCGCAGGAAGGCTGTTTCAACGCGCCGGACCCTGCCTAGGGGACACGGGCAGTGAAGAAGGCCGACATGAACCTCCACAGGAGGAGCTAGAGGCTTGCTGCCGGAGTGAGTTTTCACTTCAAGCTGGAGCAAATCTCAGGGATGAAGTCAAGTCCAGGTTATGTCCCTTTGGCGTAGCTAGTCAAACTCTTGTCTTTACAGATAGTCAATCTGTATTTGATTTTTTTTATTTGATTTTTTTTAATGAAGTTGATGTTCATATCATGGGGTTAAACATATGTCCTTGATACAAGTCTACACAGAGCAGCCTGTTGTTTCTCTCTGGTCTCTTGCCTACAGTTAAACTAGCCACAGTTGAAAAGAAGACTTTTCTCAGTTACTGTAGAAGTGTCTGTAGGTGAGATATTCCTCTCAGGCTTATTCTGTTGAGCAGTGTAATGATGAACCTTTTCCAAACACGGACGCTTTGTTTTCTTAGAAAGTTCCTTCTCACTGGGAGGCGTTTTGTAAGTGTGAATGTCGGATAGTTTGGAAGTGTTTTCCTGCACTTTACACACTTCTGAAAACATCCGAGAAAGAGCGTGCTTACAGCCAGTTATGACATAACTAAGGGATTGTTTTTTTATGGGATGTATAATGAGGTGGCACCCTGTCAAAGTGCAACTCCCTTTCTTTCTATTAATATCTCTGTGGGTCATGTTCATGTCCTGCCTCTGCTCTGCCTGCGGCGGCTTTGTGTAACAGGGCCAGCTGTAGGTTTGGCTGGTTCATCACTTCCTGTCTACAGTTAGAGGGGCTTTGTTAAAAGTCTGCACTGATTAGAAGGGGACCTCTCTGTTGAAATGCCTATCATTAACCTCAGGTAGGCTTACACCGCTGGACTGACAAGTTTGCGAGCTGACCATGGAGCGATCCGTAGCTAGGATTGGGCAGCAAGCAAGTAGGGAAGCATCCCGTCACGCTGCAGAAACCATGGAGGCCCATTCACAACTCCACCTAATCAATCTAACACTGAAAGTAAAAACAATCTGACTGTGTGTGTGTGTGTGTGTGTGTGTGTGTGTGTGTGTGTGTGTGTGTGTGTGTGTGTGTGTGTGTGTGTGTGTGTGTGTGTGTGTGTGTGTGTGTGTGTGTGTGTGTGTGTGTGTGTGTGTGTGTGTGTGTGTGTGTGTGTGTGTGTGTGTGTACCTGAGGCCCTGATGCAGAATGGTATCACATAGTAATGGCTGACGGGGTTTGCACAAATCGTGTTGATAAATTAGCATTGTCGAAAATGACTGCCACTGTTCAGTCGCCCTTTCATGTTTCCGTTCGTTGTCACTGAAATACCAACAGTTCAGATCGTGACCTGCGTTAAGGCTTTTACAGGCTTTGACTTTTAACTCGGTGTAGCGCAGGCTGTCGGTTCGATTCCCAGTGTGTACAAACGACAAGACTGAAGTGAGCTGAGTAAACTGAAGGCAGTTTATTTTGTGGACATCAGGCTAAGTTAAGAAGTGAAACCACAAGTTGTCGTGTCACAATTCTGGGCATAAAGTTAAAAGTCTTGTGTGACCTCTGCCGAGTCCCGCCTCTAAATGTGTATCAGGTCATTTATTAGCTTACAAGCTTGAAAACCTTAATGGCTTTTGACCTTACCATCAATTTTTAATGACATCAATTACTTTCCAGTTGGTTACTTATCATGATTTTTTTTTCCATTTAAGGGATCAATGCTATAAATGTGTAATATTATATTATAATTATATTATTATAATTATATCTATCTCTACAGATTCCATAGAACTATGAAAGCTAGCAGGAGATAGATCGGGTTATTTCTCTCTCCAAATATCAATATTGGGGGGGGGGGGTGATGGTGATTTAGCATTGTGTCCTCTTTTTGTTTCTTTTATTCTATTCAGGGACATGTTTCCACTCTGATGCATTCATTTGAAAACGTGGACTTCAGGCTCTTGTGTTTCTGATCTATTTCAGCCCTGCAGAATTGAACAGTAGCTTCACACAAGTGTTCACAGGGCTATCGCGGGCAGCTGACTGACATGGCTTGAAGCAGCATGCATGGAAATAAATGATTGTACTGTTCCAGATATTTCATGAACAGCCGAGGTCGTGACCTCGCTGACATCATCGCCTCCCTCCGTTTCATAACGTTTCATTCACACAACAGGTGAGCTGCGAGTGGAGAGGTTACTACTGATCCCGGACCTGACGTAATGGAAACATGACCCGTCGGTGGGTCATGTGGGTTTATTACCTCCTATCTAAACCTTGGGCCACTGTTGTTCTTGCTGCTGCTGCTGTGTGTCGTGTGCAGCAGAGTTGAGAGCAGCTCAGAAGGAAAAGTTATCTAGCCCAGGGTCACATTTTCTTTTAACAAATCATAACCATGATAAATCTTTGGCAGCGTGTAATTTGTACAAAACTGCAAATATCATCCACAAACAGTTTGATTTTCGTTTTGATACACAATCCAAGTCTTTGTCAGAAGATGCCACTCGGACGTTTCCATTTCTTAAAGGCTCTGTGATTTTAAACAGAGTCTGCATGCCAGGTTGGTGATTAAATACACTGAACCGTATGCCGGAGGGAGAAGGCGACGGTGTCATCTTGAAACAGCACATCACTAATCAACTCAACATCCAACAATCAAATGGGCAAACAGACGGAGGCATGCACATAAAACTCTCCTCTCCGTACGCGTCTCCATAGAGAGGAAACCAAAGTGTGACCATCAACACGCTTCTGCTCCAGGATTGGTCCGTAATCCAACCAACCAATCAATTCTTACCGTGGGTTGTAAAGTAACTTCCAATTGATGGGTTTTGTTTGCAACTTCATGCTCACCAGTCAGAAAAAAAAATCCACAGCCAGTAGTGAGCTGTTGACTACCATCGGTTTCTCTAATCTCACCTTAAACGAGAGGGGGAAAAAAACAAAAAAAAACCACCTTCCAGTGTACCTGCAGCTCTTTTTTCTCTCTCTCTCCCTGACTGACGTCCTGCCCACCACATGGGGATGCCTGCTCTCTGAACGAGGCCCTGTACAGACTGGGACCTGATTTGGTCGCGCTTCACAGCTAAATGTCGGCCAGCTCGCCCTAGTATAACCCCTCTGTGGTTGCGTCAGAGTGGGCCAGTGAGGCCCAGGGGAGAGAGAGATGTATGATTGATTTTTTTTTTTTTTTTAGGAGGATCGATTCAGCACTGGCTCTACATAGACTCTCTGGTGCATTTGGGCAGAGGGAAATACTTTTTTTTTTTTTTTTTCCTGTGGTGTGCTGCGTTCCTGCTCCACTTGTCTCTTCTGAGAAACAAACACTTTTTTTTTTTTGGAAACACCAGGATCAACTGAACGTTATCACACATGTGACATCTGATTGGTTTAACTGATTAGTTTCATCTTGATGCGTGTGCCTCATCTCAAGGGTGCTCATTCAGCCCCTAGTTTTCCATAGAACCTCCTCTCGGGGTTGGATAAATATACCAGCTAGTGTTTTATGCCACTCCCCCTGGTGATCATGCCCCTGTTTTGATCAATATTTAGCCTCTATGTGCGCGCTCGTGTGTGTGTGTGTGTGTGTGTGTGTTTGTGTGTCTGTTGGTGTGTATAGTGTTTGACATGGGAGGGAGCAGCAGAGAGTACTCTGTGCACAGAATAAATATTGATACAAACCAAAGCAAGGGTCCAATTGATCTGTGAGTGTAAGTGGAACATCGCCGCTCTCCATGCTAAATTTGACCACACACTGCATGTGGACGCTCCCTTCCTCTTGTGCCGCCGTACAAGTCGCACTGAAGGCCGGAAGGATTGAAGACCAGACTTTGAAGACTTTTTTTTTTTTTTTTTTAAATTTGTGCAAGGACAGTCGTCTCTCTCTCTCTCTCTCTCTCTCTCCGTGGATGAGCGGGGCTCCTGATCCGACCAGAGCGCTCTCAGAAGGGGGGGTGGAAAGGTCATGACTCAGTGACTGCGAGGAAAGAGGCCGAGGAAGACGAACCGGGGAGACTTTGCAGGGCTGATGTGTGACAGGAAGAGCTCCAGAAAGCATGCAGGGAAGAGGGAGTCATCCTCGCGCTCAAGTGAATCAGGGTCGCGCTCCGCAGATGGTGCAGCACCAGAGGTTCCCATAGTCATCCCAGATGGTAAGAAGTCTGTCCTCATAGAGCTGTTGACCCGCGCTCGTCCAGCGAAAAAGCCTCCTAAATCTATCAGCAAAGTAAAGAATTTGCTCCTGACACAACCAATAAGCTCGTGCTAAATCAAGGGCCCACATATGTCTGTCACGCACCGCCCAGTTATGAAAGGACTCGCTCCATTTTTGACGCTCTTGTTGCCCGGTTGTGGGAGTTGAGCAACATTTACACTGGAAATGTGTTCTCCTCGTCGACCGCTCCGATTCCCGCTGCATTCTGTGGGAGCAGCAGCAGCAGCAGCACTCTTGACATGTTTATGCGAACTTTGCCTTCTCCCGCCCTACTCTTGGACCCTGTGCTCCCTGGAGAACGAGCAGGAAATCACGTTAGCAGGATCAGGATTTAGCTTTTTGTTGTCATTGTCGTGCGCTCGTGTTTGAGAGGGTTTTTTTTTTTTTTTTTTTTTCTCTTCTTTGGTTTAAACATCAATGTACAACAGATCATTAAGTCACTATGTGATGTCAGTATCGACAGCTGACTGCCTATTATTGAAACTTAGCTGAAGGCATTAATAACCCAGATAGATATTCCACATTATCCTGAAAAGCTCAACAGGAGTCCAGCTGTTTTCCAGCTGTTAACCAATCAGTGTCAGTCTTTTATGGGTGGATTATTATGATTCCTAAATCAGTCCCGTCTGAATTTATACAACATTTTGTCAGAGATCAGATGAGTAGGTTTCATTCTACTGAAGTTTCATTTCTTTAGATCTACTGGAGTGATATTTAAAAATAATTCTACTGGCCCTTTTTTCTGTTTTTAACCCGCACGCCCAGGCTGATGGTTAGAAAGGCTGCGCTCCCTTCATCTGCCAGGTCAGCTAGTGTCCTAAAGAGCGAGTACAGAGATGCTGAGAAGGAATGAGGAAGGACTGGTTATCAACATGTTCCCACACAGCTCTCTAATTAGCCCCATAAAGGTGAGGGCAAGTAAGATGCAGCCGCCGCACCTGACACAATGTGTGCCGAGCTGTCAGATCCTGGCCACAGGCATGCCTGTTTGTCCTCTCGCATGTTTGTGTACAAGTCGTAAACTGAGACCACGGCGCAGGTTTGCTCTGAATGTAATGCAGTGTCAAACTCCACAGAAATATGTGGATGTACTTATACTACATTGGTCTCGATCCCTTCGACTTCTAAACAGAGACAAGACGGTGTCAAAGTCGATAATTAAATTAGGAATTAAATTAGGAAGAGAATTGCCTGGGGGGGAAAAAAATGAGGCTGTGGCTCCGTGGGTAGATTTGTCATCGTCTCTCAAACCGGAAGGTCAAAGGTTCGATCCCCAGCTTTTGCGAGCTACATGTCCGATGTGTCTTTGGGCAAGACACTTAACCCCAAATTGCTCCCCCTGCAGGTCGCTGCTCCTGTGGTCGACCGCTCGGTGCGCGAATGACCCCACAGGGATGAATAGAGTTTCAAAGAAAAAAAAATTTGTTTTTGAAATGAAAAACCAATTTGGGAAGTCTCTGAAAGAGGTCGCTCAGTGTGCTACGTCGACCTTGGCTGTAATGCACTTGCACGGGGTTGTGTTGAGCTGTATGGACACTGTGTTTGAACAGCAATAACAAAGTCCTTTCACATGTTGTCCATAGCCTCTACTAGACGATTCATCCAGCAGGATTTTTCTCCATCAGCTGATATCAGGCGTTTAAAGTTACCTCAAAGGGATACGTTGTTATAACTGTATGCTGTATATATATTTTTTACATTACGTAATGTAGAAAACGATGGGTGGAGTAATTTAAAAAATATTTTCAACGCATGGTCAGCCAGCTGATTGTAGCACATGAAGAAGAGCTGATCCACATCAGAGCAGTTTTAGTGGAGCACTCTTCTGTTTACCTTCAGTGCACGGGTCACATAATAAAAGTTTATTTAATCACTTTAATAGCTGCCATGTACTGTCAGAATAAGTTGTTTTTATTTATTTTTTTCTTAAATGAAGAATTTTACTTTTTGATCCAGTAGATGTCGCCCTTGAGCATCAGCGCTAACCCCCAAAACAAACGGTCAATCCGCTCTCCTCCAGCGGCACACCGCCAACCCCGCTCCACTCGCGTTCACACAACCAAGTTAACGAATAAGAAGGCACCATGATTAAGCACCGTTAAGTGAAAGCAGCGGACGAAACTGTCTTTGGCTGGAGCTGCGATTAGCTGTGTCCTGCTAATGTTAGCTCGTAGCTTCATAGTGCACATTAATTGATACGGAATGACCGGGACCTACAGACATGTACTTAAGATCCAGATAAGCAGTGAGTCGGCTATGTTAGTCTTCTCTTCTCCAGTCCTTTACTCAAACAGATTTATACTCACTGTGCACTTTGTACCCGCCCATGTCAACATGTCAACACGGCCTGACCACAGAGCAGCGTTGGTGTACCTGAGTTCTGCTCTGTGTACGTGTCGGTAAAAACAAGAAGGCGATCGATTGATGTCAAGGCTCTGTGTTCTTCAAAACGCGCGTCGGGTGTGGAGCGTGTTGATTGGTCAAAGAAATGGCTGCTCGCAGTGTCGTTTGGTGGTCCTCGGCAGTGCCCAAGAAGCAGAAAAGAAAGACACACAAGCTGCTCAGTTAGTGCTAACCCCAGCATGGTGCTAGCATCGAGAGGAATACATAGCTGCTGATGAGATGAAATCCACTCCAGCTCTCTGAACAGAGCTTTGAGTGTGATGGTGGAAAATACCTTTTTTTTTTCTGTCGAAGTATTCCATTCTACTCTTTTTCAGTCGCGTCCGTCTTACGCCTTCTGGAGAGTCTGAGGTTAAGTAACAGGCGTCTCTTTGCCGCTCTCTAACAGACACGTGACCTGGGACTCATCCGGGGGGGGGAAACTGTCAGTGTATGCTCGATGTCTCTCTTCTTCAGCATGGAAACCCCGTATCTTCTTCAAACTGCTATCGGTCGCCTCAGTCAGAGCCTGCACTTCCCAGCTGTGTTTAAACTCCTCTCTTTAAACGATGTAGACGGCTGTATCTTTGCCTCATGAGTGACTTGACTACTTCTTTGCTAAATAATTAGCAGTGAATTTGTTTGACACGTTCTTTTGTCGGCACTAATTGATGTATCTTTCGTACGGAAGCTGAGTCAGCGGCCGGTCAGGCTTACTGTTGTATAATTGTCACAACGCAGCTTCATCAGGCGACAGATCCTCCTCTTCATCATTTTTTCATGTCAAAGCGATTCCGTCGGCCTGTGAGGAGATCGTCTGGGGGTTCAGAGACGGGGGGGCAAATGATCAGCTAATCAATAAGCAGGCAGTTTGATGGGACGAAGCTTGAATCCATTCATTTGAGTTTGCTTCTACTGGAGGAAAACGTCTGTATATAGATCCATCAAAAGGAGCTTTATTCACGGTTTACACATTCTTTCCACATGTTACTTGGAATGCATCTCCCCGTCGAAGAAGGTAAAAACACTCCCAAGTTGACGAGATGAAAACACACTGACGCCAGGGTGTCGAAATAATCCGGTTCATTTGATTGAGAATGTCGTGCTCTTCTCTGGGTCTTGATGTTAGGATGGTGAGCTGTTTTACAAAGTCATTCAAATCTGGACTTGTTCTCTTTTCTTTTCTCTCTCTCTCTTTTTTTTAAACAGATGAATCTTATTTATTGAGCATTGTGTTTCTTATTACAGTGAAGGAGTTTCTTGCAAAAGCCAAAGAAGATTTCCTGAAGAAATGGGAGAATCCAGCACAGGTGAGCGGGAAACACAATCACTCCTTTTTTTTATCCTTTAGTTTCTATAAAGCCACTTCTTTGTCTTCCATGTGCTTGTTCACCCCAACAGGCAGATTAATAGAAGATCATGTTATTCATTTTAAAGGGTTAGTGCACCCTCTGCTGGACCGCTGTGATATGTTTGTTTACTGTACATTTCTCCATGTTATGTAGACTCATTAAATGTCTAACTTTAATTTAAACGAGCTTGATTTAAAAACGTCTCTGTGGGTCGTTGGGATTAATAAAGCGCTAACATGTTGCTGCTTATTCTCCCCCAACAGCAAACCGCGGCGTTGGATCACTTTGAGCGTCTGAAGACCTTGGGCACCGGCTCGTTTGGTCGAGTCATGCTGGTCAAACACAAAGAATCGGGCCAGCATTTTGCCATGAAAATACTTGACAAGCAGAAGGTATAGTAGTGCGAGGCAGGATGTCTTCACGCAGACACTCATGAGGGGAAATGCTCGACTTTGGGGCTGCAGCTCGTATTTCTAAGTCTCCTGCGTTTAAGTTGTAACTTTAAAAAAAAGCAAGCAGGCAGGATTCTATAGCTTCTGGTTCAGGAGTTGGATACAAAGGAGAGATTGATCGAACCTCCTGATCATATAATTAGAAAAGTCCTCCTCAGTTTAAAGCCACCGTTATCTCTGATCAGTGACGCATGTGACCGTGACAGAATCCAGCATGTTGAGCAGCAGAACAAGTGCATCCTCTGTTACTGAACCGATCTTAAAGATAGATAGATAGATAGATAGATACTTTATTGATCCCGAGGGAAATTCAAGTTTGAGGCACAAAGATCATCTTGTTGTAGAAGTTCAAACACCCCTGTACTGCCCTGCTCTCCTACAAGAAGAAATCTAACCTTTTTTTTTTCCCACGCACCGCCTCAGGTCGTGAAGCTGAAGCAGATAGAACACACGCTGAACGAGAAACGCATCCTGCAAGCCGTCAGCTTCCCTTTCCTGGTGCGACTGGAGCACTCTTTTAAGGTATGCAGCAGGAAGTCATGGGTGCATCTCTGAATCTCTTCTACCTTGTTTTTGCACGTCATAGTAAGACTCTTGTCATCCCTCTTCAGGACAACAGTAATCTATATATGATAATGGAGTACGTGCCCGGCGGCGAAATGTTTTCACACTTAAGGAGAATCGGCAGATTCAGGTAAGTTGGCTCGAAGGAAGCCCCTCCATGTTTCCACGCATCCTCCTGGGTTGACTGTAAACATAACGTTGTGCATTTCGGCAGTGAACCACACGCCCGCTTCTACGCAGCCCAGATTGTACTGACATTTGAATACCTTCACTCTCTGGATCTCATCTACCGGGATCTCAAACCGGAGAACCTGCTCATTGACCAGCAAGGTTACATTCAGGTAGGGCTTTCTGTAGCCATCGACGGTCACTGAGTTTGAATTTGTCACCGGGAGCGCGTGCTCAGAGCTGTAGTCTTTGTCCGACAGGTAACAGATTTTGGATTTGCAAAACGGGTGAAGGGTCGAACCTGGACGCTTTGCGGGACCCCTGAGTACCTGGCGCCAGAGATCATCCTCAGTAAGGTAGGCGGTCTCAGGCAACGACTTCTGTAAAACCTTTATGTTTAAGTAAGCAACTGTCTTTGTTTGTTCCAGGGTTACAATAAAGCGGTGGACTGGTGGGCTCTGGGAGTTCTCATCTACGAGATGGCTGCTGGTTACCCCCCCTTCTTTGCAGACCAGCCGATTCAGATTTACGAGAAGATTGTATCAGGAAAGGTGAGATGAGCCTTCGTGACTAAAGCGTTTTTTTTTTTTTTCTCCAAACTTTAAAGGACAGTAAAAGTCTCGACCTCACACCTGTGCTGCCTTCAGGTGTGTCAGGAGTTTACCAGTGTATGGTGATGTCACAGTACATTTCCACAGTGTTTAAGCTAGTGATGAGATTTTTTCGCTCCCTAATATGTGGGCTCTCTGTGAGATATGTTGTCAATAATGACTTCATACCAACCTCTCACCTCTTCAACCTCACAGTAAGTCGGTGTATGGAGGGGTGACTGGCTCTGATTTTGCCCTTGGTCTTATCATTAAAGGGAGAGTGTGCCTTAGCTGCAGTCATTTCATGACGTGACACAGAGCTAAACATCATTTTCTCTCGAAGCTAGAAGGTCATTTTACATTTGACTGATGAATTGTTTATAGGGTACACTTTTGGAAGACTAGATGTATTTAAGAAGGATTATCACTTTTACAATATCGTTGTTTTTTGTTGTTGTTTTGGGTTTTTTCTTCTGATGAATGAGGTTTGAATGTTAGTTTAAGGTCCAATCAAATTTCAGGAATTTCTATCAGATTGAACTGAAGTCAAACCTGAGCCACTGGTGGATCATCTTCATTTGCCCGCTTTGTTCCATGCAGGCAAATATTCCCCTGTAGTTTCTGACAGGTTGATGATGTTGAGGAGCAAAACAAAAGCACAAACGTGCACACACTGGTCAAACTATTGCAGAACCACTAGTTCATCCAGTTAGTGTTTTATTCTCGAAGTACGGTCCAGGGTAACGGCTTGAAGCCGAGAATAACTTTCTCTAACCCGGCACATGAACCTCTGAGTAAAGTCACACATCTAGAGGTCATTCATAAAGTAAATTCCAGCAGGTCATTGATCATTTTTTCCACTGTAGTTTTCAGGCTGACAATTTTCCCAGATTCAGTTTGTGTTCATTAAGCGTTGACACTAAACAAGTGTCCTCCTCAGTGACTTTGAACATTGCATCATTTAAAAATCAGGCCCAGCTTTAGCATCTGCCAAATGGCCATAACGTTTGGCTTTCATGCATGGGCCGTTTATCAGCTGTGGTGGGGAAAAGCAAAAAAACAAGACTAAATTGCCTTGCTGATCAGAGCGATTAAAGTCTTGGAACAGTTCAAACAAGCAGATGTGTCCAATCCAAAATCAACAGTAGTGTGCACAGTGTTGACCGTGCCGCTTCGAAATCACTCGTAGGACCGCTCTGATTTGTCGCCGTCGACCACCGTCTTTCAGTTCGGTTCAAAAACTCACCTGTGCCGTTTCACTGTTCGCAGGTTCGCTTTCCCTCCCACTTCAGCTCAGACCTGAAGGATCTGTTGAGAAATTTGCTGCAGGTGGACCTGACCAAGCGCTTCGGCAACCTCAGGAATGGAGTAAATGATATCAAGGGCCACAAGTGGTTTGCCACCACTGACTGGATCGCCATCTACCAGAGGAAGGTGAGAGACGTCGACTGCACGCACTACCAATACACACACAGGAAAATCAAAATCAGACGGGCAGATGAAAGTTAATACTGATAGAGGTAAATGGACTCAAAGCGATGCTGGTTGGCAGGAGTTTTCTTCAGTGTGTGTTCTTAGTTTAGAGGGATTTCACGCCTTCTGTGCTTCAGCTGCACAGATGATATTCTGTAGGAGGCGAACGACAACCTCTGGTTGTTGATAAAAGAAGCAGATGAAGAAGGACAAAATCCTGCTGTTTGTCGAGTGTCCACTTGAGGCTGGCTGCAGAAGCACCACAAGTGACGAGCAGTTGTTTTTTTTGTTGTTTTTTTTAATAAACGCAGCGGCTTTGTTTGCCTAAACGTTAAGTGTTGTTTACAAAAAAGGCGTGTTAGCTGACCTGATTGACAGGTGGGCGTGGCGTTAACCGTTTTTCAAGAAACGCCTCAGCTCCAGCTCGCAGCCTGTTGTTGGGTTGAGACAGTGTTTTCGGCATCAAAAGGCCCCCCCCCCTGCAGTCACACATGAATGACATCACTCAGGCTTCATCCATACAGTCGATGGCACAAACATGTGTCTCCCTCCTCTTTTAACACCAAATCTGATGGATTCCTCGGGACTACAGCATAACAGCATGAATCTGTAGTAGAGACGAGTCCTCCTTTATTCAATTATAGGTACGGATAGAACACTATGTTTTGGTCCACATTAACTTAGCTTCATAAACATTTGGCTTCTTAAAGTGCACACATTAATAAAAAAAAAAGGAACATGATGAGCTCGCCCTATCTGTGGTCTCATCAGGGGAAAACGCTGCATAAAGAGGGAAAGTGTAACTGTTGAGAACACAGGCTTTAAACAACATGCCATGAGGAAAAATGCCAATTTAATTCTTATTTTACGAGTTTATTCAAAGAGAATAAACGGTCTCTGTATACACATGAAACAATTAAGTTTGGGGTCCATGCAGTTGTGGAAAGTCAATCTGGGAGATTGTGTAATTCCATCAGTTCGCTTGAGGGGAAAGTGAACGCCGGCACATGTTCACAAATTAGAGCCCGCAATATGACCTCATTAATAATCTTAACATGTTTTCAAAGAATTCCAACATCTGTTTCTTACTCCATTTGAATTACTTTGAATCCACCCTGTTCAAATTGAAATGAATGTAAATGTTTTTAAGTGTCTCATGTGGAGCTTATGCAACAGTTGTCTTTTAGTGCCGTCTATAAGACCAGTCTGCGTCATTCAGGTGATGTGGTTGCCCTGTGTGTTCCAGGTGGAAGCTCCCTTTATTCCTAAGTGCAAAGGCCCTGGTGACACGAGCAACTTCGACGACTACGAGGAAGAGGAAATCCGAGTCTCCTTCACGGAGAAATGTGCAAAGGAGTTTGCCGAGTTCTAGATTCCAACCATGAGTAGCGAAGAGATGGAGAGAGACAGGTATTTAGAAAGTCAAAAGGGGGTCAAAAGGAAGGAAGCGCCAGGGTGGACTGCTAACTTGCTTATTTGTAATGACGACAACAATGTAAAATCCCCCAAAAGGAAAGGTAGGCAAAGTGCAGAAAGATCCAACAGAACCAGCAGTGTTGCCTTTTTCTGATTGTTTCTCAACTGTTACCTTTTCATTTTATTTACCCCCCCTCTTGTGTTTGTGGCAGAGGCTCAAGGAGAACAGGCAAAGGTTGTGGCTGTCCAGCTATACTTGTATCTTTTCTGAGTGTAATGATGACATGTTTTCAGTCTTCGCAGGTTGAGGCATTGATTTTTTTGGATTTTTTTTTTTTTAAGGTACTGAATCTGCTAGGCTTTTTTTTTTTTTTTTAAATGGACCATCTCTACAAGCTTCTCAAAGAGTGATCGTTGTAACCTGTCATCCTGGTTCCCCCTCCATCTCTCTCTATCCTGAATCTGTCCAAGCAATACCAAGTCCAACAGATGTGCCTATCATAATGCCAACTGGTTGGAAAACTGTGTCGAAAGCATTGGCGCAGTGGCATCTGCCCTCGTGCCCATTTGGTTTAAAGCTTGAACACACTTTGCGCCTACCTTTGTCTGCTCAGTGTGGCATGATTGCTGGGTAGATGACGTGCTCGCTGCTCGCAGTGGAAGCAGCGGCGACCTCTTTGATCAGAGTGAATAGAATTTATCAGAGTACACTTCGTCTCGGCCTTACTCCCATGTGAGGACCTGTGAGAAACTGTCAACCTGAGGTCTGCATTGAAGTCTGTCTCTCTCTTAGCTGAATTTATTAGAGCATTTTAAGAATCCTATCGGTGATCATTTTGTCCTTTTTATGTCGATCTCTGTGCTTGTGTGTTACTTAGTGCTCAAGGGTGGGTTTAAACAGCTGTGATTCAGCAGCAACTAACATTGTGGTCGCACTCCTGTCTATTGTTTATTTAAATCATAGTGCATTTAAAATAGATTTCTCTATCTTTACTTATATGTGTATCTTTGTACATAAATAGATATATAAATAATGATAGAGAATATGAATTATCCGTCTTTTTCTCTTTTTTCAACTGTGTCTCATAGCTGTGAAACTGAATTAAGATTTCATAAATAAATAAAGAATTATGATATCTGCCAAATTTGCAAACTGAGAGCATTGCAACGTTTTCTGTATGTAACTATGATGGTGGTGGATTTTAATACACACAACAACAAAAAAAGTAGCAAAAACGTCTCGACGAAATGTGCATGTTATTTTTGTACAATATCACTTCTTCTAAAAGAACGGCGGCAGAGCGTTATGCAGAATTTGGCGCTGAGGTCCATGACATCATGGATCGAATGCTTATCTGTCGAGATGGACGCTCGGCTGCTCTATTTTGAAGATGGAACGAGACCCAGTGACACGTGTCTGAGCGTTCTCCTGGGCTGTGGTCAATATTCAGTAGTAACTACGGTAACAGTTTGCTGATAATATTCACTGAACGTGTGCTTCTCACATTAATCATTTCTAATTCTTTTTTTTCTTTTTTCTTTTTAATACCCCCTCCTCCTCATCTCTTGTACATATATATATATATATAACACCTTCAGATACATTTGCAGTCCAATTAAATTTGAGAAGTGTGAGATTGAGGTTTTTTTTTTTTTTTTTTTTTTTTAGCTTTGTAACAAATTAAAGAAAAGAGAGCTATCTTAAAGCTGCCCCCCCCCCTTTTTTGCCAAGTTTATTTCTGTGAATGCAAGACAATCGCAGACCAAATCTTATTGCTGGTTTGTTGACTGAACACATTATTTTGGTTTGAAGGATGTTCACCCCCCCTCCTCCATAAGCCCCTATAGGTGCTAGTATTTCTCCATCTCACTGAAAAGCTTCTGTGAATTGTTCAATGTGCATCGATCTAATTGTCATAGTCTTGTAACATGACATTTTTGAGAATGTTTTTTGACTCCAAGTGGTTTTTGGTAGGCTTGAGTCATCATTTTTGCCGTCTCTTAATGTAACTGAGATCAAATGCAGGATCACTTTTTGAATGTCTTGAATTGTCTGATGGAAATATTTCAAAGCTGTTTGGGAAAACATGAAGTGTGTTTTGTATTTTACATGTTTCTCCGGTGAGCCTGTTTTGTTATTTTTTTCTTGCATGTGGTAAAGCAACCCTAAGAGCAAGACATCTCTGGGAGCTGAGACATGTTTGAGAATGCGTCGTTTCCACAGCAGAGTCTCATCTCCGTGTAAACCTTTTTGTTTTTGTTAGAGCATCACATTGAAACAGTGCAGTGGATCAACAAGCAACTTCTCAAGCCTTTTGCAAATAGTGAAGCACATGCCACACCCCTTCAGATCTCTTAGATTGTTGATTCATGCTCGTTATTTAAAACTGTTAAGACACAATGTAATGCTTTCTAAAGAGCACATGTAATTTATGTTTTGACACAGGACTAGAGTCCTACATAGAGTTGGTGTCATAGAAGGCAACACCACTTGATCCACTTCAGACACTGAAGCCATTGGAACGATTTTGGGTTTTGTTCACATTTTGTTTCCCTGACAAAAACGTAATTTTTATTTTGTCCTGAAATTTCCCCCCCATCAGCCTAACGGCATCAACTGCTTTGTGCTAATGAGTTTTTCTTCCCTGGGTTTGCCTTCTACTTTCATCAAGTTTCAGCGCACTCACTCAAACGTAACACTTTTTACATCCAAGATGTTTTGCGTTCATATTTTCTAATTGTATTTTCAAGAAAAAAAGAAGCAAAAAAGCAAAAACAGAACGTTAATCTTTTTTTCCTCATGACCTGGGTACAGTGATTGTGTAGTCTATTGTACCTTTTGGGAAACAATACTGTATATCCTTGCCTTTGACAGTCTTAACTATCTTACCCTCTGGAGAACTTGACAGATACCCTTAGAACACAATGGATATGTTAAAAAAAATATACATAAAGTAATATTTTGCAAAATGTATCATTCCAATAAACTTTTACTTGTTAAGACTAACATGTTTGTGTTGTATCTAAGCTGTCTCTTCACCCTGCACACTATGACATGATCTGAATGAAGGAATATGAATTTACAGTCAAACAGGTGGCTGAGTCAGAGGAACATTATTTTGGAAAGGGGAGGGCTGTTTCTGCATTTTTAGTTGCTGTTCAGTCACTGTGAATGCTTTAAATGGCTGGCAAGTGTAATTCAATAACACAGTGTTGTGTTCATCTTGTCATAGTGCAGGATCAATTACCAGCCAGCTTACAGCACATGTGACACAGAGGTGTCTGGGACCTATACAGAGCATTCCAGATGTTTGCCAAGCAATACAGGTAAAGGAGCTGCTAATGAAAGAATCCATCAAAGAATACAGAGTTATCAAGTAATTCATGGAGAGATAATCGGACATTAAAAAACTAAAAAATGGTGGTGAGTTTGTATGCCTCATGTACAGAGTCTATCCTGGAAGCGGGCAGCCCAGGTTTTAATCTGACCTGTGGCTCCTTTCCTGCATGTCATTCCCAACTCTCTCTTTCGAGGACACAAACTGTCCTATTACAATAAAGACAAAAATACACCTCAAAAATAAGAAAATGAATATATGCCATCAAGAGAATAAACATCTGTAGCATGTCCATTTAAAATACATTTTTAATAAATCATTGCTGTTTTGAAAAAAGCAGACTTGATAAGTTATTTGAAAGTAGCCTTTATATTGATGTACATTAATTAAATTTATTTCCTCTTGTATTTTACTTAATTATTTTCATAATCAGATTTTCTGGTAGGGTAGCTTGTGGAGCCCAACATTCATAGCTCCGCCTCTGTGCCAAGCTTGATGACAAGGAGAAAATTGCCCTCATGTGATCAAGCTTCATTTACCATCAAAGGCTGAACGTCAACAGTTGTCAGTGTCACACTTTAACTCGTGAAATAAAGCGCCACCTTCTGCACCCATTGTGGCGCACTTTAGGACGCTGTGCGCGCTCTGGGCTTCCAGGACTGCAAATTCCACCTTAAAAAACCCCTCGAGTGAAACTTTTCGCCATAACTCCGTCGGTCCACCTTAAGCGCAAACGCACTCGCAGGAGGCGTACTGCGAGGTTTCCGCTTCTCAGTTGGGCTTGAACCGCGACTCACGAAAAAAACACACACGGTGTGTAACGTTAAAGGTTGACGCACTAAGGTAAGGGGGGAAAAAAAGAAAGAAGAAATCAAAATCGAGCAACAAATATGTCTGAGTCAAAGTACCGTGAGTGGATACTGGACACCATCGACTCGCTGCGGTCTCGTAAAGCCCGGCCGGACTTGGAGAGGATTTGCCGAATGGTCCGGAGACGACACGGGTCCGAGCCCGACCGAACCTGCGCAGAACTGGAGAAACTGATACAGGAACAAACGGTTCTAAAAGTTAACTACAAGGGCTCTATATCGTACAGAAACGCAGCCAAGGTTCAGCGCAGGAGCAGGAAAAAAGACGATGCAACGTTAAGCACGGCTGCGAGACGGAGCACGGTGGAAGAAGCCAGTCATTCTGACCTGAGCAACGGGGACAGCGCGTTTGGTCCTGTAGACCAGGACGACGAGGATTTGGAGGTTTGTTTTTTTAAGAGGAGGCAAAGAACGAGCTCACACCTCATTGTCATAGCAGCTCGTCAAATTAACAGGTGGAGGTAAAAGCTGGGCACGAATATAACTATTAGTCTTTTTGTGTGTACACGGGGAGTGGTGAGGGGAGTGATTTGCAAGTGCACCCAAAACTGCCGCAGACGGGGAGCGGCGGTTGGACCACGCTCGAGCGCTATCGAGGTGGAGACGGGGGAAAAAAACGGAAGGTGCGCGTGTAGTCAGAGTATGGCATATTTTGTACATGGCGCGCTTTAAAGCACTTCAAACCGAGGATTTACACACACAGAAGTGGATGACTGTAAAAGTTGTACTATCCGCAACAACCCGAGCCACCATTATCAGCTGCAGAAAGCGCTTTTCAAGCCTGAAACTCGGCATTGAGCGAAGGGGAGAAAGAGGAGGAGGGGGGACTCCGCAAAGTTAGCAAGACGTCAGTAGAGCTCGGCTGGAAGTCTGACAAGTATCCCTTCAAAATAAAAGCTGTCAAACATCTCCTTCCCACGTTTGCTTTTATTCTGAAAGCTGCAACTGGAAATACACGTTATGTTTTCTCGCGAGCTTTTAAATGTGGGAGTGGATGAAGGGGGGGGAAAAAGTCTCAAACACCGCGGATAGGAGCCTGATGGGGGACTCTGGGACATTATGGGGTTGTTGATTTGTTTTTTTTTTCCCATGGCAAAAAGCGAAGACGACCTCCCCGGGCAATATGAGCCACGCATCCTAATGTGTAAACCCATGACGAGATTGCACCGCATCCTTCTGACTTTCTGCAATGCTCGTCACTATGTCTGGTCCTGTTTTAAAAAAGGCAGTTAACTCCATTATTATCGACCCAAAGTACTCCCAGTTAAGGTTTATGTGGCTGATGCGTCTATTTAGTCAAGTAAATGGCGATTGCCGACGCAGTGCATAAAGTCGAGCCCCCCGATCCATTATCGGACGGGCAGCCACGCTCGGTCACGTCTCCTGCTTGGTTTCGTCTGTTGTTGTGGCCTCTCCCGTCCCATACAGCAATTACATCACTTCTTTGTGTCGGGAAACTGCTTGTTGACATTTTATTGAGGATAGCTGCATTTCTGCCATGTGTTTGAGGCTTGGAGAAGGTAACACGGCGACACATGAACTCACGAAAAGCCACCGCAAAGTGATCTTCCGGCGCTAGCTGGATGCTCCATCCGATTTGGGTTAAGCTGAGATCAAATTCACTTTGTTCGGTGAAATGCGTGAATGTCACCAAAAAAACGACCAGTCTCCTCTACTTCAAACAGACTGATTGTCGGGGCTTGCTGTTAAGGCTTAACCCGAATGCGAGGGTCAAATGCAGTGGCGTGTCCGATAACGGACTCATTGTGCGTTACTCTTAATGTTTGGTTCCCCAGTAGCTACATCACTGACCCGACACAAAGTCAAAGTAGTGGAGCAATCGAGGTGACTGCAGCTCGGACTGCTGCGTGGATTTGATGCGTGGAGTCAAAGCTCGGCCCCGTGAGGCGCTCCGTGTAAAGAGCACGGACACAATGGCGAGCTTTTTTACAGCGGCGCACAACTCCATGCGCACTTTGAAGGAAATTTGAGCAAAAAAAAGCGAAAACGCCTCCCATCGGCCCCTTTCTGTGCTCTCCGTGTGTAAGAATGAATCAATAAGGCCTGTAAAGATCGGGACGCACCGGGCACATAATGATCAGTCGGCGTGGAAACCCTGCTGGATGGATATCCTCTGGGGGACATTGTGTTTTCTTGTGTCTTGGTTAAACTTATGTGAAATGCAATGCGATGGATCCTCTTTTTCACAGGAGCGGGGCGGGCTTTAGTGCGCTCTTGTGCTCTCGACTGCTGGGTCTTGGACACGCAGTCGCACACAAGGGTTTTTTTTTTTTTTTTTTTTTTAACTCGGGGAGCCATCGACTTAAAAACCCCCAGCGTAAGGAATGCGTATATTTTTCCAAAAGTATTTGCATACAGCCTGCTCAAAAGACCCGAGTATTAAATTGTGTGAAAGCTACCTTTTTTTTCCGAGAGAGGAGCTCACACAGTCTGTCGTGGAGTGAACACTGCACCGCGAAAACGGGACGAAAGCCTTCAAAGGCAATAATTTACCAACCACAGCGGTCAAATTGCGACATCTGTGTGAGTGGTGTGCGTGTGACACATTCCGCCTACAATTAGTGCTCAGTCATGTCAACAACCACCAGTGCAAGGTTTGTAGTTAGAATCAAATAATGAACTTAAATAAAAAAAATTCTTCCGCTGAATTAAAGGTGTCTTATCGACTGAAGCTTGTTGTTCTGTTCTCATGAAACTATAAGCCAATATTATGGTATGACAAATGTAGGTTTGTTTAATTCTTCACCAAATAAAGAAATCTTATCATACAAATACAAGTAATAATGCCAGATTCTGTTTTGCAGGCAGACACTTCTATGGCAATGGATACAGACAGTAATGCTGATGAGGAGGGGGCTGATGAGAGCCGGGACGGTCAGGATCAACCCTCTCCTGGCCGCACGTACGAAGATGCCTCTGTGCGCTGTTCCGCTGTGCGAGCTGTCTCTGCGCCTTGCTCCCCCTCTGGCACCCGGCCTGGCTCCGGCCCCGGCTGCAGCCCTGGCTTGGGTCTGGACTGTGTCACTTTCCAGAAGGTTGGTGAGAGGCCCAGCTCCTTGCCCCCCTCCAGCCCCAGGGCCCTCACACACAATGAATGGGCCTATCATTCTGCTGTCTGCCCAGCGGAGCGCCAGCACCCAGGAATGCAGAGAGACAAAGGTATTCACCCTGCTAGACACAGTCCAATATGGAGCCCTGAAATATTGTTGAATCTTCAAGCTCTATGTTTACCTTTCAATGGGGATGAAGCAGTGATGGGAGCTGGGTGGTAGGATGACTGACACAGAAATGCTTTATTTAATGACCACTTGTGGAGAAAATAACACATTTTGCTTGGTAATTGCACCAAAGTTTGGAAAGTCTGCCTTAAAAATGATGAAATAGTGATTCTTGAGAAGAAATGGCCAATGTTTTTTTGCTATATGCTGCAGCCCTGATCGAATGTTCACGGTTCACTCTGTTTTAGCAGCAGCCACAAAGCCAGCTGTCCTGTCTGTAACTAGCAGCTCCATTGCTTTAAAGAACAATGTGAAGAAGGAAGAAGGAGGCAAGGCAGAGGACAGTGGCCTTTCAGCTGATCAGTTGGTACCAGACTATGCAGCAGGGCTGGTAATTGTCCTCAATTGTCATTCTTTAGTGTCAAACACCATCACCTGTCTTCTGCTTTTTGTCTTCTGTTTTACACCTGACATCTTGGTTTTTTTTGGCCAACAGGACGAGACAAAGAATGTATCTGATGGAAGACCACAGCCGCTGTCATCACCATCTGACAACTGTGAGTAGAAAAGTGTCTCATTGTTTGTTTTAAAGCTGCTGTGAGGCTGGATGCTGCTTTGCTGCTAATGAATTGATCATTGATTTTGTTTTTGTTTTTTGAAGGACAAGTGTAGGTGACTTATCTAATTGTTTATTTTGACATGGACAGTGCACAGCCAATAAGCTGTACCAGAGTTAGCCATGAGCTAATTAACATCTGTTATCTCTGGGCAGGAGACAGACTCAACACTTCTGTTAAGAGTGACAGCTTATGTTCAAACTACCATACATACTATTTTGCTTCAGGGCAAGATTTTAAGAATTCTTCACAAACTTCTGCTGCTGTTTTGCATCCAGCTGGTGCTCCTTCAACTGTTAACTTCACTGAAAACATGCTGCGCCTTTTGAATGAACAGCATTTGTAGAAGTGGAAATGTAGAGATTTGATTGGTTGAGAAGTTGATGCATCATGATTTCTTGTCAAGAAAAATTGCCACATTCCCTGGTAAAGAGAAAGATGCAGCTGACTAGATGCCGGCGACCGTCTCAGAGAGCCGTGATTCTGTTCTCGTCAGAGTTTTCAGTGTGAGGTTTTCGTTTATCATAAAACACAGTTTTCTGTTTTTTCAGTGGATTGCCTTCTGGGTTTTTCGTCATTGAAACAGAATATGACCTCCAGGTTTTTAACACAAGACGAGTGGTTATAGATTTCCCTCTTCATATTGAGAGAGAAAGAGGCCTCTAAGCAATTATTCTCCCGTGGAATGGAATAAACAATGCTCTGTATAGCTCTAGTGCTGGGCCCAGGAATGCTTTCACTTTAAGGGGACATATTATGAAAATCCACCTTTAACAGTGTTAAAATATACATATATTTTGAAAACCAGAGTGTCTATCGACCAACAAAATTGAAAATAAATCCATCCAGTCCTTTGTTTGTGGTCTGCTTACGTCTTACCACACAGAGAAAAACGCTCCATTTCCAATTTGCTCTCCTTGTGACATCACAGTGGGATTCTGGTTAAAAAAAAACCAAAAAAAAAACCCTCCTCTCCCCTTGTATCTCCTCCCTAAGACTAGAGCTTTTTGTGCAGGTCTGCCATTTTTCTTCTCACTGCAGAGGAGTAATGTCCACCGGACCACTCAGGAGGGTCTCATTGCATTTAAAGACACACACACCAAAACAGAGCGTTCTGAGAGAGCTGGTTTCTACAGGGTCACAAACCTCCTCTGGTGCTTGATTCTTGTTATATTTGGACCAAAGCACAGCACAGATGTTTCATTTAGATCACAGGGGGCTGTTTGAAAAGGGGTAAAAGAGGTATAATAGGACCTCTTTAAGGGAGCAGTTTCCGTCGAATAAATCTGCAATTCTCTTCTCTGGCATGTGTCACATGTATATAAAGGCAGCCCTGGCAGCAGCATCCTGCTACTGTGTGGTGAAGGGTGCTGTATCAACACTGTGCCCTGACTGTACTGAACCGTGAACAGACTCTAATAGAAAACATACTGCACTGTGACTGGAGAGAACACGGGCTCTTCTGCCAGTAGCAAGCAAAAAGCATCACCTCGATTTAATCATCAATCTGTTGAAATGCGTTCAACATCAAACCACCAAATGTAAAGGAAACGGAAAAGTGTCTTTATATTTAATTATTCACATTGAGGCAACCATTGCTCTCGTATGAATCCCCATCTTCTCTCTGTCACTGTCATTCACTTGAACTGAGCACACCTTTCACGGCCCATGTTTATGTATGATAACAAAGTTGAAGCACTTCATTGTTTTTCTTCTGAGTCCAAAATGAGGAAACGCAGTAGCTGTTTGTTGCATATGTATATGACAAGGAACAAGAGGTATGTAAGTGTTGGTCTGAAATAAAAAAAAAGGCATTGTTGGCCACTTTTGTGTTCTTTCTTTTGAGGTTTCTATCAAAGTCACTTTAATATAAACCAGTGTAATAAACTCTGCATGGGGTTAAGTGATCATTCAAGAGATGTCATTTTATCCAGAGTATCTCCTCTCTATCGAGTCAGTGCTGTAAGAGTTGCAGTTGAAGGGCATTTGTGATAATAGAGCTTCTGTTTGTGTTCACAGATACGTTGAAGAATAAGGTGGATACTTCCTCCTTCACAGCAGACGCCGGAGACGGGCTTCTGAACGGGGGTAAAGGTGACGCAGTGTGAGTATTCTGTTATTAACTAAGTCATTTAATATTCCTACTCAGATGAAATTGAGCAAATTATTAAGACCATGCCCCCTCCCTTTTTTTTCTTTAAAGGCAAGGTTGGTCATTTATCCAGCATACAATATTTGTCATATTTGTTCAAACAGTCTTTACACCCCGACAGCAAGAAATAAATCACCTGTTCTGAAAAAGATGAATCCCCAAGGAGATGTGGCTTCTCAAATCTTGCTAGTTTTCCAGAATTACCAACCCTGCCTTTAATATAAATGTCTTAATGTTTGAGTTATTGTCTGGAATAGGAGTTTGACGTCTCTGAATTGTCGTCGTCTAATCTTCCTCCAGCTCGGTGAAGAAGGAGAAGGTTAGCCAGAACTTGTTGCAGTGGACTGTGGCAGATGTGGCCAGTTACTTCACAGCTGCAGGCTTTCCAGAGCAGGCTGTGGCTTTCCGATCACAGGTCAGTGCAGCAGCACACAACTACCACAGAGGGCGCCGTTTGCTCACAGTAAACCACGCATATGCCTTCAATAAACACAGATATTATATCAACAGTCCCTCTTAAAATATCGAGTGCCTGCCTATTTAAAAATGACTGAAGTCTTCTGAAAACGAATGGTAGACACTTAATGAGCAGAACATTTCCTCTCTATCCCCCAAAGGAAATTGATGGGAAGTCCCTTCTCCTAATGCAGCGCAGCGACGTGTTGACTGGCTTGTCCATCCGACTGGGCCCTGCGCTGAAAATCTACGAGCGCCACGTCAAGGTGCTGCAGAGGACCCACTTTCTGGAATGTGAAGACCTCTGAAGGGAGGACTCATAATAGAGACAGAAAGACAGACGATGCTGCAAATGACCCCAACTTGCATGCTTCTCCCCCTCCTCTCTGGATCCTACCACTCGCCTTCATATACAGACTATGTAGAAGGCGTGTGGAGGGGGAAGGCTGCGGTGGAATTAACTTTTCACTGTGAGAATGACCAGATACTGAAAGACACTCATCCTACCTCTCATTACGGTCTTTGGTATTCAAATGGTTTTCATTTCACCCATTGCATTGTCAAAGACAGCAATGTTCTTAGTGTGTTGTAAAACGGAGGACCAATGACTTCTCCGCAAGTGCAAGCCGTTGATAAGGAAGCTTTTGAACGGGGGCCGAGCCTTGCACAACTTGGACCATCAATGGGGGCTTACATTCCCACAAAGACGTGAATGCATACAGCGGGGAGCAAACTGTTGCAGACGTTTTGGACCCATAAGAAAATGTTGGTTCACGTTGGCTCAATAGTTCCTTCATGCATTCTTGTTTTGTCGATTACGGTACCATCTATTTGTCCAGATAGTCTTTACAATTCACACAGATAAACATTAAGTGCTTTTGTCTTTTCTCAAGTGAGAGTTGGATTACATGTTTTCAAAGTGCTGGTGTCTGACTGACTGCAAAGCTGCATCAAGAGTCCCCAGGACTTTGATATTCCTGACTTTTCCTGTCACCAAGAAGCTGCTGATGTTGGATGTCTTCAATGTCTCTGAGATGTAAGCAATATTATCTAATACTACCTGCTGAAAAGGCAATATGATTAATTTCCCGCCTCTTTAAAGAAATATCTGATTTGCATTTGACTTTGGTCCAACTTAGTACATTTTAGGGATCATCTGCAGAAAGACGTGAGCAGGACTGCAGCCGAATGGAATTTACGTTCATACACAAGCAAAATCAATGAATACACTTTGGGAACAGTTCATATAAAAGTGGTTTGTCTGGTTTTTAATTTGAATACAGCTGCTCAGTGCGTGTTTACAGAGCAGATACCTTGATCATATGCAATATTTGATGTTATCCATGTCTAAGTCCTATGTTTATTTGAGTGTTGATGTTAGTCTTGAATTGGAACATTCCATGATGTAGTTTACATCTCTAATGTGTCTCTTTTCATTTTTATCTGTAACATTATAGAACTTCTTCCAGAGTCACAAATAAAGCCTGTGTCTCCCTGTTCACTTACTTGTTTATTTAAGTCACAGTTATAGCAGTAATGTGCATCTCCGATAGTTGTTTCAGTGGGTCAGCGTCACCTTGAGAAGGTGTTAAAGGACGACAAAGTGATGGCCCACGAGTGTCACGTTTAAATACTGTAGAAAAAAAAAAAGTCTACAACAACCAAACTGTGCGCTTTGAGATAAAAAAAAAGAAAAAAAGAAAAACAAAATCCTGACCTACGGTCGTGTCTCCTCAATAAATATGACTGCGAGATTATTTAAGGCGTTCAAAATTTCCAAGTATTTAAAAAAACAAAATGGAATCAAAGTTCCGCATTTAAGCCAGAGGGTTAGTGTATGCAGAGCTCAGACAATAGCTCCTTATCCAATTTTGGAAGCACCATCAGTTTTTGTCTGCACGACTCTTAAGGTAAGTACAAAAACAATGAGTGGGAAATGAATCCTCAATTCTCAAAAAAAGTAATACAAGATACACAATATACTGATGGTAAATTCATGACTCATACAATTTCTCAAGCGTAATTGCCTTGTGGGTTTTTTTTTTGTTTTTTTTTCAGTTATTTTGTTGTACAAGTCTAGGCATGCTTTCTGTGATGTTGTTCTTAAATGTATCATTTCCTAAAACTGCACCACAAAAACCCTTCACCCACTTAAGAATAGGTGTCAAATGCTGGAATCTGTATACAATTTGCGACCCAGAGGCCAAACCTTTTCAGCTCCAGGCTGCACACTAGTTCAACAATGCAGGTTAGCCTTAGTGTGAACCATCAGGTGTAGTGTGCCAACACTGAAAATAATGGTATATTCAAAAACTAAACAACACTCTTCATCAAACCTGTTAACAAAAGTACCAAGTTTACTCTCCCTCCTCTTGCTCTTTAAAATCACACAACATAAAATTAAGACTTTGTTGCATTCCTCTCTGAAGGCTTCATTGCCTGAAACAGACGTGCATTCACTCGACTCTCTCAGTAACTGTCACCCCGTGTTATAGAGTGACGTGACAAAATGTTACATAGAGATCATATGACCAAAATCCATCCGTGCAGTTTACCTTAGCGCACACTTTTCTGACATCCAGAACATGGAGAGGCCCTTAAAAAAAGACACGATCAGCGACAGGGCTGAATGTGTGTAACAACTGTTGTTTTACTGTGCCAGGCTCTACAGAATGAAGGGGAGGATGGAGGAGCGCAGGGTGGGATAATCTCTGAACTCCTTCAAGTAGCTGCGGTGTTTGCCTTTGGCCCACACAGTCATCTGGATGAAGGCCACGAGAGTGAAGAAAGCCACAGGCACACACTGGGTCATCACTGTGAAGCCGATCCAGGAGCCCAGCTGTGAACAATAAGTTTACGCGAACACACACACACACACACACACACACACATACACACACACACACACACACACACACACACACACACACACACACACACACACACACACACACACACACACACAGGCCATTGAGATCATAGTACGTCTGCAGAACATATCCAGTAGATGGCAGTAATAATTCATCTAATGCGAGGAAGAAGCAGAGGAACAGGAGTATCACTTTCTTTAGTCATCTGGACAAAAACACACAGCAGTTACCTTCAGTAGTTTTTTAAAGGTAAATTTGGGGGCTTTTATGCCTTTCTAAAGAGACAGGACTCTGTATAGAATCAGAAATCGGGGTGAGAAAGACTGGGGAATGACATGCAGGAAAGGAGCCGCAGGTCACAATCAATATTATATTTGATTTCAATATGAGACTTCATTGTTTCTCATTGTATATATTAATGCAATGTATCAATTTACTATGAAGTATTTTGCAACAATAAAATTAGCCGACATTTATACTTTAAAGTAAATGAATTTATAAACTTTGAGAAAATGTTGGCTCTTGGGTGTTTGTTTTTTTGTAATCATTTTGCCACGAAGAAGTGAAAGACACGCCACAGTAATATCAGAGTTGATCTATTGGCACAATACTAAAGTGGGCGGGATTATTGGACAAAATAGCCGATTTTATTTGTGCAACAGTCTCAGTTTGTAGATTTGCTTTTTATTATGAGAGTCACTGCTCTAACTCGCCTTTCTGCTTGGGATGTAATGCAGGGATGACTTTTAGAAGACTAACAGGTAGGGAGCTCCTGTCTTTATCGGACTATGTAAAACTGTTTACACCAGTCTTGTAAAAGCTTCAGAGAAACTTTGGAAGACATGTTTGCACAGATTCAGCATTGAAAAAGTTGCACCCTCTCACTTTAACAAGGGATTTCTAAAAGTCTGTTATGAGGACTGAACACTGTTCATGTTTCATAATGGATAAAAGAATCATGTGGGCAGCTATACAACAAATGGTAGCTTTAAATTTTACTCAACTTGCATGCACACTGCTTTATGAATGGTTTAATGAACATGTGCTGACAGATCTGTCTTTCATGACTGAGCGGTCTTCGGAGCCCAAACATTTTTCAAACATAACTTTATATTGGTTTCTTAAAGACAGACAAAGCTGCCAGGATTATTTGTTCTGCTTACCTCGTACGTGTAGTTTGGACAAGACACGAGCCAAAAAAT
Organism: Symphodus melops; assembly: GCF_947650265.1. Classification (NCBI taxonomy): domain Eukaryota; kingdom Metazoa; phylum Chordata; class Actinopteri; order Labriformes; family Labridae; genus Symphodus; species Symphodus melops. The sequence goes on along the minus strand of NC_136707.1, from coordinate 17,490,845 downwards.
CCAAGTAAAGGGATTCTTAGTTGGGTAGGGAATCCTCTTGGATTTTGAACCTGCGTGAACACACACACACACACACACACACACACACACACACACACACACATACACACACACACATTATTAAAATTATTTAAAAATGCTTATCTACATAATGTGTGTTCTATATAAATGCTCACCTGGTAGTTTGAGGTTACGAAGAGCCACATGTATGGAAAAATTCCCTACTTGACAGAACTGCAGAAATAAAGCCACCCGAAGATGAATGAATACATATAATATATTTAGTTTAAAGAAAACAAACTACTTCAAATGATCGGGGGAACTTACCAAGAAAAGGTACAGCCCTGTATTCACTTGCTGCTGCCCGTAATCTGTCGAAGAGTCACAGAAAAAAAAATGGATAAGGAAGTGGAGGTGAACTTTGACAGATGAGTTAAAGGGAGAACTGCACTGCTGAGCACTTACAGGCTGTAGTGTAGAGAGGGTGGTTGATGTAATACGCCATCCAGGCTGCAGTGGTCCAGTAATAGCCACAGTTCTGCAATAGATGGAGAGACTATAATAAGTCAAACAGTCAAAATATGGTATAAAATGACCAACCCATTGAAAGGCCAAATGATGCAGCTCACTCACCTTAAATATGTTTCTGAGAGGCATGGTCCCATGGGAGATACGATGAACAAAAAGTGTCTCCAGGACCCTCTTGATGTAATGGAAGGAGTGACACATACACGCCAAGCTGCAGGAGAACAACAGAAACTCACATATTAAGCTGGGTTTCATAAATTGCCCCCGCTGCAGTCAATTTACACTTGGCCCTGCTTCAATGTCTACAGTGGAATACACTTAAGGAATGTTTTTCATGCTTAGTGTGAGTATGTTTTATATCTGGGGCTCGCTCTCTTGGCTCTCTGCAGCATCATGGAAATAAATCATGTAAAACGTGAGGCTGATACTAACTGTACAACCCAGTGCTTGCTGCTGGTGAAGTCATATTTTGGAGAGTAAATGAAGGGAAGGCGGAAGTAGAACATTAAGTAGATGATCAGCGGGCCAACACACTCTGACAGGAACACCTGAAATGAGCGCAGAACACAAACGTGATTTAAACGCATTTTTTTCTTCATTTGACGTCAGAAGCGGGAGAACAAATGCAACACTGTGAAAACACGAGCACAGAACACAGCAGTCATGACGGAGTACATGAAAATAGTTACAGATCAATGTAGTGAATAACTCCTTCTCTCATAACAATGTAGTCATCTTTAAGATGGAAGATGTTCACCCTGTTAGGTCGACACTCCTCCATCTTCCAAAGGGAAAACGTGCAACTGACACCAGACTGGCTCTCCGTCCACGCGCCTCAACACTCACAACAATTTAGTGTAACAATAATAGTATTCAACATGTGCCCATGAAGAGAATAGGACCCTTAGGCAGCTTGTAATACTAGCTTTCCACAGATGATATGAGCAAGTGAAGCAGCACAGCTGACAGTGAAATGGACCCCTGAATCAGCACCTCCTTTAGAGGCCTGGCTACTGCTGGTAGTATGTGCTGGGGCACCTCATGCCCCTCCGCCCTCAGTGACATCAGTCTGAAGACTGGCAATGCTGGCGGGTTGGGCCAGAGTTGGTAAGGACAGGGAATGTACAGAGCGACAAGTGTGAGTAAAGAGGCAAAGTGAGAGGCTATTGGTCAGAGGGGATAAACACCTTTGAGAGAAATGAGGTCATGAGATTATATGTCCTAGGACAAAGGACAGGCGGTGCAGGAGGTGAGAGAAAAATGGACCACAGCAAATCACCTCTGTCTGACACTTCTGACACTTCGGGTTGATATTTATATTCTTTTCTTGGGTATGACACTTTCTGTATGTATCCAAAGTACGGGAGATTGAAAGACAATTCCAGAAGTTTTACTTGATTAGGTTGATTAAGTACAAATCCTTTGTTATCATAAAAGCGGGCCTAATTTTGTTCCCTGACTATCAACATATGAAACACTCTATTCATGATCAATATGTTTTGTTTGTTTTTACAGCTGAATGATACTCAAAAGGAACAAGAACAGGGCATGTGAATTTGATTTTTTTTAATTAAAATATTGATTTTGGGGCCTAGTGGTATGGAGGCAAGAGACCTCAAGGCTGGTGACCCGGGTTCAAGTCTGACCTGTGGGTCCTTTCCTGTACGTCATTTCCCACCCCCCCCTCCCCAACTCTCTCTCTTCTTTAACAAAAGGCAAAAAGCCCCCAAATAAATCCTAAAGCCCAGGAGGCCTCGTCCCTGCAGCAGAAGCCAGGCGCTCAAGTAGACAGAGCTTCCCCAAACTACAGCAAAGTGATCGGGGACTACTACCAGCCAACGGGCCCTCAGCGAAAAGGACGTGTGGACAACAGGAATACTTACAAAGGAGGAATCATTCCTGCATCTTCATTTGTAACATAAGAATAATAAAAGCATTTTATCTGCTCTTTTGTAATATTAAAAAACAAAGGGTAACGTCTACCTGCTTTTTGTAAAGCGTCTTGAGATAATATTTGTTATTAATTTGTGCTATACAAATTAAAAAAAGAGTTATTTTGAGGATGAAATATTGTGGAAGGGTTCACTCAACAAATATTTAAAGGTCAAATTTAACTACCGGTCTCAAACATTAGATAGTCTGTATCGCTTCACAAAAGAAAAGTTGGACATTGACATGTAGTAAAGTGTACTTTGGATAATACTTTCAGTAATCTAAGTAGCATGTATGACTTCATTATGTTCTGTGTCTGTGCACATGTTGACTCACCGTTCCCCATGTGAGCTGGGGTCCGAGGTCACTGAAGTAAAAATGGGCTGTGGTTCCCACAGGAAGCGTCTGCAGTACTTCCTCATCCCTGAGACACTTGGCCTCTGTAAAACAATCCAGTTCAAAACAATCAGCCAAGATGAGATAAGAAGAAATTTTTTTTTTAAAAGTCATCATAACACCTGTCAGTCAAAACAAAATCAAGCCCACGTACTTGGATCCAATCGCAGGGATTGTCTGGCTGGATACCACTTTGGATCTGATGAGACAGAGAAGAACTTAAACTCTTTGAAAACATATGAGCGGATTTTCAGAAAGAAAATGTGGCGTCATTTGTGAAACTCACTCACATGATTTTTGGAATAAAGCTTTAATATCCAAAACAGTGGCAGTCGGCTCCACCTGCAATCAAGGTAAATGCCACGGTTAAGGTAAAAGATAGGAGCATCATTACAGTGCAGGCTGCCACACTGACATCTCTTTTTACTCGGGACATTTTTAAGTCTTCTGGAAGTCATCAGACTTGGATTTTGTTCACTACACTTGCTCACACAATCATGTGCGTCTGCCTGCCAGTTGGCCCCGTGCAGCACTGGCATGTACTCGAGCTGGAATAGAAAATTCCTGCCAGATGAAAAGGGAATTCTAACTTCCTAACAGCAACCTTCGTTCAGAGGTAACAGGTAACAGCTGCACTATGAAGTGAACAATTCTCTGTAAATAAATTGTCCATGTCGATGACCCTGAAATTTTAACTGACTTCACTGCAACTAGGTCATTTGTCGAGCTACTTTTAGAACAGACGTAAGACATGTAAAGCGTCAAACTTTCAAATCACTGCGATGGGAGGTGATAAACTGCAGTAATTCATATCCTCTATGGCATGCTACCAATTCTAGACACTCTTTTCTTGAACTGTCAGTCTTTTCAAAATCATTATGGTCAATATAAAAGGTGAGTGTAATCAGAAACCTTCAATCATCATGACACTCACCTTGTCCAATAGCAGCAGTTTCTCTTTAGTCTTTAGGTCCACAATCTCCACCTCAAAATAAACAATCCTTTTGGCCTTTTTGGGAGGTTTTGGCTTTGGCCTTGGTGCGGACTTCTTCTCAGCCTCTGATCCATTCACACTCTTTGCCTCTAAGGCGAGTACATCCATGATAATGTTTGATCCCAAACCTCAGTACCCTAGTGAAATAATCTGGGATATGTCCAGTGACTCTGGTCGTCCTCTGCTGGTATGGAAAGCAACCCCCTGCTCACCCTCTACACAACTGTCAGTCCAACTCAAGCGTGTCGTCTCCCGTGTCTTGGGGACTCTGCGAATAGCCCTCCACCTCCAGGAGAAGAGTGACTGAAATAAGTTAGATCATAAACACTTTTTCCCCCCTGGTGGAGTATGTGTGTGAGAGAAGGAGGAAATAAAGGAAAGAGAAGTGGAAGGAGTGTATGCCTTAGAAATATAAAGTGGACATCCTTCTTACCTGAGTGGAAGCCTCTTCATGATCCACAGCCCCCCTTCATGCAACAAAACGCACTGAAGACGAAACCGGAGAGCACCAAGACATAATCCACAGTGCGCCATTTGCAAGGCTAAATATAAGTTGCCTGATTTGCTCTGCACCAGCTTGGTAACCTTGGGCAGCTACATGCAAGCCCTGCAGTGACAAATGCCTATATGCTCTCATTAGACCTACGAGATAAACACATCTCATGTATGCTCTGCTTCTAGCTTTGTTTCACAAGCTCCACTAAAAGCCTGATCCATGGGATGAAAGACCTTCACATGCCAACACAAACCCCCCTCCTCCTGACCTTAAGTGTTGCTGGTATATTTTTTCTGCTGACCTCCATTAAATGACAACCATGTTTATCTCAGGGCCTGCGTTTTCAAGGAACAGAGTTTTTTGGGTTTTTCAAAAAAAAAAAAAAAGGTTTGCAGTGGGAGAAGGGTGGAAAAAATAAAATGCTGATTGGGAGAAGATCAAAGATGCCTTTCATCACACAGGGTCAACAAATCATCACACATAGCCAACTGCATATCAGTGTGCTGTGGTCTATTTATAACCGGAAGGAGCTGTCCAAGCCAGCAGCACATAGTGTTATTACTGTTTGATTCGAAGATCAGTTTTGCGTCTTGTATTTGAAAATAAATCTTGCAACATAATACTTTTTTTTTTTTAAATATAATTTGTGGAAAAACAAAACAAAAACAAAACTAGATTATAGACACTGGCCTGGCTGTGGTTCTTTTTGAAAGGTGGTAACATATGACATGAGAGGAATCCTGTAACATGGTACTCCATGGATCACTCATCTCAAAGTGTCCTGGTTAGAGGAACAGTCATTTTTGACAGTACTGAACTGATGTAGCCTCAGTACCACTACCACCTCCCTTAAAAGAAATCACAAAATCAGAGGTGAGAAAATTATACATTTAAGCCGCAGCTGCACACATCATAATTTGAAATTGTGGGGTGAATTTTAAACATCAAATTCATAAAGGTCACGAAGTAAAAAAAAAAAAAACGTGAATTCAAATTTTTTTTTTAATTCATAAAAAACGAGAAAAAAACATATATGTAATAAGTATCGCATGGAAATAAATCCTACTGTATGCAAACATTACCTATGGACAGCAAATGCACCAAGAAGGGAAAGACCGCGCATGCGTACTATCTAAATGTTACGAATAAGGCTGATGACCTTACTATAATGTATATACTGTGTTATAAAAGTCCCATTAAGTGATTCAATGAATTAAAAAAAAAAGTGAATTGTATGTAGTTTATTTTCTTTTACACACAGATACCGTCACCTCTTGATATCTGCGTTGGCTCAAGCGAAACCGGAAGTTGCCGACAGTGAACTCTCTTGGCTTGATAATATGATGACGAATGACCCACATCAGCAGCTCCAGCTTCTTCCAGAAGTTTCCTTGCAGGGTTTTCAGCTCGGCGGCAAAGACACACAGACGCCCATGTATGACCGTGATGTCCATTGGTGTGTGGTTTAAGTGAAGTTATACTATTTGTCGTCGTCGATTGGAATAGTAGCACGTTGTCATCTTGTCCGGGACGGTCCAGCTTACCTTAGCTGGCTAGCGGTGAACCTGGCCCGGTCAGCGGGCATGCTGGACGTGTAGTTAAATCCTGAAGCGTCTCTGCAATGAAAATGTCGTTTATGAAGTTTTAGAGGGGCTTGACCGGTCATTGTTATGGGTAAGGATTACTACAAAGTGCTCGGAATAGCAAGAGGTGCGTCCGAAGATGAGATAAAAAAGGCGTACAGAAAACAGGCCCTACGTTACCATCCGGACAAAAACAAGTCTCCTGGAGCAGAGGATAAATTCAAGGAGATAGCTGAAGCCTACGATGTCCTCAGCGATGCCAAGAAAAAGGACATTTATGATCGCTTTGGAGAAGAAGGTAAAGGCACTCCTGCCCTCTCTTACCTCTTTACCTTTTTTGTTTAAGTTTTGGAAAAAAACTTTCATACAGCTGAGGATGTTTCTGAAATATTGAGCAAGCATAGAGTTTATCTCCCCGACTCTGTTAGATTATTCTGAGTTGATAAATCTAATTCCGTTTCTTTCAGTGGCTAGACAATAAAGGTGTGTGCGCGCGCGCGCGCGTGCGTGAGTGAGAGAGATGGATGGAGAACTTGCTAGAAACTACGAGGTCTTATCTGTCCCGTCAGCCTGTCCATGAAATGTAAATTCAGATCAAACTAAAAATGCTCATTTTTGTCTCCGTGTGTCTGAAAGGTGTCAGTTTGCATTAATAACACGGTGCATGGACACAGACAGGAGTGTGTGTCCTTAAAAAGTCAAAGTTGTATATAATTTGCAAAGCAGACAGACTTGAGTGTTGTATTTCTCACTACATGTATTCAGGCTTACAGTAGGTTAATGTGTGGTAGAGTAAACGGGTGACATTATTTTAAGGCTTTTTATTTTTTTAAAATTAAATCAAATTTGTACTAAAGAGTAATAATGCATTTGGGTTAAACACAGAGCTTCAGTCGTTGTTTGTTTTCGTGATCTGTCCGACTGAATCAGGATTTTTAAAGGTTTGTGATTTGATTTATTCATAGATTAGATTTTGTAATAACCAACAACTGGCCCTTAGTAATCTCGACCCTTGAATAAGTTAAATGCTTTATTCTTCTCAGGACTGAAGGGCTCTTCTGGCGGCGGCGGTGGCGGAGGAGGATCAAGCGGCCACAACTACAACTACACCTTCCATGGAGACCCTCACGCAATGTTCGCCGAGTTCTTCGGCGGCCGCAGCCCTTTCGATCACTTCTTCCCTCATAACGGAGAGGATGAAATGGACATCAACGACCCTTTCGCACCATTTGGCATGGGACGAATGGGCGGCATGGGCGGCTTTCCCAGACCCTTCAAACATCACCCGGGAGGCCCTCACAGAGCGCAGGAGAAAAAAAAGGACCCGCCTGTCGTTCACGAGCTGAAAGTGAGCCTTGAGGAGGTTTTCTCAGGATGCACCAAGAAGATGAAGATCTCCCGAAAGAGAATGAACCCGGACGGCTGCACCATTCGAAGCGAAGACAAGATTTTAACCGTCGACATCAAGCGCGGCTGGAAGGAGGGAACAAAAATCACTTTTCCCAAGGAGGGGGATGAAACTCCAACCAACATTCCTGCAGATGTGGTGTTTGTAGTCAAAGATAAACCCCACCCGGTGTTTAAAAGAGAGGGCTCGGATATCATTTATCCTGCAAAGATATCCCTCAGAGATGTAAGTAATCGATGAAGTTAGAAACTTTGAATATTAAAACTCGCTATTAGTGACGTCTGATTCACTTTTTCCACCCACCATCATCTCTCTGCTTCCTTGCAGGCGTTGTGTGGATGTACGGTCAACGCCCCGACGCTGGACGGCCGGACCATCACTGTGACCTCCAGAGACGTTGTCAAACCTGGAACCAAAAAGCGCATCGCTGGAGAAGGGCTCCCTCTTTCCAAGTGCCCAGAGAGGAGAGGAGACATGATCCTGGACTTCACCGTGAAATTTCCCGACAGACTCGGCCAGAACACACGAGAAGCACTCAAGCAGGTCCTCCCGCCGTGACGTGAAGCGAGGACGGCGTGCTCTGAAACAGATGTGACAAGATAACATTTCCAGTGATGCTCTTCTTGTGCGTTTGAAGCCTGCACGGCTCAGACTCAGGGAAGATTTGATTCCAGCTTCCTGAACACCAGATCCATATTACTTCCTGATATCTGGTCAGTTTAATGACTGAAAGAGAAGAGCTGACTTTGCTTTGTTTGATTCGTCGAGGTCGAGTAACAGTATTAAAGTACATCTAAGACAGTGGTGACGCACCAAGCACGAGTTATATAGCAGAAAGCTGAGTGTTTTTGTTTTTTAGTTAAACTGCAAGTTTTCATATAGCTAGTGAGTAGTATATTAGTGTGGGTGCTTTGAGGTCGAACACAGCCAGCTTAGGAACAATACCTCAGGTGCAGTGGTGCAGACTTTGACGCAGCAACAAGCACGTTTTGTTGACTGATGTAAGTGAAGCTTCAGTACAGGGAGGTGATAGTGTTGTGTTGTTAAATGAGGATGATCTGATGATGAGCATGCTTACAGACACTGACTTAAGTGGATCACTTATGGAGATGTAAACTTTAAAAAAAATAAAAAAAAACATCTGCAGAAGACGCATAACGTGATGGTGATCGACAGGACTTTGTACTGGAAGCATTCCTGATTTTATTTCTTTTTGTTTGTGTTAAGTTTGTTTTTGTAAGTTCCTCCAATCATATCAGAGCTAGCTTTGGTTGCATGTAGGAAAGAAGAAAGAGTACAGAGGTGAAACACGTTGGCAAAAGTGCAATCTCCGAAACAGTCTTTAGCCCTTTTTCAGACACACACACACAAAAGTCATATTAAGCTCAGCTGTCCCGTTTTTGAACATTCATATTCATTCTGCGATGGTGTGATACAGGGCTCATCCACAGGAATGAGTCGTAAACTTTTAGTTTGGTACACTCGATCACAGCAGGCCCATGATTCAAATTACATAACTGTATGCACCAAACTCTAAATAATGAGGGCCTACAAAGAAGGATTAAACACGTTTTAAATTTAAGAAACGGCTCTGCCCAGTTGATCTGAGTTTAGGGATACAGATTGTTATCAGGAGGGGAAGTCTGTTGTTTTGTTTTTAAATGTTGGCGTGTTAAACTGGCAGTGCAGAGCCTATCCCATGTGAGAAATGTTTGCACGAAGAGGGGCTGTGCCAAATAGTTGTCCCTATGTAATTGTATGTGTGGAGAGCATGTTTATTCCTGTCTCGTGTGACTGAATCACCATGAAAACATGTCGTCTTTGTAAGCTAAGTCACATTCAGAAGGTTGTGTCTGGTGTTTGAGTTTCTCTGTCTGTCTCATATTTAAATCTCAAGCCAGTGAGTTTGTCTTTTTTTTTAAATGTTTTGAACCTTGGCTCATCAGTGAAGCAGGCTTAAGTGTGAAAATATCTGCTCATCCCTCACAGCATTCTGCTCCAAGATGTCCGTCACCTGGACGTTTAGTTTGACGTTTCGGAGGAGACTCTTAAAAACGTCACGACTCAACCTGTGTGTGTGTGTGTGTGTGTGTGTGTGTGTGTGTGTGTGTGTGTGTGTGTGTGTGTGTGTGTGTGTGTGTGTGTGTGTGTGTGTGTGTGTGTGTGTGTGTGTGTGTGTGTGTGTGTGTGTGTGTGTGTGTGTGTGTGTGTGTGTGTGTGTGTGTGTGTGTGTGTGTGTGTGTGTGTGTGTGTGTGTGTGTGTGTGTCACAATGTCATGACAGTGTCAACTTGCTCCTGCTGGAGTTTTAAGTTCCACTTTACACAAACATGTGATTCACATGAATGTAGAGATGTGTAATCTCAGTTATATGTTGTTTTTTTTTGTTTGTTTTTTTAAAGGATGCTAGCTGGTTTTTCCTCATTAAGGGAAATGTGTTAGCATCCATGTGAGTTACCTCTTAGAGTTTGAAAACACATCATTTTTAATTACAAATCTTTTATGGATTCATAATGTGAGGACATTTTTAACGGCTCTTTCCTGTGCTGTGTGGATTTGCATTTGAACATTAAAAAAAACATCTGGCTGTTTAATGAATTCTCTCCTTCATGTCGGTTACTGAGAACATTTGATCACTTCAGACGTCTTCCTCAAGATCTGCTTTAAAAAGTACTTTAACACATTTTGATGTGAAGTAGTCGATCTTGTCTTAGCAAATTATTATTTCACAAAGGAAATAAAAGTACTTATTTTATATTAAACTTTTCATTTTTCTATCAAGTTGGAACTAAAATAACTCACTACATTGGTCAGTTGTTTTTTTACACTGTTAAAAACAAAGTTGCTACACTTACTTAAATTATTAGAAACTAAAGGGCAGTAAAGAAAACTTATTTTATTTTTTATTTTAAGGAAAGAAGCATTTCATGTTTCACACTTTGTAGTGGTCCAATAGTTCCCCAGTTGTGTCATCAATATATAAAAATAAAGTATATCATATTTTTTAAATTGTTATCTGTATGATGTAAATGCACTGGCGAGTTCCTATCTTGTGTTCTTTTGCATTTCCACGTTCATACAGCCCCACTATTATTCATTGTACTAATGTTTAGGTTATTTAATTCATTTTCAAAGTCAAAGCATTTTGTTTTAACCCACACACTTTCAACACTTTGATTTTTTCCCCCCTCATAAATAGATCATAGTGTAACAACATATTATTATTTTCTGAAAAGCGAAGCTTAAAATACATTTGGCATGTGCACGCATTATTAATAAAAAATTACTGGACAAGTCTCTGAGCCAAACTCTTCACTTTTTACGCCATCTAGTGGCCATAGAGAAACTAATCTGATGCTCGTCAAGACGGAACAAATAAACTATTTCACTTCCGGTTAACACCTTCAAACTAAAACTTTTTCATTCCCGTCAAAGTAATTGCGCACAACGGCGACCAGATAACACATGTGCACCCCGAGAAACACCCTTTAATTATCCTTTTAATTTGAAAAAAGGGCATCCATTTAAAGACGCGCTCTCACGAAAATAACGTTACACAAAAACGGATAATCTATGTACTATCCTCCTTGCCTTGTTTTTTTTCTGTCGCAACAAAACACAGACACATTCCTCGTATAAGTACATGTTGTTGGCAATAAAAACCGATTTTGATTATTTTGTCCTGTTACAAAGCACAAAATATAGTTAGTACAAGCATTGTTTCACCGGCAAGTGCGATTTACGAGGGGACTTGAACGCGTCATAGTTCCTCCCCTGCTGGGCTCGCTGAAAGCTAAAATCTCTCAGCCACATACCGACACTCACAAACTCTTTGAGCCTCACAACCAGCCCCTCACAGCCCGTGAATCTGCAAGGTGCAGAGGAAAACAGATACTGGACTTCCTCTTCAAGTGTTATTTGTCTCTGACAACTCACATCAGCGGCGTTTAGTAGGCTAAGCTAACAGACAGAGCTAACCTCTGCTCCTCTCTCTCCGGTAAGAATGACTGGCCTGCCATGTTTACTCTTTTCTTTTTTACATTTAAGCTAGCGAGCTGAACTCAGCTGTTCAAGTCACACATATTTAAAAGTCTTACTGTCCTGCTCTGATCAGGGTTGACAGTCACGTCTGTTACACAGCGGTGTAGCTACATGCTAACTTGCTAGCTGCCTGAGATTTGTCATTGTGTCTCTTGTTATATTTGATACAAATAAAAAATGAGCTGTCTTAACTGTCCAAGCTTAAGGAGACAGGAAAGGGTGTACTGGCCATTGTGTTTTTTTTTAAATGGTACCAACATTTATTGATCCTTTGTTTAAAGAAGATATGATGGTATTTAAAAAGGAGTCAGGCATTTTCCCTGCTTGGTGAAATGTGTTTTTGTCTCTGTTCTATAGCTGAAGACAAACCTGCTGGGCTTGACAGATCTGCCTATGTGAGCTGCTCTGATGTGTGGACTTGCATCTTACAGCTCCTGGTCGGTCTGGAGGACCTCACACTCTCGTAAACATCGAACAGACCTGCAGCTGATTTAGCTGATCAGGTGTATGCTGGCCTGGAGTGAAGTGTGACCCCCTCCCCCCCCAAAGAAACCTCCTCGCCTCTCCCGTCCTCGCTTCCTCCTGCAGCACTATGCCTCTGGGTTTGGGAAGAAGGAAGAAGGCCTCTCCGTTAGTGGAGAACGAGGAAGCCGAGCCGATCCGCGCAGGTCTCAATGTGCCGGGTATAGATGGTCTCGATGGAGGCGTCATCGGGCTGGGAGAAGGTGCCACCTCTGAAGGTCTGCCTCCTCCACCCAGCAGCATGCGACCTCGTCTCATCTTCCACACTCAGCTCGCTCACGGCAGCCCCACAGGCCGCATCGAGGGCTTCAGTAATGTGAGGGAGCTTTACGCCAAGATTGGAGAGGCCTTTGGGATACCACCATCCGAGGTGAGTGCTTTGCAGCATGTGATGAGCGTGAGCTTCCACGCAGGGCGGCTCAAGTTTGCAAGAGGAGAAAACATTGATGTCGATCTCATGTATTTCTGTTATTTGTCTTGCACAGGTCATGTTTTGCACTTTGAACACTCACAAGGTGGACATGGATAAACTACTGGGAGGTCAGATCGGTCTTGAAGACTTTATTTTCGCCCACATTAAAGGACAACGAAAGGAAATCGAGGTGTACAAAGGAGAGGATGCATTAGGGTTGACGATCACTGATAATGGAGCTGGCTATGCTTTCATCAAGGTGAGGAATGTCGAAATAGCCGATAATATAGATTTTTTTTTTTTTTTAATGAAGGATCCGGGAAGTGCATGACCTCGGTCTATTATTGGGGGATCATTGTGCAGATCAAATGTTTGTCTGAGTAGTTATTTGAGTTGTGTTGCCTTCAGAGAATCCGAGAGGGAAGCGTCATCCACCAGATCCAGGTCATCAACGTGGGCGACATGATCGAATCGATCAACGGCCATCGCCTGATTGGATGTCGACACTACGAGGTGGCCAAGATGCTGAAGGAGCTGCCTAAAGGAAAGGAGTTCACCATCAAGCTAACGGAGCCTCTCAAGGCGTTTGGTAGGTGTGGGAGGAAAGGAAAAAGCAAAGACAGGATGCCTCACTGATCACAGATGTGGTGTGACAGGAAAACAAACCGACAGGTGTCGATCTTTGTCTTGACTGGGGCCTGTGATGCCGTGAAGCACTGCGGCCTGTCAGTTCTCATGTGAGCAGCAGTTCTCACATTAACAAGCTCCTCTGCCTTTAGTTTCACGAGAGCTGGTTTTGATCAGTAAGTCTGTCTTTTGGCTGCATGTTTGTGGACACTTTTTGTCTTTTTTTTCTGACACATGCATCTCATTTGAAGGGAGATTATCATTTGTTTTGCCAATTTGATCAGTTTCCTGAACCTTGAATCTAAAACATGTTCAAACCAGCAAATGGTCAATGGACGGTACATCCCAACTCTACGAGTCACATTGACTCTTTACACCCACTGATGGCAGAGGCTGTTTTGCAATGTGTCCATCAGTATTAACAAACACACCGCTGGCTCTGCCACATGGAGCCATGAAGGGGTCGGTGCTTTACCTTGCTTTGATGTACAGCCTACAGGAGCTGGAATCAGATCCACCAACCACCCAGTACTTGGCCGACTCTTCCGCTGAGCCACCGTGATGACGTTCATCATTTTAAATCTGCACAATCAAAGGGTTCGACCTGACACTGAAGTCGTTTGTTTGTGATCTCTTTGAATCCTCGTGTGCAGATATGATCAGCCAGAGGTCTGGAGGGTCCAGGTCAGCATCTGGGGTTCAGCTGGGGACCGGCAGAGGAACCCTGCGGCTACGCTCTAAAGGTCCCGCGACCGTGGAGGAACTGGTGCGTGCGGGTTTTTAAATAATGAGCCTCTGTATCTGTGAGACGGCATTAATTGTGTATCTTTTACTTCTCGTACCGCAGCCGTCGGCGTTTGAGGAAAAGGCCATCGAGAAGGTGGATGACCTGCTGGAGAGCTACATGGGCATCAGGGACAGCGAGCTGGGTATGATCGTGTTCTCTCTTCATGTGTCAGGAGCGGTTTGTGTCGCTGCGTTGTTTTGTTGATCTGTAACCTCTCTCTCTCTCTCTCTCTCTCTCTCTCTCTCTCAGCGGCGACCATGGTGGAGCTGGGAAAAGACAAAAAGAACCCAGATGAGTTCGCCGAGGCTTTAGATGAAACCCTGGGAGACTTCGCCTTCCCAGACGAATTTGTCTTCGACGTCTGGGGCGCCATCGGGGACGCCAAAGTCGGGAGGGTTTAACCACAAACACTAACAGCGATGAACAACCTGTGTGTGTGTTTGTGTGTGTGTGTGTGTGTGACACCCTACAGCGTCCAGCACGACTACTACACAACACTACCGTCATGACTTTGTTTTTGTTCCAGTGTATACTCCTACTGTTTTAATTTAGAGAGCACTCTGTCGGGAGACTCCGCCCACCCAAAGAGGAGGACGGCGGGGAACAGGAGAAGAAGCGTCTGTGAAGTGCTTTTATTCGTCTTCCAGAAACTACGAGCACGCTGATGAGCACTTCCCTTCTCGACCGCGTCACATGACCCTGCATGTCATTGTTGTAGTTGCTGGCGATGGAAACGAGAACAGCACACGTCTTTAACACGGGAGAAATTAAAGACAACGGCTAACACCGAGTAGATCTTTGACACTTAGCAAAAGAAAATGTGATTTTTTTTATTTTTTATTCCTGAACATTGCACCGTGTTGCACTGAGCTGTAGACGGAGCAGAGATGACACTGTATCTGACCTCGGTGAGCGACGCAGCCATTGTTACGCCTCCCTCATGCTGAACCACTCGCTCCATGTTACTGTTCAAGAGGAGTTTTACAAGCATGTGCTGTTTAATCTGTGTCTTCTTAATGAACTCTGCTGGTTTGATCTTGTTTTTATTTTGGTTAACGGTGAAGTGTAGCCCGCTGACTTAAAGAGCAGCAGTGTTTGTTGTTAACACACTCCGTGCTGTCATCAAGTCAACTGCAGCACATTTCTCTCTTTGTTTGTTGTTACAAGAAATCAGAGTTAACGTCCTTTTTTTTCTTTTCTTTTTCGAGGGTCATTGTGTGAGAACGAGAAGCTGATTGGTCTCTATGTTTGTGGAGTATCTTCACTCATGTTCTTTGTTTTGTTTTGTTTTTATAGCTGGTGTTTTTATATGAAGTGATGTGACGTCTATTTGCCTGTGTAACGGATGTTTTGATGCATTACAGAAGACAGTATTAAAGAAGAGAAAGTCACAAGATGGACCCAGTCGTGTAAAAAAAAAATAATGAAAAGGGAGTGTGTTAAGAACAAAACGCCTTCATTCCTTCTCATTTTATGCATTTTAAACAAGTTTTTTTGTAATAAGTTTGCATTCAGGGTGCACGATGCTGAAAGTGTCATGTCGACAGGAGCAGAGTGAAACCAAACTCCTTGCAGCACGACGACTTGAGACGGAGAAAAAGTCTGGTCAGTGTAGGCAAACACGTCTTAAACAAAAACCTTTTGGTGTTAACCTTTTTAAATATATCCAAATGTATGAAGCTATTTTGTAGTTTATTTGTCCGAGTCGCTGAATCTCTCGGTGAGTTATGTCATGAAGCTGATGCTAGAACACTAACACTGAGAACAACACGCTCTTTTAATGGCTTTGTATTACACTGTTATCATTGTCCAATTATAATGCAATAATAACAAACACTTGGTCGTTTCTCCTTCTGTTTGGTCTTTCCTAATTAGAAATGTGTTCTTTGGTCTATAAAATTTCAGAACAAAGTGGAAAACAGCATGTTTGTTCGAACTATACACTTAATCTTTTACCATAGGTAAAGAAAGAAACTAAACAAGGGCCAGTTGTCAAAGATGTTATTGCAATTTTTTATGTATTTCCTTAAGACATGATTGAGTTAATCGTCAGTATACTTAAGGAATAGTTTAAATTGATCACTTTATGTTCAAGTCTGCTCAGAGGAAATGTGTTTACATATTCAGACATCATTTCGTAAAACTGATTCTGCTGCTACAAAAAGACAAGCAACGTGTGTGTTTGTGTTTCTTCTCACTCCATGTGTCCTCCTGAAATATGCATGACATTTAACTAGAAATCCGTGTGAGTGTCAGCAGGTTGGTGTAACAAGATCACCTTTAGTAAACTTGATCGTGTTGGTGAAGCTCAGCGAGGTCACCTCCAGGCCTCAATCAGGGAACGTTGGTCCAAGTTGAACACTGAATGTTCTGCAGTTTTTTTTTTAATCAGACCTGCTCAGAGCACACCTGCTTTTTCTTAAAAAAAAAAAAAAAAAGTACAGCTTGACTTTAAACTCTGGGATGGGCTGTGCTGGTGTGGGGGCCGATGAGGGGTGGTGACATGTCCTTTATTTACTAGAAAGAAAGTGAACCTGTTCTTCAAGTCCCTGTTGATCTATAACCCTGGTTGTTCATATAAGCCGAGATTACTCAGTGGACTCAGCGAGAGCCTGAGACCGAGCTTTTTCTTTACAGTGCACTCTCAGCTGCAAACCAAACCAGCTTTATCACAAGCCCCGCTGTAAACAGGAACCTGCCATGGCGCTGCGTCCTCGAGCTTCCTCTCAGCCTGGAATACTTTCCTTCTTTCAAAGTCCCAAAGTGGCCGCGTCCCTTCGACCGCGGGCCACGTCCTCGCGCTCCGGCTCCGTGCTGGAAGAGGAGCTGTCTTGTTCCGTCTGCTGTGAGATTTTCAAGGACCCCGTGGTGCTCAAGTGCAGCCACAGCTTCTGTCGGGCTTGTCTGCAGCAGTTTTGGAACAAGAAGAAGGCCAGGCGTGAGTGTCCCATCTGCAGGAGGAAGTGCTCCCTGACTGAGCCAACGGTCAGCCTGGCTCTGAAGAATGTGGCCGACACCTTCCTCAAGGAGCAGGAGCGCAGGACGGGCACAGTGGGGACAGGAGCGGGGGAGCAGCCGGAGATGATTGAGGAGCAGTGCATCACACATGGGGAAGTCGTCAAGCTGTTCTGTCTGGATGACTTTGAAGTCCTGTGCTGTGTGTGTCACACCTCCAAGAAGCATCAGGGACACCGAGTGTGTCCTTTGGAAGAGGGAGCTCAGGACCTCAAGGTAGTGTATTATTGTCACCTGCAGTTCAACTTTGTGATAATTAGTGGAAAAGCACTGACAGGAATTGCCACCTATTTTCTTATTTTAATTTTGCACAGTTTCAGTTAAAGTCTATTTCTCATTTCCCTTCTCCGTAGTCATACAAAACTTCCTGTTAATTAATTAAATAGTGAGTGACACTTTTCTGACATTTCTTATACCGTCCGTCACCTTTTAGGCAGAGATGAAGACAGAGCTGACCCCCCTGAAGAAACACCTACGCTGCCTCTATGAAGCCAAGGAGGAGTGTGATGGCACAACTGTGCACATGAAGGTATCAACAAACACAGAGATCCACGAAACACTAGAAGACCAGCGTGACCTGTGATGTGACTGTGACTGAAGTTGATCCGCAGGCTGTTAGTGTGTAAACATGTCAGCCAAGGTGTTCAAAAAGCCGCTTCGAACATTCTGAACCCAGGTCGAGTTGTTGTTTTTTTAACCAGGGGAGTCAGAGCTACATTTTTTTGTGATTGACACATCCAAATTAGCAGCATCTTTGACTCTTCTAGATTCTTTTTTCTTTAAATTCTGGATTCTCATCTGAACTCAGAACTAGATAATATCTCAAATAAAAAGAAGAATTTGAGACATATCAAAAGCAGTTCCAAAACAGAAGATTAAGAAAAGTTTGGAGACACCAAACCTTTAGTAATGAGGGGATTTCAGTGTCATAAAAAATACCTTTTTTTTTAAATTAGGCTACATTGCAGATTACCTTTATGATGTGCTCACATGAATTTAATTTACAGATTATAAAAAAATATGCCAATCAGTTACATTAACTGAAAAAGAGGCGTAGGATACAATCTAATGTGATGTATTACAACGCCATGCTCTACAATGAATTTACTTTGCAAAATGTAACCAAATATATATTTTATTCTGTAATGGCCACCACAAAAGAGATGTACAAACAATACACTGCGATTCATTAGGATACAATACGATACACTTCTGTCTTCTCGTTGGAGAATTTTTCTTGGGCTACACTGTATTTATTTTGTTCTTTACCGTATTACTATTAAATATATATGTATGTATATGTATATTCATATATATATATATATATTTATTACAAAACAAAACAACAAAAACCAATCCACAGGTTAACAGAGAAGCACATACCAATGACAACCACAAACAACATATATTGTTCATTACCTATATGTGCATGTTCAGATCTGTTAACATAATTACGTGAAAAACAATAACAACTATTGCCAAACATTAGACAGCAGACTCAAATGTGTCGCAAGCAGAGCAGCACCGTCCGAAATAAGGTGACCTGAATGAGATGAGCTGGCTTCTACAACAAACTACAACTCAGCTCACGAACGGTGCTGCTTTTCACTGTCTCCTTTAGAATCAGACTCAGGCCACAGAAAAGCAGATCAAAGAGGAGTTTGAGCAGCTGCGGGAGTTCCTGCAGCAGGAGGAGGCCGCTCGACTGGCCGCGCTGAAGAAAGAGGATGAGGAGAAGAAAGAGCTGGTGAAGAGGAAGTCAGACAGCATCACCAGCAGTATACTCACCTTCTCTCACGCTATCATCGCCGCTGAGAATGAAATTGCTTCCAGTGATGCTCTCTTCCTCAAGGTAAGGACACTATTTATATAATATTTTATGCCCTGAATTTCATGTAAGCAGTTTGTTATAACGTCTATTTTCATTACAGAATTATGCCAACATAAAGAAAAGGTAAGAATTGTCTCTTCTTCATCATCTCTTTACGTCACACTCAGCTCACTGTGTGTTTAACATTGTTTGATTATTCTTTGTTTTTCCCAGACTACAGATCCCGCAGAATGATCCAGAAAAATTGTCAGGAGCTCTTATAAATGTGGCCAAGCATGTCAGCTCCCTCAAATACCATGTGTGGGAAAAGATGGTGGAAATAATTCAGTACAGTAAGTCTCTGTAGGACTTCTCATGAACTGAAATATCAAACTTTTTTTTTGTTATTTTGGACCATGTGTAGCTTTGTACCTGCCTTAACTGTGCCTTTAATTTTGGGAGAACATTAACGGAAACATCAAATTACTGCTTGTTTTCTCAGCACCCATCACCCTGGACCCCAACACCGCCTACTCCTGGTTGTCCCTCTCCACAGACTTGACCAGCGTGGCCAACAGCGGGTCGCTCAAGAAGCTCCCAGACAATCCTGAGCGTTTCGGTCACTTTGTGTTTGTGCTGGGTTCGGAGGGCTTTACTTCCGGCCGTCACGCCTGGGAGGTCGATGTGGGTCACAAGGCTGACTGGATGCTCGGGGTGGTGAAGGAGTCCATCGACAGGAAAGGCCGTATCTCCGGCTGCCCCGAGGGCGGATTCTGGATGATATCCCACTATGAGGGTGAATATTCGGCCATGACGAGGCCCACCACCACCCTGCATCCAGCGGGTGAGCTGACCCGAATCAGGGTGCAGCTGGACTACGACTCGGGAGAGGTGGCCTTCTCCAACCCTATCAGCATGACACCCATCTACACCTTCAACGACTTCTTCACTGAGAAGATGTACCCCTTCTTCTGTCCTGGTGCCAACATCAATGGAAATAACCCCAACCCCCTTAAGATCTGCCCTGCCAACGTGGCTGTGTGGAACAGTGCAACGTGGTGATCTGAAACCTCCGTACCGAAGACATGACTTGAAATGTGTCATATTATACCCAAATATAAACAAGATCATTCAGGCAGAACATGCCAGTGGAAATGAGCACAGTACAGTTAATCGACGGATGATGTCACTTTATTTCACTTGGGTTCATGAAGTGGTTCCCTGCAACTTCTTTGAAAGCTACCAGGGCAAAGTCTGGCCTTTGTAATCCAGGAAGGCTGCGTTTTGCTTCTCAGTCAGTGAAGCCAGCACACGGAGCATACCGTCAACACTCTCTTGGGCATCAATCTCCCCCTGGTGGTTGGAAAAACACTGAGTAAACTTAAGGGCACCACATAGTAGTTCTTCTTTTGTCAAACCCAGATGCAGATGCTACAGCTGCATTCATACAAAAACTGACATCAACTATTCAAATATGCCTTTTTTTTTTCTTCCTGAAAGTTGTGTTCACTGAGACGACACGTCGTTTAAGTGAAATAAAAGATGTGCTTTATCTGCTTGGCTCGGGCCAGCCTCACACTGTATATGATCAATAACTGGATACTTGAAATGCAACCTGCGCAAACTTTCATGATATTGGAACTTCATAATTTGGCTTCATGGTGTCTGTAATAAATGTGTACCAACTTGAAAATGAGCCTTTTACAAAATATAGCAACAAAGTTCTAGAAGCTTGCCATATAAATAAAGTGTGCATTATAAAAAGATCTGCAGTTTTGTCTTTGCTCTCTTCAGAGGCTGCCTGATCGCTGAATTAGCACAGCATGTTCGATGTGAAATCATGAAGTTTGAGTTTAACTTCTAAACAACGTAAACTCACATTCAGAGTCGCATTGTTTCTATCATGAGGCTAAACCGGGCAGGTCAGACAAAAACAACAACTGCTGACTTACATCCTCTCCACCCATGTCGGTGCGCACCCAGCCAGGGTGCAGCAAAGAAAACAGAATCCCATCGTTCTTCAGCTCCTCTGCAGCGCAAGCCGTCAGCATGTTCAGGCCTGCCTGAGACGACAACAGCAGAATAACAGTGTCACCATGCCAACAGTTCTGTTTGATACATTTTAGGTGTAACTTTCAGTAGCACTTGAAAACAATGGCAGGTTGTCACTTACCTTACTGACACGATAAGAGAGGACAGAACCGAAGGAATATGTCGCTTTTACCATTTCCACCGAACCTATTATGGAACTAATGTTTACAACAGCTGCTTTGCTGCAAGACATCCCTGGTATCTTACTGGCCTTTGCTGCATCACGAAGGAGCGGCAGGAACTCCTACAGATAAACACCAGCAAGGTAGTCAGCAGGCAGATAAGACAAAGTTTCAACAAACTACTTAGTTGGAAAAAAATCTGCGTTTGATGCATGATGGAGTTACTTTGATCATGTTCATAGGCCCAACGACATTGGTGTTGAAGACGCTCTTCATGTCCTCTGGTGTGCAGTCATGCAGGCTGACTTTGTTCAGAATCCCAGCGTTGTTAATGAGCAGGTTGAGACCCTCCTTCCCCACCACGGAGCCCACCTGCTCGACACTCTTTTTTATGCTACATAGATCACCGACATCTGACGGAGAGAGAAAGACAATGAAGCATCAGTGCAACTCAATAGTACCCAGTCAGATAGATATTAACAACCCTGGCCCCATAGAGGCAAAGCCAGGCTGTGTCTTAACATAGGAATCAGAGTATAAGAACATGTACCCATTCCAACGATATGGATGATGTTAGGATACTTCTTTGCCAACGTTTGCAGGGCCTGTAACCACACAGGGAGGACCAGATGGGTATTCAGAAGAAGCAAAGGATCACATAATACCATTTTTCAACCCAGCCATATGACTCACTAGATCGTTGTGGTTTGTGGTCAGATTAGCTTCTCACCTCACTCCTGGGTCCATCTGGGTCTCTGCAACAGGCAAACAGCTTCCCCACCGGTATGGGGCCCCCAAGCAGTTGCTTCACCATCTCCAGGCCTAGGCCCCTGTTGGCTCCTGTTACAAGTGCGCTGACTGTGTTAGCTGCCATGTTCTGTCTCAGCCTGCACACATCTCTGCTTAAGCTCTTATAGCCTGTCGGCCTTCTGTTCAGCGGAATGTCAGCGGACTGGCCACACCCGCAATCTTTTTTTTTTTTTTATCTCTTCCTGGGTTGTTATATAATACCCCTTTTCTTCTAGATTAGCTTGTGACCCAATGGTAAAATTGAGCAAGTCACTGTGACATGCACAACATAACGATGAGGCGGATCAAGGGAACTTCAGTTATGGCCTGAGGACAACAATGCAAAGCAGCAACAAAGGGCTCCCTGTCGAGTCAGATGAGTTCTTTTAAAAACGTGCTCTCGATTATTTACACACAGAACTGACCCAACAGCATGTGGATGACCAATGAAGTTATATGAATGCATAAACTGATGAAACATTTGTTTTCAGTACTGTTCTGTTCTATAATAGTTTGAACATTACAGTAGATAAGTTGGGGCCACTCAGTGTCACTGTTGACATTCTTAAACAGATATAGCACAGGAATGTGGGCTTGGTGGTCAAAACAAAAGACAATGAAGTGATTCATCAAGACGGAGAAAAAAAAAGACCCTGTCGAGCAGTTTTACAAAAGGCTAACAGGATTAATGTCATGAGAAAATCTTCAGAAGGCCCGCAAAAATTGAAGCAATAAAGCAATGGCAAACTATAATGATCGATTTTAATATGTACATATTTCCATCTGTTATAGTTGCACTAAAGCTACAGCAGTGGTGTTAGCAGAGATGCTCGTTAGCATTCCCACAACATGGCCGCACCATTTCTGTAAGAAATGGCACCTTCAGAATATCTGACGAGAAAAAAATACAGATTGCAAACCCTTCATAATCAAACAGCATCAACTTTTGCCCAAACAAGTTATTAACTCTTTTATATCAGAATAAAATGTCGTGTTTTTAAAAAAATATCTGACAAGCTATGAAATGAGAAGACTATTCTGAAGAAAAATAACAAACACAATTATTCAAATCTACTGGAACATTGTTTTCTTATTGTCAGAGAAATGTGATTTTTGGTTTGACAGAATTTCAAATTTGACTAAAGATGATAATTCTTAAGTGATAACCCGAAACAATGGATGTTTAGCACAGTGTGCAATACATTCAGATGTTATGTTTCATCATAAAGCTTAAATGAACTTCACACTGCCTCTAAAAATGTATCATTAAAAGCTTTTCTAAGGACGTTTTGTTGCAGGAGTTTTGTACTGGATGGCAGCATATACTGTATTGATATTTTAGTCAATCCCCTACATCTCCAACATGCATGTTAGCAAAAGTGAGCCGGCAAAAGAGAGCGGGACTTTTGTCAAACAAACTGAGGAAAAGGTTTGTTATCAGAGAAATCCCAGAACTGAAGACGATAAAGACTTCAGACTGTGATGTAACAGAATGCCCTGTACTCATGGTTTGTCCTCGCAGTCTACCTACAGTATGTCCAATAGTGAGACCGGTGCTCTTTGGATTCCTCCACGGCTGGTGAGTGTGAAACATGTGAGAGAAATGTGACAGATGAGTGTTTGACAGTGAAACCAACTAAGAAAGGCTTTATGTAGAATAAGAACAGGGCCTTAAATACAGTGAACAGCGTTGAGACAAAACCCCACCAAAAACACAGAGAAGGACACAAAAATAACATCAGTCAACCTTCGTTTGGCAGCAGATTTCTTTGGCTGTCCGGATGACAACTGGCAGTGTCTTGCTCCTGATCCATAAGCACACATACACACACTCACACAACCATACACACTGCACATACATGATGCAGTACATAACATGCACAAACACAGATATAAATACGTACGGTTCTTCATTAAATGCACTTCTGTGTCCGCAGCTCTCCACTTTGTAAATAGGAAGGTGCATAAATAAAACATTCCCAGCGTTATAGAAAAGGTCCATGCATGTCCGTCTCTGAATTCACAGAGACTGAATGTGGAGAAAACATGAGGCCCATGAGCCATAATGGCTGCTTCCCTTTCCATTTCCTCATGAGCTTTCCCCCTTTTCATGAGTGTTTTGTTGTTTGTCCTCTGTCAGTGTTTTGTCAGTATATTTGTCTTTTTTAGTCTCTCACAGGTGGGTGCTGTCTGGCGTGTCGAACCTGTGGCTCTCTGACAGTCCAGCGCCACACTTCCGGCTGCTACCTTGATTTGGCACCAAAGAGAGAGGGTCTGGTCTGATCAAGTACCTGCATTTAAGATGAAGACAGGCGGAGAGAGAAGCAGAAGAAAAACGTCTCTCACAATGATTCCTTCTCAGTGCTTTCAGTGATGTTTAGTGGTTGAGTACTCACACAACATCATGCAACTCCAGTCTGGTGTCGGGAGAAGGGTTGATCAGGATATAAGACAGTCTGTTCCCTTGGTCTGTCATCCCATCTGACACAGGAAGAACAGAGGTGAGTAAGGCAGGAAATAAAAATAGGAGCAGGATGTACAGCAGGCTGTGCAGCATCCGTGCACACAGAGTGAACAGGGCTGACATTACTCTGAGTCAAAGGACAGGAAGACGACTTTAGATTAAATTAATAGAAACGTTGTAATGCCTTGAATGTAAATGGACTGTCAAAATACTTTTGCAGGGTGTGATGGAAATGTTGTACTTCATGAAGAGAGATGTAAACTGAACTCATTGTTATCACTTGCTTCTCTGTGAATGCTTCCTTTAAGTGCAGGATGGCATTTATTAGTATCTCTATCAGAGTGATAACACACTCACAGAGAGGGATGAATACCATGCTTTTCACTCAGACATGGAGTCTTCACTTTGTAACAGACCTGCATGTTGTTCTGAGAAGGCTCCTTTTGTACAAGTTCAAAACCTTGTTTGAACAATGAGCTGACTCCGATCGCCTTCCTTCAGTTCTAAATTATTGCAGGATTATTTTAACACAGGGTTGTCATCAAGCATGTCAAGGTTCATCGTTTAGATTTAAGGCAATTTTTTTTTTACCAGTTTACATCTTATTATTGAATGTTTATCATGTTCATTTGGATTTGGTAACAAGTCTTTCTCCCTGGCCCATCTTTCCCCTTTCCCGCCATATCCCCAGATTGAAAAGGATTGTATCCTTTCTTGAAGATTGGAGAATGTATCTTTGAAGAGTAAAACCCTCTTTTCACTTATGTGGCCCCCCCAATCTAAAGCTAAAGTCTCCTAAGAGGGCTTAGTGGTGGGGAAACAATCGATTCCAAGATGCATGGCGATGCTTTGTTGAAAGATTCTACGTCGATGCAGGAAAGTCCATCATCGATTATCAGCGACATGGACTGGCCCACTTCCGGTTCCGGGGTTAATGCCACGCAGATGCAAGCGTAGTGTTTATTCGAGATCAAAAATGGGAGCTGCAGCCGTGAAACAATTTTTGAGTATTATGTTTGTTGCAAAGAGGGAAGCTGTTTGTGCGATTTACTTGTTGCAAAGATTTTGAATAAAAGGCTTTAAATTCACCTGATTGTTTGTTTTGATGGGTAAAAATGAACCATGTATATAGACCAAAATTGAGAAGCATTGAAATTGGATTATGAGGGGACTGACGATTCCCTCCCCAACTGTGGCTCCTTCTTCATGGCATTCCCCACTCTCTCTCTCCCCATTTCCTTCACATCCACTGTCTTGTTTAGATAAAGAAAAAGTCCCCCCCCCCAAAAAAAAACAAAAACAAAAAAACCCCAAAAACAACCACAAACACTTCTCACATGTGTTCATATGAGTTTTACGGTAGTCTCTTCTGCCTCTTCTCTTTGTGGGTTAAAGGTTGCAAAGTAATACGTTTGGCCTTCAGTGTCAATACCAGCAGAGGGTGCTGTTGATTTCTTTCTCATTTTTCTATTGGCGCCCCAAATCATTGAGTATCCTGCAGTAGAAAAGAGTGGAATCTCCATCTAAGCGATCTAGTTGATTCACAGTATGTCTAAAACTCCAACACAGCATTATTATGAACTGAAACAGCATGCTCCCATCAGCACTGCAGGAAAGAGAGAACTACAAAAAAGAAATAGATTCATTCTAGTGTCTAAGTTGTGTGCATTCAATTAGAAGCTGCCTGAAAATGAGAATCTCGACAGTTTTAGTTTAGTGCATCAACATAAAGCTCAACACGGAACTATTATGGCCCATCATCTGTTCTTTAATGGTTCACTTCAGACTGCATTGAAGAGACAAAAGACTATTGGCATCTACATTTCGGTCATGCTAGATATCAATATCTTCCATGAAAACAAGAGTGTGGTCATCAAGGTTATCAGGCACTGTAAATGTTCTAAGTTTCAAACCACTGGTGAACACTAGCACTATTACTTAAAAAAGTTGAGGGCTTTTATGATTAAGACTTACTGAATCCAGTTGGAGAAAGGCCCAAGTGTTTCATCCTGGTTCGCACCAGAGCGTTGAGTTCTTGCCTCTCCGACCGTCTGAACAGGGTCAGTCTTTGCTGGGTGATCCTCTCTGCCGCACTGCCCGGACCGCCCTTTGCTGCATTAGAGCCCCGACCCCCCTTCCTGCTCAGCCGACGTGCCCACTGCATGCTCTTCCTCCTGAGCAGCGGGTGGTCTGAGGAGTGCGACGAGGTGGAGATGGGCTCAGAGGAGGTGGAGTTACGATGTGCACCGGACCGGGACAACAGCGGTTCCCTGGGCTCCCTGGTGTCCTCGTAGTCTTCCACTGTGATGGATACCTGGGACTGTAACATGAACACATTGTCATAATATGACAAATTAGCATGAAATAAGCTCAGTGGATGATTATGAGATATAACTTTGAGATATGACTACTTGTGATTATCGTTGACAAGATTTGTGCGTTTGCCTGTTTTTCATCTTTTGTTTGCTTGCTGTTGTTTGTCTTTGAAATGAAGATGTAATTTGTGAATTTGTAGTGTATGTCCAATGCTGAAAATCATGTGATATTCTACTCCTGGCTTTCTTGACAAAATAAACAAAGTTTTCCTGTAAAAAAATGTTCTTACTGCATTTTATCTTGCACCAAATTTAATTTCTCACTATATGTTTTTTGTTGTTGTAATTTGTACATGATAGAACTAGAATCTGAGCATGTTTATAGTGATTGAGAAATTTAAGGAGACACACTTTAAAGGATGTCATGGGGGTTTTGTGCGATAATCTCCAGCACTTATTGCTGATGTCCTCTATGACTCTTGGGTGTGTCATTGCTGTCTTTTAGTATAGTTAGTGACCCTGAAGATCTACAGGCTAATTTCAGGGTCTTTTTCTTCCCTTGTGTCCCAAACTAGATAAAAAAAACTACACTATTTAAAACATCCCAGAATCTAAGAAGAGAGGATGTTTTTTCAAGAGGACTATTTAGTTATCCGGCTCACCTAGCAGTATTTATTCAAGCTGTTGAAAGCTCATGGAGGGACGTTAAAGTCCACATGTAATGAAATTACATATTTTACATTTTTAACTGTGGTTTAAAGGTTGTTTTTTTAATCCCCAAACCAACAAATAAACATTTGCAGGAAAACATCTTTTCTTTTCATCCCTTTTCTTTTTTGGTTTTAGACTTTAGAATTAAAAGACTAACTTTACAGTTCTGTTAGGCAAGAGACTACTTAATATTTAATTTAATAAACCCTTTCACCACCTTTTATATGTAAAGCTCACCTTGGCTAAGGGTTGACAGAAATAAGGAGTTTTTTGTTTGTTTGAAGTAATTCTGGAAGCTTGGGGGGCAAAAGCATGGCTTTAGAGTCTAAGCTTGTTTATTTGGATATCTTGCCTATTGTTCCAGCTATTCCAGAAGCCTCTAACTGACCTCAGAGACTGGAAGCTTATGCGCCTCTGTCCTGTAGATGCCAATAGGAATGTCTCCACTGGAGGAGCAGAGTTTCTGATAGAGCCTGCCGTATGTACGGATCCACAGGTCATCCTCTGTAATTTTCATCTGGAAAACAAACACAGTTGTCACCTCCCTTCACAGGTCAAATTGACTGACCTGAAGCTGTTTTTGTTTTGCTACTTACAGCACAGAGAAAACCGGAGCCAGGCATTGAGTCTAAACCCAGCAGAAGTCTTGCGATGGAGATCATGTAGTCCTTCACAAACGACTGAAAAGAGAGCACAGCAAACACATAAACGAAACAGAAATTGATCACAGGAGATGGATTTTAACAGAATGAGAACAGGATTTTGTTGCTGGCTCGGACCATAGACTGTATATTGAGATGGACACAGAAACAGCCGCCTGGGAGTGAAGCCAAAATATTTAAAGCTTCAATCATAAACGCCACCTCAAACTAAAAGATCCATACGCATGTCAGATACATTTTTCTCCAATATTATTATCACACCATCATGTGTTCAAGTCTTCATTTGTCTGAGAAGTGTATTTATTTTCCATACTTATTTGATGCTATAAAGCAGTATACATGATTATTTGATAAAAGTATGGTCACTGATTTTAAAGTGTCTTGAGAAAACATTTGTTATGAATTGGTGCCGTGCAAATAAAGATATATTGATTGATGATTGACAGCTCTGCTGATGAATGTGATGCAGCCATGTGTGCAGCAGATTAGCAGAAAGAGAAAACGTAACTAAAGACATTGAACTTCCATAGTTGTGAGCATCTGCTGAAAGTCTGTTTTCTTTTCTTTCTTTCAGCAGATCCCTACTCGTTGCAAATTGACAATATGTCAGCACTTCAGGGGAATATTCTGGCTTCATCGTGTTCAGCAGGAGGAGGCTTGCTGTCCTTTTGTATATAGAGTTTATGGTTTGGACTGAAAAGATTCTGATGAATATACCTGATAGAGGAGAGTGTCCAGCATGCTGACACTAAACACCTTCCCGGCAGCAAAGGGCAGGCGGAACATGAAGACCAAGTTGGACCCCTTCTCCCTTTCCTTCTGCAGACCAAACACACACGCAGAAATATGCACACAGACACACACACACACACACACACACACACGCACATACATTTTCCCCCAAATTACACTGATCTTTGTTATCATGAGAGTAAGGGATACACAATATGACCTGCAGACCCGAAGACCCTCAAGTATACTGTACAAGCACCCAGTGCAGCGTGCACTGGCATGTTAGGCATGGCTAAATATGTTTTTTTCTCAGTCTTTCATTCATTCTCACAAACTATTCTCATTTGTTTTAGGAGAATTATTTTAACTAGAGAATCTCAAGGAAACTCACGGTAGGCATTGTGCATACAAAGAAAGGCTTGAAATTCCCAATAGCTCCTTCCAGCTGTGAGGCAACTGGTATAATTTCCATAAACTGCCATCTTATAATAATGCCGTTCACTTTTCTGATTTCTTGATAAATGCTACTGATGCCCAAAAGGAAAATTCATCAGCTGCAACACAGGGGGCAACATTTACATAATAATTTATATCAAAAAGACAAGCAGGAGTTCATTGAAAAGAATGGGAAATTTTAAATCATTTATAATAGTTCACTTACAGCAGCTGTGACAGAGGAACTATTAGCAGAGACTTATTGAGTATGTTTCTAGATTTACTGAGAATACTAATTAAAGGGGGCTGTGTTGCATGCTCACTGTGCTGTCATTATGACCTCTTAAATCCGGGTTAAAGGAAACGAAGACAAAGAAAGAGGGCGTTTGGAGCTACGAAGCTTTTACCTTTTCCAGTTTGGACAGAGCTAGAGAGTAGTGGTCTTTGACTTTGAACTGCATAAAGCGCATGTTGGCTGGGTGAGTGAGCTCCGTGATGATACTTAGAGCTGGAAACAGTCTGGAAGGAAGAAGCGAAGGAGAGAAAATAATCAGTGAAATCCAAACACCCACTGGAAGGTAGAGTGTGAGATTGCAGAGCAAGCTTGGGCGAAGCAGACCTGAAGAGGGTCTGGACATTGACAATGGTCTTCGCATCAGCCATGTAATCCTCCTCTGCAATCATGGAGCTCTCCTTGTCAACAACAACCATGGTGTCAGCAAAAGTCACTCCACATCTCAACAGACTGTCTAGACTGAGGAGAGAGGAACAGAGAAGAATAAATCAGTGTTAAAAAGGTATACATGAAAATATAAACTAAGTCATCTCAGAGGTGCAAAGAAAGAGTAAATAAAATATATGAACAAGTGATAGAAATGATACAAACAGCCGGGGGCTTTGGTCTGTCTTACTTGTCAATTGAGCCCACTGTGTAGAAGACCATGGGGAACCAACAGATTGCCTCCAGGAAGTCCACTTCTGGTCTAAACCAATCAAAACACAAACAGACTTTAGGTTCACACAAGTAGAGATGTATATGTGACATGATGAAACGTTCCCACAGAGACAGAGCCCTCGAACTCAGCCTGAGAAATACAACGCTGGCAAACTGCCTGAAGGAAAAGCTGAAAATAACCACACAACACCGGAGTGACTCAGCATTTTATTGCCTTTTTATTGGATTCTACTCTCAGCTGGATGACTGCTTTTGTGTACAAGCCACAAAACACGACACCGGACTGTGGGGCACATTGTCCTGAAATCATTTCACAAATCATGTTTACAGTGTCTCTAAAAAGCCTTTTTTCCCTCCTCTGCTGTCTATGGAGGGACCAAATTTGACCTTTCTCTGCAACCTTGATTTGTAGCCTAGCTTTAATGCTCACTGCACCAATACAGACCCCCATGTGACACAGCTGAAACAACACATCACCCCTGTTAACATAGACATTTCCTTACATGCTCTCCAGCAGCAGCACAATTGGATTAAGCTCCTTCCTGGGTCGGTAGTAAGCCCGCAGAGGCACAATAAAGTTGTACAGACCATTCCCTGCACTCTCCGCAGATACAATGATTAATTTGTTTTTGAAGCCATAGGAGCGGGCATCCTCAAAAAGGGTGTGGTGACATGCCTAGGAGGGAGAAAGTGAGGCCATTTGAGATAACTGCAAGGAAGCATGTGACATAAAGAGAGAGAAAAAAAAAACACTTTAAATCTCATACCTTGTCCATGCGCAGGCAGCAGAAAGGCATCTTTTCTTGAAGAAGGTGGCAAAGCGTAGGTGAGCTGCCTATATATGGCGAGTTGAGCGGGTATCCCTTCACCCACCTGTAGCACAATCCCACAGTTACCTCTGAACATTTAAACTTCGACATTGTCATAAAAAAAAAAGAAAAAATCCCTTTAAAACAACATCTCCAATCTTACTCGGAGTGTCGGCCCCACCAGTGGGCGCTCTCATCCCTGTCACTCTCCTCTTTTCCCTCTTCTCCCCCCTCATCCTCTGACTGGTCCCCGAGCAGGTCAAAAGCTGGGTTGTTGACGCCGTCCACCAGCTCCAGGACAGGGGCGATGCTGTGCCTCCTCTCCTCTGCTGTCTCTCCCATCAAAGGCAGGGCCAAAGTGTTCGCCCCACTCATCTCTGTCCGCGAGCTGCTTCTGCTTCTTTTCCCGCTGTTCAGCCCGATGCTTCCTGCATCCTGGACTTCTGGGCTGCTGTCACTGGAGTCCTGCAGGTCAATGGCCACTGTGCCTGAAACATACACAAACAGCCATAGTAACTGGTAGAGATCAGATTAAAGGTTCAAACACTACATGTGATGTTTAGCCAAATGCAGGTGTATGCAGTGCTGCATGGATGTGGAAAAAAACAGGTCCCTCTGGTTCAGTGTGGGGATCGAAAATTAGAGGTTTCTGAAGAGGTAACTATATTTTATGTGTTTTACATAGTGTACAGAAAACATTGAAAACCTGTGGGCTGGACAGTTTCCCTGTTGTCCACCAGGTGGTGTGTTTGTAGAACCAGAGCGTCTGATATTTCAGTTGCTCTTACCGAGTGTGTGACTTATTATAAGACAGATAATAATCCTTTGAGAAAACTATGAATATTTTTTTATCATTTAGCTATGTTTTAAATGTGAGAACTGCGTAATTCTTAGCAGCTGAGACTGAGCTGCTGCAATGTTAATGACAGCTCAGCATGTTTGACCAACATTAAATCAACAGACGAAGGTCAGTCTGTAAATGTTACACTCTCGTTTTGCTGTGCCCGTTAGACTGACCCATGCTGGCGATGATACTGTGGACTGGCAGGCGGGTCAGTCCGTGGTAAATGGTTTGTTGTACACCCCTTGTATTTCCTCCTGCGCCGCCCCAAGATTGCTCCCTCTGGCCCCTGACAAATGCTGAGTTCTCCTCTTTGGAGATGTTGATGTAAAAGCATGTGTCAGAGGCCCCCATTATGTGGCAGGGACCAGGGTTCAGTAGGATGTTGGTGGTGTCCAATCTGCGAACTCCGATCAAACATACTCCATACCTGCAGGCACAGAGACAAGGTCAGCTGTGCAGGTTGGTGCGTTGGGTCATTTCTTGGTTTTTAAATCCTTCTGACTTACTTTTTGTGTGCATGAAAGGAGGCAAAGGTGAAACTTTTGCCCTGGTATTCCCCAAAGAATTTACTTTCCTCCAGGCGGATGTGATGCACCTCATTGCCTGAGCAGCGGCGGTAGGTTCGGTGCCATTGGTCGGCTGAACATGCGCCACCCTCCCTGCGACCGGAAAAAAAAAAAGATTGATTGCCCGTGTGGGCAGCTAACTCTGACCTTTTAAACTTTTAACAAAGCATCCAACTCAGTGCCAGGAGCACATCAGAAGCTTTTCCACCTAAGGTTGTAGAGATCTCACATATCTGTCAGAGCTGCTGGTCAATAATTTAATCAGCACATGAATGTACGCAAGGACACTTGGCTTGAAGGATCAATAGGTCCCAGATGGACATGTTTACACTGTTAAGTAGACAACATTTTCCTCAGGGGGATGTGACTTAAGACGAGGAGGCTTAAGAGGTGATACCAAAACGCAGGGGTGTGGAGGCTGTGTGAATGTGGGTGGCCTGCGACAAAGGCTACATTATATAAGAAAGTGTTATAGCAAATTTGCAGTTCACTGAAACAGAGTGCAAAAGCATGTGAGGGGGACTCATCTAGTCATGTAGCGTGGTCACAGGCGGTAAACCAAATGAAATCAACTCCAGATATAGAAGTGTACTCATGAAACAAGCTGTGTTAAAACTGTTGCTCTTGTCAGACGCAAGCAGCGGGGTATTTCTCAAACACGAAAAACACATACTTCACAAAACCTTGAGCTCTTTTATCCAAAGCCTTTAATCAGTCTGAAAACAGACCTTTTGTTCTACCTTTGACTTTAAACAAAAACTAGAGGGATAGCGATATTTTTTTGTGTCAACACCCTGTTGTTTAATGTAAGGATCAGACAGAAGCCTTATTACCAGGTATGATCAAAACCCAATAATGTAGAACTGATAACAAACAGGCACTCAAACCAGCAAGTGAGAGAAACTAAATAACAGTCAGGTTAGCTATCAATATGTTTCCCATGCAAGCTATTGTTGAGATTATGCAGTTGACAAACAATTGAACTTTACAGGGAATTTAAACGTTGAGCACAAATGTGCTAGAGAACATGTGGCTGTGAATAGTTGGGATACAACCTACCTGTTGAGGGCTTGAAAGGCTCCTACACGTTGCTTGAAGGCCTCCTGAGGCGCAGTTCTGGAAGAAAAAAAAAAGTAATATTGACAGTACAAGAAGCAGCTTATTGTTATTCACTATATTGTCTGACTTTTCCCACTGAGAAGAATTAAAAAGAGAGAAAGGAATATAGGACGAGAAGGCTGAACTCACTGTCCCCTGGAGGAGTGGATCAATAGAGTGATGAGTGTCGAGGTACCAGGACACACACAGTTCAGAGCCAGCATGGCGTACTTAAACTCCTCTTCACACACCACATGATCTGCAGAAACAGAAACAAGAGGGACACGGTGACCAAGGTCACACATTACCTCAGCAAAACGCCACAACACCCATTCACACTTTGTTCCATACAATCTGAAACACGGAGAACCAGGAGTCCCACAGGGGGTTCAAACGTGCTGAGGACTCTCCTGGCCTTGGTCAGTTTGTGTGGGTGAGCGACAGACAAGGTAGAAGATGTCATCCCATTTATCCGGCTGTTACATACCTAAAGGGTTGAGGATGTCAGATGAATTACACCCTTGAAAAGGTTTATTTAACCAAAGTAATCCCGCTTACACGCAACTTCCCCAGCCTCATTTAGGTACAAGTAGAGGGAACCATCCTTCTATGCATGTTAGCATGACACCCTTAATCTCTGATATATGTTAGACGATATGAAGAAACCGTATTCAGTTTCCATGTGATACTGGTTTGATTCTCTAATCAAGTTCACTTCAAAACACACAGACACAGCCTGTAATGATATCGTGGTGGACTACTGCGAGCTTGCCTCAGCATCTGAAGGAAAGCACAAATACTCAGATATTCCAGTCTGTGAACCGTTAGAGACACGACTTTCTGCTGATAATATATTCTACATATAAAGACTGCTGTTGATGTTTTCTCTGTCATGCATGATTCATAATGCATGATTCATTCAACTATTAGACTGTATTCATGTATCTACAGCTCACTGATAGAAGACACAAGCAGACAAACAATCAAATATGTCCCTGTTTTAGTTGGGAAAACATCTAAATGTCGCTGGATGTTTGTCTCACACAAATGAGTCAAACAGGAACAGCAAACAGCCGTGTCAGAAATCCTCCATCATCCTCTTGCTTCTGCTTCACACGCTCCCTGTTTACTCCCCTGGGCTCAATTTGATGTCACTGCTTTGGCCCACTGCTCAGTTTTTGGGGGATTGTGGATAGACCTGGCAAAAAGCAAGTGCAGCACGCCTTATTAAACAACATTCACTCACAGTATCAAACACTTAAAGCAGCCCTGCTGTCTGAGACGCCAAGCACATCAAAGAGCCTCCTCTTTAAAAGGAAAATCCAATACAGGGATTCTTGTTTGTAGTTAGCCAATCAATAAATCAGACTCAGTGAGCATCCTTTTCTCCTGCTGTATAATCGTGATTGCATTATCTTCAGTGATGAGCACGCAGGCTTATAAGGGCTGCCTTGTTTACCTACAATGTTCAATCTTAAAAGCCCAACATAGCTCTCTATTCGGCAATAATTGGCGACAAACGCCAGAGCCTGACATGATCTAAAAGACTCAAACAGCTGCCACACTGACAAACAGGAGGCCAGTGTAATGAAACACTTTTTTATGACAAGTCAGTTGTGTTTGTGCCGTTAAATGAGCAAGTGAGAGACACAACAATTAAAAAAGCTGATTTCTGGATCTTGTGTTGAAGTAGCAATGTTCCTTTTGGCTCAGATCGGCACATCATTATGCAGCTCACACGTAAACGCAGAGTAGTCTCTTGCTATTCAGCCTGTGAATTTCTTTGAAGCGGAAGAGTTTATAGAGCTATGGGCATCCAAAGCCAGCAGAGGAAGAGACAAAAAAAAACACATTTGTGATGCTTCTGCAGATCAGCAGTGTTCATTTACTGTTCCATACAAATTCCACTTCCTGCATCGCTCTCTTATATCATGAACTCTAAAAGGCACGAACCCAGAAGTCATACACAACATTATGTCTTTTCTCCCCAATATCCAACTTCCAAGGGTGCTCTTGAACCTCTCTTCACCACTGTGATGCCTTCACTTCCCAACTTCTTCTTCAATCACCATTCACCACAGCACTCCATCCTGCCCCTTTGTCCTTCAGGTGCCTGGACCCAGATCAGGAGAGAAAACCCATTACTGACCTAGAAACATATACTCAGTACACTGACATACACAACTACAAACTCTGTGCCTCATTCAGTCACCCTCTCTCAGGAAATCAGTGTTTTGTGACGTGTCTTGGCTGCATGTTGTTTTCTATCACAGACTTTTTCAGGTGTGATCAAGGGTCTGTGTGCCGGCACATGAACCCTCTGCAGGAGTGCAATTACAACCTGACCACAGGTCCACCGGTTGAGTTAATCAAATCAGTAGGCTATTATTTTTTGATCATCATAGTGCAGCTACAATGAGTGGAGACCAGTGGGGGTGATTGGCTAAAGTTAAAAATATATAAAACTGGGGAGAAATAATGAATCGACACTCTGTTCCATATTCCGTCCAGTTACTCGGCATCATGCCGACAGATCTTTCCTAATGAACGCTGAGCTGTTATGAAGCTATTCCTGCAGATCAAATTAAATTGTGTATCCCTTGCTCATTAATTCCTCCCACACTAGCACTTAGTGCGTGTATTCTAAGTTGTGTCAAAACATGGCGTTTGTACTTACAGTAAAGCCTGTGACTGCATGCTGATGATAGTGTGCACCCATGGTGACTTCAGCATTAGAGTGCAGTCAGAAGTCAGCTGATTACGAACAAACTCACAGAACCGTATCATATAAAAAAAAAAAAAAAGACTGCAGAGGATGTTTTCACATGCCCGACAGTCATTGTCAAATAACTCTTCGGAACATTTCACATGCATGTTACAGCTGGGGGACTCATTGCACAGGAAGCGAGTTTCACATCAGAGAGTCTCCCCATAATCATATAACAGGACAGACGTTATTATGGATGTACATGAATTCTTCTCAATGCCCAAATGCTTTAGTGCTCAAAGTCTGGCTTTGGCGGCGAGGTGTTTAAACAGCACCACAGGGCTAAAGGATTGCCTGCGGGGAGAGCTTGTCTGCCAAGTTAGCGTAAGAACAGAACTCATCAAAAGAAGGGGATTTTCTTAGCCTAGGTAGCAAAGTAAAAAATTAATCATTGATAGAGACAGCTGGGAAGAGGGCGGCGAGCTAGAATTGAGTTTGACATTCTCAAGGGCTGTAGGCAGAAAGATGTGAGAGAGACAGAGAGAGAGAGAGAGAGAGAGAGAGCGAGAGAGAGAGTCAATCACTCTGGATGATTGACTGGCATTAAGCAGAAGAAGAAGAGAGACTCTCAAAAAGGCAAAGTAGAAATTCGCAGTAAACCCTCAATGGGCTTACATCCAAGCTGAGCCAATCTGTCCAGCACTTCCTCCTGAGCTGGAGGGCCAGAGAGCTGTGTTGCTGCAAAGACACTCTGGTACAGGAGACAATTTTCAGGCTCACAAATCAAGCTGACAAACTCAAGGTGCAGT
Organism: Symphodus melops; assembly: GCF_947650265.1. Lineage (NCBI taxonomy): Eukaryota > Metazoa > Chordata > Actinopteri > Labriformes > Labridae > Symphodus > Symphodus melops. Next base: position 17,454,186 of record NC_136707.1, on the reverse strand, counting down.
GCAAACAGGACAGCTCAGTTTCCTACGTCATCCCAATGCAACAATTTAACAGCGTTAGGAAATAGACAAACCAAGCAAACTGGATTGCTTTGCCTAGGTGTCATCTCATTATCTCTTGCATCCTGATGTGGTTACAACAATCAGTAGGTGCATCAAGAGCAGGACAGACGCACACACTCCTTCTGCTGTCACCTGAAATCACAGTCAGAGCATTTGATTGACAAATCACGGCCCACCTGCAAATTTGACGTGAAACTTGTTTTCTGGCTTGAGGATTTGGACATACAGCGGGCAATTTGGAGCGAAGTCTTTCACCGCCCAGGCGCGCAGGATGGTCTGATGATCCTGAGAAAATTGGAGAGGATAGATGGAGTGAAAATAGGGGAGATGGAGTGGAAAGGTGCAACAGGCAAGAGAATGAGAGATAGAAACCTATCATTAGCAGCATCAGATTGTAGCTCTTCTCTAATAATCCTCTTAAACAATTGAGTGCACAGAAGAATCGAATGGGCCTCACAACATTCAAGAGCAATGCAATTCTGACTTAGTATGGTAGCAGTATTCAACACTGCTAACATAGGAAGGCTATGGGGCTTTGTTTACAATATAGTATTTGTAATGACTGTTTTGTAAAATTGACATTTCCTGGTTAGAACTCAACATAGCTGAGGTTGATGGGAACATTGAGCGTTGTGCAGGTATGTTGTCACAAACCTTTTTATAGAAGTTGATTTTTTTTTAACCTGATGATGGTAATATATGAAACCTTAAGTGATCATCAAAACAGTTGACAATTTATACTACTTTATACCTTCTTGTTAATCCATTCAGAACTCATTTAACTGAAGATCTAAATTGTTCATGTCATGGAGTCAACTAGGTCAAATGGTTTTATGATGAATTTATTTTATAAGCGTTTTACATTATGATCCCTCAACGTCTTGATTTCATTTGAGTCAGGTCAAAAGTGGCAGACTGAACTTATCTGCCTGACATCCCCATTCACAGAACCGTGTCACTGGCATGAGATAACATGCAGGTTTGAACTAATCCATCTTTATTTGCATAGCTCCAATTCATAACAAATGATATCTCAGGAACACTTTGCTGGTTTAGACTGTACTCTCTGTCATGTGGACAGACCTCCTCTTTACTCCATTTAGATATACAGATGATCTAGTCAAACATTTAATCTCTTTAATGGGAAACACAATGGAAAAAGATATTAATCTAAGGATGACAATGAATGTGAATACTTATATTTAGGAAGCTGGAACTGTCCACCTTTGCTGAAAATGTTTTGAAAAAAAAAATGAAAAAAAAAAGCTGACGTTGAAAATAGTTGTTAATGGTTTTCTTTTATTGTCAACTAAAAACCCTTTCAAGTAAAACTTTTGGTTACCTTATTACCCTTATTCACTTGTGAAACAAGTGATTTTGTGGAGTCATGGCTTCTTCTAATTTCTACATTTTATGTAATTAGGTTGTTTTGGTGTTAAATGCTAAGAAAATCAATAGATAATAAAAACACATTTCTTCTCATCTGTTTTGACTCTTTTAAACTCCATGTTATTCAGTGTTTGAGTCATGTCTACACAATGTCATGCCATTCATTGCAAACTGTTATGAATGGGATCCTTTGTTTTACATGTATGCCTATAGTTTCTCTTTTCTTTTACCCGCAGCTTCAGCAGCTCTGACAGCTTTTACTGTCGAGTGAAAAATTATAAAAATACCCAACCCTAAAGAAACAAGCACAAACGTTCAGCCAGTGCATCCAGCTAAATCCGACAGTTTCCAGTGAACGTTGCTTTGATTAATTTTTAAGGCATGATGTTCTTAAAAAAAATGCAGTTTCATTCAGAATATATGCACGTTTTTTTGAGGAAAAAAATGAATTCACAATCTAGCGAGAAGTCATAATTAGAATCTTTTGTAGTGTGAGGAGTGATGGTGGCACAGGGAAGCAGTGAGGTGGAGAACATACAGCAGCAATGCGATCCACTTCAAACCGGTTACTGAGGATAAAGCAGGCCTCAGCATCGTCCATCCTGCAGGTGGTTAGTAGAAGATGTGGCCATCGGAGTGAGAAATATAGATGAGAGAAAGAGAGAGAGAAAATCAGCAGTGAGGAGAGAAGACACAAGAAGAGGGTGTTGTCATGTTATTGAGGGAAAGGACAAAGGAGAAAAAAGCAGGACAATAGAACAACAGACAAACACGTGTCTTTCAAGCCCACTCCCTTCTTCGTATGAGATAGTAGGAGGCAAGGAGGCAAGGAGATTAAACATACAGCAATTTGCTCCTTTTTTCCTGATGACAGAACAAGCCTGAGGTGCTGTAGCTGCATTATCAAAAGCCAGAGGGCAAACAGTAAGAAGTACCAGTCAAATATTAATTAAAGCAAGGCTGTAGGAGTTTTATTTGTTCATTATTACGGCTCCTACATTGGTTTCATCAGAGCCCATTGTTCTATATTCCAGGCTCCATTTCTACTCAATTATTCTGTGATGGTAATTATTCTAATGGATGGATAAAATGGTAGCTAAAAGGTTTGATTGGTTGTAATATTGATTGGTGAAATAAAATAATGGATAGATGGATGGCTGGATCAAAAGATGGATAACTGGATTAATTGACTTATGAATTAATGAACTGATAACTGTCTCAATTCATGTATATTTACTGATGTGTTGATTCATGTCAGGATGATGGATTACTGCTGTATTGATTGCTTGATAAATAGATAGATAGATCGATTTGACACTTGATCGATGTTTTTATTTTGTTGTTGTTTTTGACTCACTTGGCCCTCATCAGGTCTTGGTCTTTGAGGGCTGAACCCTGCAGGTAGATGACTCTCTGAGCCCACAGTGGCACATGAAGGACCCTCCTAACCTGAACATCCATCTCTGCCGGGCACAGGATCACAACATAGTAGTCCTACAAACACACAAACAGAAACATAATTTTATTTTTGCTTGAAGAGGGCTCAACACGAAATAGAACGGCATGGTGTTGGTCTGTTTGGTAGTATCACTTTTTATGCAAACAGCGACAAATACATTTCTTCAGAATTTGCTATTTACTTTTGATTTATGACCTGTCTTCAAGAAGTGGGTGATGAATAATAACACCTATCTAACGGCAGCTGTCTCTTGAGTGTGCCTCACTGGGGATAATAGCAAGTTGCTACATGTCAAAGATCCTGATGAACAATGAATGACAACACTAATCCCTCAGGTGTCTTATTTTGTTTCTGTCTGTGTCTATTTATGCAACTTAGTGAACTGGAACCAACGTTGAGCTCAGTGCACTGTTGGTGAACAATCTGGCTCCAATCGTGCAGATGATTTAGAAACACCAGAGAGGAGAGCTGAAGCGGCTGTGGATGGTTGGTTAGGCTCACCATGTTTGGGGCGTTCATCCTTTTCTGTAGCTGCAGAATTATTACATTTGGTTATGTTGAAACATCCTTAGCTAACTAAAAGCCCTTTAAACCACAAAAAAACACTATATTTTCCTGCTTGTAAAAACGCATGAGACACATTCATATTGCCTAGATTTTTATTCAAAAAAGTGTAACTGAGTGTGTAGGTTGATTCTGGAGCTTTGTAATATTGTTGGATTAAAGTTTTTCGTTATAACGTACAAGCTGAAAGTATCTCAATGTCCAAAAAAATCTGCTTTAATTTTGACGTCTTTACTAAGATTTCAGGATACTCCCTAACACACACACATATACACACGCACGCACGCACGCACGCACGCACACACACACGCACACGCACACACACACACACACACACACACACACACACACACACACACACACACACACACACACACACACACACACACACACACACACACACTAATACTGAAGAAAGCCTCCACCCTCAGACAAACACACACATCTGCTCTAACATGGATAAGACAGCCCCAAGACCCAAGACTCCCCAAAAACACTTAGTCCTAATTAAAAGCATTCGGAAAGACCTGCAGTCTGGGGTGTGCGAAGAACTCATTGAGGAAGTCCATGAGGAGGTCGATCTTAAGACAGCTGACACACAGCACCACGTGTTTCTCCGTCTGCGCTCTGTAGCGACTGTAGTTCCCCCCGGACTTCTGCCGCTCCATCCACAGAAAGGCCAGCTGCTCGAACTGCATTCAGGATGACATCCATCACATTCAACAGATGGAAATTGGATTAAGTTAGCTGGAGTACAGGGAAAAGCCAGGTGGTATATGAAAAGAAATGATGCCTTGTACTGTCTCGTGTTTCCTTCTGATTAGGGAAAGTGTTCAGGCGTTTTTTGGAAAGTGGAGATTTGTATCAGGATGGTGGCCGCAAAGAACATGATATAGCAAAGGCCCCTGCAGAGTGGAAGACAAATCTAATTTTGTAAATAAAGACATGAATGGAAGAGTCATCGAATTTAGGAAACTCAGCACATAAATTATTTTAAATGTACTCATATCACAGATTACTTCTAAAAAAAATTATACTAATCAATGTAGAAATCATCAAATAATCACATCCTAAAAAAACAGACCCTAAAAGATTATTTTTGCATTAACCCTTGAAGGGCACTCATTGAAAATTTTGAAATTCAAAAATTCAACCTCAAAGTGTTATTGGGGGACATAACAGAACTTTATTTCTGTTAAAAAAAATAAAAAATGTTTAGTTTAATTTATAAAAATAAACATTGATGAAGTTACAATATTTGGTTCAAATGCCACAATAACAGGATCAGTGATGTAGGGAGATGTCTTCTGATTGGCTGAGTGAGGATCACATCCTTCTCGACCTTACTGAGGTGCAAAAGGGTGGCCATATGTAATGTGTACTGAAATTACCAAAAATAGTCACTTGCCCGATAAAGGGTTACAGAAATCAAAACAAGTTTTAAAAGGTACAAATATTTGTTTGCTGTCATTTAAAGCACATTAAAGCCAACCTTCCTGTTTCATCAACCTTTATTCTTTGGTGGATTAATGAGATATACTGTATGGGTGTCTTGATCAAATGTTTCCACTCATTGGACACCATGTTTCACTGTGCCTTTAGATGGTCTAATTGGTTGTAGATGCCTTCCTCATCACAGTGACTACACAGAATCTGATTGACCATGCTTGAAGGTGCGTAGCTATATACACTGGCTAAGTCTTATTTTTAAAGCTCTCTTTGACTTATTTATGTTCAGAACTTCAAAGAATCCGGAGCCACTATGCTCCTTATGCAGGGAACTTTCTCCAGAATGAAATGAAACTGGCAGATCTCATTTCACTTGAAGCCTTTGGCTCTATCTGAAAAAACAACAAACGCGAGATCATTGGACAGTGTCTGTATTTTTGAATTGTAATTCTGATCAAAACCTCTGCAATTTATCTGTTTGTTTTCTGCTCGGAACTGACTGTTTGTAACCTTTTTCTTAATTGTGTAATATAATTATGATGCTTGCTGTTGCCCTCAAGGCCAGGCCCCCCTGTAAAAGAGATTTTAATTTCAATGGGCTAATTAGCTGGTTAAATAAAATAAAATAAAAAAACTGACACAATCAGTAATCAAGTAACAATCAAGTAACAGCATTACCACTCTTATGTTAATATTGGTTATATAGCTTGGCATTAAAACAGTAGCCTGGTTCAGTACTCACTGAAAATAACTTCCATGAAGTGCTTTTAAAACTGATGAATAAACCTGTGATATACAATCTGTCATCTGAAAAAAAGATACAGTTTTTTACCCAATTCCAAGTTTTGAAGGTTGAGAAAACCTTACATACAAAAAAGGCTCAATCTATGTTTAACAGATAGTTTTTTTCATAATATGAAATAAGTATTATATTATATTACTTATATACATGTAATAATGAAATACAGATGTGTTCTTGGGCAAAACACTTGACCCACAGTTTCTCCTGCTGCTTTTGTCGCCGCCTTGTGAATGTGTATGAATGGGATTATTCAATACTGTTGGACACTAGCAGCCTCTGCCATCAGGTTGTAAATGGGTGTTATAGGTAGGTGCGACCTGTGGTGTAACAGCACTTTGAGTAGTCAGAAGACTAGAACAGCGCTATACAAGCTCAAATCCATTTACCATTCAGCAACGAGAGGTACAGAGGAAAGATAAACATGTTTCTATCTTAGTCACATCAACACAGTCTAATAGACAATTCATTTCTTCTGCTCATTTTATCTGTTACCATATGTCATCCATTTTAAGCAGAGTTAATGTTAGCTGGTTAAAGTTGAGTAATGAGATCAAACATAAATCCATGCAACAAGTCCCCTATAGCCTGGTATTGCTGCACGTTTTGACACATAAAGGCAGCTCTCGACTCGAGGCCCCTCTTCATTTAATCAAGGAGAAAAAGCAGGAAGACACGATGAACTAAAACATCTGTTCAAGAAAGACAGAATAATGCTCAAATGTGCACAGTCCATGAAGCAAGTTTGCACGCTGCTTTTGAAAGCAAAATGAAATTAGTGATTTATCTCTTTTTTTTGGTGACACCCCTTATTTTGTCACAGTTATACTTTCTTTTTGCTGCAAATATAAAATGTTTAGTCTTTCCCATTTGTGTTTCAAAATAGTTACAATTCCATCTCATATTGACGACAGTACCAAATAAAAGCAGGGTAATTTTCTAGACTGAAGCTAATAAAAGACTACACTATTTATAGAAGTTTTTACAGTGTATATTAAGATATGTGATAAAGACAGTAGCTGAATCCAGATGTACTTTTGGCTCTCCTTTGCAAAGATGCTCACAGCAGGACTCAAAGTCAGACAGATGGACACTCTCGTACATTCAGATAGGGTGGGGGTGGTGATTTGGTGCAAAGTGTGTTTTTAAATGTCAAGGGGTATTTAAGGATGAAAGATGGGGAGAGAGAGGGGGAGGATGGTGAGACACAAATGTCTGCGATGCTGAGGTCACCCGTTTTTTGTTTTTTTTGAGTCAGCTGGTGCAATCTTCAGCAAAATTATGCTTACGTGTGTGTCTCTCGCATTACTTTGAAGGTTCTGATAAAAAAAACAACATTTGTGATATTTTTTCCTGATAGATATAAACAAAACAGAACAGAGAAAAGGTGTTTCGTGGCTAATTAACATACATTTGATAGCACGCCAACAGCCACTGCCTGAGAAAAGCTTTCAAAGGTGTCTAGCATCAACACTTTCAAAATCTTATTTAAAAAAAAAAACATGAATATAAGTAAAACAAATGATTTGTGAATCGTTTAACAGTAATGTGTGAGTGTGATTTTTTTTGTTGCCCTAGAGAGAACCTCCTCTGCCTGCAGGGGCGGAACACACTGAGGAAACTCCTGCATTTAGCACTTTCACATCTTTTGGGAGACACACAGGTACCAGCCACCGAAGGGATAATGTGTTTGCATAGATATGAAGAACAACCATCACGACGTGATGCAGCGAGCAATGAAAAAAGTGTTTATGATACTCCTTGAATGTGTGTGTGTACCGGTATATAGTTCCTGAGGTTCCCTCCTGAGGAGCAGCACAATGACACAAGAGGAATTTGGGGAACCAAGAAAGTCAGAAAGACTCTCTCTCTCTCTCTTTAATATCACTAAAAATATGGTTTCAAATCTATGTAGGATGCAATGAGTCACCACATCAGTATAAGCAAGAGGAGAAATATACAGATGATTAGAGTGAACAGAGAAAAACACTGTAATGAGTTGATCAAACAGAACAAATTGGCTTCTTTCTGTTGTGTGGCTTTGTACCATCTGTTTATTTAATTAATCATATCATGAAGTTTTGTCATTTTAAAGGCACATCAGTGATGTATTTGTTGAACCTTTGTTTATAAAAGAAGGGAGCCATGAAGAGCTCTGTCGGTTGCCCACGTATATATATTGAAAATACAATTTGACCCATTTGAGATGAGTGTACGCCTTTGGAGTTCCCCCAGTCGTCACATCATTGAGGGTTTTGTATCACTTTGAAACTAACTTTATTTTTTAACTTTACAATGCAGTTCAACTTTCCTTGTACTTATGTGTCTTTTTGTCGCCGTGTAATTGTATTAGAAGTCGTTATGTTTGTTTCTTACCTGGATTGGAAGAACAATGAGCGCCACAAAGATCATGATGACCACCAACAGCTGCGAAGGCCAGATTTGGGGGGTGACGTCTCCAAAGCCCACAGTTGAGAAAGTGACCACGCAGAAGTAGAGTGAGTCAAACAGGGTTAGGTTGTTACCCGCTCGTTCCAGGTGTTGGATACCACAGATGCTGATGTGAGAAAAAGCAAGTAAACAAGACTTCACACGATGGTAGGGGTGTCTGTGAGAGCTATCTAAATTCATAGCTGTATTTTATCCCTCTTCGTGAGATTATCATGTTGTTTAAGGGATGGATGAGTCAAAAGGCAACCCTGGAATGGTCAGAGAGATTATTTCAGGCTGCGTGGAGGATCCTTGTGATTAGCACAGGCTTTCACACCAGATATGCAGCAATCTGACACATCCTCCACTGCACTCAAGCAATCGCCAGTTGTCATTTCAGAGCACTATCTCACTCACACAGTTACCAATTACTTCTCTGCTCTCTGTCTTCCCCTCTCTCCTCCCTGGGAACATTTTTTTTCGTTCTTCTGTGTGGCTGTGACAGCTTTCCCTTCCTGTCTATTTCCCATTTAATATCTCTTTTCCCCAGTTTCCAATTCTTCTATTCAGTTCAGTCAGCAGTGAGGGTACCCACCATGTAAACATGAGACAGACCAGCGTGCTGATGAGTATGACCACCTGGTTAAACATGGCTGAGTGCGTCCGCTGGATTGCCCGATGCAGATCATTCTGCAGAGAGATTGACAGGTATGGAACAGCAACAGAGAAAGTGCTGCACTGTTAAAGTGTAAAATGAAGATTCAATGACGTGGAGTATTTATAGATAAATAGCAGATGAAGATGGTTTATACAAAAAATGTAGAAAGCCTAGTAAAATGTCATAGGACAGAAGAAGGCAGGGAATCTGAAAGCTTTGCTGCCAATCTTGATTTGCAGGTTTAAATGTGTTGCTGTTGATTTACCCTTCATGGCAGATAATCCTGTTGAGCTGAAATGGCAGGGTAAGAGAGGGGGAATCGCATGCCTCCGGCAACTGGCGGTCCGGAGGCCACATGCGGACCCCGTCAGCCCTCAATGTCACCCTCAGGTCAATTTTTACACATCAATTAATTGGAAACGTAAAGAAAACATGACAAAATCTGAAATTTGCAACTATAACCGGGAGATAAAACTCATTTGTTCTTTTAGAAAGGACCATTGTTGGTGGTCTTAACTAGTTATTAATTTAAAATTAGGAGTTTGACAAATTGCACTGGAGTGTAAAGTATAAATCCTGGCATCATAGATGCTGATAAAGGCTGTGTATTCCTTCCTTTGGTGGAATTATAAATTCACTAAAGAGTATCCTGCAATTTGGCCCTCTGGCTGTGAGACTTAAACGAGACTCAATGTGGCCCTTGCAGTGACCGAAATTGCCCAACACTGGAACAACACAACAAAGATGGTGAGATGGAGGTGATAAAATAATTGCATACGGAGATAGAGTATCACTCACTATCATGTTCTCCAAAGCATGTTTGGCCAGCCAGCAATTGAGAAATACAGGGATGAAGAGATTTCTGAAGGAGGGCAGAATCACCTGTCAAAGAGAGAAAGATTTAGTCTGCTTGGCTTTTTTTTTTATTTGGTCTCTCACTTAAATCCTTTCTGAAGAAGCCATTAAATGTGTGGTGTGCATTCAAGTAGGAATGACAGGATGGTGGGGCTTGAGTGCTTTCGGTGCTCTGCAATGCATATCCTTCCACTTACAGTGATCATGAAAGGAATGGCGCTGATCATTTCCAGAATGAAGGGGACACGTAAGACTTGCTCCCAAACGTTGCCCTGGAAACAAAAAAACACACACAGGGGTCAGGAAACTCCATTGCCATGGTGACCTTTGGGATAACATAAAAGGCCGATAGCTGAAAGTAGCAGGAGACACATTTTCCGATATAAGAGATCTGTATCTGTAGGGATGATACGACTCCCTTGTGGCCTATTAGAGAAGAAGGAAGAAGCATTACTCAGTTTCCTCTTAGCTTCGCCGCTCAATGAAGATGGCTACCATAGCCATTTTATGTGTCTGCCACCTGCATATGTCTGACCTCACTAGTGTAGGTGGATAGGCAGAGGCTATGTCCACAGGAATCAGTCAGCTCTAAATGCTAAGTCCTCAAGCCTCCAGAGTAATCTGCAGAGGGAGCCCTTTATGGGCTTATAGAGTCGGGTACATCAAAGGCAGGGCAACCTATTCATGGATCAGCCTCCCACAACAGCAACACAGGGGCCTCCCCTGAAGTATTTGTGATGTGCTCATAACAGGACAGAGCTGATGAACACCCAAACCCCGCTGAGATGTTTTCCAAATAAAAGAACAAAGGGGCAGTTTTAGGGGAGAAGGGAAACTTCCGTTTAGTTCGAATGAACACACAGAGGTGAGCAAAGTGGACAAACACCACCCTCAAGCAAATCACAAGCATGGACGTCACACATGCACACGCCACACATGTTGACATCATAGTGCCGCTGGGGGCAATGATGAGTGACTCACCTTGTAGCTGAGATACACGAGCAACATAGTTTCTGAAAAGCTGATGAAAGCCACAAGCACCTGCAAAAGAAACGAAGAGAGAGAGAGAGAGAGAGAGAGAGAGAGAGAGAGAGAGAGTAATAGAGAAAATGAGAGATGCAGACACAGAGGGAGAGGAGACACACACAGAGGAGTGAAGACAGTCGGAGAGCTTAAAGAAATTAGGAGCTGCAGAGATGGAAGAGTGAAGCGTGGGTGGTATCAGAAGGCGTGCTGGTGATTGAGCTTGAAAGAGAACAGGTTTAACTGAAGCAAGAGGCTGTCTGGTGTCTGACTCTGTACATTAATGTGTGTGTATCATCACTGTCAGTGTAAATACTCGTGCCAGGGAGATGGATTTTGAGGTTCTGAAATGATGTGACATAACTGAACTAATGAAAGGAATTCACAAACTCTGACATGCAGCTGTGTGCGAGTGCATTCATGTGTGCAGATATGGTTGTGAAAACAAACTCTGTTAACACAAAGAGAGTACCGATCTATCTGACCTGCAGTGCCCACAGCGGTAGAGGTCTATCCACCCAGATGATCAGTTTCCTACAGCGTGAACAGAGCAGACAGCAGAGGACAGAGATGTGGTCAAATATTACATTGCAATTTGCTAAATATGTCGACCTACATGGCAAAGACAATTATCCCAGTCTATGTCACAATATTAAATGAAACGATGCTCTTTACAAAAAAATTAAAAAATAAAGTTAACAGCTGCCAAAGTGTATACTGTAGTAGGAGTGTTATTTTCACACAATTAAATGGAAATTTACAGACTTAATTTGAGGAAAAAGGCTTTTTTTTCTCTCTCTCTCTCTCTTCAAAGACACCCTAAGGGCTTATCATGGCTGCTTGCCTGCCTGTGCTCTGATTTGCTCCTCGGGTCTGATGCCTGGAGCAGAAGGCAGCCTATCCCCTTCCAGAGCTCACTCTGTCAGGCTCCTTATTGATAGCCATAGCTTAGCTAGTGTCACCAGCCACCATTAGATCAATAGGTCCCTGAACAGGAGACTCAGCATCGCCTCAGGTCCAGATATACTTCCTAGTTCCTCTCCCTTCTTTGCTGGTGTATATATTACGTGCTTTATCTCCACTAGATCGCTGTTGATTAGGCTGCACAGGCACTTCGTACATATTATGTTGACAGGTAATCCATGCAGTTGGATCGTGACGAATGTATGTGGATCTGAAATGCTCGATATCAGCAGGGTGAATTGCATCACTTAAAGGAAGTTGCATTGATTGGGTTGCACAATGTGTCTGTCCAGTTGGGCAGTGTTCGGCATGCTATTCCTCAAGGTGGTGCAGGTTCACTGCCCTTTCCTGCAGGGGAAAAAAAAAGACACACACATAGCCTACTTACCAGTCAAACTCACTCAAGGGGCGGGATGATGTGTTTTGTCGGGTGCAATTCACTCCACTCACACTGCCGGGGGGGGGGAAAAAAAGATACGATGAGAGCGACTTCTTGCCAAGCATCACTCTCTAAATCTGGACTGACCCTCAGCTCAGGCCAAATATCAGTTATTTCTCATGATTATATCTCCACCCCACTCTGTGCACAAAGCCTCATCCCCGGCTGGATACTCTTACACTCACACCGTTATCTCATCTATTGACCTGTTGCTCTCGTTTCTGCTATCAGGCCTGCACAGTCACAGAGGCTTTAGTTAGCCCCATTAAGATCATGTTATCAACATCTCCCTCACCAGTCGTGTCTCTCCTCTCGCGGGTTGTCCAACAAGACCCTGACGATGTAGAGAAGGCAGCTCAGCACTTTCAGAGCAAAGTTAAACATTCGCACTCGCAGGCCTGCAACACATAAGGAAGCAATCGATGCAAATGGACAACAGAAGCTGAGTTTCTAAATACACCATTTCACCGTTCAAATGTTTATACTATTTTTCAAGTATGAGTTAATAAAACATTTGAAAATTAAAGAATAATAAATAAGAAAAATCCCAAATGACTACCAAGAAATTCACAAGGACACCAATAATCAGATAATGTCATCTAATGTTAGATTGGGAATGTTTTACTTTAAATAATAGGACAACAATGCAATATTTTACCTTGTCTGCCAAAAAGCAATTATATGAGTTGCAAACTTTAATTTATATTACAATTACAGTGTGCTATTATAAGCAGCGATTAAATAAAAAAATAATTTAGGCTTTAATTATTTGTGTTTATGAAATCTAAAAAATACAAGACAGATCTGACTCATGCACACGATTTAAAGCTCAGCTTCAATAACATGTTTTATTTTATAACTTTATGCATGCATCAGAAATAAACAAAGAGAACGATATCGATGAGTCGACAACTGATCAAAAATGGCTGCACAGCTATGAAAGTCACAAAACATGGACAAGAACAACCAGTGGTGATGAAACACAGGGCAAGAATGGCACACACTAAAACGAAGCAAGACTCATCAATCAGAAAACAAGGAGAACGGAAGTGGGACGAAAACAGGCAGCAGACAGGAAATTCCCCCAGATCATCACAAGCACAGACAATGTGATCCCAAACAAAGGCAACTCACTGGATCTTTGGTTTTTGATGAAGAACAGCTTGAGGCGCTCCTTGAAAGTATTCTCATTCACATAGAACTCTACCTGCACCCTAAGAGAGGGATGGAAAAACAGGCACAGACAACAAGAGATGAAGAAATACGCAGGAGTGCAAGAGAAAAAATAAGAGGAAGAGAAGGCGCTGCAGGTGATTGAAGAGATGTAATACTTCTTTCTGCAGTCAGGGGAGAGAATTGAGGACACAAGTGGAGGCCTGGTAGATTAAAGGGAAACGAGGAAGAGGAGGCACAAGAAGTTGGACGAATTGGAGGTAACAAAAAAAAGAGTGATAATGATTTTTCGAATCATGAAAAGTATGGAAATAATGTACTAAATCTGGCTGCATTAAAGACTAATGGGTTTTTTTGAGGAAATGGTGATCATGCTTGTCCTCCTGCCCATAGGCAGACAGCTGCAGTCAGTCTCGTTATCTCCACTGATTAAATATAGAGCAACAAATTACTTCCCTCTGATGTTTCTGCAGAACATGGGAGGCCATAATTACCGCTCTTTCTGCCTTTCTATTCTGGCAGCCTCCCGTTAGAGGGACACACACACCAACACATACGCAGTTACTGTACAAACACAGGCCTAAAATACAGGCCTTCATTGCGGCCATCAGGGTTATTAGACAATTCACACGCCCATCTGACATGGAGCCACATGGAGAGACATGATGAAAATGACAAAGAAACCCTCTTCAGACACCCCTTACATGTGTACAGATGGCCAGACGGGCGAGGGGTGACTGTATTTCCTGTCTGACCACCTCAGGGGAGAATTCGCAGTAGCTCTCCTTTCATCCTATGGAGGGAAAAGTGGATGACTCAGGTCGTGGATGAAAACGCCGGGCCTCGCTCGCCGGTGGTCTCCTCACAACACACAGACTGATGAAAGAGAGGCAGAACACTGCAATCTATTCTCCTGTCTGCATGCAGAGAAGTGTGCGTGTGTATGGATGTTTGTCTTAGTGGGGGGTGGGGGGGGGGAGCATCTTCCCAGGGTTCCAGAGTGACGCTTTACCAGCACCCCACATGGTCAGACACACACAGATACACATCAAAAACCTACGCCACACTTTCCCAGCAACATTTGGGGGATGGGGGGTAAGTTTCCTTTTTGTTGCTATAGCAACATGGGATTCGTTGTCTTCCCCCTCCTTCCCTCATGAGCAGATGTGAGCAAACACATACTTGTGAAGTGTGTTCAGCCACTGAAGCCGATAGCTCGCTCCCGCTTGTTGACGGCTCCCTTCGCACAGAACAGCCTGCTTACAATACGGCTTTTGCAAGCATGATGGAAAACAGAAGAACATGCAGATACACACAGAGCTCCCAGAGCACACAAAAGCACAAGGGTGTGCGACTGCAAGATTGGATTAGAAAATGATTTTGGAGGAATTACTAAAGAGAATGGGCACCTGACTAGACTGGAGGAAAAGCAAATAAAGATGTTGTGTGTCTGTGTAGGTGTGTGTGTGTGTGTGTACGTGTGTGTTTGTGTGTACATGTGTGGCGAGTTGCACTTAATTAATCGACCCTATGACTGCATGAGTAATTTCACACACAAAGTCACTTCCTCGATAGCACTAAGTAAAGAGAACCATATTGACCAGTTTCCATAGAAATACTAATCTCCATGAAGCATAATCAGAGTTTGTAAGCACAACAAAATAAATGCAAAAGCATTATGTTATTATTATTTTATATAAAAAAGCCAACTGTGTTTTTCAGAGAGTTTTTTTTTTTAGAAAGTATAATCAAAGTTGGAGGGATAATTATTGGTTGAAGACTTTAAAGTAATCAACATTTACTGCAAAAAGTTACCCCAACGTTGCATAACATTTAGCCATCTGTGAGTAAAGTATTGAAACATTTTTAGGCAGGTAAACTATAAATCTTTACAACCAGGCCACCCATGACAAGTCTGATAGCATCAAAGGATTCACTCAGAAACAACCCTCGGACTTCCATCTCAGATCACATCAGAAACCCAAGTATACTAATTTTTCCATGTTGCATATACACTACTTCTATTCACACGTCTCTCTCTAAAATAACAGTGTGAACCACAATTTCCCCCTCTGGGATTAATAAAGTATATAAAAAATAAATTAAAATTAAATTAAATGAGGCTAAAATACCAAGTACTTGAACAAAACAATAGAATATAAGAGGCAATTACCAACATGTAGAATATATATATATTTTTTTAATTCAAATATAAAGAATAATAAAAAACACAATGTACAAAGGGTACATGAAAGAAAATAAATATAAAGTCCAGTGAGCGTTAATGTAACGCATAAGAAAAAGTTTCAGTCTTGACATTAATGTGATGTTTTCTGACTGTGCAGCTGATGGGAGTGAACAAGCAGAAGAACGCTTGTGTTGAAGGGCCTTCAAGTACAGTAACATGAATTGCCACTTGAGTCTGGCTCCATATGTGAAATGGCTCTGCAGCAGAAATAAACATGTTTATGGCACAAAAAGATTTTGCTTAGAGCGCCGATAGCTTAGTGGTTATTTTGCGCGCTCCATGTTCAGAGGTCACAGTCATCGTCGAAGCAGCCGTGGTTTCAAGTCCAATCTCGGCTCTTTGCTGCATGCCACCCCCCACTGTCTCCTCTAGACATTTACTGTCACTCTTCGGCCGTCCTATTGAATAAAGGCAAAAGGCCACCCCCAAAAAACTTTAAAAAGGTGACGGTTTCCAAACTTTGACAATCTATGATGACTGTACAGATAGTAAAAAAAATTTAAACTGAACTGCTTCATTTATTTAAGGTCTTAAAGTTACGAGAAATTAATTTGATGACAGATGGATGCAGCTAGCTGCCACTTAGGCTAGTTCAAGTCACTGAATTTTATCCATTGAGGATCAATCACTTTTAGCCCCCAAAATGCAATATCATGGCAATGTACCTTTTCTTATACAATCTACGTGTCTTTTTAAGAGCTGCTCAGTGGCAAGTTTTTGCATTATCATCCTCTTTACAAACCAACATTTTGTTTGCTTTTTCACCATGACACGTTCACAACCAAATCCATCTGGCACTGCACCCCTGACTCACAATGAAATTGTTTTTCTATCCTTGGCAAGATCTCCAGTTTATAATTGCCTTTTTTTTTTATTATGCAACAAAACTAAAGTTGACATATGTTCCTAAATTCAACACTTTGTGTGTAGAAACTGCCACAAAGAAGGATTATTTAGACGTACTTTTGCCTTTCCAACAAAGAATAAAAAGTAAAGAGGAAATATAGGCCTATAAAGAGTAGAGCTGTTGGACAGATTGAGCGTCTGGATCTTTAATCTAAGAGGAGGATGGGGGAGAAAAACACATTAAACTCATAAAGAGCGTTCTTTCAAAACAAACGACACATCACGACAGCGCCTTGAGGGTCGATAGCATATCAGCCCCTGAAGGCTCTCCAAAATTTACAGTGAAAATAAATGATAAGATTATTGTTGACAGAAAACTGCTTTGGGACTCTGGTGCATAGAAAATGTGTAGCTGGATTAAAGAACAACCCTTTCAGAGTGACGTGCAAAATTCACAACAGGAGAAGAACCCACAAGAGGTGACATCTCTTTCTCTCTGATTGACTCCTTATTTGAAATATATAGGCTACAATCATTCAGAGTCGAGCAAACAAAAGGATCACATGGGCTTTTATAAAGCATTCTACAGCAGCTTTAACAGCTGGAAATAATGCAACAAGAATACAAGGGGGCATGGCATAACATTTCAAACCTGAGCCTGGGGACATAATTTGCGTGTCCGCTTTGAGAGTTGAAGTGTGACAGAGAGAGTGAAAGAGAGAGAGCAGACAAAAATACAGACAGTTAAAAACACCCAGACAGACGGACAGAAAGACAGAGGGGGACATGCGGAGGAGGATCTTTGCGAGAGATAGAGAGAGAGAGAGAGAGAGAGAGAGAGAGAGAGAGAGAGAGAGAGAGAGAGAGAGAGAGAGAGAGAGATGAACATTGTTCTCACACTGCTTCCACCCATGCCTGTGCTCCATAATGACACAGCACTGGCCATCTAATGACACAGTGGAAGAGACTA
Organism: Symphodus melops; assembly: GCF_947650265.1. Taxonomy (NCBI): domain Eukaryota; kingdom Metazoa; phylum Chordata; class Actinopteri; order Labriformes; family Labridae; genus Symphodus; species Symphodus melops. Next base: position 17,436,861 of record NC_136707.1, on the reverse strand, counting down.
AAGAAACCCAAATCTATATGTGCACAAGAGTACAGCATCGGCTCATCACAACCTCCACACACGACTCAGAAATCGTCGGCATACCAGGGTGTAGAGAAAAAAAAATCAAGGTAAACAAGTGGAAAATTCAACACAGTATGCCTTGCGGATAGGATCGATGCTACCGAGGGAAATTCTGTTAGAATTACAACCAGGAAAAATGTCAATCCTTAATTTGATCATGCATTTGTTAATAAATACATTTAAAAATGTATACTATTATATGCTGTGGTGTATACTATTATATGCTGTGGGAGAACTCAATGCCCACAAGTGTTTAGAAAAATCAATCACACATACAGAAACAAATTCAGACAGAGGTCAGGCTGCCTCTTGCAACGTGGACCAATGAGGACAAAAACTCAACTGATGTTTAGTTCATAAATCTTTAGACACAAGGATGAGCATATGATACAGTATGAACGGAAATATAATAAACAGGCAGTGGGAGCGTTCTTTTAATAAGGAGCTAATTATTACTATACTATTCATTGAAAGTAGCTATTCTATAGGGAGAAATAAGGATGACCATAAAACATTGATGTATGGAGTATTCTCTGAGAAAAGAGGTCACTGCTTAGAGAATGAAAAAAATAAAATGGAAAAAATCTGAAAAACATTCACAACAATAATATACACGGACCACAAATGAGGACAGGAGAATTCAATAGGATAACAAGAGGCAAGTAAATTGCACACCACCACGGGGCCGCTCTAACAGCTCTTAACAGAGGCAAGGTGTATTCTACTTCATCCGAACAGCGGTCGACAGGACAGTTTGTCCATGACCCAGATACACAACAGCCACACACATTAGAAGGTGTTAATGGCAGGTGGAGAAGAGAGAAGGAAAAACATGAATGCAAAATTAGAATATGTGAACACACTCCTTCTTCAGAGAGATCTATCTCAGGTGTGAAAAGGCAAATTTCTCTTTTAAGAACTGACAATACACAAATACACGCTGACTGGAGAGTCGGAGGAAACGAATGTCAATTATTTTGTGATACCTCTCAATGCTGCTGTGAAATTGATTCTTGCACTTCAATGAAACAAGTGGGTACTTCCATAATAACTTAATGATGACTAAGACCTTTGAAGAGTCCACTCTTTGCCGATCTTTTCATCGGTGTAAACGCCAAGCAGTCAATGCAAAGACCAATTAACTCTGCAGAGTGGTGTGATATGTATACATGTGTCTCCTCTAGTGATCTCTCCACACCCCACGAGCTTCAGCAAAGCAGAGCGAGAGAGAGAAGACAGTCATCATGTATGAGAGATGTGTAATGTACCCCACAGTATAATGGCAGTAAGTAAGTGTGCACTGCAGCCTGTACTCAGAGCCATTTCCTGAAACATCCATGAGTTCTCATGGATTCAAACTTTCCATACATCATCGGCGGAAATGCCTCAACCATTTCTCCCCCCTTGCTTCCTGATGTAAACCAGGGTTGCCTCATCCTTTCCTGAAACCCATAATTCACTTTTTATAGCTTCTGAGAGGATCTGTCGACACGTTCCCTTTGTTAACCTGATAGAAGAACAGAACATAACTGTTTTTCAGCTCCTGATCCTCACAAAAAAAAAACACACTTAATGGATCCATGATTAGCCTACAACGCCCTCCCCTCCATCCTTTCCTCGAGCGTGAAACAAAATATGGCTTTGATGCACAACTCTATCAAAAACCATCCGATTATATTCTATCCGTCCCTTCAGATTTAATTAGCCTCAGATGTGCACAGACGTTAGCAACTGATCAAATCTGGAGATATCAATCTGTTTCAAAGCCGTCTTCAATGCCATGTCCGTCGATACAGGAGTGAAACATGAGAGGAGTCATCTCATCGGCCCCTCCTGCTGCTTGTGGGGCTGCATGGAGCTGAAAACCCTGCCGTGTATTAGGCTAACACAGTTTGGGATATAGAGGATTGTGATCCTCAACAACAGCATGGCACAGCAGCCCCCCTGCCCACACTCTGATAACATGAGGCCTTTCAGCCACATTGAACACTGCTCGAACCCAGAAGTGTTCAGACACATGCTAGTCAGCCCCATGGCTGTGTTAGTATCCACAGTAGGAAGGCTTTTAAGTGTTGACAGTGTGTATGTGTCCGAAGGCTGAATAGGAAATTCAATATATAGTTAAGTGATGAATGTGATGATGTCTAGGAAACACAATCAGAATCTATTATCTCTACAGCTTTGGGCTATTAACAAAAGTGAAAATGAAAACTTCAACACACCCAATATATGTCTGTACCTTTTACTGTACATATAATCTATATAATCTACACCTAGCCAGAGGATGCAGGAGTTGCCTGGGTAAGACACAAGGAATCAAATAAGTGTCATAAAAATAAATGAAATAAGCTCAGATTGTTAGAGCAAGCTGAGATGTTTCTCACTTTGCCTTCAGGTTATGTCTTCTCTCTACACGACCATTTTATAACGAGAGCAGGCAACTCATGTTCAACTCGCACTTTGTGCACAATATTCTTTTCAGCAGGATCATACTCAGACTAAATAGTACGTCCATCCTCCCATCATGCCCCTTCATTTGTTCTTTACAATCTCATTTTCACTTCAGGCCCTCTGGTAGCCTTTCCCCTTTGCCTATGTTAATTAGCATGTTAGCTTTTAAAGGTTTTTTTTTTCTCACTTTTGTCATTTATCTTCATTAGCCCTCCTCACGACAGGTTTCCAGGAACTCTGCAGAGTCCGGGTTAATTGCCACTGGCAACTATGTATTTCAAAGGCAAATTCACTGTACCTGTTTACCAGACACATCTTGCGACTGTGAGGTTGGCACACTCCCCCATCACCACTTTTCTCTCACCAAGCCTCGAAGCTGATAAGGTCACCTTTATTTCTTAAAGGGATACTTCACCCATTTGCATGAAGCTTTGTATCATTAGAAACATGGTAGTAGTGTTGAATGGTCGCGAATCCAGCCCTCATTTTGCCCTGAGAAGAGAAAAATATGTTTTTCTGTGCCTGGAAGTTTTCTTCATGTGATGCAATATGACGCTTTTTGCATCACATGAAGAAAACTTTCAAGCAAAGAAAAACACATTTTTCTTGTCTCAGGGCAAAATGATTGAGGATTGAGGATGAGGATTCACGACCATTCAACACTACTACCATGTTTCTAATGATACACAGCTTCATGTAAATGGGTCAAGTATCCCTTTTAATTACAGACCATCTGTATTGCTAAGAACCTCCCTTCATTCCTTTAGCTCTGCAGACATGATACATAATAAATCAACAGTGAGGTATCTGCTTTTCTAAAGTGTCTTATGGATGATGTGATTGAAACTTCCAGAAACTCTGCAAGGCTCCTTTAAGGACTTCAGAATCAGCATGCACCTTTAAAGTGAAGTTTCAACAAATCTGGTATGAATATTGACAATATTGATGGATCATGCTCTACACGGGCCGAAAAAGATTAAGGCTTGACAGGAGGAATTAAGGGGGAAGCTAAGGGAGTGGGAGTATTGGTGGAAACAATAGTGAAGAGTAGACTCAGACAAAGATTGAGTGAGGGAAAATGTGGAGGCGACAGCCAATAAAAGATTGTTCTAAGGACAAAAGGCAGTCATTTGTATGATAATCCTGGACTCTGAGGGAAGCTTCCGCTGGGGCTTTCTATTGTGGAGCAGTGGAGACTTTTTTGTACTTCATTTCACTTCTAACACATTTAACTTACAAACGGAGTGGAGCTTTGATTTGTTTGTTTTTTAAAGGCTGGTTGGAGAATACTCTGAATGAAGGGACTACCTGCTCTGCAATGCGTGGACATGGTAATTGCTGTCTCTGAAGCCAGAAAAGGCTATATTAAGAGATTTATTCAAGGTTAAAACTTCATATGTCAATACTCTGCTAATAATGAAGAAGATCATGGGATTTAAAAAACAAAAGAGAATAAAAAAAAAAAGACAGTTTCACACCTTTTACAGGCTGTGAATTACAGAAAGTCAAAGATGGCTGCTCATATCAACAGCTATCGAAGGATCTCATCTACAACAGGGCTCATTATCACATTTACTTCAGACAACAACCGTGGCTCCAGTAATAAGGTATTTCCTCGGAACAGAAGCCTCTGACTCACTGCATGAAAATATGAATGTATAGCTATTATAGAATATATAGACATAATGATGTCCGATCAGAGACTCACTAAAAACATCTTTAATTGGGACTTTTTATTGTCACCACTGGGCAAAGGAGTTAAAATCTGTATTTTATTACAATAATACGTCATTTATCTTATCTATCTATTCTCTGTATACTCTATATTCAAGAGAGAAAATGTTTCTTATGTGCAGAGATAAATAGTCTGTGGATTTATGGTGTAAACCAAAACTACAAACTTACTTTCTCAGTGAAGAGCCCTCCAAACAGTTGCCTGCCTTGCATGCTGACATGCAGCACCTCTTTGTGCAACTCTGTAGTGTTGTGAATTGGAAATAAATAACGTATGCGGTTGTAAACAAACTTTCAGCTGTACATTTTAACATTTTAATTCTAACTGGGAATTTAGTTTTCTGTTGAACGGGGAAGGCCGAGACAAATTTAATCTCTGTCTTTTGCAATTTATCAAAACATAGATAGCCAGTGGTTGTCACAGAAAAAAAATCTCATATGTTTGCAGTTTTAATTCTTTTTTTCCAGAACTTGATGCAAAACAGGGCAGTTGAAATGAAGTTTAAAACATTTATGATTGTCTGCTTCTTGACTGGGAAACTCACTTTCAACCACAGCACCCCTTAACACGGGTCAACACAATACAAACATCACAGTGGAAAGAAAGAGGCTCTTCAGATAATACAACAATCGAGAAGGTCGGCGATCCCTCGGTGGGGAAATAAATGTTTAAATCAATTCCCATCTTTAAACAGCTGGGCTGAAAATTGCCTCACCTGAGAGGCTTTCAACAGCTACAGCAAAAATGTATTCCACCGAGATACAGGAGAGCTCTTGAACATGGGGAAAAGCACGATACTGGAGCCACTTCAATCAAAAGTAACATGTCGAAAGAGGCCACATATGGACAAATGCACATAGACAACAAGAGGGATGCAAGCTGAGAGGAGAGGAGAGGAGAGGATATGAGAGGAGAGGAGAGGAGAGGGAGAAGGCCCACAGAAGGTGAAAAAAAGGCATAATGGGGCTCAGTGAAGTTTTTCGCAGAGCAAAGTGCGATCATATGTGACAGGGAGATACGTTATGCATGCACATATTGACATTTGGATAAGCGAGTGTTTTGTTTTTGTTCTTGGTTGTAAGCAATCTGTGCAGATTCTTTGGGACAATGCTTAGGAACCAGTTCTCTTTCATTAAAAGACCATGGCAGACAAAGGGTTTAATTCCCACATAATTAAGCCCTCTGTCTATCATTCAAATCTTTTCCTTTTTTGTCTAATCAGTCCATTTATTATTCTCTGGGCACAGAAATAAACACATTCACCCTTCACTTGCATCCTTCCTCTTTCAGAATGTCAAGATGCATCCATGAGATACAGAGGACAAAATGTCTTTGCTAGATTAATGCTCTTTATTCGGATTTTAGACAGATAGTGTACACTAGACATTCCTGCTCAGTGCTAGGACAAAATCAAAGCAACACATTCGCAGCCCCCACAAGTTATATTTGAGTCTCAGTGCTTGCTGGAGCCCCTTTAAGTGATCGACAGCAGCATATCCCTGAAATCACTCATTGAATGTCATGTTAAGAGAGTATCAGAGCAGATTCATGATCTTGTTTATCTTTCACCAGCCTCTTAACCAATGGGTTAAAACAGACCACATTCAAACCATACACATTTCATTTCTGCAGGTTTTTAGTCACTCATCAACGTTTTTGTCAATTACTTTTGTGTTTTTCCATTGCCTCTTTGAGAAGATAAGGTGTCAGGGCTATAAAGGACTCATTTTGTTACTTCCCAGAAAGATGCAGCAACCCTCTGTCACTGAATCCCCTTTAGTCAGGTGACTGTGGCCAGACTGTGTCTTGGTTACGTGACATTAGTCCTTGGGCAATAACTGACAGATTGCAGAGGGCCAGAAGAGCACCACAAGAGTCAGCAAGCCAACTCTGGACTGTGTAAAAATGACATCCCTGAGAATTCAGATACAATATAATGGTATAGAATTCAATACAATCACATGAAATGTAGATATGCATAAGTCATTTCTATCAATATGAAGACTTCTACTGTTTTTTTATTTTAAATGAAAGTTACCCCAAGTATCACATAGGAAAAATTAAGTCAGGTCTACCAAGATTTTTGATCCCCATTTTCACCTGGCAACTAAAGACACCATGCGTGAAATAGAGGTTAAAGTTTTCTATTAGCAGCACAGGACGGCATAATGAAACAGCCCGATTAAGCTATGCATACCATACAGCACAATAAATCTATTACCCTGCAAATGGAGTGTGGGCAAAGGTTAATTGCCAGAGCACACACTTGAAATTTCCTGTTCAGGTGGCAAAAGGTTCTTTATAAATTAGAGGAATTATGTCACAGATAGGAAATTCAAACATCCATCTTCCTTGCGCTTTCCTTGTATCCTCTCTGGGTTATTTTATGAAAATAAATTCAGGGCATATTTCAGACTTCTTTGAAATGTTTGAAATAACGTCTCAATGAAATGTTTTGAAATAAAATCTCGTAGGTTCTACTGTGTAGCTTCTGGTACTTCTGTAGTATTAGCACAAAGGGCAGAGTAAACCTGTTGCGGCATCCATAGCAACGAATGCAAAGCTGGCAGTAAAATACTCCAACACCTTCATGCACTTGGATCAACAAGATCACAGAGAGACAGTGCAACGCAGAATAAATAAGTAGCCTACTTTTAAGACGAGGTGAAATTATGCTCTCGTGGCGCACAGTTGCGCATCGGATTCAGTGCGCCGTGCGTAAACGATGCAGCTGCACCCTTACCTGTCGTCGGTCTGCCAGTCCCCGAGCAACAGGTCTCGGAACCGGTACCGTGGGGGCAGCGGGAGCACCTCCTTCTCCAATTCGACCATGCTTCTCCCCTCAGAACCACGAGATAGAGAAAGATTTCACTGATAAAGGTACCTCCACGCAGAGAAAGTGGACCTCCCAAAACCAGCTCCGCTCCTCTTCCTTCTGCTATTTACAACGTAGATAAAAAACGAAAACATTGATACACCTCATTGCATCGTCTTCGACCTCCCTCCAGAACAGAAAAAAGCAACTTATTTTCCTTGGCACACGCACAATACAGCTCTAGTTTCCTTCGCGCAGAGGCAACAGGTCGAGGATGTTCATCCTTCGGTGCGTCGGGGAGGCTCCACTTTTCCTGTGACTGCTGGGAAGCAACTGGTTGTCTCTCTCAACACCAGCATCATCCCTGCCTGTGCTACGCATGGACGCACTGGCTGCCAATATGTCACCAACGGATGGGGACTACAGTAGTCTACTCCTCATAGGAATAACTACAGAATACTAAACAACATTACATTACAAACAACTATAATTTACATTAAGAGCCCAACGGAACCACGGCGAATCAGGGGCACAATGAAATTCTTTATAAACCTGAATGAACGAGATATTACACATAGCCTACACACAAGACCTTATCTGCACGCAGCGGAGTCGTGAGTCTAAACGAGACTTATATTTTTTGAATGGAGAGCTGGTTCTGTACTATTCACTCTCATTTAGTATAAGATTTTAGAGCCTGCTAAGGAGGAACATGTTGGGAATGATCTTTGCTGAAAAGGACACGAGAACACGTCCAATTTATTTAGAGCATGCTTGCCAACTGAGTTCTGAAAGCTGTTATCTCACCAAGCACACTAAATATAACCAAACAACACAGTCAACGCTGAAGTTATGCCAGAAAATAAAACAACCTTTCCTTGAGAGAATGTAGAAGCGACAATTCTGTAATAGTTTAAAAGACAACACACAGTCATCAAGTGGTTTAAAAACGTAAAATGTCCTCTAAATGTGGGCTACATAAAATAAAAACAAAATGTCCCCATGAACCTAATATTATGATGGCATAAATCCTCCTATTAATGTTTTAGTTACTTTAACAGAATTATTTTAGTGTTGATGCACCTGTAAACAGCTCTTACTGTGCAGCTAACAATGACTTTCAATAGCAAGCTGCCACTCATATGTCACAGGTTAAATCCTGCATTGCCCGTGGTTAGAACAAAAGCATAATGAAATACAACTGTGGTGCTTAAGAGGACTGTTGACTCAAAGCCTCAGACAGACAACAGGTGTTATGCAAATTGCCTCACAAAATATTCATATTAATCACCCACAACTGATCCTTGATAAAGCTGCAGCACCTCTGTAAGCTCCAAACAAAACCCGGGAGCAGAGGGTCAACAAGGATAACTGTTCGCTGAACTGATGACGAAACGAAAATAATAACAATAACACTAATGATTTGCGTTTCTATTATAGAAGTGGGCTGAATTTGAATTATTTTAATATGTTTTGTATCTACCTATGTTTCACCTCTTGTACCTAATCTGTGCGTAATTGTTGTCTTTGCATTGGATACTTCACCTACAAAGAGACTGAACTATGGTTTAAAGTCATACAGCCTCCAGTTCTACTCAGACTGGGGTTTTGTGTATTTTGCCCTCTTGTGGTTCAACACTACACAAACACCTAATCAGCACTGAGCTGATCCATTCATTTCCTAAACCAGCTGACTGGTGAACAACATGATTCAATATAGGTTAAAACGCCAGCATACAAATACATTTATTATTCGTGTGCCTTCCGGGTGAAAATAATTCTCTGATGCCCTGAGGCACAACATGTTACAAAGAGGTGGTCAGGAAGGGAAAACATTTCATTTCCAGTGGGTGGTCCAAGCAGGGTAGCCATGGTAACAACAAAAAGTGTCTGAGCATATCAGAGGAGACAGTTCATGTGATTTAAACCTCATTTGAACCCCATCCAGTCTCACATTATTATAATGTGTTCTGGGAGGCCATTCTGCACAGGGTGGGCAAAGCAGGGTGATGCAAAAGGCGATCCGGCTCCATAGTTTAAAAGACATTCTCCTCGTAGACAACAAAAGTGGAAACGTATTCACAAAATGTAAACAAATAGTATAAAATGATTGTACATTTAAAAAAAGGCTGTTTAAAAGTATGAAATCTTCCAGTCTGTGACATGAGCTCCACTAAGAGTAGACATGCCTTCCTGGCTCTATTCCAAAGTAATGTTGACGGAGGCGAGAGCATCCACAGCCCAGCTGGGGTACTGGTCACGAGAGGGAAACATCCGCTTCATGAAAGCCCGTATAAACTCAGGGAAACGACCCTCCACAATGCTCTGTCTCACAGAGCGCATCAGGGTGAGCTGCAAAGAGAAATGTTTGGGAGTGTGGAGATCACAATATTTACAGTGTACAGTAAAAGTGTTTACACACCATTTTTGACCATCATCAGGTTTAACATGTTAATGTTTCACACCATTTAAATACTCATGGTTTTTCGTTATGGATCAAATGGGGTAGACTAAAAACCAAAGCTCCATGCTAATGTGGCTAAATGGGACAAGACATGATTAAACTAATATGTTGAATATTTAGAAATGATCTGTCTAACTTTGTTAACAACAACATAATGGTAAAGGACACATCTGTCACAAACTGAGCCTGTTGTTGTTTTGATAATGCCAAAGTGGCAAAGCAAGAATTTAGATGGTTTAGTGCTTTATGTCACATTAACACCACCAGCGTCCCCGTTAATGCACAGCCTGCTCTGACCTTTACCTCAGGGCCAAGGAAGTGTGGACAACAAGAGAGGGAGCATCCTTCCTGCATCTTGTTTCTTTCCCCCTGTTTAACCTAACAATGAGTAAGACATTTAACCCGCTCTTTTGTACTACTAAATAAAGATGTCTCGAGAAAATGTCTGTCATGAATTGAACACAAATAATGATTGATTTGTTAGAGTTGCCTTTTATTTTTGAGCAATTTGCCTGTGAAATAAGAACTTCACATGCGACTCGGGTTTATATGTTTATGTGGCAATACTGAAGAGAAATGTAATAAACTGCTCCTATAATATTAATAAGGAAGACAGATCGAATAATATTGTAAAAATTCAAAGCCTTTAGAATTAAAGGTAAACCCCCCCCAAAAAACCCTGAATTTATTTCATCTCTATTTACCTTCGGTTTTACAAAGGTTAGCTGTGCTGACTGTATATCTTGAGTTTTTAGGGCCCGCCTTAGTGTGCCACCTGAAGCGTTCTACCTGGCTTTGTCTCAGTTTACGTAGTTCTGGCTGGAATGTCAGTTTCACACAGGTTTGTTCAGGATAGACTCCTTTTTTTTTTTTTTAAACAACAGTGAAAGTTAAAAGGAATGCTTAGAGAGACTCCTATAACCTGTTATTCTGCTCCAAATACTTTAGAAAATCACTTTCAATGAATATATTCTGTTGAGCACTTTAGTGTTTTTGTTCATGTAAACTGAAGCTTGACATTTCTAAAACTGACCTGGTAGGCGATGTTGTGGATGGTGATGTGATGCATTGCGGCTGTGTCACTCTTAAAAAGAGCATGAAGGTAAGCCCGACTGTGTCTGGAACAGAGAAGCGTAATATTACGGACAACCTTTCACAGTGGTAGAGTTTTGCAATTAAGTAGAAAATGTGCACATTACACATTGAAAAATATCTAAATCACATTGATTTTTTTTATGCAGCATGCCCCTTTGTTAAATCACAAATACGTTTGCAAGGCAAAAACATTTATATTGGTTCTTCTTGGAAACTACAATGACCTCCAGGCAGACTGATTTTTTTTCTGGATTTACCTCTTACAGGTGGGACACTGGCAGTCTGGGTCTATTGGCCCCAGGTCCTTTGCATACTGCTTTTGTTTTACCTGGAGAGATCCCCAAGGCACCAAGGCAGAGCCAAACCTCTGATTGACAAAAAAAAATCATGTTCAGAGAAACAAAGTTATCAGACACTGCATAAAATGTAATCAGGTGTGTGAGGTTAAAGGAGCTTACTGCAGTGCGGGTAGGAAATACGCAGTCAAACATATCACATCCTAGAGCTACACACACCACCAAGTCCACAGCATACCTGCAGCACATGAGGAAAACCCTGATGTTCATTCGTCAATTCTAAGACCAGAGAGTTCTCATCAAACATTGGCCTGTGGGGAAAACATACCCCACACCCATGAGGTAGCGAGGCTTTTCACGTGGCAGGTGGTCAGTGCTCAGCGTCACCATCCGCCAGAAGTCATCTTTCTCCTCTCCTCCACTCAGGCCGCCGATCGCAAAACCAGGAACATCCCGCTTAGTCATCTCTACAGAGAGAGGATGAGATACTTGAAAAGTCCTTATCACTGTTAAACATTTGAAAACTGATTTTAAAATGCATGTACTTTATCTTTGGAAGTGAATGCGTTGTATTTCTGCACTCCTCATTTGGCTGGGCCATTTTGATAAACCCTATAAAATCAAGATTGTCTAAACTTTCTCTGCCGCTTCCCTCGTGCTCCCGTAGTCCACATACTCCCCCCCTTGTTTAACTCCTCCTGATTGGCACAAGTATTTTACTGAAGTTGCTCCGACTCATCTGTACACTTTATTAATCCTTGAAGGGAAATCCAAGTCCAGCTGAAGTTTCTTTTTATTGATAAAAACCAAAACTTGTTCTTCATCGTTTTATTTAAGAAAATAATCGACTAAAACTGTAAATCAAGTGTCTCTGTGATTTTATTTGGAGGCCAGTTGTCCAGCCCTTGATTTGTCACATTTGGACACTTTAAAATCAAGTTTTCGAGGAAGCAAACCTCCACATCATCTGGAAGTTTCACATATAATTCCTCATTTTACTGTTCAGTAAAATCACTCTTTGATACATTTAAGGGCACACGTGACATTTACAAGGTGCTGAAATGACAGTAACAAAGGAACCAGACAAAAGTAGGATGTTGTTTTTACCATCTAGACAGGCTTTACGCAGCTCTGCATTTAGTCCCCCCTGGATGATGGCAAACAGATTCTGTTTGTCTGGATTTTTATTGGCAGCTATGCAACGGTCCAGCCAGCGAATTGATCTGTGCATAGCTTCCTCCACCCGCGGTCCTGTCACAGTACTGCTGACCACATCATCCAGCTGCATCATAATGTCGGACCCTGAAAGGTTAACACAGAGAGGCTGCTTTTTAGTCACAATTTAGGTTCAAGCTCAGCATCTTTGTATCTTAATTCTGATTCAAAGTATTTTACTGTATTCTGACCCAGACTGTTCTGAATGCTGATGGATTTCTCAGGGCTTAAGAGGATCTCTTTGCCATCGTAGGGGGACTTAAACTTTACCCCTTGCTCAGTGACTTCCGAGAGTTCAACAAGAGACACCATCTGAAACCCCCCGCTGTCCTGTAGAGGAACCGCAAGTGTCAAAAAAAACTTGACACTAACCTGTTAAAATCATGTGAATACAAAGTACCACCCAATGCATTCAACTCCAGGGTAGCCTAGTATATTAATTCATACTCACAGTTAAAAGATTTCTCTTCCAGTTCATAAACCCATGCAAGCCACTTGCTTTCTCGATTAAATCAGGTCCCTTTGGGGCAGAATTGGAAAGAAGAAAAGTTATCCTGCATTCTAACTTTAATCAATCAATCAAACTTTTTTGGCATGGCCTACCGGTCTCATTCCTAGATGGTAAGTGTTTCCAAGACATATCTGACATCCCAGACCCTCCAGCTGATCCACAGTGATCCCCTTCATGGTGCCCTGGGTACCGACAGGCATGAAAACAGGGGTGCTGACGGCACAGTGTGGCAGTATTAAGTCACAAGCTCTTGCTTTAGTTACTGGACATTCAGCAACTATTCGCAGAGAGAGGGGAGACACTGCACACACAGCTTTCTGTAAGGACATGCTGTTTTCTGAATGAGCCTCGCACTCTGTGGTGGCAGCCATGTTACCGTCAACATGTGACGTGAATGAGTAAAGAAAACTGATAATCAGATTGACCAATCAGAGACGAGAAATTGGCTCAGTGTTAAAAACACGCCTTTTTAGATAGCCAACCAGATTATGAGGTGTATTGATAGTCAGCTGGAGGAGCCTATTAGAAACCCTGCTTCTTGTCGAGAAGAGGCGGGTCTTTTTTTGACCGGTTTCGATCGGATGTCGTCTACCCGGACCGGATGGTGTTCTCGTAGAGGAAGTTTTGTTTTGCGAGTTTTCCGTCCGATACGGCTGACTGAGTGTTTAGCTAAAGCTCTGGAGAGACACACGAAATGCTAGTAGTGTGAATTTAACAAGGGGAAACCACACAAGTGTTCACGGAGAGCATATAAGCAGGAGGTGTTGAACGCGGCGGAAGTCAACACTTCAGAGAGCAACCTGCTGCTAAGCTAACACAGTTAGCGCGGCGGCTAGCGTTAGCGTCTGGTTGGCGTTGTGTTGAAGGGGGCTCTCTGAGCTAACGAAGCCATGGGGAACCGGGGCATGGAAGACCTGATTCCCCTGATCAACAAGCTTCAAGACGCTTTCAGCTCCATCGGCCAAAGTTGCAATTTAGACCTTCCTCAGATCGCTGTGGTTGGAGGACAGAGTGCTGGGAAAAGCTCAGTCTTGGAAAATTTTGTTGGCAGGTAAGTGCTTGTCATTAGTTCAGACTGTTATTATTTTGATTATTATAATTGCATTTAAAATGCCCCTCCTCTAGCTTAACTAACAGTTGTTGTGGTTATTAGTTATATGCCGTTGCACGGATCCTTTAAGTGTGCTGCAGGTTCAAAAACCCGACGTCACACGCCCTTTTACGTGGCGTAAACAGTGAGCTGTTTGTGTGCACTCTAAACTGGAAACACATTTCTGTTGTAACTTGTTTACATCTTGGCTCTATTAACATGGATCAGCTCATGGCTGCTCCTGTAAAGTGCTTTATTTCAGCTCCTTCTTTTAGTTTTTCCTCCAGCTCTGCACCTGACCGAAGCTCTGCAAGGGAACTCCTTCCTCTGGTTTTATTTACATCTCCATGTCACTCCCAAAAAAAGTTATTCCATGATATGCATTTGACTGTAACTATTTATGGTCGATCACTGACAGATGTTGATGTGTACTTCAGTTAAGCATTTATACTCTTTCAGATGTGGGACTGAAAACCTGTTATTTGATCGACCAGCAGAGTCAAACAACAGATGAACAGTGAGCTGTCCTTTGACTATTTGAAGCGGGATGTGCCAAAGAGCCTTTTATGATTGATCCCTTCTTTCTTAAAACCATTTAAAGAACCGTACATCACTTCCTGTACAGCTTTAGAATTTGGGGAAATGAGGGTTTTAATGTCTCAAGTCTTCATGTTATGTCGTGTTAAGGTCAAGCAGAAGTTCCCCTCAACAGGCCGATCCTGTCTTCCCACACTAGTAGTGATAAGAAAACAAAACAAGCCTGCTCCAAAGCAGCTTGTTTAACAGGTTTCCTACTCATAGAGCTGTGTGTGTGTGTGCGTGCGTGCGCGTTTGTGTAACCCAACCCATAGTGGTATCGCACAATCACACATGCAGACAGACAAGCCAGCAGAGAAGTGGAAGTACAGTGTTTGTGAAGAAGGCACGCAGACAGGCCTTTGATTTGGAAAAAAAAACACGAGGAAGAGCATGTCGTAACAGCTCAGCAGACTACTGATGAACGCACGTTAATGTGGATCAGGACTTTACACTGTGAGAAAACAGTTTGACACATGCATAGCGTTTGACTTGCCAAGGTGATCTCGTTTTATTGCGTGTGCAGGTCTTCTCCTTTTGTGCTAAAACACGCCCAGTTTCTTAAAAGTCACACAAGCACTTTGCACACTAACGCAGAGGCATTCACACTTGTACATGCTCATCCTGTTATGAAGTGTGTGTGTGTGTGTGTGTTCATTCTTTTTATCAGAACAATAGACATTCAGTGAGCTGCTCTGTTGTTTGCTGCCACTGTGCAGGTGAAGTTATCTCTACAGGACATTAGCAGTAAATATAAACACTCAGTGCAACATGTAAGCTTCATGTTTTGTATTAAATTGCATTGTCCCTGACTTCCTGTTAAAGACAAATAAAGTTAATTCGGTACAGGTCAAATCCCACTCAACTGTTGACTCTTGGGAGGCGCCTTATATCTCCATAGCAACAGGCATGTTCATGTTGGTGACTCATTGTTTAACTAAGGGCTTCTTTGAGCCCAGGAGCAGATCGATATTTTAAACCAGATCCTTGATTTTTTTTTTCTTTCTTTTTTTAGTGAACACTAATCCAAAACGATTTCCCTGTGTGCAAACTTAGAATCAGTACTGTCACCACCACTCTTCAGCCCTCATTGGGTTTTCTTTGGTGAGGTCTATGTTGTGTGTGTGAAAGGCTGGCGTCACTCCCGAGTTCCCCCCCCAGGCATGAAAATGAAAACCTTGTTCCCTTTTTTACGCCGCCCTGACAATAGAAATAGAGTCGGCCTGCGCCTTGAAAGACACATTTCAGACTTGAGTCTCTCTGCGCTCCTGTGTGAAGCCACAGCTGATGTCGCGATCTGATACGGATGAAACGGGGATTTCACATGTCCCGCCAGTCTCTTCATCTGGCACATAATGAGTTATCTCCGTATCGTTGTTTGGGTTTGCTCAGTTTCTTATTTGCATTTCCTGGTTTCTACATGAATATCAGTGCACTCTCTGTCTCTGTATTTATCCCAGTCCTGGTTTGTTTCGTCCTTTTTTTCCCCATTAAACTTTGTCACCAGAGACCAGATTACATTGGCTGGCTGGTCTGCATATTTCCTGCACTGAAGCTAATTGAATCACTCTGTCTCACCAGCCTCATGTTTCTCTTGTCTATTCAATTGGCTGTGTGTGTTTGTGAGTATGTTGTCGACTTGGTTAAATACAACCTATTGCAGGACCTCACTTGTTGCCGTTCTTCCATTATTGGCTGCGTTGCGAGATCTTTGTCCCGCCAGCCGGGAGCGAGGAGTTCATATCTAGTTCTGCAAGCTGGCCTGGGTGGAGTTAGTTATCAAATTTGTGGCAAGTAGTCGACAATGATAGCAGGAGCTTTTTCAAGTGTTAAAACAGAGGCGACAAGGGGAAGTATAGAAGAATACTTTATTGGGCGTTACGTCCGCTGCACCACGTATTTAAAGACTTTTACTGTTGGTGCTAAACGAAATTCTTCCATCTCTCTTTGTAGCAGTGAAGCCTACTTATGGGTCGACGTGCGTTAGAACAGAAACGGCTGCCAGTCTGGAACGAGACGAACACATCCCCGTGAAGGAAAAGTCGACGGCCAACTGCAGAGTAAAGAGATTCTCCTCTAAGCTGTTGGATTCTGGCGGTGTTTGAAAAAGGATTTTCTCCCCCGATTGATGCCTCTTGGTACCCACGCTGACAGATTGCAGTGCGGGAACGCGGGTAGCCATAATTCTATGTTTATTTGCCACACCAAAGGCCCTTGGGAGGGGGTCCCACCACAAACCACAAACACAACTTTTGTCGACTATTCCCTTCCCTTCAGAGCTCTCTGGTACCTCAAACACGTTGCTTTCCGCGTTGGAAGACGAGTCCCCCCCCCCCCCGCCCAGGCCTCTTGTCTGCGGAGGAAGAGGAGGATCAGCTGTGGGATCCGGCTCCTCCTGAAAGAGGCAGGGGCCAAGCAGGCGGGTGGGGGTTGAGTTGGCTCTCCTCTTCTCTGCCCTACTCTCCCTCGCTTTTGCTTTCTCTCCGTACAGTTAGAGGGAGGGAGGAGGCTCACAGACTGATGCTCTTTGCTCGGCCATTCATAATGCATGAAACGATACACAATCTGCTCGGCCTCGTCTATCATTTACAGCGCATCAATAATAAATCCTCGCCTCTTGCTTCTTCTTTCAATATGCCACTGCTGTTTATCGGACTCTGCTGATTGAGACTGAACGGTTCAATCCTGCACCGGTGATGGAGCCTCTTCGGATAGAGCAGAATATGATTTATTTACAGAAAGTGCTTTTATTTATTGCGCTGAACTCTTGCCAGTAGCCACTTGTTGAGCCAGTGAGCCGGCACGTGATTGGTGAGAATCCTTGGTGATAACTGCAGAGGTGGAGGTGTCTGAGCAGTTTTCTAGTTTTGACTTTTTTTTTTTCAAACATGGCCGCCTTTTCCCAAACGTGACTTTAGCTTTCCCCCTTCCCTCACACCTATACAGTAGCTTTTATCCTCCACCCTCTGTTCCTCATCCGGACGTTTCCATACCGTGGCCTGCTGCGTGCTTCACATTATGTGCATGACACAGCAACAGTGCTGACCCACAGACCTGTTGTTTTTTTGCTGATGTAAGGAACTTCCTGAACATTCCGACTGTCTGAACACAGGACTACAGTGTGGGAGTAGCAGGCTCTAGTAGTTGTAGGACGGCTCGTCTCTGTTCTTCTGGTTGATGCATTTCTTCCAGTCTGAAGTCAGCACGCAGGCGGGGCTCCGCCATATGTCCAACTCAGCCTAAGCCCAATAGGTTTAGAAGTATGAAAGTAAAGGAGCATGTCGATTAGCGACATGCTCAGTGTCTGCCATGATTTTTTATTTTTTTCCAGGAGTGAGGCTGGTGATCGTCACCAGATGTAGGATGTTTGCAGAGCAGCTTCTGAATGGGGGGAGAGGAGGGAAGAAGAAGAAGAAGAAGAGAAGACTGGGGCGGGTGGGAGAGTCCCGTCTAAAGGAGGGGCTGACTCAGCGACTTTTACTGTGTGGTTAAAAATTCCTCAGGCACCCTGTCACCTTCAGAGGAGCAGTTTCTGATTGGTTCTTGCCGGCCTGTGTCTTAACAATGCTCCGTTGCACCAAAAAGCATTTGATGTTGTTTGTTTGCCGTGCGCTTCCTGCTTGTGTCATGCCTCATATTGTGTAATTAAGTAGCATATTGCGAGGTTATCGTAGCAAGACACTGGATGTTATGGTGACAGTATCTGTTGTATTGACACAGCCAAAGCTTGCTCAAACACTGTGGCCAGCTGAAGGGCTCGGCCTGTGCTTCAAACAGACAATAAATGAAATGAATGGTCTCATGCCGTTTTTTTTACATCCCAATAAACTGCTTATGGAAATGAATGCATCAGATCAGTACATTGAATGATTTACTTCAGCTTAGTGTTTTTTTTTTGGGGGGGGGGCCTGTTTGGAGATTTTCTCACTATGGCTTTCAGGTGTTTGGAAGTAAGCTCTATAACTACAGGGCACGGTGGAAGGCCGAGCTACCAAGCCCTTCCAGAGGTGACAGCTCTCCGACATTTAAAGGTACAGACACCAGAAACGGCCTGTTTGAGCAGGGCTGTAAAGAGGATCAGAGTGGAAGAGGCTTCACAGACCCGTTCTGGGGGGGCCTCATTTAAACGTATTCAAAGAGAGTGTAATATGTGACCATGGAGTCAAACGGTCCTGTGTGAAATGCTCCAGGATCAAGCAGAGACGATTGTGTAAAAGCAACAATGTGTAACGTCTGCACCTTTTTAAATATTAGTCTCAAAGGTCGACACATTTCGACGCCTTTGGGAGCAGCTCGAGGTCACCTTGCGAGATAAGCGTACTGCTTTAAAGCACTAAGTCACTCTCAGTCGTTCAGTTTAGACATGAGTCATCTCATCAGAGTCTTTAATGCAGCTCTGTCCTCAAAGGCTGATTAATCTGCAGCCCGACTGAGAGGCAACACTTAATTGTTTTAGAATAACGTGGGCTTGTGAGGAGTCATAACAATCACACAGACGGAAAGTGTGGCTTTCATTTTTCGCGATCGTGTAGATGAGCACACGTTCATGTGTGAGCTGTCCTCTCCATTGAGCCCCGTGTGATTCTCATGAGTTTACAGAGGAAGGTGTTCATACCTGCTCACTCGATCTGTGTAGACTGAAGACCTGTGTTTTTATCCTCAGATGTCTGTGCTGTGCTAAGCTGCTCCTGCTGAACACACACCCTATGTCCTGATTTCACAATAAAAGCATTGTCAAGGACACGGGCATTTGTTTTATTATGAAGAACTGGTGGGAAATAAAAAGTGATTGTCATCAAAATAAGATGTAGTTTCTCCTCAGATGTTTATCTTCGTTGGTCTCGTAGAGTTTCGCAGCTTTCTCCTTTCTTCCAAATCCTTCAATCCATCATGAATGAAAGGCCAAGGAGAGAAGGAGAGAAGGGGGGAGATTCAGGAAGGGTAGACACCACATTTACAGAACTACAACACACACATCCTGTGAGGTGTGGGTTGGTTTGTTTGGAGGGTGGCTTTTAGAGTCAAATCACCACGTGCACTCAGAGTTGCAGTTGTTCCATTATTCAGTGTTCAATCAGGGCAGAATTTGAGTTAAGGGATGAGATAACATCACTTCTAACGTTTAATATTAGTATTTCTGCTCCTAGTCGGTTTTCCCATTCGAGGTTTAGTTTAAAACAATCAGATGAAAGAGAACAATTACAAAGATTGATCCGTGACTGGAGTGTTATTGTTCTCCAGACTCCGTGTGCAGTAACAGCAGAGTGGGTGTTCACGAACGTCTCCCCGAAGCTTTAATGATGAGATAAAATGACTGTGTCACATTTGATTTGTCGCGAGACGAGTTGGAGGCGTGAAATTCCCCCGTGTCTATCAATCTGGCAGACGCCGCGCTGCACAGAAAACGGACGTTTAGTGTGATGAATCATTAAACATTCGTTCTTTCTTTCTGTCTTAAACCGCCCTGCTTGAACCCCAGATGCCCCCTCAAAGCTTTTTCTGTTTTTATTTTACTATTACACTCAACAATTCTGTTTTTTTTTAATCCTCAACATGTTTGTTTTTCTCTCTCTCTCAGGGACTTTCTTCCACGTGGATCAGGCATTGTTACCCGCAGACCTCTCATTTTGCAGCTCGTCAACAATAAAGCAGGTGAGTTTCCACTTCCTGTTCACTTCCTGCTGTTTGTAACCTCTGATATCTCATCTCTTTTGTCTTTCTCACATTATTCCGCCCCTCTGTGTAGAACATGCTGAATTCCTGCACTGCAAAGGGAAGAAGTTTGTGGACTTCGACGAAGTGCGGGCCGAGATTGAGGCTGAGACGGACAGGATAACGGGCTCCAACAAAGGAATCTCCCCCATCCCAATCAACCTGAGGGTCTACTCCCCGAACGGTAAAGACTCGCACGTCTCGTCATTTTCCATTTCCCATTGAAATAAATGGAAAAAATAAGAACTACTCATGGGCAGCCAGCCCGGGTATCGTCTGTGTGCGGGAAACACACACGCTTTACTAACTCCTTTAATCGAACATCAGTGATTGGCTGTCACAGACGTGTTTATTCTTTGTGAGAGCCGTCACGGGGAAATCCTGCAGCCGAAGTATATCTGACATTCTCATGTTCTTGTTATCTCTCTCACTAGATATGACACTTTTAAAGCACAAATTCTCAGCAGGTGTCCCAGAGTTAAAAAATAGGGATGGCAATTTACATTTACTCGATTACTCAAATTACCTAATGAGCGAGTACTCGAGTACCCGCAGATTTATTATTTTATTTTTATACTGTAAAAAAAAAAGAAGCTTGTGTCTGACACAGACCTCCCGGACTGGACTTGTAGACTTTCTGCCTGTAGCATGACATAAACATCCAATATTTAAAGATAAACATAAATAAATCGCCAACAACTGAAAGCACGAAGGCATAAAAAAAACCCACAGCTTCCATGCTGTGTCTACAGACGTGCGTTTTCCTTTTCTGAGAAAATGCTTTTTAGTAAACAAACATATATTTACTCTCTGATTCCTTCACTGCCTGGGTATCTGTATGAAGGTAATGATGTGTTGAATGACACTGTATATGTACACCACTGTGTTAAAAAGTCATAAAAATAATGAACACATACCCGGAATAGATGAGGAAATTTTGTCTGGATATTTTCGCTCTTGTCGTCGAACACTTCCTCAGGAAATTCCTCACTCAGGAAACCAAACGTAAACATTTTTTTTCTCCCTTTTACATTTCTCATCCTCATTTCTTCTGCCCTCAGTGCTGAACTTGACCCTGATCGACCTCCCGGGGATGACTAAGGTTGCCGTCGGAGATCAGCCCGTAGACATCGAGCACCAGATCAGGGACATGCTTATGCAGTTCATCACCAAGGAGAGCTGCCTGATCCTGGCCGTCACCCCGGCTAACAGCGATCTGGCCAACTCAGACGCTCTCAAGATCGCCAAGGAGGTGGACCCGCAGGGTGAGCATGTGGCTCCTCGAGCAGAGGTTAAAAAGCAGCTCGAAAAAGGTCGATGAATGCACTGCGATGAAACAGGAAAATCACTTTCAAAACTGCATCTTATGTCCATGACATCTGATTTTGCAATTCATTCATTACCATTTGTCAGAGTTCATGTTTATTTCCCAGCTGCCCTGTGGCCAGTGTCTTTTTTATGCGGTTTTAAGGAAAGTGTATGTTCTGATATTATTATTCAGATAGGATAACACCATTAGTTATGTGAGGTAAAAGTAGTTTTGAATTAAAACAGTTGCACACTTTCACTTTGTGCAGGTATGAGAACTATTGGAGTTCTAACAAAACTGGACCTGATGGACGAAGGGACGGACGCAAAGGACATCCTGGAAAATAAACTTTTGCCACTTCGCAGAGGTGAGAATTTACACACGCACAGCATTACAGGCTGTTTTTGGTCTGAGAGTGACACTCTGTGCCGGTGTGTGCAGGCTACATCGGTGTGGTGAACCGCAGTCAGAAAGACATCGACGGGAGGAAGGACATCCGCGCTGCACTGGCTGCAGAGAGAAAGTTCTTCCTGTCCCACCCTGCCTACAGACACATCGCAGAGCGTATGGGCACACCCCACCTACAAAAGTTACTCAACCAGGTCTGGTCATTCTGGATAAACATAGTAAAATATGACCTCCTGTCCACCATCGCATTGATCCTCTGAAATGAACGGAACTTTCTCTCCTCCGTCTTAGCAATTAACCAACCACATCCGGGACACCCTGCCCGGTCTGCGCAGTAAGCTGCAGAGTCAGCTCCTCTCCCTGGAGAAAGAGGTGGAGGAGTACAAGAACTTCCGCCCGGATGATCCGACACGCAAGACCAAGGCCTTGTTGCAGTGAGTGTGCATGAAGGTTTCCCCCCCATCCCGTCTTTCTTCCTGCATCTTATCCCAGCTCCCCCTATCCCATTTCCAAGCTCAGCACAGTTTAGCACATGACTGTTCCGTCAACAGCCCGTGTCTGCTGAAGATTTCTGCCTGTTTTTTTTCTTACCACGCTATGACAAGTTAAGTTAAGGTCCTTGTAATAAAGTAATAAGTAAGTTCTTTCACCTGCTTTTTGTAAACATCATGATGAGCACGGTCTTTTTACCTGCTCTTTTGTAATGTTAACAGACAGAGGAAGGTCCTTTACCTGCTTTGTGTAAAGTGTCTTAAGATAACACTTGTTGTCAATTGATGCTAAACAAATAAAGATTGAGATTTAAGATTGATATGATACATTTCATTTCAACCTGCCATTCAGACTTTACAACAGCTTGGTTAATGGAAAGCCTAATGATGAAAACAATGGGGCCTGTTTGAATCAAAGCAAGCCACTAACTGTAACATACAGATATTTTTTATTTAGGTGTGAAGAGCTGCACACGTCTTACATTTGAAAGTGAAGAGTGCTATTATGCACAGCCTCATTATTGCAGCGAGTGGCCATCACGTATCCAACAAAATCCTGACTTTGTTACCTTGTGTTGCAGCACCTTTTCCTTCTTTGCTGTTTTATATTCAGTTCATTCGCAGCTGCAAAACCATTTACATCTGAGTCCCACTTCATCAGTCCAAACACACAACAATCTCTTTTCTTTCATTCAGC
Organism: Symphodus melops; assembly: GCF_947650265.1. Taxonomy (NCBI): domain Eukaryota; kingdom Metazoa; phylum Chordata; class Actinopteri; order Labriformes; family Labridae; genus Symphodus; species Symphodus melops. The sequence continues at coordinate 17,413,933 of NC_136707.1, read as the reverse complement.
GCACGTCTGCGTCAGGATCTGACTGCACAAAACGTTGACGTCTCCCAAATGTTGTAATGAACCTGCCGATGACAGGCGTGCCTAACGTGTCGATAGTGTTTACTTCAGATCCCTGATTATTACCGCTGTACACTCACATACCTGTAGCACGCACAGATGAAACGCATTCGTCCACACGACGTGCTCCTGCTGTGGATACCAGAAGATTATTCTCACTGTCTGCTTGATTTTTGTGCCCATCAGAATGGTGCAGCAGTTCGGTGTGGACTTTGAGAAGTGCATCGAGGGCTCAGGGGACCAAGTGGACACCAACGAACTGTCAGGAGGCGCCAAAATCAACCGCATCTTCCACGAACGCTTCCCATTCGAGCTGGTCAAGGTGAGTGTGCCACGGAGAGAATGTGCAGTATGTTTAACATTTGTGTTCATGTGAGATTCTTTGTCTTTACGGGAGCACTGTCCCATTTTTTTATCTCTTTTTTTTCCCACCCCCTTCCATTTTGTCTCACAGATCGTGTTTGACGAAAAGGAGCTACGGCGAGAAATCAGTCACGCAATCAAGAACGTCCACGGTGTCAGGCAAGTGTGGAGCTGTGACCAAAAAACAAGAAAAGCACAACGAGACCTTCTCACAGAGCACCGAGAGAGATCAATAGACTGTAGAAGTCTGCTTTTGTCTCAACTATTGTTTCACTTTTCTCAAATCATCGAGCCTGTTCTTTGTTCTACGACTAAACTTTGAACAATCGAGTCCCGCGAACAACAGAGTAAAAAAAAAAAATCCATTTCAAAGACGGGTATTCAGATAAGTGTTTTTGTTGTGTATTTCCTCTTTTCTACTTCTCCTCACCGTTCCTCCATTCCTCGTATCTCCTCCCTGCATCATCACCCATCTTTGTCGTCTGTGTTAACAATGCCATGTTTATCTCCTCTGTTAAACCTCACCAGTGGTTTTGTTTTAAATGACATTTACAACTGGCCTCCCTTCGTCTTGTAGCCCCGTTTTCGCTGTCACTTTATTTGAAGTGTTTGTTTATGACCGGAGACCACCTCAGCCACCTATTTGTCTTACGTGCACCTCATCGTCTCTTTTCATCTGTTATTAGCCTATGTGTGTGTTAACCGTCCCATCTGTCTGCGGCTGTGCCTCTGTCTCTCTGTGCATCCTCAGAACGGGGCTGTTCACTCCAGACCTGGCGTTTGAGGCCATCGTGAAAAAGCAGATCGTTAAGCTGAAAACGCCCTGTCTCAAATGTATCGATCTGGTCATTCAGGAGCTCATCAACACAGTCAGGCAGTGCTCCAACAAGGTATTGCGGGTGTCCGGCATCTCCCGACCCAGCCAAGGCATGGGGGCAAGGGGCAACCATGGGTGTAGCAGAGGGTACGCTGACACAGAGTGTTAGCCAGCAGATTCCTCAAAGTATCTGGAAAAATCTCAACTGGTCAGTTTAGTTGTAGTATTTAAAAAAAAAAAAAAAAAAAAAGGCTCTGTTCAGTTTGCCCTCAGCCGAGCCCAGCCCTGTTAGCCCTGTGTGCGGGCAGTGCTGTCGTGTTGTGGAGTGTTGTGACGGTGGACGTGTCGCCGTAGATACACGAGATGTTTCAATGACTGTCTGAGCATCTCTGGTTTCTCCTGGACAAGCTGCAGGTCTCACAGCTCAGTACTTACAGCCGGTCAGAAAAGAAGTGTTGCTAAAATTAGAATTTGATCAGGTTGGAGGTGACTTTCACGTTGACTCCTTTTTTTTATTTTTTTAATTGACTTACTGTAAGAGAAACTGGCTTGTCAGGGAAGAAGCTGTGACAAACCTGTGGCTTGTCCGTTACACTGTTTGATTTGTCTGTCAACAACTAGAAATGACTAACTGAACAAAGTCTTTCTTTCTTTCTTTCTTTCTTTCTTTCTTTCTTTCTTTCTTTCTTTCTTTCTTTCTTTCTTTCTTTCTTTCTTTCTTTCTTTCTTTCCTTTTCTTTTCTTTTTCTATCTCCCCCCCTCCCGTCTCTTCCTCTCTTTGTCCCCAACACAAAATGCAATCTGGCCCCATGACCGTTCAGGACGGGGCTCTTCACCCCTGACCTGGCTTTCGAGGCGATAGTCAAAAAGCAGATCCTCAAACTCAAAGAACCCAGCCTCAAATGCGTGGACCTTGTGGTGTCCGAGCTCACCGCACTCGTCATGAAGTGTGCCGTTAAGGTAACCAGAGACACAAGCGCTCGGGCGATGGCATGAAAAGAGAAGGGATTGCCTTTCTTTTTTTTCTCTAAATGCCTACCACTGTCATCCAGTTAAATGGTCACCAAGTGAAAATCCCTTTCCATCCCATTACATTACCGTTGTCAGTGCTCAGATATGTGTATTGTCCCATCACTGCTCCCCTCTCACTACAGAAACTCCATACACTTCAGTTTGAGCAGTGACGTTAAATTGTAAGCCCAATTTGAAATGTCCACCAGCCCGCACCAGTCTGCTGTTGATTTTAGCATCCTCTCATTTAAGGATTTAATTTGCACTCCCTCCCTCTCTCCCCGCCCCTCTTCCTCTGGCATTCTTGGCCCGGCTACGCTCCCCTGCCGACCCGCCCATGGCGAACTGTCAACTTGCTATCTACTGAGCTCGGTGGAAAGCAGGTGATGTCACCGGGAGGAAGGATAGGAATAATCAGAGGGCTCTTTGCACCTTGCACCTTGCACCTTGAATGGAGTGTTTCCATAGCAACAGTGCTCCACCGCCATCTTGTGGAAAGAGGACGGCCTTGCACTCATTAAAATCAGCTGACAGGCGCTCTGAAATCTAGCCATCCTCATCCTCCGCCTTGCAGGTTTACCTCTGCCTCAGCGCATCCTGTCACCCCCCCCCCCCCCCCCCCCCCCCCCCCCCCCCCCACACACACACACACACACACATATTCAGTCTTCACTAATCGAGTCCGAGATGACGCTCTTGAAATGTCGTGGAAATATTAGAAATGGCAAAATTTGTTTACAACATGAAATGTGTCTGGTGATACTTTAATTTCGCCTTGCAGGACTGAGGAAAGTGCAAGCTCACATTACTACCCCATTAGTTCGGCATTGATGAGGTCATCTCTGGCTGATAGTAATGACCACTTTGCAGAACAGACAGTCATGTCGAGTTTAATGTCTGAACGTGTGTGAGTGTCCTTTTGGTTGTTTGGATCCACGTGGCACTAAAATGTCACTTGACTATCTCTTTCCGTTTGCTTTGTCCTTCACTTACTCTCACTTTTCAATCCTGTTTCTCTCTGATTCTTATTGGTAAGTCTCACTAAGACGAGCTCACATGTCAGTGTGTGATTGTGGGTGTCTCCATTCAGTGCTGCAGTAGTGCATTCTGTTGCTTTTCAGCTCAATTCCTACCCCAGACTGAGAGAGGAGACTGAGAGGATCGTGACCTCCCATGTCAGAGAAAGAGAAGGGAAGACCAAGGACCAGGTGAGTCGCTCTAGTTTCAATTCAACAGACCAGAGCTTTTTAAGCAAGTAAGCTATGTACATTGTTGATGTTTATTATTGGCCATTTTTAGACTGTTCCTTAACTAAACTCAGCCGTCACACGGCCGTAAGATCTACCCAGTAAGCTGTAAAATGCTTAGTTTAACTTTGGTTACACGTTACTGCTTAGTCAATACAAAAATGAGTCATAATGTATTGTCTTTAAAGGGGACATATTTTATCCCTATTTTTCACTTATTCAAACCGTTCCCTGTGATCTGAATAAAACACCTCTTGCTGTGCTTTGCTCAAAATACAACATGAATCAAGCACCAGAGAAGGTTTGTGACCTTGTAGAAACGAGCTCTCTCAGAACGCTCCGTTTTGGTGTGTGTCTCTTTAAATGCAATGAGCCCCCCCAGAGTTTTCCCAGTAGACATTACTCCTCTGTATTTAGAATAAAAATGGTGTACCAAGTTTTGCTCTAGGCGGGAGGTGGAGGCAATGGTTGGAGATACCAGGAGAGAGGATCTTTTTTTTTTTTTTACTAGAATCCCACTGTGATGTCACAAGGAAAGCAAATTTGAAAGCATCTTTCTCCGTGTTGTAAGACTGATGCAGACCACTAACAAAGGACTGGATTGATTTATTTCAGATGTTGTGGGTCTACAGACACTCAGGTTACCCAAATAAATGTTCCAAGACACTGTCAAAGTGGATTTTTTGTAATATGTCCCCTTTAAACCTTTTTGAGGACGGATCATCCGCATAAAGGTTTTGAAAACTCAGCACTTCAAAGGAATTTGAGAATAAGAATGAAAATACATTTTACAAACTTAACAGCTTGCCCTGCTCAGTCACTGATGAACAAATGTTTGTTCGGACTTATTACTTCATTGAGGCATGATGGTCTTATACACGTTATATCTTTACTATATCAATGCTAAGTATAACAATGCATCATGGTAGAGAAGCAGCCATAGTGGGATTTATTCATCTTGTTTGAGTTCCTCAGGAGTCTGGAAAACCCTTTTATTTTTTTATTCAAAGATTGAATAAAAAATGATTAGATTCGAACATGTAACACAATCCTTCCTCTGAACCCCAACACATCTACATCGATAATATCGCTGTGATATACAGTGTGGCTAAAGCTATGCATACATTTAGAAGGAGATGTTTTTGTTCAGTGAGCTCTCTGTATGTCGTGTTAAATTGAGATCTCTCCGTTCTAATCATGATTTTCCGCCTCTCATTCAGGTTCTGCTGCTGATTGACATTGAACTGTCCTACATCAACACCAACCATGAGGACTTCATAGGCTTTGCTAAGTACGCACCCCTCCCCTCTCAAACCTGTCCTAGCCTTAGCGGGTAACCCTCGTCTCACCTCAGGCATTATGACTGCGATTAACTCCTTGCTGCATGTTGTGAGGGGGAACACTTGCGATTCTGTTCGGTCTCTGCAGTTCTCAGCCATTCGTGCACATGAAACCGAGCTGTCGTCTGAGATGTTCGACAGAATCGCTGCCACTGAATCGGAGTGTTTCCTTTAATGACATGCTGTGAGCAGTGGTGCGTCAGTGTGATGTAGCATGCCAATTAGTGATCCAGCCACTTCAGAACAAGCGTGTCCCTTTTTAGGGGACGTGGATTCCACAGGGATCGAGGTTGTACTAGTTGCCCCCCTCTCCCCCCTGCTTGCCACATCCCACCCTCCCTCTCCAAACCAAGTCATTCAAGTGTGTTTAATTGCTTGACAAATGAACTTTCTGTCTGCTGTTGGCTGTCTGAACGTCAGTATGAAGCCTGCAGCGACAGACCGAGCCATTTGAATGTTTTACTGCTATTAACTCTGACTGCACTGAACTGATTTGCACACCTCAGGCCTCTTGTAGTCTTTTTTTTTTTTGTCGTGCATCTGCTTGAGGATCAGAGGTCATGGTTGAATTCACATGGTCCCTGGTGTAGCACTCACAGTAACATGTAGTCGAGTGGGGCTGCCCTCCTCTGTGTGGGTCGTGCTGTTGAACCATTAACAAGACAAGCCCCCATTTGTGTGTGTGTGTGTGTGTGTGTGTGTGTGTGTGTGAAGGTTTATTGCCTAGCCACAGCATGGCCAGTAGATTGCTGTAATGCGTTGGAAGTCAGCGGGGCCTGTTTAACGGTTCTCATGACGTCACTTTCAGTCTTGACTACAGAAGGCTGGATGATGGTAGCTCCCCGCCGGGGTACAGCAACAACAGGTGGGCTAAAAGAAAGGATGTAGGATTGTGTGTATGGTATGTGTGTGAGAGTTCGACACTTTTATGTCCAAATTCCTCAAAAAAACCCACGTCCATCTTCAGGTATGTGCACAGCAGTCTAATAGTTTAAACAACACCTTTTCTCAGTCAGGAGTTATAGCAATGACGGAAGTCCTTAGCGGGAAGTGAAGACAATGTTCTGGTGATCTTTTTTATTAATTTGTTTTTATTTTTTGTCTGTTTTGATTGTTGCGTGTGTTCAGAGTTAGACAGGAAGGTCAGGGCTTTAATGCCCAGCTCCTGCAGCCACATGTTGAAGTGTCATTGGACGAGACACTATAAACCTTGGTTTGCTTCTGAGTGGCCTAGCCAGCAGTGTGCATGCACATTAATGGGACCAGTGAAAACAGACGGGCACTTAAAGTAGCAGCCTCGGCCATCAGTGTGTGAAGGGGTGAAATGTGACTAGAATCTTTTTTTCTTTTTTGGATGGACTTGTGAGATGTTCAGTATATGAAGGGACTTTAGCTCATTTTCTGCTGTTATGTAACTGCAGATTTGAAAAGAAAAGTCTTGAGTAGGGCCGGGAGTCTTTGGGAGACTCACGGCTGGATTAGATTTTTATTCTTGGCGTCACGATTCGATTCAGAATCTATTTCCGATTCAAAACGATCCATGGATTCAAAGTCTGTTTTTGACTTGGCACATACTTCAGTATCTACTCTAGTCATCTGTGAGACTGGCTGAACTTCTCGCTGCTTCTTTTTCATTCTACTGAATTAAAGAGCTAGCCTGCGCACTTAGCAGGGAGTGACTGATTGGCCCAAGAAACAAACGTAATTTTTGGATGTTACAAATCTATTGAAAGTTTGTCATCGCCTGATACATACAGAACCGGATCACTGGATTATTTTTCTCGCTCGCCAGAAGGCTTTAAAACATAATTACAGGAAATGAATGGAGAGTCAGGGAGCATTCGTCACACCACATTTTGTTTTAAGTGTGTTTATTTGGAATAGTTTCAGAGTGACATTCTCCACATTAACTCTTTCTTGTCCATCTTTGTGTAACGACAGCGCTCAACAGAGGAACACAGCTGCAAACAAGAAGAGGGCCATACCCAACCAGGTAGGAAATCTTCCAGATCTCCCCCGACTGATACCTCCCATCACAAGACAACCTGAATAAATACCTCCCTCCCTCCCCTTAGCCATGATTTATCCAAGAGCCTTTAATCTAGATCTACATGTTCCTGTTAGAAATACCCGACACTGTACTTCATTATAACTACTCTTCCCCACTTGTCATCATCAACTCCCTGATCTTTGTCCATGATGTTATAAAGCGGGTCCTCTTTCTGTCCGACTGATGTTTCGTCACGTTTGCTGGATGTCATTTGTGTTTTTCAGAGTCTTTAAAAAAAAAAAAAAAAAAGGATTTATGAGGATACAGGTGCTGATCTGGATGTAAAGATCACAGATTGAGTGAAGGGGGGGGGGGGTGCATTAGTGAACCCAAAGAAGACCCTGCTTCCCCCACCTTTTCTGAAACACCACTTTATTTCCATGGCTATTATTAATTGCCGTCTGCATGTAACCCAGGCATGTTGTTCCACCGACAACGCAACAAACGCTCCCATCGTTTTTGTTGATTGACTTGTTGCTCCCCCCCCATTAACACACCAGCATTTTGATGTTTTGTAATTCAGAATGTGCATGGGACTGGCAGCTATCAACTGAGCACCGAATATGACATAACCAAGTGTTGATGTTCTTGAAGTAATTCTAATTGCATGTAACTCTCTTGCTCTGTCTCTCTCTCTCTCTCTCTCTCTCTCTCTCTCTCTCTCTCTCTCTCTCTCTCTCTCTCTCTCTCTCTCTCTCTCTCTCTCTCTCCTGACTGTCTTCCTCTGTCCTCTTCTGGTTGCCTCATGATTCTTGCTCTCTTTTTTCCCCCCCCTGCTGCTCCCTTGGACTCTTCCATTCTCACTTGTCACCTTTTGAATTCTCTCCTCTTTCTCTCCTTCTGACTCTCCCTTTTGATACCTTCCTTCCCTTCTCCTTCCTCTGACCTTCGCTCACCTCTGCTTGCTTGCCTTCTCATTTCTTTTGGCCTTGATTTTTTTTTTTATACTGTCCCCCTCCTTCCCTTTGCTTTAATTTTCCCCTACCCTTCTTATTACCGCAGGGTGAGATTCTGGTAAGTACCCCACAGATTTAAACCACGCCCTGCCAGGGGGCAGCAGGGGTAAGACCGCATAGAAGAACTGAGGCCATCACATACAGGTCAGCCTTTATGATTAGGGTGGAGGAGACAAAGGAGCTGTGAGATAACGGGAGTTAATACTTGTCACCACATGAAGTTGTTTTACCCCTCTGCAGCTTGGCGGACTCGAAGAGGTCCATGAGGAAAAGGTAGAGTCTCACGGCTGATATAATGGATCATTGTAGCTTTAGCACACAGTTACCAGTAATTTGGAACTGTCTCTCGAGTTAAACACAGCGCATCTAATTTGGTCTCAAGACTGTAATTGTCTTTTAATTGTGCACATCTGGGTCGCTACTAACATTTTACCCTTTGTCCACTGAAACCATTTTCTGAGATGTTTTCACCCCCCCCCCCCCCACACACACACACACACACACACACACTTTATGAGACAGTGCGGTATAAAGTGCCACAAAGAGAGACTTGGGGAATCTTCCACCACTGACTGTGGACGCCATCAGTTCTCGTGTCTTCAGGTTCTTACCTCTGCTGCCGCCTCAGCACAGTGGACTCAAAAGTTTGCCTTGTGAGAATCGTCCTCAACGCCACCGGGGGCCATAAAAGAGGGAGGGAGGGGGGAGCGAGGAAATCAGTAACACACAGTAGAGTACTTTTATTTTATTTTTTTCCGATTTTTCCTTTTTTATTTGTCTTTTCATTCATCTCGATTCAAACGACTAACCGACTGTCGTGATATTTGTCTGTTGTGATTCCTTTAATGTCTTCTGTACTAAAAAGAAGTCTCTAAGTGGTTCTTCTTGATTCAGAACCAATCTAAAGGTCACAGCTTTGGGACGTGTTTTAATGATGAAATCAAAAATGTACGCCAACTTTGTTTTTAACACTTCATACATTTTAAAATTGGCATGTAATCACTTTTGTTTCTTGGAATCTTTTTTTTTTTTTTTTTTAATCACAAATATACCGGTAATCATACATCTTTACTAACTCATCTGCACCACGTACACTGACTACTTTAAAGTCATATAGAAAACTAAAGGTGCTCATATCTCATATCTGTTTCCTCTGTACGGAGGTGAACTTGGTCACCCTCTTTAGCACAGTGTGTCATGACCTCCTCTCCCATGTTTGTGCTTTTTTGACTCATGGAAGCTTTTTAATTTTTCATCGTTGTCATAACTCACTCTGGTCCCCCAATGGATGGAGAGGGAGTTTTAAAGCAGACCTGAAGCCTTGATCACTCCGAGCTTTACTTATTATAGGAGCACACCTTTTACATACAGTGAAGCCCCCCACACCCTTAACTTCTTCCTATATGGAGAGACATTACAGCTTAAAAGGCTCCTCAATAAAACGCACCGTTTATACTCGGCTCGGTCTCGCGTGTCCGCTCCCTCTCCATCTTAAAATATGACGTTTGCTGTTTAGATTTCAGCCCCTTCATGTTTCTCTCCTGAGTTTTTAACCTTTTTCATCGCAACTTATTTCTCGCCCTACTCACTTCTCCCCCTCTTTATATCGAATGAAGTGTGTCCACACTGCTCTGTGTGTCCCCTACCAACTTAACTCCACTAACCCTGCTTTATGTTTTTTTTTAACACCCAGCACATAGGTTAGCTTTTACTGACCCACTGACACTAACATACCACCGCCGACCTACGATCCCTGACTCTGTATTGAAGGTAGCTCGGTCTGGACACCATCTGGACCGCTTTGTTGCTTTGAGGGTTTCTAGTCTGCTGACTGAAAACATCACACACGTATCCATACAGCACACAGTGTTCTGTGCTGACTGTGTATTTCTAGAAAACACAAGAACCAAAACTGAATGTGAAGGTAAAAAGACAAACCTATTTTCAGTTATGGAGCAGGTAAGGACTTCAGATTTTATTAGTGTCAATGACATCCCGGTATGATTGTGGAAACATGAGTGCAACCTTCGTGTCACCAGTGAATAAGCCTGATTGATGAAGATGTTTTCCTCCATCCTCCTGGTACCCCCCTCCCTTCTTCTCTCCCTACCACCCTTCCTTTTTTTTGCTGCTTCTTCACCTGCACAGGTGATCCGAAAAGGCTGGTTAACCATCAACATCAGCATCATGAAGGGAGGCTCCAAAGAGTACTGGTTTGTCTTGACTGCGGAGAACCTGTCCTGGTACAAAGATGAGGAGGTGAGAGGACTTTCTGTTCCCGTGCTGTGTGTGTGTTTTTTCTTTTTTTTCTAACCCTGGACACACAGCGATGCAGCGATCTGAGAGGATGCAGCGTGGCTTTAGACTTCATCAGCCCTCTGCGTTTTGGATGTGTAGCTGTCCCAGCCCAGCCTAACCAATGTGCAGACTACTGTTCAACTGTAGCCTGATGAACAGGTAGTCTGAACACTGGGCAGGCGGGGGAGGTGAGGAGGACTCTGATGGGGGGAAAGACCATGAGGTCACTTCAGCTCCAGGTCGCTGACCTAGGAGAGGAGGACAAAGGACACAGAAAGCAAACATTACCTCTCTGGAATGATTTCACACATTAGAAATAGAAATTGTCGCTTTATCCAGACCCATACTGCTTAGATATTATAATCTTAAAATGTGTAATCGTTTTAACATGAGAATCAAATCTTTTTAAAGTTTTGATTTCCACCATCTCAAGTCAAATAAACGGACACGGTTCAGCTGCTGCAGCGAAATAAGCCCAAGTGTGTGAACCACCAGGGAACTCTACACTTCACTGATATCATAGACCTTTCCAAAAGTTGAAATACAAAAACGTGTCAGTGTACTGATAGTTGCAGTTTGAATATTTAAAAAAAAAAAAAAGTGCTTCGACAGCTTTTTTTAATCACTCACCAAATGATCTTCTTCCAAAAGGCTGCAGTTGTGTCCGCTCTCCGTGCGGCTATAAAAGAAAAAGACCCCTTCAAAGATACTTCCACAAAACACGGCTAAAAGACCAACTGTAGTGCCACACAGCCTCAGTCCCTCCAAGCGACAGCCGCGAACGAGCCGTTTGGTATCGATCGCCTTGTGCGAAAAAGCAAAAGAAACAGAAAGAGAGCGTGAGAGGGAGGACGGTGGAGGCAAACTGACGTGGCAGGCGGGCTGAAATGTTCCAGCCGGGATCTGACTTTGGAATTTGCAGGAAATCGTACTGGGTTACGGGGGCCGGAGGGGGGTTGGGGGGGGGGTGTGCATGTGTGTAGACGCTGGACCATGAATGCATCAGGTTTTTAAAGAGCAAATGTTGAGGGTGATATCTGTATCATATGATATGTTCCTTCATGTTTTGTTTTTTTTGTGTTTGTTTGTCTCTGCACGTGCAGAAGTATTGCAACCTTAGTGTGTGTGTGTGTTTAAGTGTGTGTGTGTGTGTGTGTGTGTGTGTGTGTGTGTGTGTGTGTGTGTGTGTGTGTGGTGGGGGCTGGGGGATTGTGTGGAGCTGAGGGTGATGTAACTGTTGGGCCCGCGCCACTCTCTGTGTTAGTGCAGACATAAATGCTTCCAGATGTCTCTGCTGAAAGCTGGCACCCCCCCCCCCCCCCCCCCACACACACACACACACACACACACACCCACACCCCAAAGAACTCCTTCATGCTCCTCCTTCTCCTCCTGCTTCTCCTCAGCACACATTTCTCCGTCTCACCAGCCTGCTGGTGGTCCACACGGAGATTAGGCATTCCATCATATCTGCTCAATAGCGGAGAAGTGTTAGCGCTGCTGTCCTTTTTTTTTTTTTTTTTTTTTTTTTTTTTTTTTTTTTTTTATAAATCTTGGTATTAAAAAATATAAAATGCTCCATTATGACTGTTTCTGTGTCTGACTTTTATTTCATTTCATTTATTTGAAGTACATTGCTCAACAACATTTCTGTAAATGTGCCGGTGTTAGTCCGGGCAGGCTCATTTTTAACTGTCGTCAGTTCTGCTACATTTCCACGTTTCTGTCTCATTACAGGAGAAGGAAAAGAAGTACATGCTCCCGCTGGATAACCTGAAGATCAGAGATGTTGAAAAAGGATTCATGTCCACAAAGCACATCTTTGCAATCTTCAACACAGAACAGAGGTCAGCGTTGTGGCCTTCAGCCAAGTCGTGTGAAATGATTCGTACTGTACTAATGTTCTTTGTGTGTATGCTTGTCCTTGGGTTCTGTTAAACAAGCATCTTTGTTCACCTTTTCTATAGGAATGTGTACAAGGATCTTCGCCAAGTAGAGCTGGCTTGTGATTCCCAAGAGGATGTGGACAGCTGGAAAGCCTCATTCCTAAGGGCAGGCGTTTATCCAGAGAAGGACCAGGTATGTGTGTGGGACTTAAATAGTGATTCCAATCAGCCTTCTTATTTCCACACTTGTCTTAATTAATACAAACAATCTTCATTTTTCTCTTAGGATCAATAAAGTATCTAAATACTACTAAAACGTCATGAATGTCTTAGAAAATATTTGTTCTTCCTCTTTGTTTGTTGGACATCGACAGGTGGATAATGAAGACGCTGCCCCTGCAGACACGTTCTCCATGGACCCTCAGCTGGAGCGGCAGGTGGAAACCATCCGCAACCTGGTCGACTCATACATCGGCATCATCAACAAATCCACCAGAGACCTCGTGCCCAAGACCATCATGCATCTCATGATCAACAGTGTAAGTCCAACAGATGACAGACGCACTCCAGGAACAAACAAAAGAGTGTGTGCACACTCCAACACAGACCCCAAACAAAAGGTCATCTTAGTCTCTGGCCTTCGAGTTCCTGAGAGGAGTTTAAAAGGGATCATGAAACAGACTGAATCTGTACCTGCGCACGCCTCTCAGTCTTTATTCTATGTAGTGTTTTACACACACTTAAACACACACCCACAAACTCACACACTTAAAACACACACGCACACACACACTTACACACACAAACACACTCTCTCTCACACACACACACACACACTCACACACTTAAACACACTTACACACACAAACACACTCTCTCACACACACACTTACACACTTAAACACACTCACACACTCAAACACACTTAAACACACAGTCATTGTGCAGGGAGCTGCACCTTCACTTGGGTGTTTGATACTGAAGTTTGGGATCAAAAGGCTTCAGTGTAAAGATATATTTTTAAACCCGTAGATCATTTCACTTTTGGCCTCTGGTGCTACTACCTGCGTCTCCACGTGTTTAATGTAAACAAAGCCGTTGTTGGATGACTCCTCACTTCCCTCAGGCGAAGGATTTCATCCACTCAGAGCTGCTGGCCTACCTCTACTCGTCCGGAGACCAGAACAGCCTGATGGAGGAGTCAGCCGACCAGGCCCAGCGAAGAGACGAAATGCTGCGCATGTACCACGCGCTCAAGGAGGCGCTGCACATCATCGGTGACATCAGTACAAGCACCATCTCCACCCCAGTGCCCCCACCTGTCAACGACACCTGGATGCAAGAGGCCAGGTGAGAGAAGGTTCCAGATAAGCTTCAAGTCTTACAGCTGGGAAATACAGAATCGAGTGGCCCCTCCTGTTTCCTCGAATCTTTGGATTATCAAAAACAATTATTGCATCTCTCCTACACAGGGAGCTTAATGACATCTTTGATGTGATTGTTAAGATGTCAGTTTTTCATTCTCCTCTCAGCCCAACCCCTCAGCACAGGCCGACTCCTGCTTCTGCCCCGCCCCCCAGCCGTCCACCTGCTGTTCGGGGCCCAACACCGGGGCCGCCTCTCAACCCTTCCCCTGCCTTCGGGGTCCCTCTAAACCCGTCTCCTGCATTTGGTGCCCCACCTATCCCCTCTCGACCAGGCCCAGCCGTGAACGCCTACAACAGTGGCCACGATCCCTTCAGCGCACCCCCACAGATCCCCTCCAGGCCCGCCCGAGTCCCACCCGGTGTGCCCAGGTAAGACTTTCCTCTAATCACACCGTGATTTGAATCGCTCTCTTACAGATTTTTTTGCATCTCCAGCGTTTTGCACCAACATGACTTCATCAATGTCTCTTTAAGTATCACAGGCATCGTTGGTCATTTCTCATCCCATCTCTGCGTTGAATATTCTTTGTGGTTCGACTTCATTCCCCGCTCACTCTCACTCCGATCCTTCCTCCCTAACCTTCACCTTTTTTTTTTTTCCCCTCTCTCTCTGTCGGGTTGTGTTGGTTTCTCTACTGTCTCTATGTGAGCAAGTCTCACTCCTTGTTCTGTATCTTTTCTCCCCGTTGCAGCCGAAGACCCCCTGGCGCTCCTTCTCACCGGCCCACCATTATCCGCCCTGCTGAGCCCTCCCTGCTAGACTAGACCCGTGGCCCAGTCCACCTAATTGTGTGTTTTTGTGTGTGGTTTTTTTTTTTTTCTATCTGCACTCTTAAAAGGCCGGAGGTGGGGGCTGGAGGGGGGGGATCAGACTTATGTTGTGCATTGTCCAGCCGCATTAATACGTCTCTTTTAAGCAATGTAACAAGCTGCGCACACCGTCTCTGTCCGTGCACGTGAACGAGAGGAACGCCTTAACACCTCGACTGTAACGTTCGGTTGCCGTGGAAATGTTTCATGACACGAAACGCAGCCGATTACGATTAGCTTCCATCAGGTAGCAGCTGATGTATCACATTCAGTTGGAGCCCTTTTCTCATAGAACCAGCTGCTTTCTATCTTCTGACAAGCATACAGACATCCCATTCAATAACTTATTAACAGTTACAGGCTTTCCTTCCTCTCCCCTCCCCACCGAACTTTTGTCTTTGGTCCAGAAGCCCACGTCGAATCTGTGTGTGATTCACACGCCTCACGTGACGCCAGTGTTTTACTGGCTCTTCGTTTCCTAACTGATTTCACACGGAGAAAAAAAAAAAAGAAGGTAATAATCACTGCTGCTGTCTCAGCGGTGTCGGTCGCAGTTTTTTCCCCATTCAGTTATTTTACTCGAGTGACTTTTGTCCGTTTTTAAATAAACTTAATAAACGTAGCTTTGAAAAAAATAAAATAAAATAAAAAAATCGTGATCGCAGAAAGAAAAACAAAGGATGTAGACACACGGGGCGGGGTTTGTGTGACACTGAGAGAGTAGCTTAACCCCCCTTTAAAAAAAAAAAAAAAAAAAGAAATATTCATCCAAGATGAAAAGATGTCGGAACAGATTTACCGTTTCATTTCCAGCACTTCTTACCCACTTTCCTGTCCCCTCCAACAAGCCGGACATTACAGGGATGTTGTAGTCCCTTACCAGAACACTATGCACAGAAACCAGAGAGAGAGAGACTAAAGACTGTGTGCACTTTGTGTGAAGCTTCCTCTCTGCTTATTTTGAGTCGATAAAAGCCTGGAGATGTAATCCCTTTAGTCTCAGATGAACTCCAGCGGGGGCCTTCAGTTGTCAGGTAGAATTCATTCCTGTTGGTTCCTGGATTAGAGCACACAGCCCAGATTCCTTTTCAGAGAAGATCAAACTCAGTAAAGTTTACAGAATAAAGATGGTATTTAGCATTTAGGGGTCGGCACATCTCTCTCTGGGTTCAGTTGATCACTTCTGCTTCCTTGCATTAAAATCACTTTGTATATAGCAGGCCGATTTCCGGGGGAGTTAGCACTTCTGTCTCATTTTAATCGCACGGTTGATGACAGAAACATGCTGCTTCTTCTTCTTCATATAATAATAATAATAAAAATAATCAAAGCCCAATATGTTTGAACCAATAGTGTCCCATTCATAGAAGCTCGAACCCCTGTCATTGCTTTGATTAGCCTTGGATGTAGAGGGGGAGGGACAAGATCGGTTACCTACTGGTGCATTATTTATAATCTGGGCATTTGAATGTTTTTGGTTGCAATTTTATCAGCTGTGTACAACTCCGCTCCCCAGCTTCTCCTAGACTCTTAATGAAGGGTCCTTCTACAGGGCCGAGCTGTCTCAGTGTGTTGTGGGGGCGGGGAATTTTGATAACAATGAGTATATTGGGATTGCTCTTTGAGGGTTAATCGGCCAATTCCAAAACAACTTTAAAAGCAGGGAGCGGCGTTGGGCTAGCATCATGTTCTCTGTTTTGTTTTTGGTTTGATCAGTAGCGGTGGTGAACGGGTGGTGGGGATTGTGGTGTTTGAAGGCACACCCTGTCTAGAGATTTAGTCTGGACTTTTCTTTCCTCTCACCTCAGAGGAGAGAAGCGTAATCAGCCAATCTGACAAGATAAGACACTTCCAAAACAAACCAGAACTGTCCAGATCCAGACTCTCGAGGCAGCGTGTGCTTTTTTTCTCCACCCTGTGTTCTTTTTTTTTTTTTTTTTTCTTTTTACTGTGCAGGTCTGGTTTTCAGTGACAGCGCTCTAGTCGACAAATACAAAGTAGTTCAAGAAGGAAAACTTGTGATTGGCCGAAGTTTATTTAAAATCCCATGTGCCTGTCATGTTAGCCTGTCCCTGTGAAGCCTGGACTGTAAATACCCTGTAATACATGACGCAGTGTCCCTTCCTAATGGATGTACCCTGCTCCTTCTTCTTTCCCTCCCCTGCCTGTATTTGGTAGAAGGGGTTGGAAACCAACCTGCAAAAAAAAAAAAAAAAAACCTTTTCTTTTTGTTTTGCAAACCCTTGTCAAGTGCCTCTGTAGCAATTAATGATCTGAATAAACATCATGAACTGATTTAGGATGGCGACTAAATAAAGAGGTGTTGTGTACAATAAAGGGACTGGCTCTGGTGGTTGGTGTCTCCTTGTGTCCTGTGTGTGAGCCACTTTCTCTCTCCTCTCTCTCTCTCTCTTTAGATCAAATAGCACCCCTCCTGGTTTGCCCCCCCCCCCCCCCCCCCGCCCCAACTTTCCTCCCCCTCTTCATTTAAACCAATGCAGACTGACATCATGTTTCTATGGTAACCTTCTACTTTCTACTGCAGAGTTACATTACTGAAACTGTGGAGACACATTCATTATCACCGAATGTAACACAACAAAACAGAAACGCCACTGCATTATTAATGATTTATAGCCTTTTATTCTTGTAAATGAACGAATGAGAATAAGATTAAAGGTGCACTACGTAGATTTGGAAGTTTAAAATGAAAGTTGAAGATGTGAAACAATTATGCTTTTTTATATATATATATATATATATATATATATACACTACTCAGACAAAAATGTATCCCTGGAACACTGTTTGGAGCTAACAAGATACAAACATTTCACTAATGTGAGCCCCCTCATCATGCTGTAAGTTCTCACGTCGCGTTTTTATCTTCACACTGTTCCACCAACTATATTTTCCTCTGAGGACAGTTTGTGTATAAAGTTGTGAACATATATCAGTCAATATGAACACTTCTCCTACTTTCACATTTCTCTACCAAAACTCCATAGTGCACCTTTAACAATAAAGAACTGAGCCTCGGCCCTTTTAGGTTTTAAAGTTCATGTCTCAGAGTTTCATGGAAGGAGACTGAAACTTGTTTTTTTGAACACTTAAAACACCCTGTACGCTTCAGGGGTAAATGGTCTATTTGAAAGTTGCACATATTTTTTTTCTCCTATTTAGGTGATACATAGTTTATTTTAACCCATAGAATAACCTTGTTTAGAATAATAAATAAGATTCTTAAGAATCTGAAGTCTTCAACAGTGCACGCATCGAAATATAGATTTTGTCTTAAAATGCAATTCTCCTTTAGGTGCTGCCTGAAGGAACCCAGGATGTGTCTTATGTCTTCTAATGACAATGATCTCTCTAAGCCTCAGCTGCTTTATTATGAACGACCCTGGATCCAGTTTAGTGTCGTTACCTTTCACAGAGCATGTCAGAAGGTTAAGATTAAAGAGATTAATGTTGGTTGATTCTTCCTGAACAGGCGCCCGGCTCCCCGTCGAAACCAATGGTGACCTCGACCAGCCCGAAGTGAACATGAAATGACCTCAATCCATGGCAGCAGCAGGACTGCAGGAGAACTACAGATAATCATTTCAGTTCGGGGAGAAAAAAAAAAGCTGCAAAACGTTCACAGACGTGCATGATTCTGTCTGGAAAACCTTCAAACTGCCATTGTTAGTTTTAAGTCAGACTTACGTTATTTATGTTGTCTGATGGATCTATGGCACTAAAATAGTTCACTGTATATAACTAATTTGCACATCTAATTGTGTTCAGTGAGATATTTCCCCTTCCTTGGTTTTTACCTCATTATCTCCCAGATTTAATTATTTATTTACCATTTAGCTTTTAGGGATATTTTGCCAAACAAAGTTACATGTCATAGAAACAGCATGTTTAATTTCTCCTATAGTGCCTTTCCAGTGGTGTAGCATGAATTCATAATGATCTAATGGCAGAAGGTGGCTGAGGACGCTCAGGATTCTTAGGAAGTTTCAACGGTGTCAGATAAAAAGGGAGACGGCGACTAAAATGCACCGTGGATTTTTATCTCCTGCAATTTGTATATTTTTTCCGCCATGAAGTGCAATTGCATGCAAAAATGACAAAGCATTCAAAATGCAGGGGATAACACTCGCAGTCGAAGCTTGTGCTTTCCGTCTGCATGACTCCACTGTTTCTGCCTATTTAACCTCCAGGTGGAGACATTGATCAGGGAGATTGTTTTTTCTTTTTTTTGTGTGTCAACACATGATTTGTTTTCCTTTACAGTAAAGATGTCATGGGTGTATTTTTAAAATCAGTTTAAGACAAACAGTCACAGTAGATTCTTAAAAGGTAGGGTTTCTGATATTTGGTACGTATATGGTTTGTTGTTGGTAAAACGGAAACATGCTTAGGGCCATGAATGTTGATGTAAAATGTAGAATCTGCACTTCAATAAAAGAACATTCCAGTGAGAACAGCTTTGGTTTTCTAGCTTCTGCAAAATGTTTTGCGTGGGCTTTTTTTCTTCTTTTTTTTATTACATATTTAATGTCTGTCTTATAAACGTGAGTTCATATTGCAGAACTTAAGTCAAAAGTCAAGAGGTGTAAGGGTCAAATTTCAAGTGTAAAAAAAAATGAAACTGTTTGGTTTTTAACTATGTGCACACTCGCTTGGTGCCATCAAAGAGGCGTCGCAGGGTGTAGATTTGGGTGACAGCGACTGTGAGTATGACAAGCATGCTGAGGCAGGACCAGAAGGACACTCGCCACAGGTTGTCCTCCAGAAGGTAGCGGTCCCTGGCCTCAAAGGCCCGCAGCATAGCCTGGAGCTGACGGCTCCTCTCCAGGTGTTGGTACACCAAGTCCATGCTCTCCTGGGGGAGGAAGCATAGGGGGAGATGAAAGTCGGCACTTGGATGCATTCACATCAAATGGCATGACACTATTGACCTGCTGTCTGAACGTGGTTCATTACTGCAGCAGAGGAACTGACTCTTTCATTTCCCCTCTCACCCTGATGTCCTCCAGTTTGTAGTCCATCAGACTCTCTGTTCTGACCATGTCTGCCCACTCACTCTGGACTCCACTTGCGATGTTCTGATTATTAATGATCACCTCAAAGAACACCATCTTCTCTGACAGTTTACTGAAGCTGTTGTCAAAACACAACCTGTAGTCTCCATCATCTGTGGGATGCACCCTGCAGGACAACAAAAAGGTGTCAGTCTTTGAAAACAGGTGACCGTTGGTTAACAGAATACACTGTAAGAGTACAACAGAGCACAGTGTGATCACTTTCAAAGGGCAGGAAATTTTTTGTATTTTGGGGGCACACAGTAAAGAGAACAGGGATGGCGCAGATATAAAGGAGGTGAGTGCTGTTAAGCATACAGATGACTAACATGTGAAGGCCATCAGATCTCCTGAAGTCAGAGACCAGCCTGTATCCACTGGGTGATATGATGGTAAAGCCAACATCCAAGCCTGACCCAGCTATCACCTGCACAGAAAGAGGAAAAATTGAGGTCAGTGATGCTGCATCGCGGGGCTCTGAGTCACATTTCCACTATACAGCTTTTCACACCAGACATGATGCGCACACAACTCAATTACAGTCCGGATATCACACTGAGCAACACGCCTGCTCGCTTAGAATACCACAGTGATACCAATTAGGCAGATGTGTTCATGAGCTCTGATAATGATTCAGTGAATTTCTCATTATTTTACTTCTATCACACCAAGCTACCTGTAATGTTCAGCCTGTCATACTTTGGAAACGAACACCCAATTATAAGCATGCTAATGAACACTTGATCTTCAGCTGCTTGTAAAAAGGTAGCAGAGCCATGCTGCAACACTGTTAGCATTGTGAGTCAACTGCTCCAGTGATGATGCCACAGTTAACCTGCCACGCTCTCCCTTCATCCCATAAACACTCACAGAGCTCAGAGATGTGCGACAGCAGGGCAGCCAGGTTTGTCCTCTTTAGCTGCAAGCTGGTATAATAATGACTAATAATAATAGCTACTTAATAATTATGTACTTTTTAAGAGCAAAGTCACAAAGTGCTTTACAAAAGGATAAGAGCATACAGAAAAAGGCAAACGACAACACAAAAAAAGATTAAACAAAATGTTTTATGCTGTTTTTTAAAAGAGTCAACAGAACCCAAAGGCAGAGAATTCCAAGAAGTTGGTGCTAAAACTTGAAAAACACAGTCTCCCTTAGTCCTCAGTCTGGTTTGTGGGACCTAAGACCTAACGGATCTGCTGGGGGTATAAGGCTGTACAAGTTCAGTGATATAGGCCGGTGCCTGTTCATGCAGGGCTTTATAAGTGAGAACAAGAATCTTAAAAGTAATTCTAAAATGAATGGGAAGTCAATGTAAATAAGACACAATCAGTGTGATTTGTGACCGTTTGGAGGAGCCGGTTCATAATCTGGCTGCAGCATTTTGAACCAATTGTAGACGGTTAAGTGACGTTTTGTCAAGAAAGAAAAAAAACGCGAGTGACAGTTATCCAATCATGAAGAAATAAAAGCATGTATCATCATCTTCAGCTGAGCTGGGGGAAGAATGGACTTAGGTTTCGCAATATTTCTAAGCTGGTAAAAAAAAACAAAAAAACAATAACTGCAGTGTAATGCAGTACAAAGGTCAGAGCTATAAAATGTTGAGGAAAACAATAAAAACATGGCCTGTTAAACAAGTGTGTGTTTGAATTTAGACATGATATGTTTGCAGTAGCCAAAAAAACCCCCAAAAACATGGCAACAGGCCGATACATCTTGCTGTTAATGTTTAGGGCAGGTTTTTTCATCATTATGAAGATGCATGTTGGGAACTTTTTTTAACGTGTTCTTGTGTTCCAGAGGTTTCATTGTCATGTTCTTCTTTTTACCCCTTCTGAGGACATGCCTCTATCTATATCAACAGCAGTAGTGGTTTTCTTATCTCTCTGCATTTAGACCAAAGTCCAATGCCTGTTCTCTTGTTTTAGTAAAGTAAGACATTATTCTCAAACTTAAGCAAACTATCCAAATCTTGAAACACAACACTGCACCATTTCACTGTCATTGCATCGGGAATATACAAGAAATATAAAGATGGAGAAGAGAATGATAATTACCTGGTATTCAACTTCCATGCTGCCATTGTTCTCTGTGGTTTGGTAAAAACACTCCGTACTTCCAGCAGGTAATAAAAATGTAAACTGGAAATCTTTGTTTGGCCCCAAACCAAAAGTCAGGCCAACAGTCAGAGTCAAACATGTCAGCAAACAGAGCTCTGCCGGAGCCGCCATCATCTTTCGCTTACAGTGTGCAGTCCACTTCATTCACTTCTATCTACTTTGTTCTATGTTACACATGAACAATGTGTTGCTCTCACAGTATCATTGCTTTCTCCCATAATCCATTAGTCATCAATAGGTTCCTTCTTCCTTCAAAGCTTAGCGAGAGGAGCCACAGTCTGAGTGGAACAGGAGCGGCCTGCAGTCTGGACTGAGGCCACATGCAAATCTAAGGAGAGGTGACAAGGTACAATGCTCATGTGCTGTTTGCTTATTATGAGCCTGATACAGGCGGATGAACGCTTGTACAATAAGTGAAGGTAGTTATTTGGTTTGTAGCAGTTGAAATACATGTATTTGCTACAGTGTCATCATTTTCTTTCTCTTGTTCTCTCTTAGCATTTATAATTCCCTCTAAGAAAAGGCAGCTGTCATGACCTGTGCAGGCCATAAGACTTTAGAACACAAAAAAAAAATGCCTTCATTCCCCCTCACAACTTGGCTGTATCCCTCACAGCAAAGCCTGCAGGGAAACGCTGTTGATGAGAAAGTGATATCATGTTGAGAATTGGAGAGCTGATCAGTTTTGCTGCTGTCAGACGTGTCAAGCCACAGAAAGAGTGCATACAAGGCAGGAAGTGTGAATGAAGATATCTCAACATTGACACTGTAGTAAGGGTTTTTTTTATTTTTAGAAACGCGTTGTTCTTGGTCTCCCACAAAGTGACTGTGATCCTCCACCTTGAGATTTTGTAAATTAATGTGGGTTTCAGTGGCAGCATTGTAACACAAAGGCCTCTGTGATCCCTTTGCTGATGCATCTTAATATTTTTGAGTCTGTTCTCCTTTTGACAACTAGTGAGCTTTCACCGCTTGATCGCCGTAACCACAAGTGAGCCCACCCATTTTGCTACTTTGTCTTTCGCCTCAGTCTCTCCTCTCTCTGTCATTTCTGCAGCCCCTCTCAAGCAACACCTTCTGACAACTACATTTTGAATTCTTTTCTTTTTCTATTAAGAGAGAGACAGTGCTGGAGGTATGAAGTGTAGCTATCCGTCACCCTATGTGGTGGACACCCATGACAACCGGCCTCCATTGCCACCCAGACTGAGCCAGAAGAGACAGCGTCTTGGGGCGGCACAGACCCTCTTGTTCATGCTGGTGAGCCTGGCGTTGTGCGGCATGGTCATCGAAGCCTACTTCATCTACCACTTCCACATTTCTGAACCTGTAAGTATCAGCTTCATCTTCATACACGTTTCATAATTCTGTATTTTTCATCAGCTCTGATTCACACTCAGTCTTCCTTTTTTTTAATTTTGTTGCGTTTCCTTTTAATTACTGAATTACATCTTAAGGCCGTGTTCAGCTTCAACACGGCACTCTCCCTGTCACCTCAAAGACCTTTGATTTGACAGCCTGATTTTGTTTCAAAACTTTGGAGTTCACATTTATTCTTTACATCATTCTACTCAAATTATTACCAAAATTATTGTAATGCACATAGATGTCATTTAAGCTGAATTTGATCAAAAGTATAACAACATACACAAATTGGGAGGTTTAATCAGCAAGCTACATGATGAAAAAATAAAAGCACTACGCAAATGTTAAAATTTCTATTATGAGCTTTATATATTAAATACATGATAGAGAGTAAACATAACAGCAAAGTCATGATTGTTGTATTTACGTAGAGTTAGCACTTGAGTTATAAGTACACATTTAAGCCCCATTTCCCCCGAGCAGTCCAGTTTGCGTCAGTACAGTTTGTATCAGTCTGATGCAGTATTCTGATCTTGCTTGGCTTTCCACATCTAACTGTACCCTTATTTGATAAGCGGAGTGTAAGCCAGATGGAGATGGCATTGTCAGCTGTGTAATAATGTGATATCGTAGCAGCCTAACACAGTGTTGATACATATTAATTAAGTTCAACGAAGAAGAAAAATGGGACACAGTAAATAAAAGGGACCCTTTAGGGTCAGCTCACTACCCTTGGCACCCCAACAGAAGTTGGACGGTATGGATCCCTTATTTTGGTACCATTACCAACTTTTGACTGTGGAAATGCCAATAAATGGGTATCGAATCAAACTGAACAGAACTGAACCGCTTGATAGAAATGGGCTTTAGAAGAATCTCATGCTACATGCCCAAAAGCTGCGCGCTTTGCATCGTTAGAGGCATCAGTAAATGACCTTGTGATAAAAACAATGAAAAACCAAATCAGATCACATGAACAATTGTTTTTTTTCCTGAAACTGCTGATGGTGGGATTATTTTACTATTAAGCGGAAGAAAGCAGGTGGATATGGAGAAGTACACGCTAGTCCATCCCCTTTATGGAGAAATCTTCTGACGTCCTGGAGAGGGGAAACCGGGGTTAATGTGTCCATCATAGTGGTAAAGATGGCCACTCTTTTTTTTCAGTGTGATTCAGTTTCCTGTCCTCTTCGGGTGCTGCAGTCACATGCTTAGAAACGGGGGGGGGGGGGGGGGGGGGGGTTGGCGGGGGTTGGGAGTGGGGGGGGGGGGGGGGGGGGGGGTTGTTAGAGGAGCACAGAATGTACCGTAGAGTGTAGAGTACGCCACGGTAAAGAGGCGATGGAGGAAGTGGTCTATGCTTTGTTGCAAGTGTGAGTTTTTAGATCTGTCCTACTTTAGCTTGCAGTAAGTTAACGTAAAAAGTCTTACATTTGTACAGGAGCCCTTGAGCCAACATTCATTTTGTCATAACATGTCGTCAGTTTAATGTTTTCCATAATTAGAGTTCATTTCTAGTCCTTTACTCGGTGGTCTTAAGCTGGTGTTCCTGTGATATCGGGGTTATTTCCTGATAATCTAAGAGAACGAAAAATTTAAGAATGTAACTGTAATGGGCCAGACCACGACTTGATATGTATCCATCGTCCAAACTTATACAGTGAGGACTATTTGTGGACTTGTTTTGTGCTTCTTTAACTCTGGGGCTCAGCGATAAATAAGTTCACCATGGAAGACACACCTGTAAAGGATCGTTATCACAGGAAAGGGAGTAAGTGAAAAGTATGGACTCGTGTCTGCTCGGGGCTTCTGTAGAACAGGATGGTTAACACAATGTTGTGTTGGAGTGTTTGTTGTTGAGGATGATCTGTTTTATATTTGTTATAACACATTGTGATTCCCATGGCAGGCCACCTCAGGATCGTCCTCCAAGCTCATTGCAGGTAAGTCCAGTCACTTTTTGTGCAGTGCTTTTTTTGTCTTATTCTACCTTCCACCTCAGACTAATGATGACTCACAGATGTTCATTCTCCCCCAGAGAGGCCCAGCGATGTTCTTCCCTCCAAACCTGTCGCACATATGACAGGTAAGATCGCTGTTTAATTTAATTCCATATCCACTGTGTTCAAATATGGATTATTATATCTGATATTGCTTTTATCGAATTTTAGCTTTTGGAGTTTAATGAAAATTCCCCAAGTGTGGAAAGAATCAGGCAATATGAAATGTGGTCTTTATCTTAAATTTCAAAATAATTTGGTTTCATTTCATTCTTGTTTTTCTTCCAAGGTGGAAAGGATGTAGTTCATAAAGACAACATGGTGGCGTGGAGCATGAACCCAGAGCCTCTCCTTTATGAGATGTACTACAAAGACAGATGTCTTGTCATTCAGAAGGAGGGTTATTACCACGTCTACTCCAAGGTTACCTTTTTCAGCAATGAACCATTCCAACACTTAATTCACTGGAAAACCAAACGGTACAAAGGGAGAAGTATTCCCCTCCTCTCCTCCAGGACAAACTCAGAGCTCCCCCACAGCATGGGCAAGAGCAGAGATTGGGCTTTTAACCATGCTCAGATATCCAACAGTTACCTGGGCGGGGTGTTCCACTTCTACGAAGGTGACGCCATTTTTGTTAAAGTGAGCAATTCCTCCCAAATAGTGAGATTCCGATCATTTGAGAACATCTTTGGTGCATTCATGATATAAATATTAAACGAATATAAAAAAACAAAAACAAAAAAAAAACAGATCTTAGAATGTTAAGAAGAAGAAAGGGGGCATCAAATGTCTCAGGAATGAAAGATTCTCTCTGAAATAAAAAAGGGTCAGTTACAGGAAACAGCAGCTGTGAAACATGCTTTCTTAGCTGGCAGGTCAGGACTGCTTGTGGCTTTGATGAGGTGCGGGGAAACTTTGACGTTTTTTTAAAATCAAGTTTGAGGTATGACAATTCACGGCACTTTCACATCAGGGACTTTTTTAAAAACGCTTTCTGTCTACTTACTTTGAATGTCACACAAAATAATCGTACTTTACGCTCTTCTGTCTCTCATCGTATTGTCGAGTATAACATAAAGTTTAATCTGAAAAAATGCACATTCCTTTTAATTCTTGCTGTAAGACATAATCCATATATTTATTTGTTCCTTTAGTAGTAGAACTGACAATTAAACTGCTTAGTGTACTCTATTTATGTACAATGATAATGTATATAAAAAAAAAACATTAAATAAACTGATTTGAAAATCGTGTCTGCTAGTTTTCTCAGGCTGCCATGTAACTGAAGTGAGTTACTGTATGAGTGCACTTCCTGCTGAGTCAGGTGAGGATTGCGATGGAGGCTTTGCAAAGTGGTCGCAGCAAGTTACTTCACCCACACGGTCCACACAACCACACAACATACAGTATTAACCATGAAGTATTATAAGATGACACCAGTTAAATAAACGACCTTGCTTTAAGTTAAAGTGTAATCCTACTTTCGTTTCAATACAATAAAATTGCAACTTTTATTTCTAATTGACTTCTTCTGAATGTATTAACGTCAGTTTTATTGACTTCATTTCTCTGAACAATCTTTTTCTTCTAAGTCCATCCCCATGGTAACACGCTTGCTAGGATGTCTGTTCAAGCAACATTGATCTTCTTACTTGTAACTGTTGTTAATCATTGCTAAATCTTCCCCGTAGAGCATGTGTCTGTTCAGAGAAGCCGCATTGAAAAACACCCACGGACTTGTGTATTTGTAAACTGCGAAGGAAGTGTTGCGGGGAGGGGGGGGGTGATGGCGGGGAGGGGGTGTCAGCAGCAGATTCACTGACTCACTTTCCAACCCCAGACCCTGAGCGCAATGGCTGACAAAAAGAAAAGGTCTGTCACATGACTGTGTGTGTAAACAGGTTAGTGTAGGAAAAGTTGTTCTCACCACTGTAACTTCGTTGCAAAGCACTGTGCTCATGATTGTGAACGTTGGCTCTATGTAATACAGCAACAAATACCTTTTTTCTTCTTTTGTAAAGTGTCTAAAGATAAAGATGTTATGAATTGGGTGCTATACAGATATAGATTGGTTGACTAAAGAGGGAACCTCAAATGTATTTTCCCTCAAGCATGAGTATTGTTCTGATCTGTAAAACACTGATTCAATACTTTGTCACGCATGAGTGAGATGCAATCTTTCCAGCACTGTCAGACCCGTGAGCTGTGTATCAACAAAGGAAGGGAAGCTTTAACAGCTCATAGGACAGTTCAGAATCAAGCTTTTGGTCGAGACAAGTGAGTTGTGTGGGTGAGTGTTCAGAAATCGACTTTGATAACAATGAAGTGACTTATACTTCCAGATATGTAACAACATTTTCCATTGATGATTAAGAACAGGGGTTTTTTAAAAAGGCTGTTTTCCTGCCATGAAGCAACATGAGAAGCGTATAGAGCAATATGTTTCAGTAAAGCAAAACTGAAAGTCAGTCATGAGCATGGCACACAGTCCACAGCGAAATACTGTCACCTTGTGTTGGACTCAATAGCAGATGATAACACTGAAAAAACACACTTCATTCAAACCTTTTCTGTACACATACTTTTGAGTTTTGACATTTTCATTCATGGCATAAATTTTAGTGGCTGGCTTCAAGCTTACTCCACAAAACATGAATTATCAGCCTGCCACTTAAATAGAAAGAAAGCCTTGTAGGAGTGGGTCACTTTTTGACTATGCATCTTAAAACACGTCTAAAAAGCTCAGTGACATTTGGGCTGACAGAAAAACAGGATGAGGCTTTTCACAGAGGCGTCCTCAGACCTTTGTACTTATTCACAACTCTCACACATTGGGAAATGGAAAGCAGGAGTAGGAACATACCCTGGTATGAATGAGACAGAGTGGGTGGTAAGTGTGTGTCTGTGCTCTACATTGGATCTCACTTCAGAGTAATAAGAACTTGCGGTTGTAACAGCTAATAATAAATGGAGTGGCAAATGCTATCATGTTTCTGCAGCAGAGGTTTGGAAAGGAAGATGAAATCTCATTAAAACTGATACAAAATGTGTCATGGTACTAATGACTAATATGTTCCCATGACCTTTTGCTTGTTGTAACCCTATCATTGCTCATTAGCACAGTAGATAGTTTTTTTGTTTGTTTGTTTTTGTTTGCTTTGTCAGAGTCCTTATATACAATTCTTCGACAGCATATTGCAGGGAGGGTCCCACAGCCTCCTACTATTAGTGAC
Organism: Symphodus melops; assembly: GCF_947650265.1. Lineage (NCBI taxonomy): Eukaryota > Metazoa > Chordata > Actinopteri > Labriformes > Labridae > Symphodus > Symphodus melops. The sequence continues at coordinate 17,385,872 of NC_136707.1, read as the reverse complement.
TCATTATTGTCAGGGTCCCATTGTTAACTTATGACCTCTCGCTTTCACTTTTTAAGCGGGGTCTTGTAAGTGACTCACTAACAAGAGCACTCATTTGTCATCATCATTTTATTCTGAACCCAAGAAACAAAACAAATATCAAAAGACAATATAGCTTCTATTTATTTCATGTCTATTTGTATAGGGACAAATATGGAACAAGTAAACTGATGCCTCACACTAAAAGTTAGCCTGAAATTAGCCTAAGTTAACTTTCTTAAATGCTAACAGTGGTGTTGTTAAAATGTAAATAAGTTACATGTGTAAAAGCTCCAAAAACTAATGCAATGTTTTAGAAAACCTAGTAAGATGACTGTACACACATCATTAGAGGAACAAGCAGTTCCTCATTTGTTAAAAACAAAGCAAACCAATAGCAAATCACAGACAAAACCAAACGTGTATTTCAACATCTCCTAACATAATGAAACCTTCCAAATATACCACCACAAGTTGTGATTCACGTCTCGTTCTATGTCACACAAGTAGTGAAGGAGATACAGTATGTTGGTTTGTTATTTCTATCGGGCCTTTTCACTTTCCATTAACATTCAGAACATGAAAAAAGAAAACAAAGTGTGGTGCAAGCTTGTTTGAACACGATAAATACATGGATTCCCTTTCTTTACAGAGGAAATGAAAGAATTCCATAAAACCATGTCGAAACAACAACAAAACAACAACAACCCATTTTGGTTCTTTTCTAAGAAAAAAGCATGAACCGACATTTTTGTTGAGTTTCGCCAGTATTAGCTTATTGCAACAATGAATAAAGAAAAGGCACTCATTTCATTGACCCCAGTATAAATAGAAGTATACCACACAAACACATACATTGCCACACAGTGACATACATTCCCTGTTCAATAAATCTTCTTACTGTAGAATAATATATATAAATAAACAAAATAATATAGCATGCACACATATTGTATATTTGAGACCAAACAAATTAGAACATTCCAAAAATACATCAGCAAAAAAGAGTTGTGCAAATAGCATAGAACTGGACTAAAATACCTTTTCTGTGTTTACTCAATAAACACATTTTAAATGTAAGAAACTCAGACAACATCACCAGGAAATTCAAACAATCAATTGAGATCTGTTCACTCTGAATAAGGATTTTATAGACTGCGGGTGTTCTCCCTCTGATCACTGATATCTGAGAAGAACTGAGTGAGAATTTGCATTCAGGGGAGAATCCCCAAATCAACAGTATGTTGACATTTTATTAGATTTGTGCAATTGGGTTTTGAGTTTGACTTGAAAATCTGTACACATAGCACCGGGGGAAAAGAAACTTTGTAGTGATGCTGTCAACTTTAGTCCAATCCTGAGCTGCTATTTATATAGTACCCTGGCATTATCATTTGGGCTCTTGAAGTAATGTGAATTGTGTTTAAATGTCTTTTCAGAATTGAATCTTATATATATATATATATATATATTTATTTATTTTTATCCAGCCTGTGGGTACAAGGATATTCCCTTTGTCTTGACTTCAGCCCTTCGAGCATTTTCTTTGAATTAGGCACCTCTCTTAATGCATGAAGTTGGTTAAGTGGTCATCTTATGATGTAAAGACCAAGGCAGAGGTCTGTTTGGTTACAGGATGCCATCATAACGTCTGAACACACTTCAGGATAAAGAAATATAAATGATATCAAGGTAGGTAAGAAATTCATTTTTGTCGATATCACTGGTTTCCACGTGTATGGTGACCTTATGACTGCCTGAGGACAGTTCTGTTGCCCTGGCGAGGAGGCCTGTGCATGTGTCTTTGTTAATCCGGGCCTGTGCCAGAGTTGTAGGTTCCAGAGACTCATTCATCAACATCATACTGACTGTGATGTATTTAGTGGTTATTTTTTCACAATCCTTCAAAGTCACCTGAAGACTAAGGAAGTAATATCCATCCTTTTCTATGGTTAAGACGTCATCTTGTACTGAGATCAGGCCTTTAATTGGATTCTTTGGTGCCCATCTTATTGTTCTGTTACCTGCGGGTGAAAGGAAAACTGCTATTAGCTGCAATTGTCTTTACTCACAAATAAATTATGTGATAAATTATGTGAGAGATCAACCAAATCTTTGTACACGGCAGGCTGCTCGGGGTTAGTTAAGAAAGGATGTGTGACGTTTTGATCCAAACCAAAACAAACTGCCATTTTTTGCATCACCTCCGCTCTCCTCCAGCGGCACACCTCCGACCCCTTTCCGATCGCATTCACATGAAGGAGTTATTGATTAGAATGCATTATAATTAAGCTCAATTAAGCGCAAGCAGCTTAAAGTGCAATTGCTTGTGTCCTGCATTGTTAGCAGTTAACTCGTAGCTTCATATTGCACCTAAATTGACACTGACTGACCGTGACCTAAAGACACTTATGTGACTGTACAGACGGTGTGACTCACACATCTTACTCATTAGAGTCATGACTTAGAGAGACATTTACATAGGAGATACTTGATTTCTGCTATATTTATATGTAAAATGTAGCATATTCTTTCTTTAGGGCAAAAACCCAGGACTGGTGCAGTTTGCAGACCTGTAAGCTAATATATGGAGCTATCACAACATGGAATAATTGACCAATTATCAGAGCAACTAATGGGGATATGAACAAAAGAATGCATTATTTTCAACTGCATTTAGAGTATTTTTTTATTCTATGTGTCTCTCTATACTTATCACAGCTTATAATTGAAGACCAGACTCACACATTAACTGCCTTAGTCACACATACAAAAGAAATTAGCTACTTCAAATAGGATCTTTTACCTCCTCCAGTGCTCTTGAAGGTGAGCATTTTGCCCTTTCCCAAGCGATGTATAGGCTCTGAAGTACTCTGAAAGAAAGGAATTGAAATATTCATCTCAAACTCACACATATTTTACGTTTGATGTGCTGGCATGGTGACCACAGACACACACACATCAGCTACATGATGGTCACAACTTTGTAAAAGGGCACAGACACTAACATGTACATTTTTAGAAAAAGAAATCAACAAGTTCTATATTAAAGGGGGAAAATGAAGGAACAGCAGTTTAGTGAAGTTGCATTTCCCCGAATGTGGTAATGACGTCAATGTGCTTCCTCTGTGACGTGAGGAGAGTGGTTAGACTCTCTCCTAAAGTGAAGTTAGATTTGTCTGGTCTGCAATATTCAAGGGTCTAAAATATTCTCAATCAAGACCAAACAAACATTTAATAACCTTAACATACAGCATGATCTTTCCCTCACTAAGAACATGTACAGAATTAATAATATACAATATCTGCTTTGTTGCAACAACACAACTCATTATGTGCTATCAAACCTGTACAATGTTGTTAAGAAGAATTTCCCATTTGGGACACAAAAGTCTAAGTCTATTCATGCGATGGGATTAACAACACTGTGAGGTTCAACAGGAGAAGCACAACTCTGAAGCTGTGGTGCACTTACCAAAGGTCCATTGTTTGGCTCGGATAGGGGTGCATGTTCTGATGCTACAGCACTACTGTTCTGAAACTGGAGAAGGAATCACGGAATACATTCTTCATGAACAGTACAAGTGTTGCTAAATATGGGCAAACAGAACTTTTTCTTTCTCTAATGGTTGGATGAATTCATAGCAAAACACTTTCATTAATATTTTTTTTATCATAATGTCAGATATATTCTATGATTCTTTTAGCTAAAGATTAATCTAAAAACTTTCTTTTTTTTAAAAAAAGTCATTGTTTGGGAGTCAACATAGGGTAACACAGACCACAGGCTGGGGTGTCTTTCTCACCAGCTGTGCTACTGCTGAAACCACATGAAAGAACAGATGCACTGCGCAGATGTTTTACTGCAGCGGTAATGACATTCATCCTGTACTCTGTTAATCCATCTGAAATGTGACAGTGCTACGGCGAAGCTGCCTTTCTTGTTTAAAATGTGAAGTTAGGCATAAAGGCCCAAAATACATCTATAAAATGTGAAGTGTGGGTATCAAATGTTAAACTCTCACCCTGTTATGATGTCCAACTGCGAAGAAGTAGGTGATGAACCCCATCTGGATGATGGAGAGGAAGGTGAGCCAAAGCAGGAGGACTTTGGTGAGGGAATGCAGTGCAGGCTGTGGCATTGTCAGTCCGAAAAGGCCGAGCTCAGAGCAGCCCGAGCCTGAAGAGTGCAAGAAGACAGACGCCAAGAGCTGATGACGATACAAGTCCTGAGTTTCTTCTGCTGAACAGCAAAGTTGTATGTGTATGTGTGTGTGTGTGCGTGTGTGTGTGTCTGCTTCCTGAGCTCAATGTGTGCATGTGATGAGGGAGTTTTGATATCTGACTGCGTTCTGATCTACCCTGAGTATCTATAGAGAAAACAGGACTCCAGGTGGTACTTCCCCCTGTTTGTTAAAGAACTCAAATGAAAACGGGCCAGGTTATATTTGCATTTTGGGACTGGCCCTTCTCTCCTACTCACTATAACGCACACAGAAGAGAGGAACAAAACTCATTCGGAAGGAAGGAAGAAAGGCGTGAAGAAATTTGACAGAAAGTCATTCAAAAGTGAATCACTCAGTTCCTTTTTTGAGATTAGACTTTGTGGAGAGTTTCAGGTCATTTACCCTGATTAATTACCTCTTTTTTTTACATCAATGATGTTGATGTTTTAGCAACATTGAAAGTCTTTGCCTTGGTTGTTTTGATCCAGTGTTCACCTTTTGCCTCTTTATTTTATTCAAAATAGTATTCTGCAATGATGAAGGAAACTACTTTGGAGAAGGATAATCTAAATGTAAAACACTGCAAACTCCTGAGAGAGTAATGGCTGATTGAGAAAGACAGAAAGAATCCAAAATCAATCATTCAGCATCAAATCATAAAGGTTTTAACATAACCCCATACCTTTTTAAATCATGTTCTGTAAAAGCTAATCCCTTCGTAAAAGTAATTTAGAATTCCACACTGGCAACAAACTTTACTTATTTAACAGATGATTCTGTTGAGTAATTAAATATGTCTCTGTGAATCCAATCTGACAGAGTTTAGAGCATAAATGCTGGAAGAAATGCATCAAACAAACAGATTTTTTTGTGTGTGGTACGCAGACAAGTCACATTGTCTTGTTTACTATTTGCGCTTCTTGAAAATTGTCACCTCCAGAAAAAATTCTTATTGAGGTCAGTAAACGTGGTTTCACTTTCTGTCTTTGTAAGCTATTCGTGCAGACTGGGGAAAGTTTAATGCTGGTTGGCCAGTGGTTCAGTTATGTGTCAAAATGATACCTGTATGACTGGCAGTGGTCACACAATAACACAGTAACAAACAACATGCTCAGACTTGTTCTTGACTTTAAAACGCAGGATGTGCCAAACTACATGTGCATGGGAAATAAAATAGTAACTTGGTTAGATATGCATATACAGTGAGGAACACCTGGTGTGTCTATCCTGTGATGATTGAGAGAGATGTTTTAAAGGCAGAGCCTAATACAAATGTGTCACCTATATACTTCTGCTTTTTCCAGTTGACGCAATACTTTCAGAACCCCAAACAAAGCGAAAGATTGAACCATTCATGAATCATAGTTTCATTTGAAACACACAGAGAAAATACAATAATAAAATCATTTTAACTAGAATCACACAAATGAGCTTGTATAGCTTGTATAGTAAAAAGACTAAAAAAGTCATTTATATCATCGACTGCACTACACTGGATTATCACACCTACCCATTCACACACTGATGGCAGTGGTTGCTATATAATGACCTCCATAAATACTAATCCTGTTCATACACATTCATACGCCCCTGACGCAGCAGGGGGAGCAATTCGGGATTGAGCGACTTGCCCAATGACACATCAGACATGTTGCACTAATTGGACATGTTTCCCGCATGGGTCTCGCAGGAGCTGGGGATCGAACCCTCAACCTCGACGACGACTCTACCAACTGAGCCACAGCCGAAATGTAATCATAGATAATATTGGTCATGAAATGCTACTGCACTAGAAATAAACTTGCAATTTATAAGTTCTGTTGCATGCATTTCTGTACATTGCACATTAAATGCTGAATATTATTGTATATTCTGTATAATGCATATCAATGTTATGGACCATGTTCACACTATCAACACTATCAACCCACAGCGGTGGTGGGGATTGTTGTTGGAAGTGTTTTTATTGAGTTCAATTGTTTAAACATTGACTGGCAAGTCTTAAGGGCCCAGCAACGTCATCTCGATGGCAGCAGAGAGAATATAGGTGGTTGTAGGAAGCTGTTACTTCCATCCTGCAGCTGAATGTGGGCTCCAGTGAGAGCAGCGGGAGGCCTATTAATTTTTGTGCTTTGTTAATGACACTCTGGAGAGCCTTTGTGTCTGCTGCTGAGCAGTTGGCATACCAAGCTGTAACACAGTATGTCAGTACTTCACCCGTTTTTTTTTGTTTTTTTTAATTAAGCAGTGGTCGAGATATAGACGCTGCTGAAATAGAATTGCATTTGTCCAGAGCAGCTGACATGATTGTCACTAAGAGGTCTGTTTTTTCTTTATTCCTATGACTTCGAGGTCACTCCTTTTCCATTAATGTAAAAAAAGAGGGAACTCCCTCTGGTTTCGCCTGTGGAGGCAATTAATGTATTTTTATTATGTTCAGTGACAGGTTGTGTGCTTGCACCTAACAGCCAGTTTATTTAATTTATTTATTTGTTTATTTTGACAGGGACAGTGTACAGCTTATTAGCTGTACCAATATGAGCAACAAGCTAACTTACATCTAGTCCCTGGGCAGGGGACAGAATGAAACAATACACAACCACTAAACAATGACATTACATGAGTCCACAGCGAATTTCACACATAATATAAAAGCAATAATAGGCTAAGAGCACTTGACTTTAAAAGCAACACTAAAAAAACAACAGCTGTAACACAACATATATCTCTAAAGCACTATATCAAAATAATAACATTTACACTACAACATTATAAAACAGAGTTGATGAAACGTCATGTGTTTATGTGTGATGAGGACATGATTGAGTTGATTTGAGCCAGTATTTTATCTTAGAATTAAATTCAGCAATGTTACAGCACTCTCTGATTTGACTCAGAATGGAGTTCCAAGAATGTGGAGCTCTAATGGAGACAGCTGATTTGCTAAATTCAGAAGATCTGTGCTGTGTTAAAGGGATACGTCACCCATTTACATGAAGCTTTGTATCATTAGAAACATGGTAGTAGTGTTGAATGGTTGTGAGTCCAGCCCTCATTTTGCCCTGAGACGAGAAAAATGTGTTTTTCTTTGCCTGGAAGTTTTCTTCATGTGATGCAATATGACACTTTTTGCATCACATGAAGAAAAGCAAAGAAAAACACATTTCAAGTATCCCTTTAAACAATACCCTCTTTTCGCGGTCCTAATTGTTCTTCCTCTGGCTATATGTACTGATATGAACTCTTTTAGTGGGGAAGGAGCCAGACCACTAGACAAGCATCAGCAAGACTCTCAACATTTTCAAAGGTTAAGAGGTTATACTGCTGGAGTGGTAACTTCTTGGCTGGGGGAGAGAGTGGGGCCAGAGTCTGAGTGACTGTGGTCAGTTGGAAAGGAGTTCTTTAATCCTCATGCAAAGGGAGTGGTTGAGACCAAGAACAAGTAGTTTTGTGACCAACCTCCTGGGTGATTGATGACACTTCATTCTTTGTTGACACTTTATCTTAGTTGAACTTTTAGTATAGCTGCACTGTTGTTCATTTACTGCTCTAAGTGCCTTGAATTGCCCCCCAGGGACAAATAAAGTTATCTGAATAGTGTAATCGATAAGCATCCTCACATACTGTATGTCACTGTCTGTTCAAGGTGGGTCAGTGCAAGAGCAATAAAAGATGGCGTCTGTACATCTGTTCGCTCTGTAAGCATTGAAGTTGGTCCAGGCAGGACAGAAGGATAGACATGATAGGCTTTTAAAAGTCATTTTTTGCAGCACCTTGCAATAATGGGTGTTAGTGTGACTAGCCTGTAGTTGTACAGTACCTAGAAGTTAGTTAAAGAAGTCTGATATGACATCACATCCAACATTATTGATAATGGACAAAATGGTTAAAGAAGGAAGAATGGTGTGATCACTAGTATATTATAAACTGACAGTGAATTTGACATACAAGACACATTTATGTAGGGGATATTCTCAGTATTAATTCACCATTGGTTGAATGCCTCAACTTGATGTCCTTTAATAGTCATCATCATAAAGTGACAGCGTATATCGAATAGTAGAAAGAACTCATTTTGACTCTTACCAATATACTGTATGTCCACTCCTTAATGGCTGCAGTGTTTACGCTCTCTCTCTCTCTCTCTCTCTCTCTCTCTCTCTCTCTCTCTCTCTCTCTCTTTCATATTCTGGCCACTTAATGATGATGTACAGCCATCTAGTGGATGTAAATCAACAACACACAACACACAGAAACTTTCGATTAAGATAATAGAAAATGTCAGGTTTTAAAAGTAACAACAAAAAAAAACATAAAAAAAAATTGTTATCTCAGGTTAAAAGTAAATTACAATGTTCCAACAAGGCTGGCTTTGTATGACTTAATTGAAGTATAGTTTGATGATTGTTGATTAGAAATGGGTTCTTCATGATATTAATTAATTTGATCAGTTTAAATCAATAACTATAACTAAGATCTGACATAACACTCCTTATCTCTCATACATTTCACAATAAATAAGAGAAATACCTTTTTTGTTCTTCAACAAAATGTAAGAGATATCACATGGTGATGACTTTATTTTCCAAGGTAACATTTAATTAATAAGTGATCAATACTAAATGAAAACATAAAATTGCATTTTTGGCGTCCCCACTCCTGATCTGTTTGTTTTCACTAAACCCATGGAGAGGTTACCAAGGGATGAGCCACAGGTAAAAACAAAGGTAAGGTAACAACACTAAAAAGTAATGGATGTGTATGTTACATTACTAATATATGCATGGACCACTCTGTTGTAATCTCTGCCACACTTAGACATGTAAAATTGAAACAAATGTAGTTGATTGATCAATCCTTTAATCAAAACCAGACTAATATATGTGTAATAACAGAGCAAAATGCTGTGCCTCGGTTTTAACACCAGGTGGCAGTAAAACCTCTTGACTTCAGTTTACCACACAAAGTGAAGCAATAAATAAAAAACAATAAATCAGTCAAATACCGGCTTAATGATTTTTTCCAAGAATAAAATAAGGCTCTAGATTCATTTCATTTATTAAATAAACGCGTGATAAGATTCATGGGAGAAAAGACTACAACATGTTTTCAGATTGTAATTTGACTTTTTTATTATTATTTAAAATGTGTTGTCTACATTTGCAAGCACACATCAGTCAATAATAATAATAATAATAAAAGTCTCGAGTATGTCAGGACATGTATGGTGAAAAAATAGGCAAAGAGTAGGCTATTACAAGAAGGTCTCTAACTTCTTGTGAAATTGATAGAATGAAATAACCACAAAATGTCTCCTCCATTATGTCGATAAAGCCTACAAGGATATAAAGCATATACAAAACGGTTGCTTCTTTCCAGATGTGTATAGTTTATATCATAGAAAGGAAAACTAATTGAAAATCTCTTTAACATGTGCAATGGCCTATCAGGTGGTCAGCTATCAGCTTTCAAGTGGGACGTCTCCTCATGGGTGGGACGGTTTAATGGGACATGAGACGTCTCAGTAAAGAGGGCCAGTCGTTACACAGCTGTGTCAGGTCAGGTGGAGGGAACATGTTATGAGCTCCAGTCTCATCGTTACGCATTGATTTTGTTGGGATTCGCCGTTAAAGCTTTTGCAGGACTGCATTTCCAAGTCAAGTTAAACTAAACAATACCGGAAATCGTACCATTTGTCAATCCATGAATGTGTCGCAACAGGGAGACCCTCATGCATGAACGCGAGCTCTTTATTTTGAAGGATTCAACTACCATCTCTGCTCGTCATTCACGTTAGCTTGACATTTGAATGCTGGGTAGTTCAGGACGAGTGGAGAGCTCAGAGTACAACGCGCTCCCACGCTCACAAGTTTGCAGGGACCTTTAATTGTGTTGAAGTTAAGTCGGATGTTTATTTTTCCTCCTATCTCCAATTAGCGTCCATTCTTGTTTTTATTTTTCTCTTCTATCAAGCGTTTCCCCCCCGCTGTCAAACGCACAACGATACCTCAGTGAGTAGCAGTTGTCTGGTTGACCGGGGTCTGCTGCTGTCAAACTTTCGTTGACATGGATTCGTTGCACCGACGACGGATGGAGTGAGACGTTCTGTGAGTTCCCATCATTCACCAGCTAGCCAAGGCAAAACAGACTAGTTGCAGCAACTTTTTTCCCCCCCGAACAAGTCGTCTGTAGGTTATTTAACTTAAGACATGCAAAAGTTCAACTCCACCGGTACCAACAGCAGCACGCTGCCCCGGGACGCAGAGCTCCAGCTGCGGTTGGCTGACAGCGGAGGGGCCGGGGAAGGGAAAGAGAACGGTGCTGGGAAACATTTCCTCGCCCAACCTGGGGAGGAAAAATCGCTTTGCACCAAGAGGAGGATGCTCGTCGGTTTGGATTTAATATGTCTTTGTGTCGGTAAGACGAGTTTGTTTATTTACTTACAGTAAGCTACTGTACCATGAACCTAATTTACATTCTTTTATAACCTTAAATCAACTTATAAAACTTTAAATGACTTACAGGACCCTGCAAGCTTATATATTTGGGAGCATGCGTCAACAGCTGTGTGCTTCATAAATCTGCAGGCCTATTTACTTTTTAGAGGTCATAAGGAGGTTAAAACGTTTTGGGGAGGACAAAACCCCACTGGATGGTGATTTGTAAAAGTTCCCCCAGCTGCATACCACTTTTCCACAAGTCAAGCTGAAAGTGTTCAAAAAGGCAGGAAAACTTTCAGCTCGTCCCCCTCGGTGCACGTGGGGCCAGATGGGAGCGAGGGGAGGGGGGTCTCAGCTGGCAGGAGCAAGAGTTGTCCCGGGAATTCATCTGTTACCATGGAAACTCCAAAGTTCCCGGGAGAAGAACGTGGGAATAGGGATAAAAACATGCCTTGTGACTGTGTTGTCTTGCCGAAAATGACCACTATTCTCTGAGCGTTTTCCGTCTCACTGCAGGATTACGACGTTCCAGCCACAAATAGCCTAATTAAAAGTTCTTAGCTTAAATGCTGCAGAGGCTTACCTACTTAATACATTTCACAAGAAGAATAACAGTTAGGCTAAATGTGGACAACAATGCAGGGGCCCCTAACAGAACCATAATAAAGGAGTGATCAAAATGAGTTTCTCTATAAGAACATAGACCCACTCCACTTAAAGCTCAGACTTTATGCTGTGATTATTGTGTCGAAAGTTGTTGTAGCCATATTAGAATTATTCAGGCTCACTTTCACATAGGCCACTGTTGACTTTTCAAACTTTATTCAACAGCCAGTGACATCATCAGTCATATGGGATATAAAGTGTGTGTTTAAACCTATTCTGATTGAGTACAAAGCAGTTTGAAGGTCATTATGTAAGGTATTATTATCAGTAAGACTCAATGTAACAACAATACTTTCCTCTTGATGTCCTCAAAATTCAAAGCAATAGGGTAGAGTCGTGTAATGTGACACTGACATAGTGGGAAAGCCATTAAACATGAAACACCCCCTTGTAAAATCTAAAGAAAGTTCAGTGACATAGGATTTAGACCAAATCAGTGTTAATAAAATAAATCAGTTAGAAATACGATATCATTAAAATTGTTAACAGAATTATTTTGCTGATATATCTGTGTATACAATTATGTAATATTAACATTTTAAATATGTGTTGTAATATTTTCTTTTTCAGACAATCATTCGTCGTCGAATTTTAAAACCAACATTTTTTAAAGTGGGTTTTTAAGTGAGACAGCTTTGACTATTGTGGGATGGTCATTCAAGTTATTTAATAGAGGATCTATGTGAATTTTGGAAAGATAAATTCACTCCATATGTTTAATGTTTGGGCTTGTCATGTTAGGTCATTTGTCTTTTTAGTTTAAGATTGAAAATACTATCATGATTTGCTAATTAGCTAGACAGAGTAGGCTATCTTACTGCTATGCTAACTAGCTTCTGAAATATTTATGTCTGGTAATATTGGAATTACATTACAGGTAAATACCAACACTGATATACTGGGCTCATAGAGAGTAAACATTTTTAATTACTTTCAAACTCTCTTCAGTGTGTAGTGTATAATTATGTGAAATCCTCTTAAACCCTGCTGAAGGTAACTAGTTTTACTTTAGTGCCTGCTGTACTGAACTGTAACATTTAGCAAAAAACACAAAATATAGTTTGCAATGCTTTATGTCATCATCTCACATGGCTATAAGAGGGAAGGGAGCATCAGTGTTGTTGTGTGAGTGAGCGGTTATTTGGACCGGCGGCAAACACGAGAGGTGGAACTCGTCTAGGCAGACTGACAGGTCTCAGGCTGCTTGGCAGTTAAAGCGGAAGAAATAGCCTGGTTGTTAAAAAACAAAAGTGTGAGGCGTTAGTTTCGTTGTCATGTTTTTCTTGACCCCTGCAGGTATGCTATTAGCGCTACACTCAGTTGCTTTGCTGTTTTTGATTAGGAAGTGGTGTAGTGACAAAGCATCAGTCAGCACGACAGAGGAAATAGTTCCTCTCAGTTCTCCTCATCAGAGCACGCCACTCGTTTCATACCCTGACCACTCTCATCTCTACTATATTACAACACTGAGTCACTGAGACTCAAGCAGGACACAGCAGACATGATTAAGAGAAGGTCTTGACAAATGTACTTTTTTTAATAAAAGGGACCTTATTGCTATAGCTGTCAAAACTCTATTATTTGATAGGTGGACGTTTCCTTTTAAATGAAAGCTGCTAAAACAGCTGTGAAGAACTTTAATGTTTTTTTGTCCTCCTGTGGACCAAACAAAAGCTCTGGGTTTATAAAGATATCAATCTACTTGGTGTGTATACCCTTTTCAAAGGGACAGAAAGAAAGACAGCAGTTTTTCTGGGTGTAGCTTTCAGGTGGAGGTTGATAGATGTGAAAGGACATGGTGAAACTTTGCCAACTGTGTTTTAGTACTGCTTCATAAAGTCTAGCCTTCAGCTTAAAGATTCTTTTTAGACTTGTTGATGGTAAAAGTTCACCTATTCGCATTCCCCTGCAATGTCTTTGTCAAAATAATCCAAAGCAGTTGAAAGATCTGTTTCAAGGCCAACATGAAGAGTAAGGAAGTTATTTTACATAAATGTCCTCTGTGACCTTCATGGACTCTCAACAGTCTTGCATTGAATTTCATACATTAAATAGACATATACAAACCTTTCTATGAGGAGGACGAAGAGACACATTTATAAGCTGGTTATTCTGACAAAGGTTATTTTCCCCGCTGCTCCAGCACGTTATTTCTTTTGCAACTTCCCTGTTTTTTATACATTTTTAATGCCTCGCTGAGAGTTTGTGTTGTATTCTCAAAGGAAAAATCTTTTTCTGCTTCCATGAAAATGACTCATACTGACTCAATGCAAAAAATGTGCTCAAGAATACACAACACATGGCTCCTCAGTCTGCTTGCCATATAGTTTTGCCTCCTCAGAACCCTAATTGGCAACTATTTTGACATCATTAGGAATAACTTTATAGTGATGGCCAGTCTTCTTGCTCTGTCTGTTTTGCTTCATAAGTCACAAAGAGGGGTCAGTATTAACTCAAGACTCAGTTTAAAAATCCTCATTGTGAAATTAAACAAGGCCTGTGGTCAATTGCTCAATATCGTCTGTCTTATATTGAATGAGAAAGTACAATATGACTTAGTGTTACACCCTCCCTTTATCTGTTAGAACCATTAGATTACTGACAGATAGCTTGCTGTCTGGCTGCTTCCTGTCTCTCTCTGCCCTGTTAACCATCATGTGAGTTATCAGAGAGCATCTTGACTCATCTGTGAGCATTCAGAAGTGAATGCATCACTTATTAGAAATGAATTGGGCCCTTCATTTGGCTTAACCCTCCTATCTCTGAGTAACCCAATTTTCCCCTCAACATGCCATCGTCAGACTCCCTCAGACAGTTGACCCGCCGGCATTATTCCTCCTGTAAAGGGGCTCATTCACTAATGTAAGTGTGGAATTTGACCCTGGAGCTTTCTGTCATTATGTTATCAGCTGAAGAGGGATTCCAGCATGATCGAAGGATTTCACCGTCTGTGTTTAAGACGGAACTTCACGTCAGAGGTCAGAAGATAAAGTTAGTGCAGTGTGAAATTATCCTTGAAACTGTATCTGTTTGGAATGGTGGGATTTATTATATGAGACTTTGACCCATGTTACCTGATCCTACTCTTGCTCAACATTTGGCTTGTCTAACACTGTACTCCAGAAATAAGCCAGTGCTGTTTATGCTGATGTTACGTACACATTAAGGGTGCTTCATAGGGAAGGAGCTCAGTGCAAAAAAACAAATCTAAGCAAATGTGTTTGTCTGATATCTCGTCAACTAAATATCCAATCCCGCTTATATAATCCACATTCATCGGCCAGGTCTGGATAAAGATCTGATTTCAAGACTTGCTTGGAATAAGTAAAAGTATTTGCCAATGGGGAAAGCAAATGTTACTTGTTGACTGTCAACTAATTAAGATAGATGCCTATCTTGGCTCACTGCCTATAGCGTATAGCTTCTGAATGCAAGTGTCTGCTTGTGTGTCTCTCTGTGGGTTTGCATTCCTGGTGCGACTGTAGGGGTCTAAGCAGGAGAGAGCTGACAGAATCTGCGCCCTGTGGCTGCATCTAACATCAAACGTCCAGCCACCCAGAGGTCAGGAGGTGTCGGCTGTTTGTCATATCTGCTGAGCATGCAGGGACAGGCCTCCCTGCCTGTACTGCTGCTTCCCTCCAGCACAGGTGGTCCTTACTCTGTCATCACCCCAATAAAGCCATTTATTGACTCTCTTGAGAGTCGTTGGGAAATGATTGGAATTGGTACTTGAAAACCTGCTATTAGCTTCTACAGCTAAGAGGACCTTTACGACTGTCTGGGTTTGACCTTTTTGTAGAGGTTAATTGGGAAATAGTTTTACGCTTTCACAAGACGTCAAGCTGTGCTGAAATCATGCAATACAGGGAAAAGAAGGAAAAAGGGTTTTACTCAGTAGTTAAAACCAAAGTAACTGCAATCAGTTGATCACTATTCTGTGTGAGTGTGTATTCTTGCTTCTAGACGTGAAGCAGCATGCCAGGACGAGGGGATTGGTATCTACCTAAGTGATCTGAATTCTAAAAGAGCTCCTTCCATCTAGCTAATCTCTGCTTTTGTCCCCAATTTTCCTCTCTCTTTCTTTGGGCAACCTCTATTTTGGGACTGAAGGTGTTCCAGCAATGTAAATAGGTGTGTGAGTGAGTGCGTGTGTCTCATGCCGGCATGTGTGTTTTGGGCGGATGGCGGGTTTATGTTAGAGGATTCCTAGTTCTTTTCTCTTGGCAGCGAAAGCTGCCAAGTGAGTGAGACAGCGAGAGGCCAACACGTCACAGCATGTCGATTTGTAGAGGGCCAGGAATATTAAATGGTCTCCTATGTGAACGTATTTGTGTGTGCGTGTTTATGAGTAAAAGTGTGGGTGTGGGTGTTTTTATGTGTATGCGTCATCTTTGTTGCATTGTGGACACCCTACTACTGCTGCCATGTGCGTGCTTTTTGTTGACACTTTTGCCGGGCCTGTTTTGCTGCGTGCTCTCGGCCCTGATCAAACACACTCTGAAGTTATGGAACACAGTGGCGTCACTCTGACAGATGGAGAGCCATTAAAAACGCCTCAGACAAATCATTAGCGAGTGGAAGAAGTGATTTTGCGTATGCTCCCTTGTTAGTGTATTAATGCATCTCCTTCCCATGTGACATTACTGCAGAGGTTTAGGAATCCATTAGATGCACTCTTCCCTACAGAGACTACACGGGGCCATATACTTTACTGTCAATACGTCTTCCTTTGTCCATTAGCACACCAGAGCCAGCTCAGGCCTAAGACATGCCTTAGTTGCCTGGAGGCTTAAGGGGCAAGTAAGAGCCTGAATGGCTGAACGGCCCCAGGGTGGGAGAGGGGAGTAAGGTGTGGAAAGAGAGAAGGGGTTGAGGATTTACAGTAGAGGTCAGAAGTCAGACCTCGGGGCGCCTGAGGGATCTTATCCTCAGCTGTCGGTTCTTGTCCTCGTGAGGAAGTCACTCTGACAAGGATAGGAAGGGTTCTGACAGCAAATAGCTTCAAATGTACTTTTAATGAGGCAGCTGCAATATTCTCCTCCATGAAGGTTCCATAAGTGCCCAAGGTGGTCCATAGTATTAGCTATAATGATTGAATAAAGATGCGTGTGGTACTCCAATCCTCAGTGCTCATTAGCTCGAATGGGTTTGGCAAGGTTTCCGTCAAAGTATCTACCTGAATCCCACTACAGCCCGTAGCCTCTGCTGTGCGTCTGTCAGAACTAATGACTCGTTCTCTTCTCGCCGTTCCCCCACGAGGAGACTTAGCGATCCCCTCTTGGCGCCATGGCATGCTTACCCATCATCGAGTCTGTTTTATCATTGTGTCACATTTCACCTGCCGGAGCCTTCATCCTCTCAAGATTCACTCTGAAGCTGTTCCAACTTCATGAAAACCCAAAGCGCTCAGACAACACAACCCAGCAGCCCTCCACTCTTTCCAAACATAGAGCACCAGCACAACCAGGCTGCGCCATGCCAAATACCTCCCCTGCTCTCTCACCACAACCCTGTGTTCTTCTCACATTGTACTTTGTGCCAGCCCTCACCTCACAGCACACACCCTTACCTTCACACCGCAGACACCACCAGAGAGCTGCTTTAAAGTTTCCAAGGTACATACCAGAGTGGCGGGTCCTTTATGTTACTGCTGAATCAGACAGGCAGACAGACAGACAGCCCACTTAAGACCTCACCGCTCATGCCCTGAACTCCAGAGCCGGGCTCCAGGAAGCAGGTCAGTGAAGTGTGGAGAGAACAGAAGCAGCTGTGGGAAGCATGTCTCCGCTGGCCAGCAGGAACAGTAACAGTAAAAGTGGAAGGGGGGGTGATCAGGAGATCTTCTGATGTGTGGGGAAGGGGACAGGTACAGAAACATTATGTTTAGTTACCAAAGAACTTGTTTTGCTCTGTTTGAATTTATTAGCATCGAAAGCTTTAATAAATAAAAGCTTTTTTTTTCCTGGCGGAGTACTTTCAGCTACTTTGAGTTTTACTTTCTTTTTGGACGACCTGTTCTTGCCAACTGCATGAGTAGAATACATGCAGCATATGTCTTTAAAACATGATAAACTCATAAGCTTGGAACACATGAATTTGCCTTGGGGATCTACCGAATGATGTTGTGTAGTGTCCCACAGCAGCGGCAGATGCTGATGAAAGTCAGATGATTAACAAAGATGTAAGACTGTTGTGGCTCCTCACTCTCTCTTTGTTCTTCTCTGATTCATCTCTTTGCTCTGCCATCAGGGCAGACCAAACAGATTAGTCTGTCACAGCTATCCAGCCAATTTAAAAAAAGAAAAGAAACTGTTGTCAGGGCTAGGGGGCAACTTATCCTCCCTATCCACCTCTTCACTGCCTGGATTGGGCCACCAAGGATGAACAAGAAGAACTAAATTCTATTATACTTAGACACACACACACACACACACACACACACACACACACACACACTCTCTCTCTCTGTAGGGCAGGTTACACTTAAACAGGAGGTGTAGTTATTCGCACTAAGGCTGTGATTATGATTGGCAATGGTAAACTGACACAATCCCAACTTAAAGTGCTGTGTGTGTGTGTGTGTGTTAGTGTGTGTGTGTGTGCTTGAGCCTGTGTGATGGTGCATACAGTCTCTTCCCGGACTGGCTCTTAAACAAAGCCTTTTTAAAAAAAAATCAGATGGAACATAAAAGACTTGGCTTTGGCCTTAAAGTACCTGTCTCAGACTAAATAGTGATTGTAGTAGAGAGCAGATCAAGGCTCGCTAATGGAGACAGTTCTGCGCAGCGAAATCATTATTGCATGAATAATTGAACAAAGCCCACCCAGCCCAACTTCAGACTTGTGTTTATGAGCATGTTCGGCCAGCAGTCACACAGCTTCTTGTGCTGTCGTAACCAGGGATTATCATGCCTGCAAAGATTCAAATTACGACACTTCACAATTCAGTTCACTAGCTTACCTTTTTTTTTTTTTTTTTTCCTTGCAAGGTTGACTCGAAGGTAAACAAGCAGCTTAAACTTTAGTTGGGAAACTCTGGCCCATGCAGCCTGGTGAGGGGCCCTGCTGGGGTGGACGGACCACCCCTGAAGGGTGCTGTAACAAGCTGCGTTACAGCCCAGGCGCTGCCCGGTCCAGAGCTGCAGGCCAGATGGACCTGTGTTGACAGCTCACTTATTATCTGTCCTATCAAAGGGCAAATGCAGAACGAGGCCTGTGCAGTCAAATATTATTGGGTGTGATGAATCAGATGCCCATTACTGTGGCTTAGATATAGCTTTAGGCTGAGTGTCATGCTAATCTATGAGGATACACAGGCTGTTTGTCTGACAGCAGAGGAAGTGTTCACATGAGTTCATTTGTGATGGTGAAGTGGCTTTTAACCTCAATGTCTTTCGGCTTGTTTGGCTTTCGTGTGGTTTATTTGGTTGGTTAGTTTTTCTTTGAGGTGCTGGTGGGTTTGGGGTGGGATTGTTTGGTTGCCTGTTAGTCTGTGTGGCTGCGGGTTTTGGTTTGTTTGCATCCCAGTGTGGTTTTAACTGTCTATGTGAGTCTGGATGTGTGTTGGGGTGTGTGTGTGTCGGGGGGGGGGGGGGGGGGGGGGGGGGGGGGTATTCTGCTGGTTGAGGTGGGGTCGTGTTTACAGAGCGGGTCCCAGCAGAGCCCAGATCTCTGACCCTCACATTCCAGAACCACCGCTAATCGCCTCCGTCTGCTGTTCTCTGTAGAGAAACCCACGCGGCATCTCTCTTGGCTCCATCGCTCCAGTTTTCTCTCACCCCGGTATTATTGCCCTCATCCCCATTTGTCAATTTTCAAGCCTTGAGGCTGTGCATTTTAGCCCAGTTCTTAGTCTGACACTGTATTGATCAACAGATGTTCAGTAACACGACCATGAAGCAAGTCGATGAATAACCACCATCTGCTCTCCTTTTTGTACTCGGCCCTTTTCACTTTCTACATAAACTTCTTTTTTTCACTTTTTGCTCTTGGTTGTTGTTGTTCTCTTTTCACAGTGAGCTCATTCTGGGCTGTGGTCATAGATGTGTAAATTAGAACCAGAAGAGTTTCTCAGAGTGAGGCACATATCCCCTCTGCTCTCATTCCTCCTCTTCTCCTTCCTCCCTCCTTCTCTCCCCCCTCCTCCCTTCTTCCTTTCTATCCCTTTTGACTATTTGAAAGCATTCCTGCATTGAGTGTTGGGCCCAGCGAGCAGCACATTTTGGCCCGGCTGTGTTAGCCAGCCCACTCCTCCTCCTCCTCCTCCTCCTCCTCCTCCTCTTTCTGGGTCCTCTCACATGCTTTCCTGGCCCGGCTCTCTTTTGAGCATGTCTTGGCCAGGTGCAGAGATTTGCTCACAGCTGCCTGACAGATGATGTGAAGGCCTCTGGAGTGTGTTTTTGTGTCTTGTTGTGAAAACAGTTTTAATGTAGTTGTAAAGCATGGCGGTTGACTCAGAAACAGGAGCTTGTCATTCATATGGGATCGTGCAGATGCTGAGTAACTTTCCACATAGTTTTTTTTGGGGCTCCTCTCTGAACTGAGAGTTTGTGACACAGCTCCAACTGAGGTAATTTTCCTGGATTATCTTTTTTAGGAGTTTTGCAAACAGCTTGCCACAGTGGAGTGAACTTTGGTTCTTCGTCCTAAGTGCCAAATCCATTCATGGATATCATGCAAGAGTTGGAAAACAATGCAAGCCATCAGTGTTTGCTCGCCCTGTGGTCATTACTCGCTGATACCTGGCCGGGCAACATTTTTCACATTAGACCTCTATAAGTAACGATCCTTCAAGAAGACGATGTTCCTCCATCAACCGCAGATTTGTTTGGCTATTAATGGAAAACATGTCCATTACCTCTCTGCCAATGCAGGAAAATATTGATTATTGACAGATAAGTGGACACATAGGAAGCTAAGATGGTATGGAAATCAAGATAAATGTCTGTTTAGAAACACACATTCAGAAACAATACTTTTTTATACTTTGCAGCAGGAAATCAGGCTGCTTGAAAAAACAGGTTTCATGTGGTCAAAGTGCTGACAGACTACAAAAACATACGCTCAACTGATTGTTACAGTGATTGTAATGTCAGCAAAATGACAACTTTCATTCCTTCAATAATCAGGAGAGTAAGTTCAGTCGTTGTAAAGTGCAGCTGAAAATATCTAATTTAAAATGATAAATTGACTAAACTGCACACTGGTTACAGCCGTTTCCCTTCATAATGATCACACATGCTAACCCCAGCCCCATGTGTACACACTGTGTAAACACATTCACACATGCCGACATACACATGCAAATACATGCAACCCAGAATTCTTCTCACACCACCAAGCTGCTGCTGCTGTGGAACTGTGGACTGTTTGTTGGGCAAGTTGAAACCATTTTTAAACTTGATGTCAGTTACTTATTACCAAATAACAAAAACTCCACACACACACTCTGTTTGAACATCAACCAGAGCACAAATGTATGATACTCACAGATAAAGGGATTAGGACTAGGAGGTTAAGAGAGTGCATTTCATGCCAGTGGCAGAAGGGAACTACTCTAACTCTCATACAGGTTATTTATTTTTAGATTAAAATGAAAAAAAAGGGTCATTCTAAGTATTTACCTAACAATCTAAGATGATGTTGATGTGATCAGGTTAACTACAAGCAAGCGGTTTACTGTAACATTACTGTTCCTCAACGTGCACTTATATCAAGAAAAGCTTAAGTCTCAGGTGGTCCGAGAACATTGTCAGTGCTGACTCAAGTGGCAACACTGTTCACACAGTCATCATTGATATAGGGTTCTTACACTGTAAGTTGGACCTATATGTTACGGTAACATCAATGTTGTATCAGTTAAATGATTTACATGATATCCAACACTGAAAGAAGCCTGCTGATTGAATTCCTTGGGGAAAAAAAAAATCATCTGGCATTTGTTAAAAACGCAAGAACGTTTCACAGACAACACCAGAACTTAGAAACAAATGATGAATCTGTTCATAGCGTGACATCTTTCGTCTAAGAACACAGTTAGCACCTATGGGTGGCCTGTGTGTGGGGGATGTGGTAATATAGGTGTGTGTGTGTGTGTGTGTGTGTGTGTGTGTGTGTGTGGGTGTATGCTAGTGAACGCCACGTCTGAATGAGATGAGTTGGAGATTGGGGTCAGATAAGAGGTGTTTCCTATCTCTCCGTTCTCTCTCTCTCTCTCTCTCTCTCTCTCTCTCTTTCTTTGTTGCCGTCACGGTCTCTGCTATCTGCTGGCAACATGTCTCCCTCTCTCTTTCCCTCCCTCATATTCTGACGAAGGCTCCTCTTAAAACACGTACAAGTGGGCTGCTTTTATCTTTGTTATGTCTTTTTGTAAAGGGTCGTCTGACTTCGACTGTAGAGGTCATTAACACAAATTGTTGACGGCGTAATTCTTAATCTGCACTATCTCTTTCAGCTGTAGTCACATGGCTGTGAAGAGTTGCCTCTAAACATGTTTTTATGCTGATAGCCTCCCTTGTTATCATTGTTTGTTTGTCAGTTCAGTGAGGTCGAGTTTTATAGGTTTGCTGTATGTTATTACTTCACACTCACAGAAAAGGGCTCAAATGAAACAAAGCTGATATGGACGTTCTTAAAAAAAAACAACGTTTTGTCGTGCTTTCCATGCTTTAAGACATGTTTATCTGTTGGTTGATTTTGGAGTGTGTAGGCCTGTGTGTATTCTCAGTCACGTAGTCTGAGAGATTCCCTGGCAGAGGCAGCGTTTTGGACTGGGTGCGTTCCAGCCAACCAGCAGGCCTGGGATGACAGGAAGAGGCACAGAGGTTAATGATTAGTCCCATGTTCCCGCTGCATTCCATGGGGTGACAAGGGGACATGGGATCAGCGACAAAGAAATGGAGCGCGCTGAGAAGCCTCAAACAGGGCTAGTGGCTGTCGGTTTATGGAGTATGAATAGCCTTTAGGTGAAGCCCCTTTTTGGGGGGGGGGGGGGTACAAACACGTTCTTTTTCTGTATTAAAAATGTTGTTCAACTTGAACCAATGAACTTTCACCAAATGGCTTTTGTGCTCTGTTTGTTTAAGTGTGCCAGACCTTGACACCCTTTCCCCTTGATACACTTATCATATAATAAGTGACCAGCCAGGAAACACATATGTGGGACAATCGCTCATCTAAGATAGGAGGGAGTGAAAGAAAAAGTGACTTATTTTCTTCAGAAAAAACAAAAAAAAACAAGGTATCATTGTTCTAAAATTCACCGCACTTTCCTACTTTGGGTATTTCATCATCTTTTGGCTCAGGGAAACATTCTGACTAATACGGCCTCTTTCTATGTTCTTCCTCCTGCCTCATCTTAATGCTCCACTGTCATGCCCATCTCCCCACATGTCTGTCTGTCTGTATCAGTCACCTCCCTTTCTGCTGATCCTCTGTTGGAAGCAGCAATGTGCGGAATGCTTGATCCCTAAGGAATCTAGAAATCATGCCACCGGATGACTGACACCTTTAAGAGCTGCTCCCTTAATGCTCCCGTGTGAGACAGGACGTTCCCTGCATCACGCTCTGTGGTTCTCTCTCTCCACTTCTGTTATCTTTGTTGCACAGACTACATACTCATAGACATTCATCAAGCCATCTTTTGTTTTTGTTTTTCACCCTTTTCTCTCCCTCATCTCATCAGCCTCCATCCCATTCTTTGCGTGTGAGCTGAAGGCGGTGGCTCCGTACAGGCGAGGCTTCTTCTGTGGAGACTCCAGCATCACTTATCCCTACGTGGACAGAGAGGCCATCCCTGACAGCCTGCTCATTGCTGGGGGTATAATCATCACGGGCCTAACGGTGAGACAGCTGTTAGTGTACTGGCTCTGTGACTTATTATGGAGGAGCATGTATGTCAAACAAACACTCTTTAACAGCCTCAGTATTTGTTTAGCTCAACTGTATGACTTAACCAGTTTCTCTCGTCTTCTCTCCTAGATCGCTCTGGGCGAGTGCTACCGCGTGCGTTTTCGAGGCGTACACTCCAGAGCGTTTGTTCGAAACTGCTACGTGTCCTGCCTGTACAAGGAGCTGGGAAGCTTTATGTTCGGTTGCTGCGTGGGTATGTCTCTCACCAACATGGCCAAGCTAAGTGTGGGGCGCCTGCGGCCCAACTTCCTGTCCGTCTGTAACATCACATACGCGTCCATAAACTGCACTCCGGGCAGCTACGTGTCACCGGTGACCTGCAAGCAGCCTCATACGAAGATGGTGGAGGAAGCGAGGTGTGTTGCTCTTGCTCAGAAAGGATTTGGTTTGTGTACTAAAGGTGCTGGCCTCCAAATAGTTAATGTGTAACCCTCGGCATCTTTTATTGACCTTCTCTTTCAGGAAGTCTTTTTTTTCCGGCCATGCTTCCTTCGCGATGTACACCATGCTCTACCTGGCAGTAAGTCAAATCTACTGTTAAATACACACACCTACACACACTAAAACAACCACCTGGAATGTGACCTTCACTTTCACCCGAGTGTGTGTTGAGTAATTTCAGAATACTGCTTTGTGTTCACAGTCTTTTCGTCATATCACCGTCCCCTCGAGGCCAAGAAGACTCGATACTAGATAAACTAATTAAACATGCGCAAACACACAGAGACATGTGTTGTTAGATAGATTCAAACTTCTTGATCATGAGGGAGGAGATCTTGGAGTGCAGCGACTCTCCAAAGGCATCCTTCACACTGAAAGGGAGATGGTGGGACAGAGAGAAGGGAGGAGGGCGGGGGAGAATGAGGGGAGAATGTTTTCCACGGGGAACATGAATAGATGAAGAGACTCTGCAGACAGAGGAGGCCTTGTTGTGGCTCTCATTTAGAGGAGGGGGTGGTGGGCTGAATATGCCTGCTGAGAGATCGACAGGCTTCTTTCAGTAAGAAAAACCCTTTCAACCCTCCCCATTGCAGCCTCCCCCCTTTCCCTTCATCGCTCCCTTTCTGTTACACTGCTCTGCCCAGTGTTCACTGGTGCATTGTGGGAAAGAAACGACAGTTAGTGGAAGACAAAAAGCTCATTATTAACCATTTAATGTCCATATTCATTATGTTTTCACTCATTAAGTACAGTTTTAGGTCACTTTAAAATTAGATTGTGAGCAGCTGATGAAATGTGAGGATGTTGCTGTTTAAAATGTAAAGAAAAGAAAAAATGGTAACACTCTACCTTATTTGCACTTGTGCTCTTTAAAATTCAAAGAAAAAGCAGCTCTTGTCTGCCTCGAAAGAGACAAACAAGGACGAGTAGGAAGAGACTGAATGGGAGAAATAAGAGGATAGAGTACTGAGGGGGAGATCTAGTCTGAAAAAAAAAAAAAAACAGGGGCCTCTGTGAGTTGCCCTTGTCTCTCTCCTCTGTACAGTGGCTGAGAAGTGCAAAGCATCATTACAAAGTGTGAAACAAATTTTGAATATCATTTTTACACTTAATCAAAAACAAAATTACAAAACTAAAAGACGTTTTACCACGAACAAAACACATTTACATTTAAAAAAAAGAAAAAATTAGAAGATGGGAAACACTTTTAAAAGCGCTGGGACAAATTTACAAGTGGCAGAACACTTTTACCTTGGATTAGCATTTCACTTCCTGCATTTGTACATTATCAAGATTCTATAAATTGTAAATTTGTTTCACACTTTGTACTTTTGCTTTGCCCTTTCCAGCCACCGTACTTTTCCTCTTCATACCTCACTTTATTATTTTTTTCAAACGCATACACATTGCCGACACAACCACATTACACTGGCATGCGAGTTCGCTGCTAGCTTGTGTTTCAGGAGACTCGAGAGATTGTGTCAAACCTGTAGCTACATGCTATCCGGTCCGAGGCCAGCTGCTAGTGTTTAAGGCAGGAATGGCGACACCTGCTCAAAGTGCAGAGGAGAGGGAAAGAAGGACCGGTGAGGGTCGGCCTCACTGAAGGAATGTAGGCCACGTAAGCTCCACAGCTCGCTGGGTCCAGACAGACCTCCAGCCACCTCGTAAGGCTGCATCACACTCGCCCTGTGACCCCAATTTTACAGACACAAACATCTATTCTACACCGCAGCTCTGGTGCAGGAGATGAGGATGAACAAAAGCAGGAAATGGGTTTTGATAGTGTTAATGGACTCGTGCCAAGCTTGTCTTTCCCCTCTGGGTAGCAGACTGAGTGGATGTTTCACTTCAAGAGCTCCTGCTGTGTTTGTAGAGCTGAAGTCAAAAGACTTTCAGTATCAGTTTGTATTTGTGGGGCGTTCTTTAACGCACAAGCTCCAGCATGCACCTCTCACTTTTCGGCAGTAATTACAATTCCTGTAACAACATGATAACAATATTCACCTCCTTTTTTTTTTTTTTTTTTTGCAGTTCTACCTGCAGGCACGGTTGACATGGCGAGGAGCTCGGTTGTTGCGTCCACTTTTACAGTTCCTCTTAGTGATGATCGCCATCTACACCGGCCTGAGCCGCATCTCGGACTACCGTCACCATCCCACCGACGTCCTCACGGGATTCATTCAGGGAGGGCTCACTGCATACTGGGTGGTACGTGGAACATCACTGTTGTCTAAATATTCTTAGAGAAAACAGTTATCTCTGTCTTCACAGGATTTGTTTCTCTCGGCTCTCTGGTGCCTAAAGTAGCTTAAACAATAGGCTCTCTGCTTCATTTCCCTCAGCCTGATCTGTCATAGTGTTTATAAACAGAATGATTGACAGCTTGTGTGGTCTGTGTATATATCCTGACATGTTTTTGTGTCTGTGCCTGCAGGCCTTTTACATCTCCTCCATGTTTAAGCCCTGCACCCGTCCAGACCTGTCTCCCACTAGCATTTCCCTGGAGAGTCCACTGTCCAGCCAGCAAACGGTCTGTTAGCAGGCGCGTGCAATCATTCCAGGAATCAGAAGATAAGTGAAGATGGACTGCAGGAAGACAGGGAGAATGTCAGAAAGCACACACGAGGAGACAGAAAAAGAGAAAGGGAATCATTCTAAGAGAAGGATACGATGAAAGAGTACAATCTAACAAGACACACATTACACAGTAATCTAACATATTCACACACTCACACGTGAAATATAAGAAGCACATTTGACTTAAAGTCAAAGCCGTCCAGTGAAAAGAACTGCATAGAAATACTACAAATATTTTTTTATATATGAAAAAAAAAAATTAAAAGTCTATTTTTCAAGAGGATTTTTAGAAGCTGCTAATGTTGATAGTTTCCACTTTGAACTTGTTTTTTTTCTGCTATAGAGGCTTTTGGTCAGTGCATTTTGTTAGCTTCACTGCTAACTCTTTTGCCTTTGGTTGAGGGAGGAGAAAACGCCAGCCCCTTCCTTGTTTTTGACCCTCTGCTCAGCTTGGGAAAAAGAAAAAAAAAAAAATCCCCCTTCAGCTGTGAACTGAGACCATCAGACCTCAGATGTAAAGACAGCTCTGTACCAAGTGACAGAACTGGAAGTGATAAGGAACAAGCACTGGCTTAAACTTCTAACCATCTTTACCTTTGGTGGCCCGACGTGCCACTGCTCTAATCAGACTGCCTAAATCCATGTAACTTAACTATAGCCTGTATGTAAGCAGAAAAAAACAGTATTTATACTGTTATACAACTTAAACTTTCTTTTTGTGTAATCATGGTAGTGACGTGGAGGACGAACCCTCCAACTCAGCACTATCACTTTTCTCTACTAACCACTTTGACTGTGTCTCAGAGATGGAGGTTCGACTGAATTTTGTGACCTTACACTTTTGCCCCCTGACTCTCTGAGCTGCACCTTGATTTATGCCACTCTAACGGGAGGGGGCTGCAACCCCAGCCGCTCTCCTGTGTATCTTTATTAATAGCACTTGAACGTACATAATGGAACCTTCTAATTGTAATCAATATTATATATTTCATCACAAGTTTGAATAATCAGTGTTTATTTTTGTTAATGGCAGACTCAAACTTTTGTTTGTCTTTTTTTTGTTGTTATTGTTGAAATGGTAATTATTCAAATAGAATGTAAATAGCTATGTCATTTTATAAACCACACAGAATTTCAAAAGTATTAGTTCCAGTTTTGGACAGTTTTTACATGTTTATTTAGTGTTTGTATTTACGTTTGTGTCCATCAGGTACGGAGAGTTACTATTGTATCTGTTGTAACTACTAGACTGAGCCGCAGATATTATCAGAAAGCTATATTTTTCATGTTCCCAGTTATTGTTATAATTTGTTTGTGTTGTCTGTGAATGCCAGAAAAGGCCGAAATAACCACTGTACTCAAAAAACCAAACCAATAAAATGAATGTTGAATATTTTTCTGTCTTTTGTTATTTTAAGTGTCGGCAAACCAAGAAGTAAATCCCCACCATCTCCTCTCCTGACAACCAGAAACACACATTCTTAATGTCCATGTCATCCTGGCCCCTCACATTCAGAGTTCAGTCCATCAACACAATGCCATTAATTCTGTTTAGAAACAGGACACCAGGCACTGTGAGGAGGTAAGGAAAACTGGGCTGAAACAAAACGTAAACACCGAAAAGATAAGCAGTTTAACCTCTTGAGTTTGGAAGCCTCCACTCCAGTACTCTTCTCTGTCTTTCAATACAACTCTGTCTCTCTCTCTCTAACCCCTACACACCCTTCCTCGCTCTGCCCCTACCCTGCTCAAAGTTCCTTTTGTATGCAGTGAAGCATGATGGGCTATTTCAGGGGGTCATGCTACCATGGAGATGCTTTACCAGATACAGGTTGGGGCGTCTGAGGCATTTCTTTCATTTCTTTTTATTCTTTCCGATCCACTTCCAGGCTGAGGGGGGAGAATTAAAAAAAAAAAAAAAAAAAGCCCGGGATCAGACAGAGTGAGACAGAGAGGGTGAGCTACATTAATGGGTCTGTGCATAACGCTGAGGTAAGGGGGACGGACGAGCAGGAAATGTGTCCCAGCGATGAAGGGAGGGAGCAATGGAGCCGTTGGCAGTACAGAGGAGGAGGTAGATATGGGGGAGAGTGAGGGTGATGGGCGTGGGGTGTCAGGGTGGGAAGGAATGTGATGGTGGTTTTCAGGCCTGTTTTGTTTCATAATACTGTAACCAAGGAGACACATTTCATTCCTGAGCAACGTATATGCCAGTGCTTGTGTGACAGGTTCTTGTCTATCTGTGTCTGCCTCCCTCCTTGTTATTGTCTTGTGCTTAGGTGTGTGTGTGTGTGTGTGTGTGTGTGTGTGTGTGTGACTGAGCTGTGCTGAGCGAGAGGTAAGCTCCTCCACTGAGCGGCGTTTACATAGCCTGTCAAACATGACATCTGGTTAACACTGTGACCGGCGTCCTCCTCACTGACCCTTTGCCCTAATAGAAATGAATCGGGGTCAACAGGCTGAGGCACATTTTGTATGTTCAGATTACTGAGGTCCAGGCAGGAGGCCCTGTCGCTATTTACACTGCTGTGATTGTGCACACGGCAGGAACAGGCGCAGGGCACTGTGGTCATTAAAAATGAGGGGCATTTGAAGTCTTATCTCAACAGGTGAACAGTATTGTCCTTTTTTTTTCACTGTGGAAGGAAACTCCCTTTCCCTTTATTCCTCTTTCCACATACTTCTCTTTGGGGAATTCCTGGATAAGATTATGATTGTTAAAATTGGACAGGTGTACAAAAATAACATGGCGGATGATTTGCAGTGCAGATCCAAATCAACACACAGATAGTTGTGCTGCTAAAAGCACGTAGCTCACCTGCATATCTCTTCCTTTCTAAGGTAGGACACTTGTACGGTACATGATTTGTCTGACATAGATAACATCATCCAGACAATTTTAGCACAGTCAAATTCCACTTACAAAACACTTCCCCTGGTTAATGAAAAGGCCTTTTTCTTGGATATGTGAGACACATCTCTTCCCACAGTCCTCAAATGTCTTTATTTACCGAGTTAAAGCTGCTCACTGCTGTGAATTGATTCAACCGTGCGTAAAAGAATTTTCTTGCAAATGAATTTCTGTTAAGTAAGAGCTTTTCTCTGTGGGTCTCCAAGGCATTAGAGACATAGTCCCTGGAACTCTGCCGGTCTCTCATCCAGCTGCAACCATTTCTTAATAGAATTAAAAAGGATTAATGGGCTCTTTAGTATGCTCAAGTTCAAGCTCCCTCGGCCCTTCGCTGCCATGAATATTTCTACATCTCCAACAGTTATGTAAATCAGTGCATGCACTAGCTGCAGACATAGGACTGCAAGTAGGCATGCTTTGGAATTTCTGTGTCAAAGCCATTAGTGTGCATGATCCCGTCGAGCTAAATGAGCTAACAATAACATCATAACCAAGAAGTTATCTACAGAGAACTGACAAAATCAAATTGTTAATTTCACATGTGCAATCACTTACAAATGACAAAATGTGTTTATGCACCCCCTCACTTCAATAAAACCCCCCAAAAAACATAATGCATACCAAAATTATCAGTGAAGCACGTGCGCACACTATCTGACCAGGACAGTTTCAGTGTGCTATCTGTTGAAGATAGCATCACTCAAGGCACTGTTTTTGTACTCAGGCACACACACTAAGAGTGAATTTACGAGTTTAAAAGAGAGACAGAATAAGAGACTCACATTAGAGTCAGGTACTCTCTGTGTACGTGTAAGAGTTTGCATCTCTAGATTTCTCCATTACAAGATCTATAGTTGCAGTAATTTATGCAATAAAAAATACGACATGTTTTCTTCGAAGAATCTTCCTGTTGCATTCGCTGCTCAGGACTATAGCTTAAAATGATACTGTGCTGTTTGTGTGACAGCACCAAGTCTCACGCTGAAGAGCATTGCTCACTGTCCTTGTAGCATAGCAAAGACATACATGAAACAGAGCATAGATCATACCCATAAGCCCTTATTTACCATGAAAGAGGTTATATCATTGTTTTTAAGAAGGAAATGAGGTGTTACAAAAGTAGAAAACAAAGAAAAAGGTCACCTGATAAGGCTTGGCGCCGAGTTGTGTTGTATAATTATTCAAGTGTCAAGCTGAATGTTTCAGGTTAAGGTGACCTGCTCCCTCTCTTTGTTGAGGTCTCTGCAGCAAATTACTTTCCTTTTTTCCTATCACAGCACCTGTGGAAAAAAGGAGCTATAAGTATGTTTAATACATGGAACAAATAGCTTAAAGCAAAGATTTAAGACTTTTGATGAGCCATTCTTCAGTAAATCAAGCTTATCTACGAGACTCTAGACAAGACACGTTGTAGATACAGATACCAAACCACTTTGTTTATATTTTGTGGTCTGAGGCATGAGCTATGTCAAGTTTGTATGTGTGTGTGTGTGTGTGTGTGTGTGTGTGTGTGTGTGTGTGTGTGTGTGTGTGTGTGTGTGTGTGTGTGTGTGTGTGTGTGTGTGTGTGTGTGTGTGTGTTTGCACACGTTTGTGAGGGTTTGTGTGTGGGTGTGTTTATGTTTTCTCCATAACTTGCAGGCTGCTTACTGGAATGTAAAAACAAGACCATGTTAATAAAAACAATAGCTGAACCCTCGAGGTGTCGGTGATGGCTGCAGAGCAGAGATGGGAGGATGATCCCAGGTTACAAAGTCATCAAGCTTAGCC
The DNA here is from genome assembly GCF_947650265.1 of Symphodus melops. NCBI lineage: Eukaryota > Metazoa > Chordata > Actinopteri > Labriformes > Labridae > Symphodus > Symphodus melops. The sequence continues at coordinate 17,354,911 of NC_136707.1, read as the reverse complement.
CGACCCCGCAACACACATCAACGTGTAAGGTTAACGTAATAGTGACATGGCAATCCTCCCATGTTATTACAAGCCGGGGAATCATGAGAACAGCCAATTCATCACTTAAACATATTACAGTCCAGTACTCAAAGCAAACCGCATGAAGTGGGAAACATGCAGCTGACCTCAGTACTCACTCCAAAGCCCAAAGGAGATGACCTCACAGAGTATACATATCTTAGAAAAACTCATCTCTTGAATGTATTAGACATGTCTAGGAGTTATGTTCATGTGTTCAAATGTGAACATGCATACACATCCAGGTGCTTTTAGTGGAGGTCATTAAGGCCATCAATCACACTTTACCTCACACGTACCACTGTAATCCCTGATATACACAACTATACTCTTCCATAAACAATACAGACACTGTTTATAAGAGAGCAGCATTGTGTGCGTAAGTTGGATTGTACAAACAGCGTTTGAAGGTCAATAGCAAAGGATGAGAATGATAATGTCGGTCAGATTGGGAAAAGTGGTTTAATATGAACCAATTGTTTCTGCTTTCAGCAGCACGTTTCTTTCATTTGCAGCATGTCTTAGTTGCAATTTTCTCGATGTTTTCCTGTGCCTCTGAATTAAAATATTGTTTTAATTTGCTGCACATTATTCCTAATTTATCTCATATCAGCTGTTGTTAGTGCTTTCAGTTGTAGGTTTCATTTATTTATTGTCTATTGAAGTGTTGATTTCCAATAACCAGTACAAATGTATGTTAATAAGTATTACATATAAATAATCCGGTGCATTTAAATTGATGAACTATAAATTTAGTGCAGCCTTAAGATTATGTATTCATTTAGACCAACTTCTGCAGCCTCTTTGACCATTAGCTAGTTAGCTAAATCTGGTACAAAGCATTCTTATGAGACTAATGTTTCTTTTTGTATGTCCCTGATTCAAATAAACTAATAACCTAAACCAAACCATTAGTGTCTTCCAGCACTTTGTCTTGACATACGTTAGAGGCTGTTGGGCAGTGTGAATATGACAGAGAATGAATGTGAGTTTGAGCGGATACAGCACAGTATGTGTGGGACAGAGTGTTTTAGTGAGGACGTTGCTATCAGTGCCCTAGTGCTAATTAGAGTCCTCCTCAGGAACCAGCTGGAATAACACACAGAATTAAAAAAGCTGCAGTGCTGAGGTCACACTGACAACAGCGCAGAGCATCAGAGAGACAATGAAGTCGCTTGTTGGAGGCCAGGAAACTGTTAAATACAACACAGGCCTCTCTCTATGCCTCTTCCCTGGCTGTGTGTAAAATACTTTCAACTGCACTTTCATCTGGATATAGGTGTGATGATAGCTTTGAGCTAATAGTTTAATGACTATGCACACTGCAGACACCTGACAATATTCCTGTAATTCCTTGTTATGAATAAGGGGAACTAGTGACTAATTTGTGTGTGTAATGCTGATATGCTAACATAGCTTGCCTGGGAGAGTTTAGGTAATTGGTAGTTTGATGGCTGTAAGTTTACTGTTAAGTACCAGGTATCATCTCTAATAACTGATGCCCATGTTTTCTTTTCTTTGTCTTTTGTTTTAGCGCCCCTTCAAATAAAACTCCCCTGTGCTGTTGGGCAACAGGTGGACTGTAGCAACCTTTACAACACATTGTTTAACGTAATGTTAGTCTGGCATTCACAGCTGCAGGCTACCATGGTTATAAGTGTAAACTTTGAGGGGGGGAGGTTATGGTTGCCTTCATCCTGTAATTAGGTTTTTCCTTCCCCTCAGTCGTGGTGACAGATGACGGCAGAGAAAAATCCAGAGATGGAAAAACCTCCTGTTGGAAGATGAGGAATGATGGCAGTGACAGAGGGACGACCTAGAACCACACAGGTATCTAAACCTGTCTAGACACTGAACAGCTGCGCTCAGCTACAGTTAGCATACCGAGGAGAAGTCACAAGTCAGTTGGTTTGTCTCTTAAATCAAAATTAGAAATGTGTTCTACCGTGAAGGCTCAATATGAGCCTCCCAGTGCATGGTACCAGAGCGACAGAACTGGAACAGATAAATGGTAATCAGCCATTTTTAATGTGTGTTTTTTTTCATGCTAGTACATGTGCAAATGTCCACTGAGTAGAGCACACACTTGCATCTGTTTTAATGAGGATTTTAAGTTAAAGTGTAGATTACTCTCCGTGCTGCTCCGCTCTACTCTCCAATTTTTCAGGTGAGTGCCTGATCCACTCACTGATCCACAGCACAACCGAACACAAGCCTTTGTTTATTTAACAATAGAGCTCAGCCGAGTGTGAACGGCTACAGAAGGGCTGCCTTAACAAAACATGACAGTGATAGACACACTGACTTAACTGACATTTTACAGCGCTGCACAAACCACCCATTCACAAATCCCTGTCCCCTAAAACTGCATTCATGTCACTCAAAGCTTTAGGTGAGACATTCCTGGATTCTGCAGTGTTTGACTGGCAGCAGCAGAAACGTGGAAACAAAATTAACCGAATCGGTAATTTGATGTGAATTTCTTGCCTTTTTTCACACGAGTCCACTTAGTGTGCATTGCAAGCCAGTGCTTGCACATGTACTTGTTTGTGTGTCAACACAAATGGTTGCGTGTGTGAGCTGTGAGCACGCTTTGTATATTCAAGTTTGAGGCTATAGGAACAACAGAGGGCACAGTATAAAAATCTGATTGTTTCTGAGGGATTATCTTTCACAATGCAGGGCTTTATCAGAGGGCCCTGGACTGCTGTAATAAGACACGCTCACCCTGGGTTTGCCCAGCCAAAAACTGAGACTTAGGCCAGCAACAAATCAAGAGGGAGAGAGAGAGAGAAATGGAGAGAGTAAAGCGAAGGAACAGGGGGGGGGGGGGGACAATGGTGAAGGAGAGCAGAGAGCGGCAGAATGAGATGACAAGAGAGGAAAAGTGGAGGCAGAGAGAAGAGTGGGAGAGAAACAGAGTGAGGAGGAGAATAAAAAGTAGAGGCAGGCAGAAGTTGAACAAGTTTAACTGGAGGCCGTGCTTCAAACAGAGAGGTTTGTTTTCTGTCAGAGATCCCTCTCAGGAGATTTAGCTGGAAAACAGATTAATAGAGCCTGTCCAAGTTGCTCTCTACTTATTGCACAACATGTGCCTCAGCACCATGTGAATTTGAGCTGCTGTGCATCGTACTGTACAGTGTGTTGACAAGGCCGCTTGTATAATACAGACTGATAATAAGGCATTGCTGAGCTTGGATATTCCAACACCATCAACCCTTAGGCAAGGGTTGATCTGATATAAGAAAAAAAAACGCTCTGATCTTTTATGTTAGGCTCAGTGGAGGAGAGGTGTTTCTGATTGGCTTGTTTTATTTGCTTCTTTTTATAAGACTTTCTCAGCAGGATCAGGTTGCCGTGCCCAGGCTAACCAAGCTATGCAAGAGGGAGCTGTCGTTTTTCAATGAGGGCGAGCGTTGGCCACTATTGAAGGGGCTTTAAAATGTGTGTGGGAGGAGAAGATGGGGTGGGGGGTGCACATGATATTCTGTGGGGCCAACACTGGAGAACACACTCACACTCGATTGCTCACTGTTGTAAGATATTCCGTTTTTTTGTTTGTAAGTGCAGCAATGTAATGACAAAGTGGGATTTCATAATATGTTTGACAGAATGTGATTAATGTGCATGTATTTCTCTGTATGTGAGTAGGTATGTAGTACGTAAGTGTGTTGGCAGTCTGGGAACCCGTAGATGAACACCAGACACGTCTTGGAGCTCCAGCCAACTTTTTTTTTTTTTTTTTTTTTGGGGGGGGGGGGCTTCAATGTTACAGGCAGTCAGCGTTAGACTTCCTTTCAGTGTCCTGTCTTTGTTTACAGTCCGACAACTTGAGAAAAGAGAATGTAGCTGGATTTGAGAGGCGACGTCCAAAAGTGGATCATCACTTGCACGCATAAATTAGTTTATAAGAGTTTAATAACAATGGCAGCTGGTGGGATTTACAGTTGTATGACGCCTGATGGAGTCTTCCTCTTTTGCTCACTCATACAACAAACTAAAACCAGAACAATTTCCATTATCTACAGATCTCCATGACAAGAATAATGCTGTGCGGTCGAAGCATACAAAACTGTGTGTAAATGTCTCATTAGCCATTCTAAAAACTCACTGCTCAGTTTTTGCCCTCTGAATGCGTAATTATCTCGGCTACCATTTTACTTGAAAGTTTCCCTGGTGATTTTATGCTTCTCATTGACACGGATCAATCACGTCTCAGGGTTTGGATTCAGGAATAATGCGATGAAAACACCTGTAAAAAGGCGAAGAAATATGTCTACAAATCTACGATACTCACTGTCAGAGTGTGAACATGAGACTGTTTTCATAATAGGAGTCAATACTGCTCTGTCTATGCTGTTTTTGTTGAGGTCGGCTTTCTACTGGGTATATTTTGAAACCGATGTGGAGCAAAGCAAACTGAAGCCAAGCAGGCTAGAGAAGAGCCAGCACTATTCTTTTTGAGCTACTCAGGATTCTCAGAGTGTTGCTTCGACTCTACAACTCACACACCCTGAATGGTGCACCCACTTTTTGTTTGAAACTTGGGTTTATAAAAGTGAACTGTACACCACACTGAATGGGGTTTGTTTTGCTCTCTTTGGTTCTGAACCCAAAAAAAAAAAAAAATCTCCATCCTAGCGCTTATATTTCTACCATTAAACTTTCTTCAACTACATGGAGAAAAAGAAAGGACTTGGGAGGGTGTTAGTAAAAATGGAAGAGAGCTGTTTATCTTTTATTTCCTCTCTAATAAAGAGGCTTAGAATGAAGGGGATGAAACGGACGAGGAGAGGACAGAAAACAGATCAATTCGGAATTATTTACCCTAAAAGTCCTGTTTAGATTCTTTGGAATTTACTCTGGAGCAGTGGACGCAGTGTTTGTGGGAGTGTGCTCTCTGGGACAGTGTTCATATCTTTGTGTGTGTGTGTGTGTGTGTGTGTGTGTGTGTGTGTGTGTGTGTGTGTTTTCATCCAGTCCTGCGTCATCACTGCTCTGTTTATGCAGGGGCTCTGTGGAAATGAAGAGGGATGTTAGGATATCTCAGCCACCCACTGTCACTTGATATCTATGGAGAATGGATCAGATGATTGGACAAGTCCACTTCCCCGCAGCTCTGTCACTAGGGGACCTGAGCAGAGTGCATTTACTGCCTGTTGCGATGCTGTCATCTGTACTCCAGAGGGGTCTTGTCAAGGAGCAATGAAGTAATCAAGAATGATGCAACATTTAAGTGGCTAGCTCAACCAAATTGGCTAATAAGTAAATCTTATTTGCCTCTGTGTCACTCTATCCAATCCCACATCTCAGCCAATGAGATAATAATGTTAAGAAGGAAATGTGAGAGTGTGTTTTGGAGGCAGTGTTTTTTTTTGTGTTTTTTTTTGCTCGATCCAGCTGGTGGACTATTACCATGTAAGAGAGAGAGCGAGAGTGGAGGGCAAAGGAGAGCCAGCGAGGGACGGAGAGATGCAGGAGGGGTTGGTGCACAGACTTGAAGAGATAGAGAGGGGCCCGTATTGAGTGACACAGACTCTGCTCTGTGTTTTCTCGATGGACCAGAGAAGATGCAGTGTAAATGAAGCGTGCTGCACCAGGGCGGCTTCTGCTTTATTCGTGTACTCTGTGTGTGTGTGTGTGTGTGTGTGTGTGTGGGAAATGACAGAGGCCTCTTTGAGTATACTCGGAGGCCTCTGTTGTCCCTCTGCTCTCTCATGGTTTGAATATGTCGGGATCACTGCCGTCCTCAAACGGGATGAAAACTAACTCTTCCACCTGCGGGGTAGAAAAATCCTGCCACAGCGACAGAATCCATGCTGGGCTTCAGGATGTGTTCGTCTTTTGACACACCTGTTTTCCTGTCTGTTAAAGAGAAAATGCTAGAGCCGCAACATATTGATACAGACTGCCTTTCCTCTGTTTTCTTGTGAATAAGTATGACCAAGTAAACCCTGTGGGCTTCTGTGTCTCATGGCAGCCTGTTGGGTGTGTGTCTGATATGTAGGATGACAGCTCCCCATAGTGACTGAATTCACAAGTACACTTTCTTCGACAGTAGTTCAGTCTTCACATTAAAGGAGTAATCACTTTTACTTCCTCTTCCTTACTTCAGCGTACGACTGCACGTCTCTGTCCGTCTCTCCTTTTAGTCGACGAAATGAAGCTTAAAATATTTACCTTACTTATCCTGATGATGTTATTCGGTCTTGTAAGAAACGCAGGTAAGAGCTGGCAGTGTTTATAACACATATTTATCACTTTTTTGAGAGTTATTTAATACTTTCACTATCTCGACACTTCTGGTGTGTGTGTGTGTGTGTGTGTGTGTATAGTTGTTTGTCTTTGATACACAATACTAATCTGTTGTCACAGATGTATCTACAATAAACAAATCCTGCGAAGAGATAAAGTCTGCTGATGGTTTCAGTTACCCACATGAGTGTCGAGGTGCAACGACAATATTTGTGAGCCGAAACCAGGTAGGCCCTTTTTTCAAGCTCTGTCGCAGTCAGAATTGTGTATTAGGAAATGATTTCAACAACACATGTAGCACTGATTTAATGTGTGCTGTAGAAAAACAAAGCAATGATCTTTGTTCTAATTCTTGTTTTTACCCTGACAGAAAAACATTGCTCGGTATATGTCTCGAAAAAAAGAATATTTGGATCCGATGATGAAACTGGACAACACTTCATTCTTCACCAAGGAGTGCACGGATTTGCAAATACATTGCATATTCTCTGATGTAAGTCCCCCATTTGTGATCACTCTCAACACTCATAAACTGGAAAACAAAACTAAGTTGACTTGTTTTTATAGTTTATTGTCAATAGTGTTCTCTACTCTCTGACAGTAAAGACTTTTTTCATTCTCAGGGACAGCATGTCACTGGTGAAAAGTGGTTGACTTTTAACATAAGTGGTAAGCTGATGGCATTTAAACAACTGAATTTTAAATGTTAATTTGACATTGCTGATTATTGATGTATAAGCATAAACATTAGATGCAAATAACCCCCTTTTACCTTTAACAGGGAACCTGACTCCTGTTGTCAAAGATTTACAAGAGACAAAGAAGACTCCTCCTGGAGGCCCCATTAGTAAGTGGCGTACTGTGGTTTTTTAAAATAACACTGTGATGTTATAATAGGAGCTTAAACATGTTTCTATTAGCATTAACTAAGTGAATTTACTGTACGCGACTTGATTGAATATCTGGCACTAACATGTTTAATGTTGTCTGTAGTTGGTGGATCAGTTGCTGGGATTGTGCTCCTCTCTGTGATCGTGTGGCTTTGTTGGTCCCTCGGCATAAAAAAGTGTGTTCAAATACATTTTCTCAGACATTTACCTGCCACTTCCCTTTAAGCTTCCTTTGCTTCAGAAATTCACTGATTGTTTGTCAGATTTGCAGGAAGTAACACTGTTCCTCTGTTAGGCTTCTCAAAGGGGGTTTCCAGTAAGGGCGAGCCCTGGGCTGCTGGCCAGTCTAGCTGGTTACATAAGTTTCACCTAGCACTGTTTTAGTTCAAATGTACTTCTGCCATTACGTCTCCAGACCATCTATAGAGGGACAGGCTGATCAGTTGTAAATCAAAAATGCCTGTTTAAAGTGCAAAAACCGCTTGCAGATATGTATTCTATTGCTGAGTAGCTCTGTTGTTTTATTGAAAACATTATTATTTCTTTCTCTATTAAGGACCCTGTTGAGTCTGTTTCACAAGATTTTCCCTCAAAGAAACCAGGAAGCAACAGCTCAGGCAAAAACTGATTCTGATTTGAATGGCAACCACAGCGCTGTAATCGAGTAAGCAAACATTCATATGAGCACAGATCAGTACAGTTGAATACATGCTCATCTTTTATTCTCCTTGTCATTTTAGGATGAATGAAATACAGCCTGACATTGGTCAACCTGCAACTGATGAGAATGAGAGAAATAGCAGACTTGAGAGCGTGCAAGCTCAAAGGTTTGGCTTCAACGTTAACACACCAAACTTCTGTTAACCTGTTTGTGAAAATCATTAAAGCTTCTTTTTTTATGTTTGGACTGTAATCTGATAAAAGCAACATTTGTATCCATAGTGTTGATTGTCAAGCTGATGAAGACACTCCTCAAGCTCTTAGTCTGGACAACATCTACAGCACTGGAACCCAGCCGTCCAAAGAGTAAGAGAACGGATAACTTTAGCTTGTGCCTATTCACTTTTTTTCCCCTTGAAGAGATAGAGATAGAAACTCTATATTTTTCTTCCAGTGGAGGCGCAGATGTCCCTGATAGAGCCTGTAATCCACGACCCATGCATAGGTGAGCTTTTTGGCATTGAATATTCTCATGATTTTTCGTTGTGTAAATCAATGCATCTATGATCATTTAACAACAATTACTGTGCATACTGTATGTTTGTCTCAGGGACCTGAGAGATGACCCAGGAGGAGTGACTGACAGAAAAATGGAAGACATTGTTGCGTAAGTCTGAAGTCAGATCTTTAGAATTATTAACTTTTGCATGTAGGTTGTTTCTTTTCTCCACATACTCAAACGAGACGACTTATATAGTCTTGAGAGATTTTATGTTCTCCTAAAGATCAACAATCTAGCCCCTGAACCCTTTTCAGATACGTACAAAGACAGGATAGTAACAACATAACTAGAAACATGGTGTATGGAAACTCTAGAAGTGCTTACTTTTTAGATGTATGGTGCTTGTAATAAAAAGTTCTATGAAGATGAAAATATATAATCCATTTACCACGTGTTTACAATAGGTTCTCATAAGAACCCTAATTTGAAATCCTGTTATTAGTTTCAAAGGTGAAAAAGGAGATAGTTACAAGCACATGACGTTGGTGCAGGGTAGTGTAAAAAAACAGCAGACTGAGAAGAAGATTATATGCCCCACTCACTTGAAGCACTGCAACAAAAATGAGTCACAATCACCAGCAGATGTCTTCTTCAGTCACTCACTGTTAATACTGTTAACATAAAAATACACTCAAATAATATAACCTTTGAAAAAAGAGCAGCAAAAAAAAAAAAAAAACAGAAATGTTTCTACGATAATTGTGTCAGTTCATGTTGTGGTAGTCCACTGAATTGTCATCAAGTACTCACCCTGGATTTTAAAAGCCCCCCCTGCTGGATACTAATGGCCGTTAATTCTTCTTCTGCAGGATCAGGGACATGCAGAACGGGCGGCCTCTCGTTGATCGTGGTCGTGGAAAAAATGAGAATGAAAGTGCGCCACTGCTGCCCATTCAGGGGTGAGACGACCACTCTGCTCTCATGGCAGCCCTTTTCAGTTTGCAGTCTTCTTTACACCTTGTAATATTTTGCTGATGTTGGGACAGCTGCCAAGAATCACTTCTTTCTTTTTTTTTAACTGCTCTGCCCTCCAAATATCTGAAGGGCTGAAAAGTCAGAGTTTCAGAATTCACCTGAGGTCTTTTCAGAAAGTGAACATAAACAACCTCAGCTACATCTGTGCAGAAATTCATGTCTTTATGCTGTGCTGTGTCTGTCTCCAGAGGTTCCATCCAACACTCTAACATGACAGGTGAAGTTGCAGCTCTGGTGGACAAGAGCTGCTACGACCCCGACCAGCTCAGCAAGTGCTCTCCTGCACCGGTAAGTGGAAAGATGTCTGGTTATCGTTTTTCTCATGAAAAGCCCAATCTGATGAGGTTTTTGTTAAAATCAGCAATTGTTTTGTTTGTTGCAGGACGATGATGTGAAGTCAGGATCCATGAGGAAGTGTGGTGATCATAAGTACTGATTTATAATAATAATAATAATAATAATAATAATAATAATAACGAACACATGCAGTATAAATACAATGTTCTCACAGTTGGGGTATGTGGTATTTTACTGACAGTCCTTTGGGATATTTAACAGTAACTATATTGACCACAAGCTTTTTTAACCTTACAAGCATACATTTTTCAAGACCCTTTATCCGTGACTTTATGATTACAACATCTTGAAATCATTACGATAACCCTGGTGGAAACTGGTGGTGTCTTTGTATTGTGTCCAGAATATTCACTGATACATGACGAGTCACACAGGCTGTCTGTTGACTGTGATCAACACAGTGAATATGATTTATTATATTTGGCCAAACTTTTTCATTACCTGGAAAAAACAAACAAGTGTATGGGATGTTTGTCATTGAGATTGTAAAGAGCACAGCTCTACCAAAGGATGGGTGAACCAGTCAGGAAAGGTACCACATACACAACTGTGAGGCTTAATATTACTATTATGTATAATGAATGTTTGGTTAGAAAATCAAATGTTCAATCTTCTATAACCTGTATTATAACCTGTTATAAATAAATATAAATATATACACCTAGTATAATAGGTGCGGCAATGGGTCAATGTTAGGTCGGGGTTTGTTCCCCAACCACATGTCGATGTGTCCCGCTGCGTCGTCAGTGGCATGTCTATCTGTTTGAATTGATTAGTTCAATTAACATAGCTGCCTATTCCATCTCTGTGTGACATGCTGTGTAAAAATCTTAATACAAGCTCAAGACCATTTACCAATATATGCATTTAAATGGATCACAAAATGTCATGCATTTTTGTTTTTATTGATTTAAACCTGTATTTGTACCTTTATGTTATCCTGATCATAATAGTAAGTGTGCCTTTACTCTTTTATTTCCTGCTTAATCTAGCAACATGTTTATTCTTATCTCTTGATTCGTACTTTTATGTAACCCAGATGATATCCTCGGTTAAAGAAATTGTTTTTTTAGTTTTAAGTGTTGAATTGCATTTACTTTTAGATTGACACATTTACTGATAATCATATTTGTTTTAGATTTTTACTGCTGAAATATTTACATGGAGTTGAAAATAAATTGTTCATTCCACCCTGGATCTTACTCCCTGGATTTTTTTTAACCTTAAATTGTGAAGGCATCACTCTGGCTGCAGATCCACCAGGGGGCAGTAAATACACACGAGTCTCACATCACCAAGGAAAAGGGCAACATAATGCCCGCATTCTACTGGAGTCGAGTGATGCAAACCTTATTGATGTTTATTGATGGTCTTGATTGCAATAATTTCAAATCAAATGTTAATATAACGGACACGTAACATGCACATTCTATTTACATCTATTTATATTATAGACCACTGTGGGTAAGATGCAACAATGTATCTTTAATAAATTACAGCCAACATCATAGTAATGTTGATGGACTTTGTGTTATTCTTTTATACAATCAGTGTCTGTGACTGTGTTGATCCCTTTAATACATTGCTCTGATTTATTAATCAACTAATCAAAGGCACTTCTGCTGCTAATTTTAGAGCTGTAAATCTATGTTACATTACTTAAAAGATTTAGGTCCCCCGAGTATTGCTATCTATGTAATTACAATTACACAAAAACACAGTGATTTAGACAGGATTTCATACACCTCTTGGGATTTGTTGAGGATTGCTGTGATTCTATTTTTGCTTCCTTCAATGTGCAATGACCTTGAGAAAACCCCCCTCGGTTTACCTCTCTGATGGACTGAGTACCAGGAAGAGAGTGTATCAGGGGTCAGAGGCCTTGTTGCTCATGTTGGTATGACAGTGTGTGAAAGTGTGACTGAACCAGCGGTGAAAAGGGGGTGATTGAATGGTCAAGGCCTCAGAGCTCCCCCTCACAGGGAGTTTCACTGAGGGGACATGAGCGAGGCGGGGACTGCATGGGCAGATGGGTGGATGGGTAGGGGGTGAGTCATCACGTGTCATAATACAGGCACAGTGTACTGCATGACATGGAAAAAAAAAACAGGTACACGAGAGAAGCTGTAATTACGGAGGAATCCTCTATGCTCTGATGCACATAATAACTAGCTCTCAGCTAATTAGTAACCAATAACACTCGGCTGTGAACAGTATTATGAGCAGCCGAGGAGACAAAAGTCAGCAGGAGATGAACACTGATCACACTACATCAGGGATAAGATGGCTTAAGGGAAGCTAGCTGGGCTGCACTTGTGTGTCATCCCTAACTGATCTCCGGTGTATCACAATGTTTTCGGCAACTCCCGAGTATAGAGGTCGCCTACTGCTGTGTGATGTTCAGGCTTAACAGGCAGCTGCAAGCAAACAGTGCTGCATTGAAAAGTCAGTAAGCTGTATTCACACAGCAGTTTTAAAGCGATTACATCGGGGATCACACTGTATGATTAATTAACCTTGACTGATGCTTTGTAAAGCTAAATCCAACTGAGCCGGGACCCTCACAGGTGTGCATATACATTACAGATACATAAGAGATGGCTGAAGGAAATGTTCAAGTTGGTCTTGGTAATACTGACTTAAGATCACTGTAGTGAAACAAAGCCACATTAGCATGGGAGCAGTCTGCCTCTTCTCCTACCTGTAAAGCTCTCACCAGTCCACGTTCAAACACTCAGAGCGTTGGGACTCTGGGTTTTGTCCCAAACGGATCGCTTTGCTTTTTTTTCCCTGCATCTCTCTGATCACTTTGTGGAGTATGACCAGTGTTTGACAGAATCATCATCCCAACCCACGGGTGCAATCTGCATATGCATACAGTGTGTGGTTCAAGGGGGAGCTGACTCAGGAGGAAGCTGGGTTGCTTGGCTTCAGTCCCCTGCTTTCCATTCTACACAGATGAGCAGCACAGAGCTGCTGTAACCTCCAGGACAGTCGATGAATAAAACATAACCACTGTATTAGTATTTAAGCTGTCTTTTCATTTCCAGTTTGAATCACAGGGTAGATTTACTGAAGATTATTAAGCAAAGAGCAAAGCCAAAGATTATCAATAATTTCTGTGTGCTGTTATGCTTTTATCAAACTGGCACATTCATAAGCACACAACCAATTACGCCTTACTTCAACACATACATACACACCACATCTGAGCCCCTTCAAAACATTCCCAGAGAAACCCTGAAGCATTAACAGTGTATATTTTCAACGTTTTTTTTTATTAATATGTGCTGATACAAGGTCGCTCTGACTTGCAATGACGCAAACACTCAAATAAAATCCTCCCCCTTTTTGCCCAGACAGCTGTCAAAGCAATGAATGTAAGCAACAACAACACAAAGAAAACATATGAACATCATCCCTCAAAGAAAAACAGAATCAAGGTGTTATATTAACCTCAGTTTACAAATGTCGCAGTGGTACATAATAAATCATCCATTTCATAGAAAATCACAGAAAGCTCTAGAAATGGTTGTTACATGTAGATCCCCCACGTGGCACAATGTCAGTACTCATCGCAATGCCTACATCCTGCTATATAAATCACCAATACATAATTATTCATTCCCATAAAAGCATTTCAGGGATTTCCAATACTGACCAGGTTCTACATTACCAATCTGTTTAATGCAGCCTTTGGCTTCTATTTAAATATCCCATTCACACCAGCTACAGCCAGCTATGTTCCCTTTAATCACAGACTGTCAGCATTTCCTGGCTGGTCACATAGAACATCACCACAGCCATGGACAGACCACATGCAGGCACAATTCAGCTCCTCCCCGTCCTCAGAGACGGCGAGCGAGAAAAAAAAGAGGGACAAAAAAACAGCCATGCCAACAGATTCAGCCTGCTTCTGCTTCATGTAGAACGATGTTAACAAGCAAAACAGCAAATTTGTCTTTCTCCCATTGGGTGTCTAAAACTGCCTGAACTGACAAAAGGTGATTTATGTACATATGTCGAAAGATATGTTTGTTTTCATTTTGGACCTTTGGGTCTCTGTGAAGAATGAGGCTCAAATCTTTAGCATTTAGAGAACTACATCCTATCCAAAAGCCTCTGGCCCCACCCTGTGCTTCAAAGATGGCTGCTAACCTGAATTTGAGGTAAGTCTCCACGGACAGATCGCAGAGATCACTGGCACTATCCTCATGATGGGTTTGTACCGAACCCTTACAGATTATTAAAACTATTCTATAGGTACTGTATAGTGTTAATGTGGAGATGTTACAATAGAGCAATAACAAAATAGTACGACTTTATTTTCTGTTTAAAAATCTATGCAGGAAAATCCTGTCACATTTATAAGCATACTAAAGTCTGCCTTTAGTCGGCTGATGCGGCAGTGGATTTTTTAAAACATTTTTTAAGGAAGCATCCATTAGTCCAATCAGCAGTCATGTCATCCGTCACCCTCTTCATGTGGGTGAGTTTTATTCAATGAATAAAACTTGAGATCTGACACGCCGGTTTGATCAACAGCAACAATAAAGTGATAACCTCTGGACTGCAAACCACCAGCACAAAGCCCTCTGAAACAAAGTAGCACATCCATCTCCTTATCTCCAGATCCAACCCTGCATATCCTCTCTCTCTCTCTGCAACCCCCCCCCCCCCCCCCCCCCCTCACCACCAGCCATCCTCTCTCTCCTACTGCCTAGAGCTGTGACTTAGTGACATCTGGGCTCATGTTGCTCCTGCGTCGTCCCCTCCTATGGGACACCCTTTGCAGACTTATAGACCCTCTGCCCCTCAGCTGCTGTTGAACTCACACAGCCGCATCCTGCCCCCCTCCCCTGACTTCCCTCCTGGTGTGATATGCGTCACTGAAATCACTGGAAAAGAAAAAAAAAAGTCTGTGTGTGAAAGGGTCAAGTCCGAGTAAGCGGACTGTAGGCCTGCTGGGACCTCTACTGTCTAATGATAGACTGAACAATGCAGCAGCTCACTCTCCACTGACACTAAGCTGCAGTGGTGAGACAGCACTATGTCAAAGGTTGGGCATCCCACCTTTTAAACAACTCCCAATCTTAACACTGTCAGACTAGCCACGGCATGGAATGGGAATTGCCTTCAACATTTGCAGTCAGAAAAAGGAAAGCAGAAAAGAAACAGAGGGCGAGTTCACTGCAGTAAATTAGTACCCACGGTGTTATTATTGTAATCAGGGGTTTGGAGGGATGTGAATGGTGAGAAACTCCCATTGTGTGCGCCTCCTTCTACAGCATGAGCTACAGACCTACTGTATAATCACTATCATTCACCACAGTAGAGCACTCCTCTGTTTATTGAGATATTAATCTGGGATAAACAAAGCTTTTGACAAAACAAATTAACATTCTCAAAGAAGTACTGTGCTAATGGAGTCCATTGAGATTGATATTAAAAAATGGGGATGAGATGCAGCATGAGGGAGGGAGAGAAAAAAAAAGAAGGTGCTGGGAGGTGCTGGAAACAAAGGCAGAAGCAGGCCCAAGGTGACGCACATTCCCCCTTCTCATGGGGAGTGTCTGTCTAAACAGTGTCCCTCCCTGGGGCAGGTCCCAGCTGAGCACTGGAGGATCAGCATCAGCACATTATGTCAAATACAGTGAGGGAGGGATGGAGTTAATGATGATGAGAACGAAGAGGATAGAGATGATGATGATGATGATGATGATGATGATGATGGCCGTCTTGCGTTTGCCATTAACACTCCCACCCTGGGGTGGATTGTTTTTTCAGTCTTGCTTGTTAAAATACATTCAGTTGTCCTCGGTTGACCAGTGAGAGCTGCCTCGGTACGATGCCCCGCTACTGAGCCATAAGATCCGTGCCTCACCTTGTCGAGCACTGCAGCAGAGCAGAAGACAGTACATGTGCATATTGTCCTTTCATTTGTAAACACAGTCAGCTCCCAGATTCAGCTGCAGATCCAAGTCCTGTACCAATAAACCAGTATTGCACATATTCCCCCTGCAGCTCAAGTGATGATACTCAGGCCCTTTTTCTTCTTCTTCTTCTTTTCTAAGCCTCATCTTGCTCCATGGCCCACACAAAGTTACTCACAAAAAGGTTTGAATAACAAGAATAAATGGTGGCAAATCCTTGTAATCCCACTCCCCTTATCTGTCCTTAACCCCCTATCTTTCTTTCAGCCCCAAGAGCCACAGCTAAAAGCAGTCCTTTGGGTTCCTGTTAGAAGTGGGACAGTGAGGCACCAGCCAAATGTCACACTGCAGAGGATGCATCTATTTTCTGCTCACGTTCCGTCCACACATTCCACTGTTTCAATCGGTGCAGGTTTACGAGGAAGGCATCAAAAGAAGAAAAAAAACAAAAAACGAAACAACGCATAAATAAATCAATGTGAATGAATATTCCAAAAACACACATAAAAACTGATAAATAAACCATAACAAATGCCTATAAATGTAGCGCAGAAGAAGGCAAACTCTCAATGTTTTTTAAAGGTCAGAGAGATTTCAGCTGGATGAAAGGAGCCTCGGAGTGGCTCCCTCTTGACAGCTAATTTCTCAAATGTATCGCTTGTATAAGGTGGCATATTGGAAACATGTTTCTCCCGATTGCTCAACCCAGCTTGTCATTTTCATGGTATGTGGTTATCTCATGTCTCCCGAGGCTGATTTTTCCTCTCTGTACCTGAACGTCACAGGAAAGCAACTTCCATTTGAGGCAGGGAAATAATGGCAGCTCTCTAAGACGAGCATCCACCTTGTCTGATGTGCGTTCAAGCGACAAAAATAGCATTTTACATGTGTGCGCACATATAAAAGGTCTGGTGCACAGCTCGTTCGCGCGCGCGCGCGCGCACACACACACACACACACACACACACACACACACACACACACACACATTAAGCCAGTCAGACACATTCATACTTACACTCATGCACATAGGAAATGAATGCATTGTCACATTACGCTCTGGAATTATGCTGAAAGGATTTTCAAGAAGCAGCAAAATGCAATATTCTCTGATAGTAAATAAAATGTCTTAATCGTACATGCTAGAGCCCATGTTGTTTAAAGTACATCTGGTTATAACGTCCAAAAAAAATACAAGAACAAACCAAATCACTGTTATGGATGCTGTTGTTCACCCACAACGCTTCATTGTGCCTGAGAGGCACAGGATGACATTTAGGAACATCTATCTGGCTTACCCCACACCTCCCGCCCCCTCCCTGGCCGCCTCCGGCAATCCCACAGTGGGAAAGTCAAAGGGCAAATATTAACAACATGTAACGGATTATATTACATAAAAATTGTGCCAGGTTTTTTTTTTTTTCCTTTTTCATTTTTATTTGTATAGCTAAAATTGACTACACATTGTAATCCCTCTCTCTCTCTTTCTCTCCGTCGGATCACTAGGGATTTGACACTGAATTGCACAGTGCAGGGGCACATGAGCGAGAGATCAAGCCACAGGGGGGTGGGGAGATAAAGTGTATCATTCAGGTCACAAACTCCAAAACATTTTATTTTTCTCATGTCGGTTTGTTGCAGTACAAGAAGTCACTTTTCATAGTATTTGTTACGTTTTGTTGCTTTTGATCATCTGGTGTCTATTTACATAGTAGGAATAAAGTAGATTCATGTGTGGGTCCTATGTACACATTTATATCAATTAGATCGATCAGTGTGTTTGCGACGCTTACAGTCTCGTTTGTCACAACGGCACACAGGAAGTCCACTTTGACTGTCTAGGCTCTATCAGCAGAGGAAGGGGGTGGGGGGTAGGGGACCCCCGTTTGTTCAGCAGGCCCCCAAAGGATGCAGACCAAAAGTCAACAAATGTAATACTCTCTTCAAAACAATAGCAAGGCAGTCATTCAACTTTTCAAATGCCTAAAAGCAAACAACCAGAGAGAACAGTGGAGAGAAAACGGCCAGTCCTTTGGATGCAGGTGCTCCTTCTGTGGAGGGGCGGTGCAGGGTCTCCTCAGTCTCCATCTCTGCCTCTACTCCACTTTTGTACATCGTTGTCGATTCACAGCAAGAGAAAATGAAGGCAACTACACTGAATCAGCTCCCACTTCCTGCTTGGAACAAAAGCTCTTGCTCCCTTTTACTTACACAGAGTACTGTTTTCACTTTTTGATGTTCAATAATGAGCACTTCTGGATGAGTGAGTGTCTCTGTGTGTGTGTGTGTGTGTGTGTGTGTGTGTGTGTGTGTGTGTGTGTGTGTGTATGTGTGTGTGTGTATAATATATGAATGCGTTTGCCTTGTGAATGTTCTAGTTTCTGTTCTGGCTCAATAAAAGATATTTTTGGCAACACTGAAGAGCTTTCTGTGAGACATGTTTTAGGTTATAATAGTGTACTAAAGTCCCTGTCTCCACAGCTAACTGCTCCTATCAAATGAAGACTCCAGAACACCAATGGGTGGTACGAAAGGGAAATGAGAAAAAATATAAAATGATATTCTCATCTCCGCAGGCAGGTCTGAAGAGAAATTACATAAAAAAAACTTTAACAAAGTTTTAAAGTTTAAAGTATTTGAAGGTAAAGGGGGTGGATCGGTACATTCAGAGTGCTGGACTTGGCCTTAGGGTACCAAAGGAACTGGGGAGGGTCTGGAGATGTCGAGAGGCGCTGAATGCACTGCTGAAAAAACATCCATCACTCATCTCCATAAGAAAGGGGAAGGTTAAAGACAATAGCCGATTCTGCCGATTCAGCCTTGACTCCCCATGAAGGTCACGGTCATGTTTGCTCATCTGTTAGTTAAATAAAAATCAGAGAAAAAAAGGCAACCAAACAAGCAGAAAGTGGAGAGACGCGAGAAGGAGGTGGGCTAAGAGGCAGCTCTGGCCGTCACATTAGGGTCTCAGACTTCCTCGGTCCGACTCCAGTCACAGGCTGGTGACAAGCTGCATCTGTCCGTCTCCCTCACTATGTGCAGGCTCCTGAGCCACATGTCCATCCCCACTCGGCCTCCGTGGTTGGGCCTGGTAGAAGGTCTGCATTGGGGCCCCCCGAGAGCCCAAGGCAGGCCTTCCGGAGCTGTAGTATAACTCCTCAGGGGGCTGAGCCGAGCGGGGCACCACCTCCAGGGGCTCAGGGCTGCTGTCTGGGTAAGGTGAGTCTCGCAGGTTTGTGATGCTGGTGTACAGGGAGTCACGTGCAGGAGAGTCTGGTGCTCTGTTGCCTCCCTGTACGCTGTTACTCTGCCCACTGTGTCCGCTGTGTCCCAGGCTCTCAGTGAGGTCGGCCGTGTAGCTCTCGGACTCCTCTGGATCGCTTTGGTAGAGGACCGACTGGGCGCGTTGTAACAGCAGGGGCTCCTCAAGCGCTTTATAAAGCAGCTCCACATCCTGTGGCGTGCGCTGCCGCCCCTCTCGGAGAAAGTCCTCGTCTTCATCCATACTAATGGATGGCTCTGGCCCGGCCCCCGTTGTCCCTTGACCCAACCCACCATGAGGGCGTCCTCTGGCCAAGCTGCCACACACTCTGTCCCCTACGTCACCTCCGCCGCCTCCACCTCTCAGGTTGTTGTGCACAAGCTCAGAGATGATCATCTTCTCAAAGGCAGCTGCATCAGAGAGGTTTCGTCTGATGCCGCCGCCTCCCATGGTCTCTGAGCCGCGGGAATTGAAGAGGGCGGGGGGACTGTCTCCGCCCCCGCCACCAAGGAAGTCGCAGCTGCCCCCACCTCCACCCCCTGGGCCACTGCGCAGGGAGTAGCTGTTGTTAAAGTTACCATTCAAGGGCAGTGTTTCCATCCCACAGGGTTCGCGGGCCTTTGATAACGTGCTTTCTAGACCGAAACACAAACAGAATAAAAAGAGGACAATGGAGGGCGTTATTAACTTTTGGTCCTATTCAACTGTCAGTTACAGAAGAAGGATTCATGTGGGATGCTAATATTTAATTGAATTACACTTACTTGGGTCACGGAAGGTTCCTGTGGAACCAGAGGAAGTCATGTGGAGTGAATAAAATGAGAAGCACAAGTCAGTAAGTTCTTTAATGATGCAGCATTAACTTGATGTATTCATTTTTAGGACATTTCAAAGGGGAACCATTAACAGAATAAAATATAACCTCGCTCGTCCGCCCTCTTTTCTTTTCCCTATCTCTCTCCCAGACTCTAATATCCAACTTTCCAACTTTTAATGTACACACAGTCACAAAGAGCCACATTAACTCCGCAGATTTAATCCTATTTTCATATTCCTCCAACATGTATACCAAGCCACAAAAAATACTCTATGTATTTATTTTCTACTGACAGAGACACCTGGGTTCATCCATAATTCATACAAATCTTTGTACAGTAGCAGTGATGTTTATTTTACGATTTCCCTTCAGTGCACCAAAGGTGTTTTTGCTGTGGTATTTGGCTGCTTTTTCACCCAAACACCACCGCCTGAGAAAAGCAAACACCACAGCCACCCAGAAAGTGAGAAGCCTGCTCATTTTTTAAATCTAATGTGTAGAATGACTTTAATCAACTTTCTTCTTCGGTGGTGCCGTGGGTAATTAGACATTCTAATGAAGTGCTCTCTCTCTCTCTCTACTTCCTCTCCCACTCTCTTCTAAAAATGTCTTGGCTGCCAGGCAGTGGCCATCAGGCTTGACGTATTGAGCAAGGGGGCTTTAAAATATTTAACAGAAACGCCGCTTAAATTTCAGTCCTCAGACACTGGGCCTGATACTCTGCGGGTGCACACTCGGGCACAGCAACCAGTTCCAGAAAATCGTAGTTTTCCCTTGAATGTTGGTAGGAGGGGGAGGAATCACCAGAACATGTCTGATTGTGACATTTTACAAACACAGAATCGTCCCAGTAACATGGCACTGCGTTCACAAGATGTTTAGTTTCAGAACTAAGTGAGTACACATTATTAGTGAGCACTCATAGCTAATTGACCCACTCCTCCCTCGTCACGGGACACAGTCTGATCCCTAAATGCGTCAAACTATTTTTTCCGCCTTAGGCAGCGAACACTGTCCTCAACATTTCTGGCAGTCACAGCTGTAGCTAAACTTCTCATCAATTTGTGGCTGTTCTCATGAAGATTCAAGATCTGACCAGATGGCTGGTTGGGCTGTAGGCACTGTTTGGCTCTGTTCTGCTCAGCCTAGTGAATCCGTCTGACAGCTACATCAAACAAAACAACACACCAACATGCGCAAGCACACACAAACACTGTTGTGAAAGCCCTGAATAACTGCAGTGAGTGCTTGTCTATACCACATCAAAATACCGCGTAATGGACAGGAGGCTGCACAGTGTATAGAAAAACACACAGAGTGGAGCGATCATGGGGAGCTCACCAGTCGAGTTGAAGACGCCAGGCGACGGCGGAGTGAAGCTCTCGGCCAGCAGAGTGTTGTACGGAGAGGTACCAGTGCGAGTCTGTAGCACCGGGTTTGTCAGGAGGTGGTTGCCCATGGTCGCTGCAAAACACAAACATTTCACAAATGAACATCATCGTATGAGGCTGTTTGTTATCTTTCCACACAAATGCAGGCAGAGCGAGCAGAAGCAGAAACGCTGAATATAATAGCCGTAACATTTTGAATTTCACATTCCTCGACTCAGTAATAACATCTGGAATCATAAAAATATTTACTGTTTATTCAGATGGGGGTATTTGGTTATGCCGTTGCTTTATGGAGTAATGCATTTCACAGTATTCTCCTCAATGTTTATGCCTCCTGATTGTAACCTTTGAGTAAAAATACAATTGCAGGGGAAAGGTTCTGTTTGGAGCATTGCCAGTCATATTTTTTCTCCTTTGGCTCCTGACAATGTAGTCAGATGGGGAGAACAGTAATGCATGCCATTATGTAGTCTAGGGGTGCAGCCATTGAGACACAGTTAATTTCCCAGTGAAATGTGAATGCCACTACAAGACAAATATAATTCAAAGAAATGGCACACTGAGAATGTTGTATAATGCCCATGTATGGCTCCAGCCTGAGGCAACTCGAACAGAAATGCCATGAAATTAAAAATAGGACAGCATGACGGAGAGTAGTCCAAGGCAAAGTGCAACCTTCAGGTCTCAAGCCGACTGTTCATCACACAGCAAGAGAGCAGGGGATTCTAAAAAAAAAAAAGAGTCAAATATGCACTCACATACAGCTATTTATTTGTCTTTTCCCCTTCTCTTACACTTCACATGTCCATCTTTCTGGCACGCCAAACAAACCCGTCTCCCTCCATTCTCTGGCTCATTCTGCTGTGTCTTGACTCAACCACATTTTCTCAGTTCCTAATGCCAAATTTGAACAAACAACACCAAATTAGTTTGGATTATCAGCCTGTGTGTATACCTCATAGGAATACCCTGCAGAAAATTAAGGGAACTGGCTTTAAGTGGGGAGAGAAAGTAGGGCAAGGGGAACCAGGGGAGGCTGTGTGTGAGAGAATGTGTGAATGTACAACAACGCCCCGTCTTCCGGACACTTTACTATTGTCAGGAAGAGATTGCAGTTCATAAAGAAGTGAAGTGGAGAAATCAAAGAGATCTGAGATCCGAGTGATAACAGCATTGCGTCTCTTCTCCAGATTTGGCCTCTTTAATTACTCCTCCATGATAGTGCCTCTCTCTCTCTCTATGCTCCTCTTTCCCGCTGCCTCCCTCCTGCGCTCCCCCTTCGTCTTTCTTTCACTTTCTGCCAACTTACAAACTTTTTGTCTGAAGCACAGAAAATAAAGGCTTCACAGCACAGTTGCTTGTGTTTGACAGCACAACATGGAATGATCCACATTGCGCCTCCACCACGCCTGGTGATTGCTCTATCGTGACGAGAAAAAAAAAACCCTCGAGAAACCAACCTGCCCAAACACAAACGAAGACAGCCGTCACACAAACATATATTCACACACACACCTCATCCAGACTCATAGCACCCCTCTTCCTCACCCCCTGCCTTGATCCTGTCACTCCTCTCAATTAGAATAATTACCCCCTGTTCGCTCACACACTAATCAGTTCATTAAAAGGAAAATGGATGAAATTAGCATAGAGAGTGACGGCTGATTTAGCTACTGCCTCTGTGTCATCAGCAGCAGCCCCCCCTTCTCAACTCCACCCTCATCCCAGGAACCTGAGCCAACCTTGATAGCATCCCTGTCACTGAAGGCTGCGGCGGTGACGCCACCAGTTGCTGAGGCGGAGACAATGGGTGACTTCAAAACCTTTTACAGATCTTAAATAACTGCTATTGCGCTTTCTGGGTGCTGTGTGGAGTTCAGAGGGGACTGCATGAGTCAACGCTATATAACACGAGATGATACGAATGTGTTCGGTTGTGATCAATGTAGTTCATCTTTAAAAGGATCAGATCAGTTCAAAGTGGCAGGTTAACTCAGAGGTGTAATTACCACACAGCACATAGCTATTAGAGTATTGCGCTATAATAACATCAGAGCACATGCATGTCAGATCAAGGTGTTTATCAAGATGGAATTATTTCCTTAATAATGTATAAAAAATGTTCACATTGTTCACAAATCTGCATGTGGCTAAGCCAAACTGTATTCAGACTCGCGATATCGTTATCCTCGTGCAAACTAAGTTCTTCACTTAATTTAAAAAAACGGAAATAAGAATAAAATAAACAAATGAGGCAAAGACGGATGAATCTTTTTCGACGACTCATCATTTCACCGAGAAATGCCACGAAGCGAGGGAGTTCGGCGAGTATGTCCTCTTCTACCACTCAGTTAAAGTGATCTAAGATGTGGTCAAGTGGCTACGTTTACTCTTTTTTCAAATAAAGCTGGTTTTATTGCTTTTAAAAAAATAAATACACTTACATCAGCCTAATTTAATCAACAGGAAAATGAAATCACAGAGAACGATGACACGCCCACATACATATACTGTACTAATTAGGGAGCGTTTGAGCTGAATGTATTCATGCTGTTAAGTGCTTTCACTGACCAGAGGCTGCCACTGAAACCCTTCGCCCACCAACCTGCCTACCACCATATGTAATTCAATTTAAGCTACATGTATTGCTGCTAATGGCTATTTGCTGCCTGGACCACTGACTTCGAGGCATGAGAACACATTTCTCATATTGTTGTGTCCAGTAATATGTGAACATTCAACATTTGGTAACAGTGATTTATAGTGATTTATGGCCAAGTGGTAATGTTGGTCATCTGTCAACAAGAATATTGGAGGGTTTAACCCCCAGCTCCTGAAATCCTTGGGCAAGACACTGAACCTAAAAATGGCTCCTGCCTCAGCATCAGCAGCGTGTGACTGTTTATGAATTAATTAGTTAACACTAATGGATGATTTTCATAGCAGCCTGTGCCACCCATCAGTGTGTGAATGTGCTGTAAAAACTAGAAAAGTGCTATACAAGCGCAAGTCCACTTTCCATCTCTCTTCCCAGGCGTCTGTTCGGTTGTGTATGTGCACCTTTGTGTTGGTGTGCATTAAACCATGAATAACTTAATGGAGGGGAAGGAGAGTAGTGACAGAGGGAGGCCTCACCACGGTTGAGCGTCGGGGTACTATTGATATCTCCCGCCATGAAAGAAGATTCCGTCTGCTTCCGAACCGTGTCGTTCCACATCCTGCGGATCCGACTCTGGAAGAAGGAGCACAGCGCAGTGAGTGGCAGCAAACAGACAACAAGTTAAATATAGATACGCGGCGGGTCGACTTTGTTGCTCAGTGGGGCTGCTGTAATCAAAACTGTAGGGCTCACTCTAATCTGCAAAGAACAACACGGCAGACAAAGAGTTTGGGGTGTTGGGTGAAAAGGCGCACAGTTATGTCATGTAATCAAGGGATGATAAACTTGAGATGTGTAAGACACGATTGCAGTAGCTGATACAGTTCTTATTTAAAGGTGTCTTATTAAAGTGTGGGGAAGCTTGTTTGTTTATTCTGAGGACTGACTGTCATTGTGTGTCTTTGCCAATCGTGCATATGCCATCATGCTAAGTATTACCGGATGTCTAGTATGGTGCCCGTGTCTATATATAGCCTGTGGACTTCAAAGAATATCATTATTAATGAGTCATCTCCTCTGGTAAGCTCAGCGCTGCCAGAACTTGATAGAAACATAAAAGTAAAAATGTTCACAAAGAGAGGAACACGCCAGCTGATTAGACTAGATTTGCAAAAGATATGTCCAATGAACACGACATGATGTTGCATGCTTTAGTGCCACTCTGTCGCCGACAACAAAATGTATTGTGAAGTTGGTGTTT
The DNA here is from genome assembly GCF_947650265.1 of Symphodus melops. NCBI lineage: Eukaryota > Metazoa > Chordata > Actinopteri > Labriformes > Labridae > Symphodus > Symphodus melops. The sequence goes on along the minus strand of NC_136707.1, from coordinate 17,329,889 downwards.
CGCATGCGGCACATGTTTTTTTTTTGTCTTTGTTAAAGGAGAAAAAGAAAAACTGTGTGCTGAATGTAAGTAAGTAAGTAAATGTGAAGGCTTTGCGGAGTAATCAGTGAGTCATTGGTATTGATCAGCAATCAAACCCCCGCAGATAAACTCATGTTTAACTTCACAGTCTTACATAACAGACCTTTAAAGTAAAGAGAAAATATACAAGCAGGATTTAGAAATTTCCCTTGTTTCCTAGGCGACTTATTTAGTTTTGACACTGTCTTTGACACTGTTCTAAAATAAAACTGATATACTGATATAATCAAAGGAATCATTTCCCTCATGAAAAAGCATTTTCATTTCATTCCACTGAAACACAGTGACTTCCGCTGAAAACTAGTGAAACCATTTTCACACAAAGAAAGAATCACTTCACGTCGGTACAAAGAAAAACACTTTGAAATCTCAACAGTGGTCTGATTTATGTGTAAAGATTAACACGGGTACTGCTTTGTGTGTGCGATCATGATTGTGTGGTGATCTTTCCTTCCCCCACCTGTCTGTGGGCCGCTGCATGGCGAGCTTGGCTGCCGCTGTAGTAGCGGTTGTTGGCACGCAAGCCCGAGTTCTTAAGGGAGCCGTGGGAGCTGGTGGTGGAGGTGCGGCTGCAGCAGTAGGAGTGGCGCAGACACTTACTGTACTCCTTATGGACCTTTCAAAAAAAATAAAATAATAACACCATTGGCACAGTGGGTAAGCTGTAAAGCCACTCATGAACACAAACACTTAGTTTAAATAGCTTGCAACCAATGTAGAGCAAGAGAGGCTTTTAACACACTGCAAAAGACAACATGTAATTACTGCAATCACTCAGAACATGTACATCCATCCATCTCCCTTATTCACAAAATGACGTTCAACGACTCTTCGAAGACTTGCGTCCTTGCCTTCTTTTGCAGGGCACAGTGGAAGATAAAGATGAACATGCCCTGGAAGGCATTGAAGGTGGTGAACAGGTAGGCCATGATAACCGTGTTCTCGTTGATAAAGAGGAGGCCAAAGGCCCACGTCAGCCCGAGCAGGAACAGCAGAGCAATGGCCCCCAGAGCCCACGACCTGTGGAGATGGATGAGAATGAGAATGAGAAAGACTTGATGTGTAGAGAAAATGAACCACGGCAGATACGTTTGATGGTGTGATTTATCTAAAATAAAACAACAACATACTGTACACCTCCATCAAGGCTTCCAATGATTTATTTGAACTCACTTAATGTTGTCCAGACGGCTAGAGTCAGGTTTGAGGGCTGAGGAGTTGCGGATCATCTTGTGTAACGTGATCATGAGGAAAATGAGATTGAGCTGAGGGGAGAAGAAGCAACAAATCCAAATAAAATGGACTGACTGTTCACTGTTAAAAAGCTCAGAAAGAAAAAGGCAGAGGAATGTTAAGGTTTGCCTACAATTCAGAGGGGAATAACAATGTGTGACAGGAAAGCTCATACCATAATAACAAATGAAACAGGTCCAATGAAGCTCCAGATGAAGTAGTTATCCACTCGCAGCCAGCATCTGGAGTGGCACAGAGCAGAACAGAGAGTTACACACAACTAAGACACACTCTCAGATGGATGGATGTGCACACACATGCACATCCATGCACACACACTGTTTCCCTGTCTCAACGGATTATCTTATGAGGGCTAATCATCAGGCTTTGGCTAAGTGTGTTCAGAAAAGCCAGTCCACGGGGAGGTGCAGGAGCCGGTCACACAGCAGTGCATATTACATTTCCAGCTGGGGAAATAGCATAATCCTACTTCTCAATCTGCAGGTGCAAAAGGACCGTCTTCACACGTACGCTTTCTTGGTCCCATAGCTCCTGTAGTCTATGGCCGCAGAGATGCCCACCACCAGTGCAGGGAAGCAGTAGCCGCACAGATAGTAGTACTTTTTGCGGGAGTACTCGCTCTCAAAGACCTCCACCAGCATGAGATAGAGCTGCACACCCTCCAGACACATCCAGGAGAAGGCAGCCAAGAAGAAGAAATGCAGAAGGCCAGCAAAGATGGGACAGGCAATCTGAGGAGAGCAGCAGGAGATAGAGAGAAGAAGGAGGAGAGGGAAATATCAAGATGAAGGCGGAGTAACAGTTAAGAGTAAGACATATAACCGGGTCTACAGCAGAGGAGGACAGAAGTGAGTGACTATCAGAAGTAGATCTGGACATTCAGAGAAGAAAAAAGGAAAGCTGCCTCCTGGGTGACTGGCTATGTGCATATTATTGAGAGGTAATTCTCTACCCAGTGCAGTTAATGTTTATGGACTTGCATGATGAATCCTCTTCAAATTCTAGTTTCACTGTCACCATTCAATAAAAAAAAAAGCCTCTCAGTTATACAGTGCTGTCATTTTCAATAAACTTTGAAAGTTGTAAGGCACAAAAACTAATCTGGTGACTCATTTTCACAACGGGCACAGGAATGTTTTTAAAGGAAGCGATGTGCTACAGAGCTTTTTTTTTTAAATGACAGTAAACTAGAGTTATGTATTTCCCTAAAAAAGTATTCGTCTTAAGCAGTTATCAGGTAAACGTGCAGCTAAACACTCACGTGATATTCTGTTTTGTCGATGCCGATGAGGAAGAGCAGCTCGGCGATGAAGAGGTTGATGCAGAGGTTCTTGTGGATGGTGTTGCGGTCAGTCTGCAGTCCCCTCAGGAAGCAGAAAGTGGAGATGCAGATGGCCAGACACACGAGGGAGATGACGATCCCCACCCACGTGATCACGAACAGGATCAGTTCATGCATTCGGCCCTGGTACTGAGGAGTTGGTGCAACAAACGGGGAACAAACGCAAAGGGAGGAAAAAACAGAGGGACAGCACAATCAGACCAATGGAGAGGAAATAATATGGAATAAGACGGCGGAATGGGAGACGAGGAGTGCAGAGATGGATGGGATAACATAGGGAGGTGGAAACAAAAGGGGGAGAGATAGACAGAACAGGGGGAGGGGAGAGAAAGAGTAGAATAGCTTTTTTTTAATATTTGTAAATATATGCAAGCAGCTAAAGTGTAGAGACAAGAGACAAGACGTCCTGAAAAAAAACCAAAACCAAAAAAAAAAAAAACATGACATTCAAATTCATGTGAATGTCAGCTCCAAGTATCAGGACATGAATTTGTAAGCATGTGCCTCCCTGAATGTGGGAGTGAAAGAGGGAAAAGAGAAAATTCAAAACAAAGAGCTTGTCAGCCTTGAGAGGATACATCTGTGTGCGTGTGTGTGTGTGTGCGTGTGTGTGTGCGTGTGTGTGTGCTACGTGCGTGTGTGTGTGTGTGTGTGTGTGTGTGTGTGTGTGTGTGTGTGTGTGCGTGTGTGTGTGCTACGTGCGTGTGTGTGCGCGCACGCGTGAAGGTGTGCGACTGAGAGTGAGTGAACGCTAATGCCTGCACGACTGAACGTCCGCATAAATTACAGGGGTTCCATTTTAACCGTGAGTCTGCCCCGCCCTTGTTTACTCACATCGGGCTCGTGGTGAGCCATGAGCACAGCGAAGTTGGTGAGGTGGCTGCAGGAGCAGGTGGTGTGTGTGTCGTTGGTGTCGAGCAGCCTGCAGCCCTGCGACGACCACTGGCCCGTCATGGAGCGCTCAGAGTAGTTCCAGAAGGAGCAGTTTGGAGTGTAATAATTGTCCATCTTCAGAAAAAAAGAAAGAACAAAGAGAGGGATGATAGGAAGAGTCAATTTGAGTGCATTTTATAGGATTGTAAATGAAGCACTTTAAGGATTGAAGAAGGGCACCTGTAGGCGTTTCAGTGTAAAGACCACTGGCTCGGTGAGAAACACTCTGCTGGACTCTTTGTTGATGGAGGCAGCAATTACATGGGAGTTAACCGCCAGACGCTTCTTATCGTGGCCCGGCCCCTCCACCTCCATCTTCACTGTGGCATTCTCAGTAGAAAGGAAGGAACCCAAGTTTTTGTATAAAATGAAAACCACCTTGACTTGTCCTGCACATTTAGGGAGAAAAACATACAACAGACGAAGAGAAAAATAATGAATAAGGAGCGAAAAAAAAGAAGAAGAAGAAGCAGATTTAATATTAAGGGTGGATACAGGCGATAAAAGGGGAGGGAGAGGGGGAAAAAAAAAAAGACCTAACACAGAAATGGGGGCATAATATGGTAATGGTGGTGAGAGTGACAGAGATAGAGAGTGGGGAGTGACAGGACGAGCGAGCGGGAGACAGAGAGAGAGAGTTAGTGAAGGTTAGAATGATGGTAAGGACCGTTTCATTTTGACTGGTGGAAGAGAGCGAGATTTAATGTGGAGGGCAATGGAACATTCATCCCTCAAGCATTCACAGATCTCTTATTATTCCATATGAATATTTCATGTGCGTTTGTTTCAATCATTCTAATCTCGTTCCCACTGCAGAGCCAAGCGGAGACAGAAAACAGAAAAGGGTACGCGGATGAGGGGGGGCACGGAGGGAGGAGACGATGAGATGGGGAAAGAGTTGGGGGGGCTTAAAACAAGAGAGATGAGAGAGGGGGATAAGATGGCGGAGAGACAGAGCGAGGGAATGGAATGAGGATGAGAGAAGAGAGGGAGTGCTGAGATTGCTCTGTCAGACTGGGGCCGATTGTAATCTACACGCCTCCCCAGCTATTCTATTAAGACTGCTGTTAAGAAACCATCAAGAAAAGAAATTGTCTCAGCACTTTTGTTAATCTGATTAGCCCATTATTATGAACCAATAACTTAGTCAACTGCATGCAGATTGTTTTAAGCTCCCTTGAAAATGCAAATGGAAACATGAGAGTGGGCTGAACAGGACAGTGTAATTTTGTCAGGCCTTTGGGTGGGGATAGGGGAGAGTAAGAGCTGCTGACCGTTGCGACTGTACTGTTTAATAGTGGAAGCTGATAGCTGGATGGTGCTGTCGCTGGCATTGTTCTGTGGGAAGGACAAATCCTGCAGGTCCATCTCTGTGCTCAGAACATGCACCTCCAGCTCTGATGGTGGAAGCAGAGTAAGTAAAAAAGGTGTTAAAAAAAAGAGACTTTTTGCTGACTTAAAAAAACAAAACAAAACAAAAACACCCCAGAGAAAATTCATAACTTAGAGGCAATAAAGTGGTTCAAACATTAGTTCAACCACATACTTCATCATTATGTTTTTTGTTTTTTTTCTTACCAATGCTTGGCGCTTGGTAAGAAAAGCGATTCCCATTCATGTTGTTGGCGAGCAGGAAAGCCCCTTTCTCCAAGACGTCCAGTAGCATGGTGGCAGTGTGGGCCTGCTCCGTGCTGTTCATGTCCTGCCATGAATTCAGGGCCTCAGGGCGGAGCAAGTTGTCCACTGTCTGCACCACAGCCTGGAACATGCACAAGGTTTCGCATTCATCACTACTGTATTTCTGGGAACTCTCGAAATTAGACCCGTCAAACAATTACTTTTTTAAAAATTGTGATTAATCGGTCATTTCCAACAGTTAATCGTGATTCTGTTAGGCCAGTGTTTAGAATAGTCGTTTTGTGTTTCGCTGAGGGTACTTCCTGTTTGAATAAAAACCTGCTTTTAATATTAAAAAAACTGGCAGAAGATGTAATGGTAAAGGAAGCCATTACGGATCAGCAGAAGCAAACAAAGAGGGAATTAAAAGTATAATGTCTGATGTCACAAGATGTTTGAAGTGAGAGATGCATCACTGTGACTGCAGGAAGATGTTATGAAAGCTTACCTACAGTGTTACTAAAGAGACAAAATGGCATCTGATTAAAGCACACATTTTTGTTTAACCTTAATTAATCGCGCTCTACACATTAATGTTGAGAGCCCTGATTAAAATGAAATGTATTTGAAAGTGATCATGAATAAAAGATGCTTTCCTTGGGACCTTTTCATATAATATTTTACTGGTCATAAAGAACCAGAAGCCACTGTGCATTGCGGTCCTGTGATGTTTTTGAACATCACAGTCTGTTCCTCGGGATCGAGCTAAAAAAATAAATAAAAAATTGTTTCGTTTTTCTGCTCCTTCTGAAGGGAACTTTCTCCAGAATGACTTGAAACTGGCAGATCTCATTTCACAACTTCTGCACTTTATTGTAAACTGTTTCTTAACCATGTAACATGTGTAATGACGTGTGCGGCTGCCCTTCTGGCCAGGTTACCCTTGTGACAGAGCTCTTCATCTCACTGGGTTAATTACCTGGTTAAGTAGAGCTTAAATACAAAAATACCAGCTGCATTATAGAGCAGCAATGACTAATAATAGGCTCAGTTATGTTTCTTGCACAATTCAAGAAAGTTCAGTAAGAAAGTGCTGAGACTGATGATTCACAGATATCTAGTGGCAAATCATTAGACAATGGTTTATGAACATGGTGTCTAATAGTCTGTTCATAGATGTCAGGGCTTGCCATTAGCTATTAATTAGCAATTCCGTTATTCTCACTTAATCCTTGATTTCATTATTATCTATCCTTTGGTAATTACTCTGCTTTTGTTGAGTATCAACATGTTTTTTGAAGTAAAAAGTGTATATTCTTCTGCTACATTTTTTTTTAGAAACTCTCCACTCCCCTGCACTTCCTTTATGACTGTTCTATGTCAGACGTATTACCATTCTATTTCACACTTACAATTCACTTAATGGCAATTTTGATGGTTGTATCAGCTATCCAATTTATTGGAGTAGCCTGCTTGATGAATCATGTAATTCTCCTGCTCAGGCCTCTCAAAATGAGGGATTGACTGCTGCGTGGAATAAAGAGCATCGCCGTTCACAAAATGAATTTTGCATCAGAATCACTCCATCCACTTTGAAAGAAAAAAAAAAAAAGAAAGACGGAGGGTGTCTCTGGTTTGTCTTCCGAACGCTGTGGCTATGCTGAGCTACCTTTGAAACGAGTGACGAAAAATAATGATCGGCAACATGCTACACAGCAGCCTTAGCGTTCATCTTGCACCAACAGAGATCAGATGTGGTGTCATATTACATCTGCAGACGGGTCAAGAAACAAAGCAGCAGAGTGCTGCATTTGATCATTACAGAGCAGCGTACACAAGACCCTTTCATGATATTACATTACAGCTTTCTCAGAACCAGAGATATTGCACAAATATTGGAAAAGCACAGAAGTATGTGGTAACACAAATCGTTTCCTTTCATACTATCGTCAAATTACATTCTCTCAGATCCACTGATATTGTACCATATTGTGCAAAACAACGAGAGCAAGGCTGCTATTAGATATTTAGGTTCTAGCCCAGTCCATAGAGCTAAGATTATGTCAAAGACAGATGACTTCTGCATGTGCTCAACACACATTTCTAAGATATGTACACCATGCGCAATAAAAAACTACAAATCAGCCTTCACAGCTCGGGGAAATACTACCCCAGCATTTAAATGCTGTACATGCTGTCGGCCAGGAGAAATATCCAAACTCACACACACTGCTCTTCAGCACAAACCAGAAATACTTTAAGTGATGATTCCAAAGGCAGCATAAATCACAATACAGAGCACTGAGCCAGAGGAATCTCATCCACAAGCCTAGTCTACCCGAGGATTTATCTTTCCTCAGTTATTCTAAGTCACAGAGTAGTCCGACTTCACTGGTATGTAAGCAGGCAGATGAAGGAGAAAAGCAACCTGGATGTAGTCTCGGCAGGTCTTCTCTCGCTTGTGGAGCTGGAAGGGAGAAAACAAAGCCAGGAATTAAAGAGCTAAACAAAGAAAATTGTAAATTAAAAAGCCTCGTGTCCTTTCATGTGCACTAGGGGGGTAAATTCCCATTAACCTCTGCATCCCTTTCTAATACTTGAATTAAATATAAGCATGGGGGCGTTTGTGTTCTTTTCTCAGCGTTTACACTTTCTTCTACCTTGTTGTAGTTTCGTACAACTGACTCCTTGTTCCCCGGCCTCAGCGTCTGAAGCTGGGCATCCAGTATGTCCAGCAGTTGCTCAATGAGTCGCACGGAGGAGCTGACATCTCCGGCCTGGACGCGACCCCGTGTGTGGTTCACCAGCTCTGCCGCTATGTTGGCAGCATTCTCGCCACTCTTTATCTGCAGGGGCAAACACGTGCACATTTAGAGACACGGATGACAAAAAAACAAGACTGTAGCTTCAGATGAGTTCTATTGAAAGCAGTACGAGAGCTAAACTGTTCTTTTTTTTTTTTTTAAAGCATTTCGAGCTTTGTACTAACCAACATCATGCATGATTTATTAAGTTACTGGATTATTCTGGAAACCCTGTTTTGTTTAGAGTGTATTGGCATCCCCTCTAACGCCATCGCAAACAAAGATAGACCTTGAACACATCTTGAGGTGAATTCCTGGTTCTGTTTTACTTGCAAATCGCACCTTAAACCATGACTTAAGCCAACTGCGATGGATTTTTTGCCAAAAGGAGAAGGTATATTGGATTCATCCAATGATGTTGCTTTTGAAAGTGGAGCCCCTCCAGGGACCGTGCTCACACTCCAAAACCTTGGAGAAGACCAATGGAGGCCATGCACAGCTAAATAATCTGTGTTTACTCCTGCAGAAATGTAGCTGAGTCTGCCTTTTAAAATATATATTTTTTATGGAGTTCCTGAAGTCAAATTAGTATAAATAATTGGGATTAATAAGATTACTACATTGTATATAGCAACACAGTGTATCAGTACAGTTAGGAGTAATCCCTGCTGAATTCATCGGTCATCCTCGAGAGACAGTGATGTTTACTTACTGCACGAGTATAATACACATTATTAGACTTTAATGGTGATGTTGAAGTGGCAGACTACCTTGCAAGCAGTAAAGCCCAAAGCCTGACTTCAAAAAATAATTGAACCTAGCTGTGATTAAAGTATATCAGTGAAAAAAAGAAAGTTAATTAAGTATCAAGAGCAGACGACTTGTAATAAAGGGACGGTTGAAATGAGTCTGTATTTTAATCAGGCCAGCCTTGGAGATATGTTAATGTGTGTGTGGAGGTGGACAGGGAGGAGGGTCGGGGCACTGGGGCAGAGGAAGGGGACGGACCCATGGCTTGGGGGGTACGGCGTCAGGTCTCACCTTCTGGGCCACCTGGTTGACCCATGGGGAGGTGCAGTTACTGAGGTCAGGACCCCGCGGGTTCCACGTGACCTGCTCCTCCAAGCACTGAAACGAAGCGATGCCTGGACGAGCAGAGGGAGAAGAACCAGAGGAGGGGAAAGTAATGGAGAGATAATAAGCGTTAGCTGTCTGCAATTAAAGGGTATAGTGTGGAGGAGAGGGACGAGCACCGAAAAGTGTGATAGTTATTTTTTAAAATGAAATGGATTGAATTTTAAAAATTCAATACTCAAAGTGTGTGAAGATGAGAGTGAAGACGAAAATGGAGGAGGTAGAGTAAAAAGTCTGAGGGAAAATGGGTCAGAAGTGGAAAAGGTTGAATAATAGAGTGTAGGGCAGTGTGAAAGTGGGAGAAGAAAAAGGAATGAAGAAGATGGCAGGAGGGGAAACAGGCTTTCATGCTCTAAAAGGAATGGTTTAAGAGGAACATGTGCAGACATACCACATAACATTTACCTTGTGCACACAGACACACACTGAAGACAGCAGGTATGATCCCTCACTGTCATATAAAAACACCTGGAGGGAAGCACCTTAAACCAACCCTCATTTCCAGCTCGGTTTTTCTGTTTAGTTACAAGGGTTCAGAGAAGGGACACCACGCGGGGATAAAACTAGAGAAGGGGTCTATCTCTGATGCTGCTAACACAAATACCCAACGTCGAGTCACAAAGACGAGGCAGAGAAGAGAAGAGAAGACAAACCACAGAGAAAGAGAGAGAGCGCGAGAGAGTGAGAGATAGAAGCTGAAGGGAAGAGCAGAGCCCACAGAGACAATGCAGCAACGCTTCACAGTTGTAGAAGGATCAGAGCAGATGTGGCGTTGCATTTCATTTCCCCCTTTTTCTCTCTTTCCCACTAATTCTTTCCTCCTCTCTCCGGCTTTTCTCTATAGTCTCCTCCATCGACCGCAGATTGGGTTTGAGAGCTCTGCCAAGATGTGGCAATTAAGCCAGCTGCTAATTTAATGTTATTGCAGTTTTTCGCAGAGAGAACATACAGAAACAGCGATTGGACAGGAATACGGAGGGAAAAGTCTTTTTACTGTGACTAAAGAGAACCTTTTGATGGCTACATGTTCGGCGGTATAGAAGCTAGCATAAAAGGAGGTGAAGCCTGTGTTGTCTCGCCTTTCATTTTGTTATTCGCCACTCTCAATCAGCTCGGTTTCTGCCGGAGATGAGCCTTTCATTTGTGGACAACAGGCTTTCATCTGTGAGTCCTGAGGGACTTTGCCTGCTGGTGGGAGGAATGTAGGGACAGTGAAGACGACCATGGAAAAAAGAGACAAACACGTGGATCACTTGTGCACATGAGACTTGCACGGCAGATGAAACACGTTATAAAAAAAACATGCGACATGCGGGAGTCCTCACCTAGAGATCCTTTGGGACAAGGGCGGTCCACTGTCTCTCCTCTCTGCGTGGTCGGCCACTGGACACCCCGGACCTTCTTGGCCTCACAGAAATGGGGCTCTGGGCCTTGAGGAGGGCGGGGTGGACGGCGGGTGACAGGTACGGTGGCAGTGATTGGTCGAAGATCAGGGTGCTTGTTGATGGAGCCAATTGGGCGGGATGTGGGTGCCAGAGGGCGGGCTGTGGTGGGGCTGGCACTAGAGGTGAATGGCCTGGCTGGAGGAGTGGTGGTCACTTGGGTTGTGGTCAGGGGACCTGCGGTAACACAGGGAGGACAAGAGAGAGAAGAAAAGAAGCAGCGTTAGGAAGCTATGAATAAGACCCAGAGTACGTGAGAGACATTTAAAGAATTGTAAAAGAATGTAGGGCATTTGTAAGAGCAGCCAAACCTGACAGCCTGAAAAGAAGAGATCAAGAGAGTGAAGGGCACATGCATGTGTATGCAAGATGTCTCTCTGAAGTAGAGTTCAAAAGTTAGCCTGACAATAATTGGGGTGACAAATACTTTTTGGAGCCTTTCAAAAGCTGCTCTCCCAAGGGGCGAGGACAAGCAGAGGAGGAGATGCAGGGAAGGCTTCATCACAAAGTCGGGGAGGAATAAATAATTGATCAAATGTATCAGAGAAGTCACCATCACTAACAACCCAAACTAATGGGAAGATAAAAGCAGCACATCACAAATACAAAATCCTGAATGATCAAAAGCAGAGTCAGCGCACAACTCGGAGAGTGCTGCCGCCTGTGTGTCTCCTCTCTTTCCTCTCTGAGGGCCTAATCCCTGCTTTATACCAGTCTTTATGCAGCTCAGATACACAATACATCACAACCCCTCCTTATATCGGGGGACTGCCAAAATACAGTGTGGTGTTCTCATTTCATCCTCCCCCTGATCAATTCAGAACGACTTTTTCAATATCCATGACACAGGGAAGCTGATGTGAACTGCTACAGCAGTCATACCTGGGAAGTTGTGTTTTACAGTGACTATGGCTGGAGATGGAAACGCAATGATTTGATATCCGAGCTACTGAAATGTCAGATCGGAAAAGGCACAAAAATACATTCATGCATGAGCTGTTAAGTCTTCAGTAGTCAAGAAGTAAACTTTTTTTTTTCTTTAAACAAACACACAACCACACTTCATTTGAACTTCTTAAAAATTAGAAATTCAGTTAGAAATTAAAATGTAAATTTAAAATAAACTTAATTAGGAATAAACCTGTCAATTTGTAACCATAGTCATTTTCTGCAACATGCTGATGTGAGGTAGAGCATCATTGAAGAGACTTAGTTAATATTCAACTTCATAACAAAGAATCAGAGGGGTTTTATAGCTTGGTAAATAAGCACCATTTCACCAAGTATCATACTGTTGAATATTAATATTACAATTAAACCTCTTGTCCTTATCGCCTCAACAGCTTACAGATCATTCCAGCTTGTAATCTTCTAAACTTAATATTCTTAATTTCAAGTACATTTGCTGGTATTATCTATGTGCTTACTTTTTTTATGAGCTGCACAAATGCAAAGTGTCTCTTAATTACTGTTAAAAGGTTTTTGAGAAGAAGTGCATAGACCTAGCTTCTTTCCCACTCTGCACACACAGTCCTTGGGAAACGCTCCTTACCCATGGTGGGGTCTGGTGGTCCAAACTCCAGGGCATATCGCAGCACATTGTAGTTGTTCCACACATAAAGTTGGTTGTCTCGAGGGTTGTAGTCCACGGAGGAAATATACTGGTATGGGTTGGGGAAAGGGATGTTGACAGGCTCTTCTCTGGCATGGTTGGTATTGTAGGCATACATCACCAAGTCACCGCCTGCCTCGCTGTCATCATCCTGGTAAACCGACCGCACTGCGTAGAGCACACCGCACGCCATGAAGGCGTTGGAGGCCATCCTCTTGTCAAAGCTGGTCTCCCAGGTGCCTTCAAAGCGCAGGGTGTAAGGGTTCACCTATGCAAAAAAAAGAATAATTACAGCTCATTGTCTTTAAGAGAGAGAGAGAGAGAGAGAGAGAGAGAGAGAGAGAGAGAGAGAGAGAGAGAGAGAGACGGACTTAAATGTCTTGAAGAGTAATTCAATTCCGCTTTTTCCCAATTTGGTAGCCAATTACAGCCAACCCTAACCCTATTATATTTCTTGTAATGATTGTAATTGTGATCATTTCTGATCAAAATAAAATTACTTATTCATTTATTTACTATAAAGTGCTTCCAAAAACTCGTGTGGGAGAATAGGGCTTACATTGAAGGGAAATGCAGGACCATAAGACCTTATTTTGAAAACGTCCTAGAAATGTGGGAACACATTTTTCAGATCTTAGAAATCTTGGAACATAGGGCTTGCGGGAACAACAACAAATACATTTTGATTTTGTGATACGCTTTGTTAAACGTCTCTATTTTAAACATAAAGGTACGTCCACTGTTGGCGCTCTCTTATAGTATTTGAATCAGTGGAAGCCGATGTTAAGAGGAGCAGCTCACTAAGAGAAGTAGAAAAAGTTTAAAAATCCAAAGATCCTGAATAACAAGACTACCCATTGAAGTTGAATCTTTTAAGACTCTTTAAGCAGAAAAGATTTGATATGACATTTCCCATATGTGTCTTGTTCACACTGCAGCACAAATTACACTTCTGAGCAATAATGCAGAAATTTATAATCACTTGTAAAAAAAAAAAACATTTAAAAAGTAATTAAGTCTGTAGCTCTGGAGAGAAGATTATTTCTTTGTCTTAATGCAAAGCTGCCTCTACTTAATACACCTAAAACTGCAATGCAGAGGCAGAACAGAGACCTCTGTGTGCGTGTTGCTCTATGGATAAGCAGGACAAATAACAAAACCCCCCAGAAACCCAACAGTTTGTTGATGATGAAAGTGATCACTTTCTTGTTTATTACTTTGTTGCTCCATTATTCTGCACTCTCATAGCTCATGCAGGGTTTGATATTTCAGATGGATTGTTTAACTTCTACAGTTTGAAAAACAATTTCCTGTTAAGGTCAAAGATAGTGATTATAAATGGGACCCGTCTTTTCTGAACAACACATTAATTCAAACTCTGTTTGTGTGGAAACGCGCTGCCTTGATTGCAGTTTTTGTTCGCAAAACAAAAAAAACAAAAAACAAAAAAGAACCAACTGCTATTAAAAATATGAATGCTGCAAAAGTTCACAGTGATGGATCATGCTTTAAAGGTTGTCAAACAGGCAGGGCAGGGTACAACAATGTGACATTGGATTACAGACTGTAAGTGCGTTGGATGGAGCCAAACTAATAATACCTAACAATGCCACATTTTTAGGATTGTAAGTCATTACTGTAACAATGTTTGAACCCAAGAGGAACCTGGATTTGGTGCACTTAAAAAAAACCAAATCAAATATTTCCCTCAGTGGTGAAGATTAGTTTTTGGATATGATGAGGTTTGATATTCGGCCTAACCTTTTAAGGTAATTTAATGTGACCTCTTTTCATTGAACAACAACATCCCTCTATGTCATTTGTCAGTGCCCTTGTGTAATCTCAATAGTAATTCATTCATGTGTGACACATGACCTTTTGCTTGACTAGTCAGATGAGATTTGGATATAATCCACTTGTGCATTTATAATCCACATCTCATCCCCTTCTGTGCAGCGCTGCTCTCCCACCTGGCTGACCACCAGTCGCCCGTTGTTGGACTCTGTGGCGTAGATCACCCAGAGGCCGTTCTCATCCACTGCCAGGTCAATGTCCGATTTCCCTCCCCAGCGGTACGGTGAGGTGTCATGGTAGTTGGCGTTTGTTATGATGGCCTCGCCGCTCTTGATTCGCGTCCGTAGATCATACTTGACTATGTTTCGTGTGCGTTCTTTGTTGTAAAACACTGCGCCATCGTAAACCACAAATCCAGTGCCGTCAACTCTGTTGGGCAACCTGTTGACAGAGAAACACATGAACTGTAGAAAATCCAGGAGAACGAGCCAATTTATCTACTCTGCATGACGGAGTCCTACAAGATGGCCTCACTGTGAGCAAGCTGACACCACAGTGGGACCGTTCTGCCATCATTATCCATATCCACATCAAAAGCCAATAAATCAATACAGAAGCAGATGCTATTTGATCATCCAGGACAGTGGGAGGCTCCCTCACTTGTAGGTGGTGGTGGCTCGGTTCTGTTTGAAGTCTTCCCAGGAGGCATACTCGAACAGCATGTCAGTGCGATAGGGGGTCCAGGGCATGACGTACAGACGATCCCCAGACTGCAGCGGGTCCTTGCACCACGCCCCTGCCTGGTGCTCAGCCTCCTGTAGAGAACTCGCCGCCTGCACCCGCAGCAGAGTCCCAGGGCACACAAAGACTGGCGTGGAGGAGGTGTGTTGAAGCAGACGGGAGGAGGGGAAAAAAAAGAGAGAGAGAGAAGTTAAAAAACAAAGCATGGTAAAAATAAAAGATATCATGAAGATGGTAGGGGAGGGAAAGAGGAGATGGGAAAAGGCCAAAGACCGTGGAATTCAGAACAGGAGAGAGACGCAGGGAAGGGAAGGAAAATAAAATGTTTGATTAGATAAAAGTAAGCTGAGATTTGAAAAGGAGACAAAGACGAAGAGGAGAATGGGAGAGAGGGGGAGTGAGGTGAAGTACAATATCCGATTTTAAATGAAGGAACATATAAAAGCTCATTTGTAGAACATCAGCATTGTGGTTGGAAAGTGTCGGGATATGATAAATGGGAGATTTCTGGCTGCGGCGGCCCCGATGTAGTCTCTAATCTAATTTATCTTGGCCTACTTTTTATTTGATTGTGCATTTTCCTATTTCAAAGACCTCTGCTTCTCTGCTCTGCTACTGGGTGGTAAAACAGTAATTGTTGAGTTTGTTTCATTAGGACTTGAATTTGGCTCTCAGTCAAGAGTAATGCCTCAAAGAAAGAAAGCATCTTGGGGCAAAGATTGGCTGGGCCTCCTCTTCCTCAACAACTGCATGATACCTGCTTATACACACACGCACAACTGACACAAACAATGGTCGCTACCCCAAACACACAAAGACGTACCAACACAGAAATACATGGTAAAATGTGCGCACGACACATAAACCAAACATGCAAACATACAAACACACAAACACACACGTGACGGATGCCAGGGGTTGGAGGTCATCCACTGGGGACTGGTGTACATTATCTGGTTGATTCACTGTGTCCCAGCTTGTCAGACAGAGTACCCTGGGACAACTGGGCATGTCAGGTGATCTACGAGGCAAGTTGCTGGCATCTTTGTGTCTCTGACATCATAGAGGTACCGGCGACAGAAAAAGAGAGAGAAAGAGAAAGGGAGAGTTTGAGGCGCTGCAGACTAAAACAGCTCTGCCAGCTTATTTATGTGGCTCTCTGGCCCTCGGTAGGGATATAACCTGACACCTGCTGGTCACCTCATGACTGAGCGCATCTCTAAACTAATTGGACGCTGCAGGGGCACTTGGACAACGATGACATACAGCTCACATGGATGCACAGACAGATACACACTCACATCCCGGTACACGGACGGTTGGTACACGACATGCACGCATCCTCAAACCTGCATACATACGCTGTCACTCAGTGACTGTTAGAGTGATGGATGAGCCAAGGCTCAAACTGTCCTGAATATTGCATGGAGTCTGGTGCCAGAGGAGAATGCAAAGAGAGACGGAGGAGTTACTTTAGGCTTCTAGAGATCCAGCTCCTTCTTGTTGTTGTCTGCAGTGCTGTTGTTTATAGTAGTTGGTGATCTGTGGTGCTGGGCCACTTAGGAATTAGCCTCCTCCGTCTGAGGGGGTCCAACATGGACTGAGACTGGCAGCCAAACAAGAATCTAATCAAGCTCCGGCATAAACAAACACTCTGCGTACAAGACACTTCACAGTGAGGGGGCCTGTCATGCTCCATTGTCGAACCAAAATGCTCCCTCAAAGCCTGAGGTGTTTGCTTTGCGTATATGAATGCGGCTGACGGGAATATGCTAAATAATGTTCACAGCAATGGTTCAAATGGCATTTCCAGACAGCTGAACAATGAAATTCTTGACTAACATCTATGGCAACTCTCCCTCACACTGCAATCAACTGACGTCTTTTTCAATCCAGACACAGCATGAGGGCACTGCAAATAAATGGAAGTTGTACTGCGGAATATTTCCAATAAAGGCGGTAAATGGGAGGTATTAGTAGAGCAGAAAGCTATAGAGTGGGGGGGGGGAACAACCACCAGAAGTAGGACACAGCCTCAAAAGTACAATGCCACTGTAAATAGAGAAATAAACAGCTTGCAGTAAGCATTGCAGAGGCTCCGCATGTAGGTGACCCATAAACAAATCCAGGAACACTCTGCCTCAAGGTAGAATAAAGGACAGCGAAATGCAAACATGCAAGCCTGTTTATTATAGTGGCATAAATGATGACCACAAAGAGTCGGTATTAATATGCACGCAAGCATTCATCTCATCAGTTTCCACAAAGAAGAGAGTCTGATAGGTATTACATTACAGTAAAGGGCAAACTAAATCTGTAATGTCTCCATGGAACAATTTGATTCATGGTCATGAATCCAATCAAACATATTCATCTTACACACTTAGGATTATTTTATGAGAGCAGAACCACTTTGGATTTCACTTTATGACTGATATATTGTCTACGTGTGTACAATGTTTTTTCTTACTAGTACAGTACAACATAAAAGCTTCGATAAAGGCCACTGGACTGACGGCTGGACCTATAGCTGATAGGAGCAGCTAGAATCTATAACACAATGGTTAAGAGCAGTGTGTCAGACTGGACTTGTATTTCATGCCCTCTTGTTTTTAAGGGCATGAAATCCACATGGTGTAATGTGACTGACTATCCTGGGGTTGTTTTAAAATACTCGCACAGATACAAAGCTAGTCAACAAATAAGAAAGAAGCTGTTGTAGCTTTAATGGTTTTATGTTTTTGCTATTTGTAGTCTTGGCTGAATAGATAGATAAAGAAAATAGAAAAAAAATGTTAAATGCCAACATTAAAAGAGCTGCCTTCTTTGGATTTCAGATGACCTCCAAAACATTTATCTAAATTATTGATCAAACCTTCTAATAGCACAAGTTAAACATTTAGGAGGGTATCCAAAGCTTCGGCAGAAAAGTGATGACGTAACCAGCCAGGACTACGTGAATGTGCAGGAAAGAGGTAAAGAACCTGCCCTACAATCGATTAGAGCTCCCAAATAGTTGTTGTCAGCAATACAATATACTCTCACTACATTTCTTCTGCCTTCAAGACACTATGTGAATCTCTTCATTATTTCATCTAACCTTCTAGGCCTTTCCTAAATAGGTTGCAGTCTTTTCTATTGGCCTCATCATCACGATACCACTACAGCGCAGTGTCCACTAACGGTCTGTCATCCTCTCCCTGCCTCCTCTGTGTTTCTCTCTCTTCCTCCCCTCTCCTATGAACCCTGGCGGCTTACTACCAGCGATCCCCGGTTTATTCTAATGAAATGGTTTTTGGGTGAGCCTGGTGTCAAAGGGGCTCATCAACAGCCTCCAGGCTGCACACACGGACCATGAGGACACAGACAAACACTCACACATATGCACACTCACAAAGGCCAAACAGAAACAGTGGCCATGCTTCACACCCTGCAAACCCTGCCTGGGGGGCTTCATTAACTCTGACCTGCACTCCCCAGCTTCCCTTTGCCGTTTACCCGCTCCCTCCGCCGCCCTCTCTCTGTCTGACTGTGAAAAGTGATTGTAGCAGTTGGAAGCTGGCGCAGCTGAACCCTCGCAGTAAAGTCTATTGCACAAGAAGCTATTATGACCACAGTATGAATGAGGTATTAGGCATTAGGCACTAAGCATTAGGCATAAATCTTGAGATTAGGCATTATCCTAGTCTGGCTCGAGCAGGTTAAGAGTAAGCATCCGGGATTATGTGAGATAGTTAAATAGATTAATTCCTGTTTGAGTGTGGATTGAAATCTTGCAGTCATTATCATCCCAGGGAAGTCACCAGGCAACTGAGACACAACACTATTTTAACCTACAAACTAGCCAGATGGCTAATGAAACTTACCTTATCAGGGATTAAAACCCAGGCTGCAGCTATCATACTCTAGCATGCCAATTACCACCACACATACAGGGAAGTACGGCTGTAATAATTGACTATTTATCTCTATAATCCCTTTCCCAGGCACAGGTCAGCTGGTACTTGTCAATATGCGGCTGCCGTATAAAATGATAAAAGCGCCACAACTTTTCTGAAAATGACAGTAAATATCTCCCATTAGTGTCGAGCAGCAATTTGTGATCGACTGGTAACGCAATTAAAAGTGAGCGCTGACAGCTTCAGGCTATATTTAGACTTTTCATTGTGATTGTCATCTGCAGTCCATGGTGTTTTACTGTTTGATGTGATAGCATCATGGTGATGGTAAATGTAAGACTATGATGATCTAAACACCCCCTGCCAATGGTTGGCAGCGGTTTCTTAAGTGGCGTCTTTGTCATGATTGTTGTTGCTTTTTTTTTCTATAGGATAGAGGGATGTGAGGGTTCTGCTTGCCCAGGTCTTTGCCCAGTCCACACTCATGGCCTGCCCACATGTCTTGCTGCTGAGAGCATGCTGCTCTAATTGAATCCCACACCTGTTACTGGCAGGTGCAGTATGCAGGCAGCAGGGGGCAGAACGGAGTATGGCATGGTACCCTGCATCCATGCAGGATGGTTAATGGACCTCAAGGGTTAGTGTGTGTGCATTATTGTGCAGTCTCCTGATGGTTTGTTGATGTGCATTCAAAATCCCATTAGTATGGTAGCTGCGTTTCACTGTGCATCTTTATAAGTAAATATAAATATACATTTATTTGGATGTGTGTGTGTGTGTGTGTCTGTGTGTGTGTTTGTGTGTGTAGGCATGCAT
This sequence comes from Symphodus melops, assembly GCF_947650265.1. Lineage (NCBI taxonomy): Eukaryota > Metazoa > Chordata > Actinopteri > Labriformes > Labridae > Symphodus > Symphodus melops. The sequence goes on along the minus strand of NC_136707.1, from coordinate 17,310,420 downwards.
GTGTGCAGTTCAGAAAGACAGAGGCAGAGAGGGCGAAGAAAGCGTGAAGAAGAATGTGAGCGTGTTCTGTGTGTGCAAACAAGAGGAGAGAGAGGAGCGGAGTAAGAGAGTGTAAATAGGTTATTTCCTGTGAAATGAGAATTAGGAGTGAGTTAATCTGCTGTGGAGTGACATTAAGTGACAGAGAGAAGGTGAGAGCATTAAGGGAGGAGAAGGGAGGAGCTCCCCTTGTGTTTCCGCTTCTTTTTAGACAACATGGAGGTCAAGTCGTGGGAGCAAGAACACAATACAGTAGAGACAGCTGTGCACAGACATATACACATGAAAACATCCTTTAGACACCCTTAGGACACACACACAGACTCTCGGACAATGCACGCAAGTACACACTTTGCGGACAGTGGAAGAGGCAGGTGTCAATCTTGCACTTTTATCAACCCAAACATTCGCCCCAGAGAATACCCTTCACCTGAGACCAAACGCTTGCAATGGCTTGAGATAGTGCCACTGAAAGCAGAGTCTTATCAGCCTCGGAGAGAAGTTGACGCTGAGTGACAGGAAAGTTGCTCAGGACACAGCTGCAATGGCTGCAGACACAATAGACAGCAGTGGAACATACTCCATACCGACTGATAATGCTTGAACAGGGGGGTACCAGTAACTGCATGATTGTAGCATTACAATCATGCAGTTACTTCCTCTTGTTCTCACTCCCAAAGTTGCTGTCT